>NC_064852.1:71705329-72352829 GCF_024139225.1 Suncus etruscus | reverse complement strand
ACTCTGATAAAAAATTATCTTTACTTTTGCTGAAGTTTACATTTTCCAAGGTCATTTTCTCTAGAAAATTCTATCTGATGCAGTGAACTTGGTAATGGACTGCAATAGCTTCAATATATGAGTTCATCCTTACCCTCAGCACTTCCCTGACCTCTCCTCTGTTTGATCTCAGTAAAGAGACCTGCAGGGCAGGTTGGAAACTTTATCACGTGAACTGATGGCAATTACAGATTATCAGTAAATTCCCATGTTTCCATTTAGATAGCAAGCCTTGTCATGGCACTGTTGAATAGCTGTCTCATTACCATGTTACACCATTTAAATTTAGAATTAAGTTTTTAACTTGCTCTTAATAATCAATTGGTCCTATTTTTAGAGAACCATATATATAAAAATTTTATCTGGAAATCTTGTTATCAAGTTGACTTAAGAAATAGCAAGAAATTTTTAAAGCTATACGAACTTGAGAGGTTGTGTACCCATTGTTCTTCATTCAAATTACTGCAAAAATCTCATAACTGATTCCAAACTGATATCCATATTCCCATTTTAAGATAAAGGATCCCTTATAAAAACAAGTCAGATCTCTTATTCCACTGAATTGCCTTGTTTTATTATACTTCACTTGATATTGCTTCACACATATTGCAATGTTTTACAAATTAAAGATTTGCAACAACCTACATTAATAATTTCTATCAATGCTATTTTTAGAAATTATATATCCTGTGTATTTTTGACATATTTGGACTCTTATAATATTTATGCTTTTTTATTATTAATATATCTTCTATGGTGATCTGTAATCAGTACTTACTATTTGCTTGGGGGCATCAAAGTTTTTTTCCCTATGTAAGATCACAGACTGAATTGATAAATGTGTGTTCTGACTGCTCTACTGAACTACCATTTCCTGTCTGACCCATTTACTACTTCTGTGAAACAAAGCAATATTTAAAGTAGAGAGGTTCATATCATTGAAAGACCTATATATATATATATATATATATATTCATGTGAAAAGTCACACATCTCTCATTTTAAATAAAAAAATTAGAAATGAGTAGGTTTAATGAGAAAAGTATGTTGAAAGATGAGATAAGTGGAATATTAGGATCTTTGTTCCAGTCAATTAACTTGTGGATGCAATAAAAAAGTTCTTAAGGAAACAAAAAATAAGAATCAGATCGGTGGCGCAAACAGTAGGGCATTTGCTTGCACACAGCTAACCTAGAACAAACCACAGTTCAATCCCCTGAGTCTAATATGTCCCTCAAGCCAGAAACAATTTCTAAGTGTATAGCCAAGAGTAACCCGTGAGCGTCACCAGGTGTGGCCCAAAAAGAAAAAAGAAAAAAGAAAAAAGAAAAAAGAAAAGAAAGCTAAAAATGCTCTTTCAGTGAATACATAAATGATTAGAAAGTAATAAGATCTGGAACTAAAGTTGTGGAAGAACAAGAGTGCATAGGGCTCTTGTCTTGCAAACCAACAATCTGGATGGAGCCCTAGTACCCTATATAGCCCCATGTCTCACCAGAAGTGATCCCTTGAACAAAAAAAAAACAAAAATAAAACAGGGGCCCGGAGAGATAGCACAGCGGCGTTTGCCTTGCAAGCAGCCGATCCAAGACCAAAGGTGGTTGGTTCGAATCCCGGTGTCCCATATGGTCCCCCGTGCCTGCCAGGAGCTATTTCTGAGCAGACAGCCAGGAGTAACCCCTGAGCACCACCGGGTGTGGCCCAAAAAAAAAAAAAAACAAAAAACAAAAAACAGGAAAAAGCCCCAAAACAAACAAAATAAAGAAAGCAAAACAGTCATTTGCTGATGTGGAGATTATTTTAATGAGCTAGACAGAAGAGCAAAACAGTTACCACATTCCCTTAAGCCAGGGGTCTCAAACTCAATTTACCTGGGGGCTGCAGGAAGCAAAGTCAGGGTGATCCTTGAGTGCAAAGTCAGTAGTAAGCCTTTAACATTGGAGGTGTGTGACCCAAACAACTAAAACAAAACAAAACAAAAAAAGATTCCTCTAGGGCAGGGCCACAAAATGTTTTATGGAGGGCCGCAAACGGCCTGCGAGCTGCGAGTTTGAGACACCTGCCTTAAGCCAAAGCCAGCTACAGAGAAACTTTCTTATTCCTTATATTTCTACAAAACTGAGAGAAGTGAGGGATTAACATATGATACATTGATACATTTAAGCTAACAAATTCATTCATGAGGCTTGAGGAAAGAAATTATCTCTTTAATATAAAATTTTATGGTAAAGCAGCCATGCAGATATAACTTTTTATTTTTTTATCTTATAATTAACAAAACTAGTGAAAATTCATGTAAATGAATGTCTACACTAAATAACAGACCTCCAATATGTACAAGCCAATTTTCTATTGGAAAATAATGCTCTCTAGAATTTTTTTGACAAGAGAAAAGCCCATATCTATTTTCAAAGTTTGAAAGGGAAGGGACTCTCTTTTCAGGGACTATTATTTAAAATCATCAACTTAATTATTCTTCAAGGATTATAGAGTTGGGGTCCTGAGAGATAGCACAGTGTTAGGGCATTTACCTTGCCCATGGACAACCCAGGATGAACACTGGTTTGATTCCAGGCATCCCCTATGGTCCCCTGAGACTTCCAGAAGCATTTTCTGAGCACAGAACCAGGTATAACCCCTAAGTGCCACCAGATGTGAACTTCCCAAACAAAAAGTATAGGGATCATATTAATGATGCAACATCTACTCTGTCTGTGTTCTATAGACACACATATTGGTATTATAATATCTGTTTATGATATTGTTTACTTAATAGTTAAACCCACTGTTTCAACCTGCTTCTTAGAAAAACAAGTTTTGTTCAGTTCTTTTTTGTTTTGGGGAGTTAGACACACTTTGCTCAGGCCTTATTCCTTGCTCTGTGCTCAAGAATCATTCCTGTTGGTTCTGAGTACCATATGTAGTGCTAGAGAACAAACCCAGTTTGCTGCACACAAAGCAAATGACATCCTCATTGTTCTACCATTTCCCACCAAGATAAACATTTTTTCCAAAATATTATTGTTTGATGACAATGCCTTTGGACACCTAGAGTTCTAATAAAGATGTACAAGTTTATTTTTATTGTTTTTATACCTTCTAACAAAATATTAATGATGTAGATTATTATAAAGAGTGATAATATCTTGTTGAAAGATCAGTTGGTTAGAAATTTTTGGTACTGAAGAATTTTTAAAACACATAGAGTATTTTCAAAAGGTTATAGGAGAAAAACCATGCCCCTCCAAACACAGTCATGTCTGCATCCGACCAGTGCCATAGAATTTATCTATTCTCAAAAGAGATAGAAACCTAGCCATGAAAAATAATGAGTACACTGACAATGCAACTGAAATCTGGCAGTTTTGAAAGGAGAGCCAGGTCAAGTCTCCACTCTTCTTCTTCTTCTTCTTCTTCTTCTTCTTCTTCTTCTTCTTCTTCTTCTTCTTCTTCTTCTTCTTCTTCTTCTTCTTCTTCTTCTTCTTCTTCTTCTTCTTCTTCTTCTTCTTCTTCTTCTTCTTCTTCTTCTTCTTCTTCTTCTTCTTCTTCTTCTTCTTCTTCTTCTTCTTCTTCTTCTTCTTCTCCTTCTTCTCCTTCTTCTCCTCCTTCTTCTTCTTCTTCTTCTTCCTTCTTCTTCTTCTTCTTCTTCCTTCTTCTTCTTCTTCTTCTTCTTCTTCTTCTTCTTCTTCTTCTTCTTCTTCTTCTTCTTCTTCTTCTTCTTCTTCTCCTCCTCTTCTTCTTCTTCTTCTTCTTCTTCTTCTTCTTCTTCTTCTTCTTCTTCTTCTTCTTCTTCTTCTTCTTCTTCTTCTTTTTTGGTTTTTGGGCCATACCCGGTGATGCTCAGGTGCTACTCCTGGCTGTCTGCTCAGAAATAGCTCCTGGCAGGCACGGGGGACCATATGGGACACTAGGATTCGAACCAACCACCTGAGGTCCTGGATTGGCTGCTTGCAAGGCAAACGCCACTGTGCTATCTCTCCGGGCCCAAGTCTCCACTCTTCTGATGCCATTCCAGCTGCACCCTCCACCCACAATTGCCATTTTGACAATGGCCCAGCTTCACTATTTCTCTACAACTTTCCTTGGAGAAACTAATCTGACAAAATATGCGGATATTTGGGTTGATATTGCCAGAACTTTCTTGAAGTGAGTTCAAGCACTCTCTCCGCTCCTTTACATACTTCCAGAAATCCTGGCAACTCAACATATACACCCACAAAAGCCACAGTATAAGACATAGTACTTGGAATTACCGGACAAATCTAAATATTTTATTACAGTCATCTAGTAGAAACACACCAATTTAGATGCCAACATGCATTTGAAGACAAATAAAGAAATAAAAGAGGCCACCTCCCGTGTGCCCCTCGGAGACCCCTGCATCCCTGCCGTCACCCCTCCACGTGTGTGCCTGGAGACCCCCATGCCCACCCCCCACCCCTGGAAACCCCAGCGCCCACACCGCTCTCAGATGGGGGTGAATGGACAGCCCCCCATCACCCCTCCATGTGTCCTCCCGGAGACCCCTGAGCCAGCCATTACCCCTGCACCCTCCCCCGATAACCCCTGTGCCAAGCCGCTTGCAGATGGGGGTGAGTGAACAGCTCACCTTTCACTCCTCCACCTGTATGCCCGGAGATTCCCCCGTGCCTGAGCCACTCTGCGCTGCTGGGACAGGCTAGGGTCTGTGAACTGGTGGTGAGCTTGGGACTGCTCCCCGTATCTCTGGGTGCCCTGGGGTGGCCTGCCCCTCTGAGCCCCGAGGTGGACCTGGGACTCCCAAGGACAGAGGGAGATTGTCTAGCTGGGGCCTGGAGGGGGCAGAGCTCCACTCACTGACTTCCAGGTAGGGGAGGGGGTGAGGGAGCTAGGCTCAACAGAGCCCTCTATCATTGTGGCTAGGAGCAGAACTGCACTGGCTGGCTGTAAGAGGGGTTGAGCAACTGACCAGGCTTCACAAGAGGGCATGTGAGGGGCCAAACCTTGGCAAGTTCAGCCAATAGCCCTACCTAGAACCACACTCAGGGAAGGGACCCACCCCCATTCCACAGGTGGTAAAAGCAGGCTGAATTCGGAAGGCACTACACTCCAATTCACACCAATAAATGCAAAGAAATATGGGCAAATGAAGGAAGACCCTAACATCTGGGGATATGGAGGGAAACCCTAACAAATTTCCAAATCCACCAAAATGCACAGACCCAATAGATGAAGATCTGAAAACAGCCATGAGAAAAGAAATGCAAGCCATGGTAAAAAAAAAAAAAAAATGAAAGAATCACTATCCAGCGAGAACAAGAGATCCATGGATGAACAAATCAACCAACTTAAAGAAGACCTGTTACAGAACATGAGAGATTCCATACAAATGGTATTAAAGGAAATAAAACAATGTAAAAAACTATACGAGTAGAATCACACAGTTGGAGAAGCGCATAGAAGAACTTAAAGAAAAACTGCAAACAAAAAGCAACCAAGAAACCAACAAGGAAATAAAAGGCAAAGTACTGGAGGAAAAAGTCCAGTATTTATGAACAAAGACAAAAAAAAATCTGAGAATTGTAGGTATACCAGAAGGGAAGTAGGGAAAGGGGAAGAACAAGTAGTCAGGGAAATAATAGCAGAAAACTTGCCCTGGAAGTTTCCTCTGGAAAGAGGCTTTGGTGCAAATACAGGACGTGAAGTGTCTCTAATAAAATAGACCCTGATAAACCAACACCAAGTCATATAATAATTCAAATGGCAAAAAAAGAGAAAGATGAACTCCTTAAAGCAATAAGGGAGAAAATAAACTCTCAAGTACAAAGGAAGGGACATAAGAATCAAACTAGATCTTCCAATTGGAGCAATTCAAGCAAGAAGACAATGGAATGACATATTCAAACGACTGAATGAAAGAAATTTTCAACCTAGAGTTCAATGCCCAGAAAAACTCTCATCCCTTTTATTCCTGCTGAGCCAGCCTAGACACACCAAGGACTATAATCTCTCCAGGACCCACACCCGGTAAGATGTCCCCACCCAACGAATGTGGGGCCAATTCCTGACATGTGATTGGGCACCCAGAGACTTATAAAGAACGGTGGCCATGCTCTCTGCCTCTTTTCTGCTGAGCCAGCCTAGACACACCAAGGACTATAATCTCTCCAGGACCCACACCCTGTAAGATGTCCCCACCCAACGAATGTGGGGCCAATTCCTGCCGTGTGATTGGGTACCCAGAGACTTATAAAGAACGGTGGCCATGCTCTCTGCCTCTTTTCTGCTGAGCCAGCCTAGACACATCAAGGACTATAATCTCTCCAGGACCCACACCCTGTAAGATGTCCCCACCCAACGAAAGTGGGGCCAATTCCTGCCATGTGATTTGGTACCCAGAGACTTATAAAGAACGGTGGCCATGCTCTCTGCCTCTTTTCTGCTGAGCCAGCCTAGACACACCAAGGACTATAATCTCTCTAGGACCCACACCCAGTAAGATGTCCCCACCCAACGTATGTGGGGACAATTCCTGCCTTGTGATTGGGTACCCAGAGACTTATAAAGAACGGCAGCCATGCTCTCTGCCTCTTTTCTGCTGAGCCACCCTAGACACACCAAGGACTATAATCTCTCCAGGACCCACACCCGAAAAGCGAGGCCACTCCGCTTCATTCTGGGGCCGCGCTTATCTTGTAACCTTTGAATTCCATTTCTGCACATTGTAAGAAGCAATCTACAGCCTTACTAATGGAGTAATTTTGCAGTACACCCCCATATTACAGAAATTAAGATGGCTCCTCTAATAATCTAAAAAGTAGGAAACAGCTAGGTATCCTCTCAAATAAGAAGTTTAGAGTAGAATTATAGAAAATGTTCAGGGAGTTCAAAAAAAGCATCGATAGACATGACTGGAGCACAATTAAGCATCAAGAAGATTTGTCAACTGAAATTAGAAATTTTTACACTGAACTAACAGATCAGAAAAACTGAGCTTATACAACGGTTGCCAGGCATGTAGTTTGGGAGACCCCATGCCAGAGGCTTTCTCCGTAGGCTGGGGAGTGCTAAGAGGGTTGGCAGGCCCCATAGCCTAACCCCTCTTTTTCCCCTGGACTCCAGGCCCTCCCTGGGTGCTGGCTCAGATGGCCAGAAGTGGGTTCAGGTGGATTCTTAAGGTTACTCAGGCTTCCCCCCTCCCTCTGTACTCCAGGGGGGAGGTGCATGGGGAGAAGGGCGGGCAGACCTCTGGCTTCTGGTTTCCTCTTTAATTCTGGAGACCAGCTCTTGCCAGGTATGGGGTTTGGGGAGGCCCCATATCATATCCTTTCTCTCTAGCCTGGGGAGTGCTGGGAGGCTTGGCAGGCCCCCAGCCACCCTTTTCTTTTTCCCCTGACCCCAGGCCTTCCCTGGGTGCCAGCTCTGATGACCAGAAGTGGGTTCAGGTGGACTCTTAGTGGTCTTCAGGCTTCCCCCCACCTCTACCTACACTAATGGGAATGTGCTTTGGGAGGAGGGTGGGCCGTTCTAGCACTGGTTTATGTTGGGACAGTCACTGGAATTTTTTTCTCCTTGTTTTCCGATTGATAGTATTATATACATATATTTTATATATCCATAACATCCATCTCGTATGTGAATGAATGAGGGAAAAAGAAAGCCTGTCTCAAGTACAGGTGTGGGTGGGGTGGGGAGTAGGTAGATCTGGGAAATTGGTGGTGGGAATCCTGCACTGGTGAAGGGGGGTGTTCTTTACATGACTGTAATCATACAACTACAATTATATTTGTAATTATGGTGTTTAAATAAGGATAATCTATAAAAATTAAAAGATCATAAAACTTTCAAAAAAGAAAGAAAAAGAAATGGAAACATGAAAAAAAACTCTCATTTATATGGAAGTGTAGACTAAAAACATTCTCAAACAAAAATGAACTAGCATTATTTGTGCAAACGAAACCAATTTTAAATGACCTGCTCAGAGACAAATTACACAATCCAGACCCCCGATTGTAACAACAACCACCCTACACAATACAACTGCACAACAACGTTCTCTTTCAAAAATCTCCCTAAATATTAATGTACTATATTCTCCCATCAAAACACACATAATAGGGAACTGGATTAGTAAGTATAAACTGGACTTCTGCTGCCTGCAAGAAACACACCTACCATCATATAGCCAATGAATACCACCACAACACGTAGAAAAACCCACAATACAAGTGTGACAATGGGGAAACAACGCAGGCCAGCATCAGACATAGAGAATGAAGATGACAATTCTGAGGACCAGATAATGACCAACCAACTAATCAACCTCTCAGATAAGGACTTTAGACTAGCAATATGGAAGATGCTCAAAGAACTCAAAGAAACCATAGATAGAGTTGAACAGAACACTAATAAGAACCAAGAAAATATGAAGACAGAAATCACAAAACTCCAAACTGAAATAACATGTCAACTAACAGGCCTGAAAAAGTCAGTAAACGAAGTGAATGACAAAATGGATAAGCTCTGGGACAGGGTATCAGAAGCTGAGAATAGACTTGGTGCTGTGGAAGATGAGATACATAACAATTCCATACAGCAGGAGAGATTGGACAAAAAACTTAAAGCAAATGAGCAGACAATGGAAAAATTAGTCAAAGAATGGGAACAGATGAACATAGAGGTCTATGATAAGATCAACAGAAACAACTTAAGAATCATTGGAGTCCCAGAGACCCAGGAAGAAAATTTCCAGGAAGAATCAACGGTCAAGAACATCATTAAAGAGAAACTTCCAGAGCTAAAGAATATATGTGATCAAATCCTGCATGCCCGAAGAGTACCAACCAAAAGAGACCCCAGAAAAACCACCCCAAGACACATCCTAGTCACAATGACAAATCCCACAGATAGAGACAGAATTCTGAAAACAGCAAGATCAAAAGGGGAAATCACGTTCAAGCAAGCTTCCCTGAGATTTACAGCAGACCTGTCACCAGAAACACCCAATGCCAGAAAGCAGTGGTGGGATATTGTGACAAGACTGAATGAAATGAATGCTTCATCCAGAATACTATACCCAGCAAAACTCACTTTCCGGTTTGACGGAAGAATACATGGTTTCACAGACAAAAAACAGCTCAGAAACTTCACAGACACAAAACCAGTCTTAAGAGAAAAACTGAAAGACCTAATCTAAGACAAGACTACCCAAAAGACACACCAAATTTTGAAATAAAGATGGCATTAAATCCCAGGACAATTCTTTCTCTCAACGTCAATGGACTAAATGCACCAGTCAAGAGACACAGAGTGGCTAAATGGATCAAAAAACTCAATCCAACCTTCTGCTGCCTACAAGAAACGCACCTGAATAGTCAGAACAAACATAGACTCAAAATAAAAGGCTGGAGAAAAATTATCCAAGCAAACAACACCCATAAAAAAGCTGGAGTGGCCATACTAATATCAGATAATGCAAACTTTATACTCAGGAAGGTTGTAAGGGACAAAGACGGACATTTTATATTAATCAAGGGGTACGTAGAGCAGGAAGAATTCACTCTCCTAAACATATATGCACCGAATGACGGGCCAGCAAAATATTTAATACAACTGTTGACAAATCTGAAAAATAATATCAACAACAACACAATAATTGTGGGGGACCTTAACACGGCTTTGTCAACACTGGATAGGTCAACCGGACTGAAACCCAACAAGAAAATACTAGACCTGAGGAGAGAAATGGAAGAAAGAGGCCTAGTGGATATATATAGGACACTCCATCCCCAGAAACCTGGATACACATTCTTCTCCAATGTACATGGGACATTCTCCAGGATAGACTACATGCTGGCACATAAAACATACCTCCACAATATCAAGAGGATAGAAATTTTGCAGACTACCTTCGCTGACCACAAGGCTCTGAAATTATTTGTGAACTCCAAAGGGACTCAGAAGAAACACTTTAACACCTGGAAGTTAAACAGCCTCATGCTCAATAACAGTGGGTCCGAGATGAAATCAAGGAGGAAATCAAAAGGTTCCTGGAAACAAATGACAATAAAGACACAAACTATCAGAACTTATGGGACACAGCAAAAGCAGTACTGAGAGGAAAATTTATAGCTTTGCAAGCACACATCAGGAAGGAAGAAGGAGCTTACCTGAGTAGCTTAATGACACAGCTAATAGAACTAGAAAGTGCTCAACAAAAGGACCCAAAAATAGGAAGACAGAAGGAAATAACAAAGCTGAGAGCAGAAATCAATGAAGTGGAAACCCAAAAAACAATCCGAAAGATCAACAAAAGCAGAAGTTGGTTCTTTGAAAAAATAAACAAGATTGATAGACCACTGGCAAACCTAACAAAGAAAGAGAGAGAGAGAAACTTGATAACTCGTATTAAGAATGAAAAAGGAGAGATCACTACTGATATGACAGAGATTCAAAGGGTAATCAGAAACTACTTTGAGAAACTCTATGCCACTAAAAATGAGAACCTGGAAGAAATGGATAACTTCTTGGACTCTTATAATCTTCCACAGTTGAAGGAAGAAGATGTAGCATATCTAAACACCACCATCACCATTGTTGAAATTAAAATGGTAATCAAAGGTCTGCCGAAAAACAAAAGCCCAGGCCCAGATAGATTCACTAATGAATTCTTTCAAACTTTCCAAGAGGAACTACTACCAATACTGGCAAGACTCTTTCATGAAATTGAACAAATGGAAACACTTCCAAATAGCTTTTATGAAGCCAACATCACCTTGATACCTAAACCAGACAGAGATGCTACAAAAAAAGAAAATTACAGACCAATATTGCTGATGAATGCAGATGCAAAGATCCTCAACAAAATCCTGGCAAATAGGATTCAATGCCTCATTAAGAAGATCATCCACTACAATCAAGTAGGTTTCATCCCAGGAATGCAAGGATGGTTTAACATCCATAAATCTATCAACATAATACACAACATCAATAAGAAGAAAAATAAAAACCACATGATCATATCAATAGATGCAGAGAAAGCATTTGAGAAGGTCCAACACCCATTCTTGATCAAAACTCTCAGCAAGATGGGAATGGAAGGAACCTTTCTCAATATAGTTAAGGCCATCTACCACAAGCCAGTGGCAAATATCCTCAACGGAGAAAAACTAAAAGCCTTCCCTCTAAATTCTGGCACAAGACAAGGCTGTTCTCTCTCACCACTCCTATTTAAAATAGCACTGGAAGTACTTGCTATAGCGATTAGGCAAGAAAAAGATATCAAGGGACTCCAGATAGGAAAGGAAGAAGTCAAGCTCTCACTGTTTGCAGATGACATGATACTCTACTTAGAAAACCCTAAAGACTCTATCAAAAAGCTTCTAGAAACAATAGACTCATATAACTAGGTGGCAGGCTACAAAATTAACACACAAAAAATCAATGGCATTTCTATACACCAATAATCATAAGGATGAAATGGACATTAAGAAAACAACCCCATTCACAATAGTGTCACACAAACTCAAATATCTTGGAATCAACTTGACTAAAAATGTGAAGGACCTATACAAAGAAAACTATAAAACTCTGCTCCAAGAAATAAGAGAGAACACGTGGAAATGGAAACGCATACCCTGCTCGTGGATTGGCAGGATTAACATCATCAAAATGGCAATACTCCCCAAGGCATTATACAGATTTAATGCTATCCCTCTAAAGATACCCATGACATTCTTCAAAGAAGTGGATCAGGCACTTTTGAAATTCATTTGGAACAATAAACACCCTCGAATAGCTAAAGCAATCATTGGGAAAAAGAATATGGGAGGAATTACTTTCCCCAACTTTAAACTGTACTACAAAGCAATAGTTATCAAAACAGCATGGTATTGGAATAAGGACAGGCCCTCAGATCAGTGGAATAGGCTTGAATACTCAGAAAATGTTCCCCAGACATACAATCACCTAATTTTTGATAAAGGAGCAGGAAACCATAAATGGAGCAGGGAAAGCCTCTTCAACAAGTGGTGTTGGCACAATTGGATAGCCACTTGCAAAAAATTGAACTTAGACCCCCAGCTAACATCATGTACAAAGGTAAAATCCAAATGGATTAAAGACCTCGATATCAGGCTCCAAACCATAAGATATATAGAACAGCACATAGGCAAAACACTCCAGGACATTACAGGCATCTTCAAGGAGCAAACTGCACTCTCCAAGCAAGTGAAAGCAGAAATTAACAGATGGGAATATATTAAGCTGAGAAGCTTCTGCACCTCAAAAAAGATAGTGCCCAGGATACAAGAGCCACCCACTGAGTGGGAGAAACTATTCACCCAATACCCATCAGATAAGGGGCTAATCTCCAAAATATACAAGGCACTGACAGAACTTTACAAGAAAAAAACATCTAACCCCATCAAAAAATGGGGAGAAGAAATGAACAGACACTTTGACAAAGAAGAAATACACATGGCCAAAAGACACATGAAAAAATGTTCCACATCACTAATCATCAGGGAGATGCAAATCAAAACAACGATGAGATACCACCTCACACCCCAGAGAATGGCACACATCAGAAAGAATGAGAATAAACAGTGTTGGCGGGGATGTGGAGAGAAAGGAACTCTTATCCACTGCTGGTGGGAATGCCGTCTAGTTCAACCTTTATGGAAAGCGATATGGAGATTCCTCCAAAAACTTGAAGTCGAGCTCCCATATGATCCAGCTATATCACTCCTAGTAATATACCCTAGGAACACAAAAATACAGTGCAAAAACCCCTTCCTTATACCTATATTTATTGCAGCACTATTTACCATAGCAAGACTCTGGAAACAACCAAGATGCCCTTCAACAGATGAATGGCTAAAGAAACTGTGGTACATATACACAATGGAATATTATGCAGCTGTCAGGAGAGATGAAGTCATGAAATTTTCCTATATATGGATGTACACGGAATCTATTATGCTGAGTGAAATAAGTCAGAGAGAGAGAGAAAAACACAGAATGTTCTCACTCATCTATGGTTTTTAAGAAAAATGAAAGACATTCTTGCAATAATAATTTTCAGACACAAAAGAGAAAAGAGCTGGAAGTTCCAGCTCACCTCAGGAAGCTCACCACAAAGAGTGATGAGTTTAGTTAGAGAAATAACTACATTTTGAACTTTCCTAATAATGAGAATGTATGAGGGAAATGGAGAGCCTGTTTAGAGTATAGGCGGGGGTCGGGTGGGGAGGAGAGAGACTTGAGACATTGGTGATGGGAATGTTGCACTGGTGATGGGTGGTGTTCTTTACATGACTGAAACCCAAACACAATCATGTATGTAATCAAGGTGTTTAAATAATAAATAAATAAATAAATAAATAAGATTAGAGCCTTCGTAGAGGTTAAGAAGGCACAGCATATAGAGAGGCCATGGGCTGGGCAGACAGGAAGTCACAGTGATTGAACAGTGTGTGTGTGAGAGGGTGAGTTTGGAAGTAATAAAAAAAAAAAAAGAACAGGGGCAAGTTCTTGCATACTTATACAAATATTAACTTTAGTAATTTCAACATTTATAAAACATGAAATCAACTATTTATATTCTAAGCTTGATTTAATAATGCCTGTAGAATATTTTCTCTCCTTTGAGATTGAGTGCATGCAAAGATTGGGTACATATTACATTTTTCCATATCTTTAGCCTCACTAGTTAAACTGGAATATTTTGATAGGTTTTTCTTGTGTTTTGGAACATCAATTATAAAGTCTATGTTCTCTCTGGGCATGCCCCCTATTATTTAATAAACAATTTCTCATTTGATGCAAAAGAAAAAAAAAAGAAACACACCCACAAGTACAGGATAGGCACAGGCTTAGAATTAAAGGGTGGAAATCAATTATTTAGGCCAATGGAAAACAAAAAAGAGAGCAGGAATGGCCATTCTTATATCAGACCAAATTGCATTCAACCTCAAGAATGTGATCAGAGACAAAGAGGGTCACTACTCACTGCTCAGGGGAACACTAGATCAAGAAGTACTAACCCTGGTCAATATTTATGCACCTAATGTAGAGTCAGAAAAATATGTGAGGCAATTGCTTACAAAATGGAGAAACACATGAAGGGAAATGTGATAATAGTAGGAGATCTCAATACTCCACTATCACCCCTGGACAGATCCAGCAGACAAAAAAATAGCAAAGAAATAAGAGCCCTAAATGAAAAATTAGAAGATCTAGGGCTAATACCTATATAGGGCCCTCTCCCCCCAGAAAGCAGAATACACATTCTTCTCAAGCTCACATGCAACCTTCTCCAGAATAGACTATGCCTTAGGATATTAGTCTAATTTGTATAAAATCACAAAAAGTTGGAGTGGGTTGAAAACTAAATTTTTAAATAATAATGAAAAGAAAACATTCTTCTTTTTTATGATGACAAGTGTCTGGTGAAAGAAAGTTGCAAAGGTACTCTGCAGTCTTACATTATATGTTAGCAGAGAAGACTTGGGGACTCTTAAAAATTACTATAGGTGAGATAGTTTAGTGAGCTGGCAAGCCTAAGGGGAAAGATGCTATATACCAGATTTGACATTTGTGTCCACCATTGATATTCCCGTAGAACAAACCAATTTCATCCTAGAAACTCAAGTACTTTTGAGTCAACTTAACCAAAGAATATGAAAGACCAATGTGAAAAAAAAAAAACACAAAACATTGCTTCAAGAAATAAAAGAGGACACAAGGAAATGAAGACATATAGCCTGCTCATAGATTGGGAGGATTAATGCTATTAAAATGGCAATCCTCTCAAAGTATTGCACATATTTAATGCAGTACTGTTAAGATACCAAGAACATTCTTCAAAGGAGTGGATCAAACACTCCTGAAATTCATTTCGAGCAGCTTTCATAGCTCACAAATAGCTAAAAGATCAATGAAAGCAGAAGTTGGTTCTTTGAAAAATAAACAAGATTGATAGAACATTGGCAAAATTCACAAAGAGAGAGAGAAACCTGATAACCCGTATTAGAAATGAAAAGGGGAGATCACGACAGATAATGCAGAGATCCAAAGGGTAAACAAAGACTACTTTGAGAAACTTTATGCTACTAAACATGGGAACCTAGGAGAAAAGTATAAATTCTTGGACACTTATAACCTTCCACGGTTAAGAAAGGAGGATGCAGCATATATAAACACCCCCATCACTATGGAGGAAATTGCAACTGTAATCAAATGTCTGCCTAAAAATAAAAGCCCAGGCCCAGATTGATTTACTAATGAATTTTTTTCAAACCTTTGAAGAGGAGCTACTACCAATCCTAGCCAGGCTCTTCTATGAAATTGAAAAAATGGGAACACTTCCAAACAGCTTTTATGAAGCCAACATCACCTTGATACCAAAACCAGCCAGAGTTCTGCCAAAAAAGAAAATTACATACCAATATCCCTGATGAATGCAGATGCAAAGATCTTCAACAAAATCCTGGCAAATAGGATTCAATGCATCATCAAGAAGATCATACACTATGACTAAGTAGGTTTCATCCCAGGAATGCAAGAATGGTTTAACATCGTAAATCTATCAACATCAGACACAAAAAACATCAACAAGAAAAATTAAAATCACATATTATATCAATAGATGCAGAGAAAGCATTTGATAAGGTCCAACACCCATTCTTGATCAAAACTATCAGCAAGATGAAAATGAAAGGAACCTTTCCAATCTAGTTGAAGCCATCTACCACAAGCCAATGGCAAATATTCTCAATGGAGAAAAACTAAAAGCCTTTCTTCTAAATTCTGTTACAAGCAATGCTGTCCGCTCTCACCACTTTTCTTCAACATAGTAGTGGAAGTGCTTAATATAGTGATCAGGCAAGAAAAAGATATCAAGGGAATCCAGATAGGAAAGGAAGAAGTTAAGCTCTCACTGTTTGCAGATGACATGATACTCTACCTAGAAAACCCTAAAGACTCTACCAAAAAGCATCTAGAAACAATAGATAGATTCATATAGCAAGGTGGCAGGCTACAAAATTAACTCACAGAAATCAATGGCCTGTTTATACACCAATAATGATAGGAAGAGATGGCGTCAAGAAGGCAATCCCATTCACAATAGTGCCACACAAACTCAAATAACTTGGAGTCAACTTGACCAAAGATGTGAAGGACCTATACAAAGAAAACTACAAAGCCATGCTCCAAGAAATAAGAGAAGACAGACTGAAATGGAAACACATATCCTGCTCATGGATTGGCAGGATTATCATCATTAAAATGGCAATACTCCCAAAAGCATTGTACAGATTTAATGTGATCCCTCTAAAGATACTCATTACATTCTTCGAAGTAGTGGATCAAACACTTATGAAGTTCATCTGGAACAATAAACACCCTCGAATAGCTAATGCACTCCTTGGAAAGGAATATGGGAGGCATTACTTTCGCCAACTTCAAACTGTACTACAAAGCAATAGTTATCAAATCAGCATGGTTTTGGAATACAGACAAACCCTCAGATCAGTGAAATAGGCTTGAATACTCAGAAAATGTTCCCTGGCATACAAGCACCTAATTTTTGACAAAAGAGTAAGAAATTCTAAGTGGAGCAGGGAAAACCTCTTCAACAAGTGGTGCTGGCAGAACTGGTTAGCCACTTGCAAAAAAGTGAACATAAACCCCCCAGTTAACATCATGTACAAAGGTAAAATCCAAATGGATTAATGACCTTCATATCAGACCTTATACCATACAGTATATAGAACAACACAAGGTTAAACACTCCATGACATTGAGACTAAAGGCATCTTCAAGGAGGAAACTGCAATTTTCAAGCAAGTAGAAACAGAGATAAACAGATGGGAATACAGTAAGCTGAGAGGCTTCTGCACCTCAAAAGAAATAGTGCCCAGAACAGAAGAGCCCCCCACCGTGTGGGAGAAATTGTTCACCCAATATCCATCAGATAAGGGGCTAATATCCAAAATATACAGGGCACTGACAGAACTTTACAAGAAAAAAAACATCTAATCCTATCAAAAAAATGGGGAGACGAAATGAACAGACACTTTGATAAAAAAAGAAATACAAATGGCCAAAAGGTACATGAAAAAATGCTCCTCATCACTTATCATCAGGGAGATGCAAATCAAAACAATGATGAGATACCATCTCACACCACAGAGATTGGCACACATCACAAAGAATGAGAACAATCAGTGCTGGCGGGGATGTGGAGAGAAAGGAACTCTTATCCACTGCTGGTGTGAATGCCGCCTAGTCCAGCCTCTATGTAAAGTGATATGGAGATTCCTCCAAAAATTGTAAATTGAACTTCCAACCGACCCAGCTATTTCACTCTTAGGGACATAGCCTAGGAACACAAGAATACAATACAAAAATCCGTTCCTCACACCTATATTTATTGCAGCACTATTCACAATAGCCAGACTCTGAAAACAACCAAGATGCCCTTCAACTGATGAATAGCTAAAGAAACTGTGGTACATATACACAATGGAATATTATGCAGCCGTCAGGACTAACAACTATCATAACAATGATAATGAGAGAGAGGGAAACAAAATGCCTGTCCCAGAGATAGGCATGAGGTGGTGGTGGGAAATGGAGGACAATAGTCGTGGGAAAGTTATACCAGTGAAGGCAAATGTATTTTTGACAAGTACTTATGCATTAAATAAGCTTGTCTGAAATGAATATTTTAAACACACTTATATGTATAATTATCCTTATAAACATATATTAAAGTTTAACAAAATAAATTATAAAACAGTCCAAGTACATATATGACTTTTTAACTTTTTCTATCATAACAGTGATATATTTTAAGATTTTTAAAAGATTTCTTTGGGAAACATGAAGTGCTCATGTCTTACTTGTGGCTCTGTTCTCAGTGAACATTCATGCCAGTGCTTAGGTGACCAAACTGGTTCAGGGTTGAATTTTAATTGTCTGCATGCTAGGCAATGCTTACCACCTGTATTATCTGCCCAGCCCTCAAAATTTCTTTTCTTTTCTTCTTCTTTTTTTTTTTGTGTCTTATTTTGTTATTGGACCATAAAAGCAGTGCTCAGGGCTTACTTCTTGCTCTGTGCTCAGAAACTGGTCCCTGTGAGACTCAAGAGACCATATGGGATGCATATATTCCAACCCAGTTGGCCAGCATGCAAAGCAAATGCCCTACACGCGGTGCTGTTGCTCTTGCCTCAAGATTTCTTTTCAAAGTTTATAATTTTCTGTGTTAATGTGTGTATATAGTGGTCCTGAATGGGAAAATTCTGTATGATTATCTAAGAATAGTATTAGTAATACATTTCAATGTGAAATAACCTTCCCTATTGCATTTATAATGATTAGAGTGGATACCAAGTCAGATAGGGTCAAGTTTGTTTCAAGAGCATATGCTATATTGTATATATATTCCTTTCTGGAAATTGAAATTAGTTCTTGTTATTTTGCAGTAAAATGTAATTAAATGTAGTCAATGACTCTGAAGAAAAATTACAGACCTATAGTGTACAACACTGCTTAATTTGTTATCATAAAAATAATAACATAGGCATTATATAAATTTTATCCAAGATCTGAAACAAATAGCTCTTAAGAAAGGGTCTGACTAAAACTCAATTTCCTCTTTACTCAGTTTTATGTGCCTGACAAGTGAGTTGGTTAGATGTTAGAAATATTATTAAGTGTGTCATGAGGTCTGGGGAGAGAACTCAAATGCCTGGAGCACATATTTTGCATGTGGAAGGCTTGAATTCAATTCCTAGCATTGTATGATTACCTAGCAATACCAGGGATGATCCTGAAGTGAAGAGCCAGGAGTAGTCCCTGAGCACTGCTCGGTATACATCACCCAAAGCAATAAAAAGTTATATCAGTTAGATTAAAAAATGAAGGATAATTTTCAATTTGAGAAAAGATTTTATTAAAAATCCGTGTGTGCAGAAGTATACATTGTATCATAGCCCAAAAAGAAAGCAATAGAAGAGACAAGTAATAGCATAAAGGCATTACAGCTGTATCAGTCAGGATAGATTATGGCCACCTGTCTCAAAGTGTGGTATCAGTGGTTGCAACAGTGGTATCGCATGTTGAAATACAGACTCTTAGACTTTACCCTGAACCAACTGGATGGGACTATTTAGATGTCGGACAAATAAATAAAAAGACCTTCAGAAATAGTCACTCAGTACCCCATTGGAAATCTATCCCAAGTTAACTAATAGGAAGTTCTTTCCACTTAGACCCCAGGCTGTATCTGCAATCCTGAATGTTTCCAGCAGTCCCTTAGAGTGTGCACACTTTGCACATTTTGGGAAACACTGTGATGTAAAAGCTAGTAAGCTAAGTTTTTCTATGCTTATGAACATTCTAATCAAAAGTATCAATTTTTAGAACATGCTACATGTTCATTTTATATATATCTATATTGTGGTTCATGTTGAACATAAATTCTTCTTGTCACCTAGAACATAAGCTGATGGTGAAGCTCCTATAGAAAATACTGCTTATTTCTGGGACAGAGGGAAGTGAAAAAGACAGTGGAGGCTGTCTGAAAATGACACTATACATTTTGCACTTCTCTGGTCAAATTTGTTCATGTGATCATACCAAGTTTAACATGTCAAAATTTGTGTTTTACTTAAAGTGAAGGGCTCTGTATCTGATTGAAAATAATATAACCATAATATAAATATGGGACTAACTCCAAACCAGTGAAAAACATGGAAGGAAGCAGAAAACCAGGATAACTTGGAGCCATGGAAATGTGCTACCTATGAAGTAGGGAGAAGATAGCTGTTGCTAAAGTAGAGGTATAAAGAGGTCTGTGCTTCAGTGTTTGCACAGATTTGAGTATTATGGCCCATTGCAGGGGATGAAGGTGCAATCCTTGGATCTGGGCATGGTAGTAGACAAGCATTACTAGTTCACCAATTGAAATTAGTGACTGAATTTGCATGTTGTCTATTCATTTGCACCCATTTTCCCTTCATTAGTGTCACTATTATGTCACTTTTTTTTTTTTTTTTGGCTTTGGTGGCAATAAATTTGATGTTTTAGAATCCAGGTTTAAGTCTTACCTAGTGACTGCATTTGTGATATAAACCAGTCACCTTGTCTCAAGAAAGATGATGATGATATCAGAGGTAGTACTTCAATAAATTTTATGTGAGAATTAAAGATTACACACCTAAGAGAATTAAAATAATGATTGAAAATAAGTTGTTAACCTTTATTAGTTTGCTTATACTAGTACACTGTTTCAGAAATTACTTTAAAAAACACACATACACACATTTCCTAAAAATGTCTAATGATCTATCTCCCAAGAGTAACTCCACAAAAGCTATATCAATATGTATAAATGTCCGAATGACATTCTCTAAATAGGCACCAAAATTTTCTTAAGCAAAGGAGGGAGGAATTCAAATACCAAAAACCAATTAAATGATATGAAGGGTAAAATACTATCTGACACAATCAAGCATCATAGAATGGAGGCCAAGCTTGAGTTTCCAGTTGTACACTTTGACGCCCTTTACTTCTTGTAACAGGGTGAGTTAAGGTGGAGTGTCATCCTTAACTTTGAATTTTCCTGCTTTTGTCAGATTGTGTCACAACCTTAACATTATTTAAGTGTACTTTTTTGTATTTAATATTCATATTCAGGTGTTTGAGCCATAATTTCTGTTAGTGAAAGTGACATTTCTTAAAGTTCATTATTTTTTCCACATAGAAATTTTAGACATTAAAAAAAACAGACTTTAAATAATAGAACAGAAGTGTCTTCGGGCTAACAGTCACCCCTGTAATTTGTCACTTTAGTACTTAGGAGAAATAAGTTTGATAACACCAGAGTCATTTAGCTTTGTGATTTGAAAGTCCATAGTCAGAGTTACATGTCTAATGTAGCCCTCAAATCCAGTGGAGAACTGGTAGACTGTGTTGCTTTGACTTTTATTTTGCTTGACATTTTCAAGTCAAGATTCAATATATAAATTTTCTATTAAATTTGCCAAGGATTTGAAGCTATCACAGCAATGTATCTTGATGATAATCAAGAATGTGTCAATGGTTATATGGCAGCCATCTGTGAGATTTAGGTAAAGCATTCCACTAAAATCTTTAGATTGATTCACTTAACACAAAGCAGAATGAGTGTTAAACAACAAGAAACACAAGAAAATACCAATATGTTATGAGAGCAATGAGAGGTTCGTTCTAATTAGATTTTATTGCATACATTAATTTTGTCATTTTTTTATGTTATGGAAGATATCATTTTAAAAATCTTCCTGCCAAGACATAGAAAAGGATTATGAGTTAGTAAGCTCCTTTTTAGAGTGACTTCACTAGTAGGTGGAGCGATAGCACTGTAGAGAGAACATTTGCCTTGCATATGGCTGACCCAGGTTCAATTCCCAGCATTTCATCTGGTCTCCCTAGCCTGCCAGTAGTTATTTCTGAGCACAGAGCCAGCTTTTAACTGTGGTCCCTAAACATAAATAAATAAGTCATGTTAACAACAACAACAACACAACAAAAAGAGTGGCTTCACTTTAACCACAAATGCTCTTGTACTCAAAAGTGACACCACACTAATGTCAAATACCTTTAACAGACCCAAAAATCGCTATCAGGAAGTTATCAAATCTCTTTTACAGTTTTCTTTTCCCCATATTTGATATAAGATGTGATAAATTAAATGGGAGGGTTGAATGGACAGAAAAAAAAAGGAAATTCTAGTTTCCATTGATACTTCTGTTTTCAGCTTTCAAATCCTCTTTTCCAATAAAGTCATGAAATTTCAGTCTACAAGAATAGATATGGAGATTATTATACCTAGTGAAATGAGTCAGAGGGAGAGGGATAGACATAGAATATTCTCACTTATTTGTGGGACATAAGAAAAATAAAAGATAGTATGGTAATAATATCCAGAGACAATAGAGATGAGAGCCAGGAGGACCAGTCCATGACAGGAAGCTTGCAACAATGAGCCAGGATTGCAGTTAGGGTAAAGAAAGATTCACTATGACAATGATAGTTGGGCCTGATCACTCTGGACAAAAATGAGGTTCTGAAAGGGGATAAAGTGATATATATATATGTATATATATATATATATATATATATATACATATAGATATATATATATATACAGAGAGAGAGAGAGAAGAGAGAGAGAGAGATTTGCCCAGATGCAAGCAGGGGGGACATTGGGGACAGAAAATGTGCAATAGTAAAGCATGGTGTACATTACTTTACTGAAACTTAACCATGAACAATTTTGTAACCATGGTGCTTTAATATATAAAGAACTCATTTTTCTTGTTATTTGTCCCAATCCGGGTTATTTATCTCCATCTGTGGCTTCTATGTGTTTCTCTAATAAGATAGTTTCATAAAATGTTTCTGGATTATAAAGCATTTAAGAACTCAAGTAGAATCTAAAAGATAGTGTGAGGAGTTGCACAGTTTTACTTCTACTAAATGTCTAAACAGGATTAAATGATTGTAAACTGATGGAAGCTGATAAGACTTAATATTTGTGTTTTGTTCGATATTTAAGATATACGGCTCCTTACATTATTGGGTTTTTCTCTAGTGCTCTGTGGTGGTAAAAATATAGATTTCAGAGGGAAGACAATTCTGTTAAGTATTTTGCAGCAATGGGATGTTTTAGCAATATATTATAGGTATGCAATGAGTAGCATATTCAAATTTATTTGTATTAAATGATTTAATTACTGAATTAGATTGGAGTTACCTATGTGAATGACCAAAACTTTACATAAAGAGTAATTATTCAATAATGTATTTATTTTCAAAGTTTTCAAAGCATATCATAACTATTCTCACTACCTATTAAAATAGTAATTAGTATCTTTAATGTTAATCTTACCTGGAAAGATAATTTTGGTCCATGATAAAATGAAAGACACATTTAGCTTTATTATTAGCAAAGACATTCGGTAGTGTGGAGAGCATATCAGAACCTCTCTAGATTGAAAAAAAAACCCTGTAATTATAAAATAAGATTCTATTTCTATGATAATTACTTGTATAGTAATTACTTTAACCACTTGGCATTTAGCTTTTATGTGATAGTAACTGCCTCTGTGGTCACCATCACTTGGCTTTACCATTATTTCAATCTTTAGATGTGAAAGTTTTTACCTAATTTACTTTAAATTTTTTCTAAGTCTGATTTCTCCTGGTTTTACCGTTTAGCTTTTCCAGTGTCCCTTAGTTATGATAAAAAATTATATATTATGTAATATCAAAAATAAAATTAGAGACAAATACCTATACTTTATAAGACTGAATAACATTTAATAAATTAATTTTGTAATATTTGTATTTGTAAATACTTTGTAAAGAGCATAAACTATGAACATCTGTTAAAAGGTAATTTGTAATAAATTAGAAAATTAAGACACACTAAAACGTTACGGTAATAGGAGATTCAAAGAGGTCACAGATTTAAGATAGTACATGAATAAAAGCATGCATATGGAACTGTGTAAGAATTTATACATACTTGTTTTAATAATTTATATTTTAATCCTGTAATTCCAGAATGGCTGGCATAAAATTTTAGCCCATTAATTATTAGGGCTCATATTTTCTATGAGAACTTTGAATTATGAGATGATGTCCAGAGCTATTATAGATTGCTTATAGTCCCAAGGGTAATTCTAGGTTTTCTCTTGAAACTCAAAAGCTTTGCACAGTTTACAAGACTTTGTAAGATCTTTTCAAGGCTTGGAAACAGTGGCATAAAACATTCTGAAGTTTGCTATTTCATCTATATATTGTATAGGAGGAAGGGCTCATTTTTTTAAACTATTTTAGAACCAGTTGACTTTCCCATATTTTTCACATCAGGCATCTAACAGTGTACCCTTCCTTTCTATGTTCTCTTTAATCTTATTCTTCTCTTTTCTTTCCCTCTCAAAATAATTTCAAGATACCTAATATTAACATCTTAATAAATTTAGGGTTTTGAGGAGAAGAGAAAGACTTGGGATTTCTTTCCTCTTTTTGTTTTCTAAATTAAGCAGGAAATTTACAAAGAATAGTATCTTATGAATTATACTAACATTGTTTTTTATAGTTATATAGCAAAAATAGTTGGCATATATCTTTGATGTATAAGTCCTAAGATAAGAATCGCTAACTACTGCTGAATATATATGATTAAATGTATTAACATTTATGGAACTGGTACTAATATTAAGTACTAATACTAAGGTACTTGCCTTCCATGTGACTGAGCTGGCCTAGATTCTCTTTCCCTGAGCACAGACATGAGTTATCTCTAAATACAGTGCTAGGAATAAGCCCTTAGCACAGCTGGATGTGACCTCCTCTACCCCCAAACAAAACACACTTAACCATATAATTTCACTAACATATGGTACATAAAGGAACCAAACAAAATGAATGAAACAAAAACAATTTATTTTATTAAAGTAACTATTTTATAAGATCATACAAATGATTGGTATGCATAAATAGATGTGACTATGCTGTATGCATTTATAAAATAAATATATGAATTTTAATATGAATAAAATATGCATTTATAAAATAAATGTGAGTATGTTAATATAAATTCAGCACTGATGGTCTAATACTGTAGTCCATTATGCATTTGTATACTTTGTCCAAATTTATTCACCCTCTTCCTCCTTCTCACTAATATACCTTATAATCCCAAATTTTTTAATTCATTTCTTCTAAATATGCCAATAAAAGTGAAATCACTCAATATTTGTTTTTATTCATTTGGTTATTTTACTAGAATGATATCCTCTAGATTCATAATTTTTTTTGTTTTTGTTTTTGTTTTTGGGCCATACCTTTTTGATTCTCAGGGGTTACTCCTGGCTATGACCTCAGAAATCGCTCCTGGCTTGGGGGGACCATATGAGATGCCAGGGGATCCAACCACGGTCTGTCCTACGCTAGTGCTTGCAAGGAAGACACCAATGTAAGATTTAATTTTTCCATTTAAACATTTACTAAAGCACTATGATTTACAGTTATTTATAGTTGAGTTTTAGACATACAATTTTCCAGCTCCAATTTCACCACCCATTGTCAGTTTTTCTTTACCTATATTCTGAGATTCCCCACAATTACCCCCACCACCACCACTACAGGTATTTTTTAAGTTTAGTTGTTGAAGTTTGAGTCTCATTATTTCCTTATTGTTGACTCTGTGGTTGAATATTTATCTCTATCCCTCCTAACAACACAGTATAAATCTTGACTCTACCTCTTAGACCCTTTGTTTCACATCTTTTCTTCACCTGCCCTCTTCTCTTCTCTTCTTTATTTCTTACTCTGTGACCAAGGGTGTTTAGCCCCTTTGGGCCCTCTTTAAACCATTGCATTTCTTAATACAATTATTCTAAATACCACATATGTAATATAGTACTGCATGTACCCACTTTTTTCTAGCTTACTTCATTTAACATATATTTCTAAGTTAGGTTACACTTTATTTTACCTAAAACAAAGATCATCCCTGGTTCCTTTCTATATTTATTTACAACTTGGATTTACCCCAAAACAGAGATTGTCTTACTTGTAAACCGAGGTGGGACTGGCTCAGAATAGCCTGTGCTATCTATCTGTTTTTACACTGTCCTTACTGCCTCACCCAAGGATGGTTTCTATACTCAATAAAGATGGTAGTTCTGGCAGGCAGTGGAAAGATAAGAGGTAGAAGACTGTCAGACTACACATGTTTCAACCTCATCCTGGTTTGAAGTATTTCATGTGTGACCCTGCTTTAGACTCATTCACATGGGGTTGGAGACATGGTGTGTGAGGTGATTTTACATTACAATTCCATTCATGATGCAGCAGATTGCATGGTTTCATGTTTTGTGTATATATACTGCATCTTCATGACCTACTTATCTGCTTTGGACATCTAGGTTGATTCCAAATCTTAGCTTTTGTACTGATTGCTGCAATGAATGTGGTTTACCTATGTCTTTTTTTTTTTTAAATGAAAGATTTTCTGTTCTGGAAATAGTATGCAAAAGTGGAAATTGCTGAGTCATATGGGCAGCTCAATTCTTAATTTACTGGGAACCTTTCAAACAGTTTTTTCATATTTCCATCGATAGTAGATGAATATTCCTTTTTCAAAAAATACCTGCCAATACAGCCTGCTTTCAATAATTTTGATATGTGCCATTCTTACTGAATTACCTTCATTCTGGTCAACAGAGGTTTGCAATAAATGCACTATATAGGATCAACTCAATTCATGATTTATGCTGCTTTCCATATGACAGCATCAACTCAGATTCTCGCTTTGGTGTGTAAGTATTTCTTTTTACTTATATCCTCTCCAACACTTATTGGTTCTTATTCTTTGTGTAATAGCTATTCTTGCAAGTTTTAAGTAATAATTCATAATTGTTTTAATTTTCATTTTCATAGTAAAAAGAATAAATATCTTTTCATTTTCCTATTGACATTTGTATGTTGTTTAGGAGAATAATCTATGCAAATTCTTGCCAATTGCCTATTGGTTGCTTACAATTTGTTCAACAAATTTCCTGTTCCTTTTGTGTATTAATCCTGATTTTTAACCAAGAGTGTTTTGTTTGTTTGTTTTTTGGGCCATACCCGGTGACACTCAGGGGTTACTCCTGGCTATGTGCTCAGAAATCGCTCCTGTCTTGGGGCCATATGAGACACCAGGGGATTGAACTGCAGTTTGTCCTAGGTTAGTGCATGCAAGGCAGACACCCTACTACTTACACCACTGCTCCAGCCCCAAGAGTGTTATTATTATGCTGAGTAAAATGAGTGGAAGAGGGATAAACATAGAATTATTACACTCATTTGTGGAATATAAAAAACTATAGTATGATAATACTATCCAAAGAAAATAGAAATGAGGTCCAGGAAGGAAGCCTGGTACAATAGTGAGGGATTGCAGTTAAGGCTGAGAAGTAACCACTATGACAATGATAGTTGGAAATGATCACTCTAGGTAAGAACTAGGTACTGAAAGGAGATAAAATGACATGAAAAATACCCCTTCAGTAATAATATTATGAGCCATAATGACTAAAAGGAAAATAAGGAAGAGAGAGAAGGAGAGATAGAAAAATACAAGTGTCTGCCACAGAGGTAGACAGGAGTAGATAGGGCAAAGAGAACAGTGGGTAGGAAACTGAAGACATTGGTTGTGGGAAACGTGCACTGGTGAAGAGTGTTGTACATCATATTACTGAAGCTCAATCATGAATAACTTAATAGTTGGGAAAAATTCAACTGCAGTATTAAAAACATTATAATCATGGTGTTTATATTAAGTAATCTAAATAAAAGAAGATATCCTCTTCCAAATGACTTTTTGTTTTGATGTAGGTTCTTTAAGTGTGGGAAGCATTTTAAGTTTGATATAGTCTCACTTGTTTATTTTATTTTTTGTTTCTCTTGTCGTTGAAAATAGGTCTCCAAACATTTCTCTTAAGAAATAATCAAATACAGGCAGGGATGGGTAGGGAGGTGGGAGATTTGGGGCATTGATGATGGGAATGTTGTACTGGTGAAGGGGGATGTTCTTTATATGACTGAAACCCAACAAAAATCATATTTGTAATAAAAATGTATAAATAAAAATATTAAATAAATAAAGAAAGAAGAATGAAAGAAATAACAAGAAATTATAACTAATAATATGTTATCTAAGTACTCTTCTATTTATCTTATGGTCTCAAGTTTTACATTCAACTAATTCATTCTGTGTTAATTTTTGTTTATCATGTTAGATGGTGTTATTATTCATTACTTTGGTATTTAGCTTTCCAGATTTCCCAAAACCATTTATCTAAAAGACTGTCTTGTTATGCTATAAACACATGGCTCTTCTGTTATTAATTGGCTAACTATATTAATGTAGCCTTAATTCTGGACTCTCAATTATATTTCATTGGCATGCATTCTTGCTCTTATTTTGTATGAGTTGTTTTTTATTACTATTGTTTTGTAATATGGTTTGAAATTAAGAACCACAATGGTTACTTTTTTCAGGACTGTCCATTTAATGTCATAAGTAATTTAGTTCTGCATTTTTAATTTTTGTGTTGGCTTGCACTATAAGGTTTCGTTCCTTTAAGTTTATGTTTAGCATTATAGCTTAAATGTGTTTCTAGTCAATAACAAATGTTTGAATTTTGCTTTGTAATTGACTTCTTGAGACAATGTCTTTATTTTGGTGAATATAGTACATTTATATTAAGGATGGTTATTGATTTATGAGTGTTTCATTTTTCTAATTTACTTATTTTTCCTGTGGTGTCAGGGTTTATTCTTCAGTCTGTTCTGGGATCACTCCTGGCAGGCTTGGGGACCATATGAGATGCTGGGGATAAAATCAGGATGGATCACATGCCAGGCAAACATCTTTGCTGTACTATCATTGTGGCCAACTATAATGAGAGTTTTCTACTGTAATTATGTCTTATATATTTTGGTTCAGTATGTCTTTTTGTTTGCTTATTTATTTGTTTGGGTTATACCCTGTTCAATTCTTACTTCTTGCTTTGTGGGTTTGGGATCCATAATATGGGTGCTAGAGATGGAACCCACGTTGGATATGTTCAAGGCAAGTGCCCTACATGCCATACTATTTCTCTGGTTCATACAATTTCTTTAAAGAAATTAATTTTTATTGTAGTTTGATTCAATAGTGTTAACTATTATGATTTTGATTAAAATTTCTGTACCTTCATCACCACCAAAACACTTAGACCTTTTACCACTGGTTGGTGTCACTCGACTTTTCTTCATTCGTTCTTCACATGCCCCTACTTGGGAATCTCAGTTTTATACTTACTTACCTTTTTATTGCCCAAGTTCCAGTATGTGTGTGTGTGCTTCTGTGTATATCTAAATTCTTTGAAGAATTAAATAGAGGGGCCTGGATGATAGCACAGAGATAGGGCATTTGCCTTGCATACGACTGACCCATGATGGACCTGGGTTCTTTTTTTTTTATTAATATCTTTATTTAAACACCTTGATTACAAATATGATTATACTTGGGTTTCAGACATGTAAAGAACACTCCCTTCACCAGTGCAACATTCCCATCACCAATGTCCTGAATCTCCCTCTTCCCCACACCACCCCCCTGTACTCTAGGCAAGCTTTCTACTTCCCTCATTTATTCACTTTGTTATGATAGTTCTCAAGTTCTATTCCTGGGGTCCCATATGATGCCCCAAGCCAGGAGTGATTTCTGAGCACATAGCCAGGAGTAACCCCTGAGCGTCATCAGGTGTGACCCAAAAACCAAAAAACAAAACAAAACAAAAACAAAAAACAAAATAAAGCAAATAATTAAATAGAGAAGCTTCGTTCAACATTTATGTGAAAACTCTGTTTAAAAAATTTCTTCAAGTTTTGTAAACCAAATAATGATTTTATTTCTTCTAACAGAACAAAACATTTTCAGCATGAAGTAAAGTTGGCTGACAATATTCAGTTTTGAGTATTTTTAATATGTCATTTCCATTCTCCTATCCTGTTGAGTTCCTGCTGAGAAGTCTGGTAAAAGAACCTTTTATCTTACCTGTATTTTGCCCCTTGTTGCCATCTATATATTTTTTTTCAGTCTTGAATTCTTTTTTTGAATTGTGATGACAGTCACATTGATGCCCAGGGCCACTCAGAGCAATGAGGGGGAGGGAGGCTTGTAGTACCAGGTACTGAACCCAGGAATATGTCTTTTCTTATCTCCATAATATTGTGAAATGTTTATGCTCTGTTTGTGCAAGCATGCAAATAATTTTAAACAAATTGGATACAAATAGTATTCACAAAAGAAAACTGATTCCTCATTAGATGACACAAAATAAGATATATCAATTTTGAAGACTTTTCATTTTCTTTTTCCAAATAGCAATTCACAAATCGACAAAATGCCATCTTTGGAGTCTTTTAGAAAAATGGAATCTCAGGTCAACAACTCATATTTTGTGAGTCAGAATTTGCTTTATAGATAGCTTATGTAAAGAAATAGCTTTGAGAAGAAAAACTAAAAATGTAAGTGACAAATTAAACAATCCTGTTTTAACATTACCATTGGCTAATAGAAAACTTTCTACTAATAGATAAGGCTCTACTAATAGAATGTATAATAGAAATAACAAATGACTCAAACTTCTGCCTCAGTATTAAAATAATTCTTATTATTTATAAAAAACTAGAAAATTTAGTTTTCCATAGCTTTTCTTCACATGAGAAAAAAATAATATGCTTAATATCCAGTAGTCAAATAATTCGAAAGTAATTTTCACTTAATATTTTCTGCTTCAACATTTTTATTATTGATTTATCATTTGTTTAGATTTACTGTTTACTTAATTTGACTGCACAATATCTTAATCCAAAAATCAAAAATTAAATATAAGATATGGGTAAATTGGAAGACTATTAAATATTTCACTGTCCTAGCATTTATAAATGATTTATATGGAAGGTTATAAATCATACTTTGAGTTTCATGTTATCTTTGTTAGAAGCAGAACATGAATAAATTTAAAAGGCAGTCTTAAAGAACTCATCCAAGAGTTGCTTTTCCTAAATTCTGAGTACTGTTCCATGTTTTCAAAACTCATCAGGGTAACCCTCCCCACCTTCCAATACCCCCCACACCTTATTTTACATCAAGTTAAACAAAGAAATCTAAAGTTAGTGGTAGTTTGTTTAGACTCATTGCACTGTTGCAAATTTCAAGTGACAAGTATGTTCTGCCATTAATAGAGCTCTTGGAATCACTCATATATTGTGCCAGCAAATGAAAAAGTACACATTCTTTGTTAAACTAAACAGTTCTAAGCATTGTGTGGACTCCTGATGTAGTATGGCTAAATATTCAGACACATGCCTATATAGTACTGTTTGTTCTGCCAACTTGGGGCAAAACAAAAGAAAGAAAATCATATAAATATACTGGTAAACATTGACTTTGTAAGAAACAGCATAAGCTGCTTTGGAAAAAAATCATAGCACATGATTCAAATAATGCATTTTAATTTTTTTCCTTGGGAAAATGTATCTAATTTGTTTTTCATGAAAACATGTATCTAACAGAGGAGAATTTTTCATTGGCTAAGATATTTTGGCATATTTATGGTGTAAAGGTGATTGGAATAATATTTGCATTCATTTTACATTGAAATTTGAAATAAGTATAAGATATACACTTCTAACATAAAAGCATTGCCAGCTAGGATATACTCCCTTTAAGAAAGCATAATTCAGTACATGAAAATTCAAAATGACTAACCTATAAATATGGGAGAATTATTCATGTTACCAAATGATCCTTCCTTTAGCAAACATCTATCACAGGATATCTTTAAATATCTAGTTTCCTTTTAGGATATTTAAAAGTACTAAATCTAAATTTTTTGAGGTTCAAGAAATATCAAAAGAGCATATGTATAATGTAAGATGTAGGCCTAAAAAGAAGATTTTTAGAAGTTCTTAATGAGGTTGATTTATGCTATAATTACTAGCCAATACCAGTCAAGGGAGAAATTAAAGGCTAATGACCAAGCCAATGTTAGGTTAGTTTATTCAGATACTTTCTCCACACCAAAATATACTTGAACTTTAATTCCTTTCATAAAATGACTTTCTAAATGGTATTTCATCACAACTATAATTATTTCAGAACAGGTGCTAATTTTTCAGCAGCTATTTGAAAGCCTTATAATTTCTCATAAAACCCAATATTTTTGATTGAAGAGATAGTACAGCATCTAAGGTGCTTGCCTTGTACATAGCTGACAAGGGTTCCATCTAGGCATCACTTACGGTTCCCTGAGCTTAGAGTCATGAGTACGTCTTTGAACATTAGCCAGAGCATCAGCATTCCCAACAAAATACCATTATTTTCCTTGATTTTCTCTGAAACCTTTTAAATTTGGATATGTAAATCTATTGTCTAGACTAAATGGCTTCTAAGTTCTTAATAAGCTTTGCCATGTCCTTGAAGGGCTAATGAAAAAAGGTATAATGAAAGAGAAAGATACTGCAGTAAGTAGGCCATTTGCCTTGCATGTCCAACCTGAGTTTGATCCCCACACACTGCATTGCTCTTCATGTCTTTCCAGGAATGAAACGTGAGCACAGAGACAGAAGTACTGAGCATGGTTGCTTGTGGCTCCCAAACAAAAAGAAACAAAATTTGGTCATCTCAAATAAGTTTACCTTTCCATTCTCACTGGTTTTGGATAAACTAGTGGCAACTATGGGCTATTAAGTTCTCACTCATAATTTTTCCCTCTTTTCTTAATTTTTTTTTGTGGGGAGCACACCTGGTAGCTTTCAAGAGTTACTCCTGGCTCTGCACTCAGAAATTGCTCCTGGCTCAGGGGACCATACGGGATGCCGGTGATGGAACTTCCATCTATTCAGGGTCAGTTGTGTGCAAGGCAAACCACTTCATAACTTTCTTTTATTAAAATAATCATCACTGTCATTCTAGTTTTCATTCTCTTTCTTGTATTATAGAGCTTGGTGGCTCTCTCAACTCTAGTTTTTGTCATTTGAGAGGTAAGATGGGATTGGCCCACAGCTCTGTGCTCCAGACATTCCTAGTTTTACTTTAAATCCTTCATTATTAACAAAAGTTGATCATCTAAGATGCAAATATGACATGATACCTTATTTAAAAGAGTCCTATTATGTTCTCATTCCCACTAGAAGAGAAATTACTCCAGATAAAAAAATGAATGACTAGTTCAAGAGGTCTTAGAATAATATTCTCATAATGTATCCTATGCATTATGCAGTTTTTATTAGCTCACTAAATGCTTCCCAAAATCATGGGGAAATAGTAAATAATATGTTTGTTTTGGGGGTTTTAGCTCTGGATACAGGAAAAAATTTTACTTTGGTTTTCATCTCTCCCTTTTAAAATATTGGCTATTGTGTTCCAACCCATTTTGTGCAGAGATATGTTTTAATGGTCCAATTTAGTCCACCTAATGCTAATTCTATAAAAAAATGTTTCTTTGAGTAAAATTTTTAAGTGATTATGTAAATATTTTTGTGAATATAAATTTCTATGAATGCTTTATAGCTCAAATGCCATCTCTTCTGTAAATTCTTAGAGATATTTCTGGAGAAAATTTTTGCTCCTCTATATTGTGGTTCTTTAAAATTTATATTTAAGGTTTTTTTCTAAATATTTTGAGCTTGGAAATTTAAAATTTATATTACAATCAATGTCAATGGCTTATAGAAACCCAAAGGCTTTAGAGGATAAAATTTCAAAGTCAGAAGGGAATTTGAGAATTTGAACGTTTTGTTAAATTTTTACAAAGAGTTATATCACTTTAGATTAAAGATCAAGAAGCATTCAATGATATCAGATATATAATAGAGAACTTCATCTGCCAAAATTATTTTACTTGTATAAATAACAAAAAAATCCAGAAAAAAGGTGTAAGTTATTGCAGCAAGTCAAACTACCAGTAGTTTACATTATTACTGGCAATGGCAGGCTACAAACCTCAAACATCACTTTTAACAATTTAAACACCATATCAGATGTTCCTGAGTCAATTCTCCTGCTTAGGTAACTCTTTCACTGAGTTATACATAGTTTGAGAAGTGGTCTCATTAATATTTCACACAGATTTTAGTTCATAGGTACTCTGGTATTTTGTATTTGCAGATACATAAAAGTAGTTTTTCTTTCTCATGCTTCCAGGTATGGCCTTCTCACTTATTTTGTGGGAAGATTTCCATTATCTTTGGAATTCCAATTAGAAAAGAGTTCTTTGTAAAGCAACATTTTTTTAAATTAAGTAAATGTGTTATAGTTTAAGAAATAAGGTTTCAATAGTGTTTAGGTGTGTAGTATTTCTGTACAAAGTTGCTGTACATCTTCTCAATCTTGTCACTCTTTCACCTCTGGTCCCACCTTAAATGTAACTAATGATTTTTTAAAATAAAAGTGATTAATTTCTTGAAATTTTACAAATGATAATATATAATCATAATAATTATATAATAAAATGAATTAGAATCCACTTGAATAAAAATTTAAAGGAATGTCTCTGTATAGGAAATAGTTTTTGTTTGAGAATTGAAGCCTATATCGATCAGAAAACATTCATAATAGTTTGAGTTTATTTTATTAGGTCCTAGAGACTAAGAATGTGTTTAGATATTGTAGGCACTCTGATTAGTTGTAATTTGTTGATTTTATATATTTGACTGGTATTTCTTTGTTTTTAACCATATTTTTCCAAGTATTGTTTTGAATAGACAGCCCACTTTTATTTTTTCAGGAAAACTCTAAAAAACGTATTACTTAATTAATTTTTATAAAAAATTTTTTCAGGTGGTTTGTATAATTCTTTTACTTTTGTATCAGGTGCCAAAATATTTCAAAAAGGAAGCTTGTTTCTTCTGCCATGTGTGAATTCTGATGTGTGATTTCTTTGGATGTCATTTTGCATTGCATGTGAGACAGCTATTTTTTATTTCTTGATGTCTGTTGCACCCAAAGGAAATCTGTATTTTGCTTTCTGTAAGAAAAGAGCAACTGGGTGGCAATGGAAAAACTTCTATCCACTAACATGGAAAAATATTCAATCTGTCCCATTACAGTGAAGTGGGAGACTTTAAAGGGCAGCATACCCAGTTAAGGAAGATATATTTCCATCTGTGATCAATAGCATGTGAAGAACAGCTCCTCTCTGAGCTCTATCCAGAGTAAAATTACCTTGGTAACTCCTGAACCGAAGACACTCCACAAGTTTTTAAGGTTGAGCAGCCATGGGAAGCCAGTCCTGATTACCAGGGGAAGCCATTCTCTTTGTGAGGGCCATGGAATACTACTTTTCACTATCTCCCAGAGCTGTAAGAAGGCTTTTAGAGACTATATCTTCTATAGATACTACATAATAACCAAGAGAGAAATAGTCAAAGACAGCATTAGAGTAGGGCTAACTTTACAAATGCTTTATCATTTCCCTCTGTTCTTCTGTTTCTCTCTACAGAGAAATAATTTGGTTTCTTGATTGATTTGGGGAAGTTGAGTAAAGTTGACATAAAAGAACAAGCTCTGTTTAGATGAGTAAATTCTATTTTATCCTGAACCAAAACACAAACCTCAACTTGTTATTCAAAATATTTTTCCAGTTGACATTTAATATAGATATGTAATTAAAATACAATATAAGCCTGATAATGAGATATCTTTATAAAACTATATGTATATATATATATGTCTCACTTTTAAGTAGTAAAGATATCCAAGGCATCCTTTCAGTATTATTTACCTTTTATTCATTCTTTCCTTCCTCCCTCTTTTCATTCCTCTTCTCTCCTTGCCCATCTTTTATTTTTTCTTATTTAACCATGAACTATTATTGCTCATTTGAACATAATAATGTCTTTCTATAATTCATGAACTAATCAGGTCAAATCTTAGTTGGTGCACATAATTTAGTCTTAATTTCTCCTCTTTGTCTAGGAATATGCAAACCAACCAAAAGCACTTTTTGTAAAATTAGTGACTTTGTACTATAGTCATATTTTTAAATTAAGTTTGAATTACTAAAGATTTTTCTTCAAGTTATTTCTGGTCTTTTGGAGTGTTGGTAGTAATTTTTTAAACCATTGGTTAAAAAGGATGTCATATTATTTTTCTCAAAAAAGTAAAAATTTAGGATGGAGTACTGTTTTTGTATTTGTATGTTTGTTTATTTTAATATAAACTTAGCTAATTATTTAGAAGTTTTCTTTGAGGAAGACATTATTATGCCTTATCATAAGACAGGAAAAAAATTGTGAAGATGGATAGGTCCATGGTAGATGGGTGGAAATAAAGGTATAAATAGGCTGAGGGAAATGGTTTAACTCAGCTGGAAATCAAGGGTTCAAAATAGTGGTGCTGAAAACAAACAACAGAAGGGAATCAAAGGACTAAGACATAACAGCATGTTCTAAAACAGGCCCTCCCACCAATTAACTATGACCTTGGGTATGAAGAATATTTAATTCAGGTGCCAGAGAGATAGCATGGAAGTAAGGCATTTGCCTAGCATGAAGGACTGTTCGAATCCCGGCATTCCATATGGTTCCTTGAGCCTGCCAGAAGCGATTTCTGAGTGTAGAGCAGGAGTAACCCCTGAGTGCTGCGGGGTGTGATCCAAGCCCCCCCCCCCGCAATAGAATATTTAATTTAAATAAGGCATTTAAATTTTATGAGGTGGAACACCCCGCTGTGCTCAGGGCTAACTCTTTGCTCTGTTTGTCGGGATCATTACTGGCTGGACTCAGGGAACCAAATACTAGGGATCAAATCCAGGTAGGTCATGTAAGGCAAATGCTCTCCCTCTGACTATTGCTCCACCTCCTAAATGTTTTTTTAAAGTCTGAAATGAGCTAGTGATAAGGGAGACTAAAATTCTATGTTCAGGGTGGGATTTTAAATATTTAATTTATATACATATATATTCAGAGTATATATTTATTATAAAAACCATAAATTGTTTAATAATTAAAAAATAATAAATTGTTGTTACCAAACTAAATAACTTAATTGTGGGGTAAAGTTGACAGGTTGGAAGGCAAAAAATGGAAATAATATTTTGGCAGAAAACAGTCAGATGGACTAAATGCCATGTTGCTTCTAGGAGGTGCCTGGAAACATATACCTTGCAAGCTTTCTACTTAATAATTATAACAAAAGTGTTTTTTAAAAATTTATCTTGTGAGAATATCAATAGTTTATTGAATCTGAATGATGCTAATATTTGGAGACATTTTCCTTGTTCCTCTCTGAATCAAGGATTACTCAGATAAGATTAATTAGTATGTTGATTACTCGGGTCCTTTAACCTCTCTTCTTTTTCCTTTTTCTCCTTTGGCTATTTCATTATTTATTAACAATCTTGTCAGAGAGTGGGCAGGGAAAAAAAGGTGAAACAAAATATTCTGCCATTTTCCAAGACTTGTTAAAAGTTTTGAGTGTGGGAGTGAGGACTGCTGAAAAAAAAAAAAAAAAGAAAATTTAACTGAAAGAAAAACTTGTATTAGTCAGGGTTCTCAGTTCCTGAATGCAAAAGAAAGATGAAGTACTGCTTCCTTTTAAAAACATGCTTTTATAGGAACAGCATGCATTTCTTAGTGAGCAAGATAAATCAAATAATAATAAACAGAAAATAGATTTCAAAGCTTAGAAATTTCTAAGTGCACATGACTAAAATATATGAAGTTTGCTCAGTGATTATGTTAAATATAATTGTAGCCCCATCTCCCATCTCCTTATACATGTCCATTCTATAAATTATAAAAATTATCTTCTCTATTAATCTTAGTACAGTTTGTATTATGTTTTACCTTATCTGATAATCATCTAATAAGGACCTCTTTGTGGCCTTGTTGCCCCTCATCTTCGCCTGCATTTCTGGCAAAATTGGCCTCCCTAGGGAGGATTCTGTTGTCAATATTCAACCATTAGCAAGAAGAAGCATGCTTACTTCTTAACTACTTGCTTTCAAACATGAGAAAAATTTCCCTTCCGATTACCAAAGCACAATAAAACAAGATGGTTGCATTTAAAAATTGATTCCTGGGCCAGAGCTATATTACATGGTGTATAGGGCCATCACAGGTTCAATCCTGGCACCCCATAGGAGTCCTTCCAGGAATGATCCCTGAACAAAGAGCAAGAAAGAAGCACAGAGCACCTCTGGGTGTTGCGCTAAATCTAAAAGAAGGAATAAATCATTTCCTTCGACTTCAAGATAATAGAATTATTCTCCAGGTATAGTTCAAACTGGACCCAATTGGAAGGATGACTCTTTAAATTTCTTTATGCATCACAAAGAATAATATTACTTTCACTATGTTAGGAAGATGTTGTTTTTTATGCACTGAATTGTGTACATATTTCAAGATTTTATTGAAAATATAATAAATAAGAAAATCAAGAGAAAATGAAGAAATAGAGAGTTAGATCAATGACTGGAATGCATGTTTTGCAGGCAGGAGGTTCATATTTAAAGCCCTTCATGTAAAATATGGTACAAGACAAGGCTGCCCTAATCTCACTACTCCTATTTAACATAGTACTGGAAGTATTTGCCATAGCAATTAGGCAAGAAAAAGATATGAAGGTCATCCAGATTGGAAAGTTAGAAGTCAAGTTCTCAGTGTTTGCAGATAACATGATATTATATTTAGAAAACCCTGAGGACTCTATCAAAAAGCTTCTAGGAATAATAGATTCAAAGAGCAAAGTGGCAGGCTACAAAATTAACATATAAAAACCAATGGCCTTCTTATATACAAATAATAATGAAGAATATATAGACCTTAAAAAACAATCCCATTCATACTAATGCCACAGAAACTCAAATACCTTGGAGTCAACTAAAGAGGCGAATGATCTATATAAAGAAAACAAAACACTGGTTAAAGAAATAAAAAGAGGTCATAAGAAAATGAAGACATGGGCCTGGAGAGATAGCACAGCGGCGTTTGTCTTGCAAGCAGCCGATCCAGGACCAAAGGTGGTTGGTTCGAATGCCAGTGTCCCATATGGTCCCCCGTGCCTGCCAGGAGCTATTTCTGAGCAGACAGCCAGGAGTAACCCCTGAGCACCGCCGGGTGTGACCCGCCCCACCCCCAAAAAGAGAAGAATATGAAGACATATACCCTGGTCATGAATTGGGAGGATTAACATCATTAAAATGCCAATACTCCCCAAAGCCTTATAAAGATTTAATGCAATTTCACTAAAGATACCCATGAAATTATTCAAAGAAGTGGATCAAACACTTCTTAAATTTATTTGGAACAACAAACACCCAGAAATAGTTAGAGCACCCTTAGGAAAAGAAGATGGGAGGCATCACTTTCCCCAACTTTAAATTGTATTACAAAGCTATAGTCATTAAAGCAGCATGGTATTGGAATAAAAACAGACCCTCAGATCAATGGAATAGTCTTGAATATTCAGAGAATGTTCCCTAGACATACAATCAATTACTCTTAATATAGGGGGCGAGAAACACAAAATGGAGCAAGAAAAGAATCTTCAACAAGTGGTGTTGGGACAAATGGGCAACCACATGCAAAAAAGTGAACTCGAACCTTCATCTAACACCATGGACAGAGGTCAAATCCAAATGGATTAAAGATCTTGATATCAGACACAGAACCATAAGTTATATAGAAGAATATGTAAGTAAAATACTTCATGACATTGAGACTAAAGGCATCTTCAGGGAGAAAACACCACTCACTGTCCAAACAAGTAGACGCGAGATAAAAAAAAAATGGTACTATATAAAATTTAGAAGCTTCTGCACCTCAAGGAAACAATGACTAGGATACATAGGTCACCCATAGAATGAGAAAAACTATTCACCCAATACCCATCAATAAAGGGCTAACATTTAAGATATATAAGATACTTACAGATCTTAACAAGAAAAAAAAATCTAACCCCATCAAAAAAATGGGGAGAAGATAAAATACAAATAGTCAAAAGATACATAAAATCATACTCCACATTCCTAAACATCAAGTATATGCAAATCAAAATAACAATGAGGTACCATCTCATGCCACAGAAAATGACACACATCACAAAGAACAAGAACAATCAGTGCTGTCAGTGATGTGGGGAGAAATGAACACTCATTTACTGCTGGAAAACAATATGGAGATTCCTCAAAAAACTGGAAATTGAACTCCCATATGATCTAGTTATACCACTCCTAGGGATATACCCTAGGAACACAAAAACACAATACAAAAATGTCCTCAGCACACCTATGTTCATTGGAGCTCTATTTACAATAGCCATAATCTGGTAAAAGCCCAGATGCTAAAAATATTGGTACATATACATAATGGAATACTTTGCAGATATCAAGAAAAATAAAGTTATGAAAATTTCCTATACATGCATGACATGGAAACTATTATGATGAGTAAAATGAGTCAAAGGGAGAGAGTTAGACACAATAATCTCACTCATTGTGTAATTTAAGAAAAATAAAAGATAGTATGATAATAATACCCAAAGACAATAGACATGAAGTTAGAAAGGACTAACATATAACATGAAGCTTACCACAAAGATTGGTGAGTACTGTTAGAAAAATAAGTACACCAACAGCTCTCATGACAATGGTAGTGAGTGAGAGAAATAGAATGCCTATCTCGAATATAGGCAGGGGTGAAGGATGGAGATGGGGGTCATTGGTGGTGGGAAGACAGATTGGATGAGGGAGTTGTACTTTTTTATGACTGAAACCCAACTACAAACATGTTTGTAACTATGGTGCTTAAGTACATATATTAATGAATAAATAGGAGGTTAAGGGTTGATCCCTGAAAGACCACCAGTGAGAGTAGTTTCTTATCAGTGGTTTTAGAAACAAAATAAAATAAAATAAAACAAAATCAAGGTTGCTAAAAGAGGAAAACTCTTTTCAAATTCAGTCTTCTGTTTCTGACCACAAATCATCTTTGATTCAAGGTTATCCTATCATAATTCTAGAGAAGTTATTAACTTTGATCTCCATTTAGTCTTTATCATATATTTGAGATTGAATAATCTGAGATGATTTTCCTTATTTTTCATCAATTCTAAGTTATCTGCTTACATAAAATTGATTGGAACAAAAGCTAGCCTGGTTATTTTGGATATTAGTAAGTGCATATTTAGGTCTTATTACAAAATGCTTTTCTTTTATCTTGAGAAGATTGTAAAATGTAATAGTCTTCAGGGTCTTAATTTTTAGTATCCTGATATTGATGCCTGGCAAATAATGTACACACATACCTGTGCATACATACACATATAAACACATCATGTGGAAATCAATTTCCTGAGAAATTTCATCAATTAAACTAATATTACAAATATTTTTCATAAAGTTACATCTATCTAGGAGATGAAATGTTTACCTGTACAAAGATATCACATAATCATACAGAACAGATACTTTCTTTGGAGCATAGAGAATTACTTCAATTCTGGAGCCAGCTGTGTCCCAATTATCTCCATCCCCAAAAGAAAAAATCGAAGAGAACTTCTATTTTATATATTGTTAATTTTGTTAATATTTTAGTTCTTAAAATAAAAATTTAAGCTCCTAATTAAATTCATTTTTCTACTTCTTTAAAATATAAGGCTGATGTGAGCCTTTAAAAATAAAAATATTTCTTTTCAAATTTTACATATTTATGGGGAAAATTTGATCAAAGATAAAGAAATGTGTATTTTTATAGCAAGTAAGGTGCTTATCTTGCATTGTGTATAAACAACCCTGCAGGTGGAGACAGAAATAAACCTTGAGCACAGCTAGGTATGGCCAAAAAAACAAGCAAGCAATTAAAAGAAACCATGTGTACTTTGCCCTCAAAATCTTCAAAAAATATTTTCTGTAAGTGTCATAAATAGAAGGAAGCTTATCATTGAAATTATGGCATTAGATAGCTTACTTTTTGCTTCCTTATATATCACCTGTAATTTCCTTGCTTAATAAAAAATACAAAAACAAAATAAAGATACATTACTATTTTTAATTTCAAAGTCTTTCCATTTGTTTTTAAGCCTTATTTCTGTGCTAATAAGGTTTACTTTCTTTCTTTTCTTTTTGATTTTTTGGGCCACACCTGGCAGTGCTCAGGTATTATTTCTAGCTCTGTAAACAGAAATTACTCCTGGCAGGCTTGAAGGACCATATGGGATGCTGGAGATCTCACCCAAGATGGCCACATGGAATGCAAATGATCTACTCACTGTGTTATCGCCCTACCCAGGTTTTTTTTTTTTTACTAGGCAGAAAAATATTATAGTGAACAAGGCATTTACCTTGCACTCAAATGGTCCCTCATCACTTCTAACATTGATCATAAGCCCATCCCTAGGAATAAGGACTGAGTACCACCAGGTGTTATTCCCAAACAAAACAAACAAACAAACAAACCAGAACATATTAAAAAATTTAATCTTTGTTTTTCTTAGGATGCTATGATAAGGTCTGTTTTTTGAATTGCAAAGTATTAGTTTCAGTTTATTTCTGTCCTGTTTTCTCCCTTAGATGCAATGTTTCTAGAAATACCTCTATTCTCTGATTCTACAGTGCCTTTAAAAAGTACTTATGTATTTGTTTATCTACTTAATTTTTGGTTTTGAATCCAATAATTCTTAGGAGTTACTCCTGGCTCTGTACTTAGAAATTACTCCAGGAGTAGGTGGGGTACCATATGGGACACCAGGGATCAAACTTTGTTGGTTGCATGCAAGGCAAGGCAAGGCAAACATTCTGCCCGCTGTACTACCCACTGGCCCCATCTTCTGAGCCTTTTGGAGTAGAAATTTGTCCTATCAATCTGCTTTATTTATTCTACTATATCTCCAAACCCACTGTGAACTACCTTACTTTTTTATTAATAATTTTTTATTTTGACTAAAGTGAATTACAAATCATTCACAGTAGTATTTTAGGTATATAGTAACATTGAATCAGACTCTTGCATCTCCTCTCTCACTCACTATAAAACCATAGATTACTACTCTCAATGCTGAGCTGTCCTTTCAACTAATAGACCTTCCTGCTAAATCTCTTCTTTGCCCCATCTCTTCTTTGTCAGCACAAAAACTTTGATAGTAAAATGAAGTGGGTAAATTAGAAACTGCATTGTGACTTAGTACTGCCAAGATCCCAAAGACTGTTTGGGTTAGTCAGGCTATTGAAACCTTTCATTTTGCTCTTAGGTGCCAGCAAAATCATTCTACTGCACTTGTCAACAAACTGGTCATTGGAGGACATTGAACTATAACTATGAGCTGAGATTTGGATGCCTGCCAGCCTGGTAGCTATCAAATAAAATTTGATGGGAAAGGAAGAGGAAAAGAATGACTGTCACCCTGATACTAACATGTACTTTTTTTTTTTTAACAATTAAAGATTGTATTAATTTTACCTTTTAGAAAATCTCTCTGGGTGCCTTATTCTGAACCACTTTAATCACAAGAATCTTAAATCCATATAATGAATATAATTTACCAATCTCCCAATGAAACTATATAATATTCCAACTGTTTCCCCTTTTATGCCTGTTTTGATACCATTGTATTGTCTATTGCTTTTGTGCCTGTGCCTTTCATTCATTCATTTATTTATATTTATTTATTTATTTATTTTTGTTTTTCTCTGGACACACCCATTTGATGCTCAGGGGCTACCCCTGGCTAAGCGCTCAGAAATTGCCCCCGGCTTGGTGGGGGGGGGACCATATGGAATGCTGGGGGATCAAACCACGGTCCTTCCTTGTCTAGTGCTTGCAAGGCAGACACCTTGCCTCTAGATCCACCTCATCGGCCCCGCTTTTGTGCCTTTCTAACTACTCTCTTAGCATCAAATAATTTTGCTTTCCACTTTCTACAGCCTATGCCTTGACTCTATCCCTCCCACCTTATTTATACCCAGCTTTCATGTCATTCTTTATAGGAATATTCATTGCTGTATAATACAATCATTCTCATAATATCTACTAAGAAATATTACTGTCAATCCTGTGTCATGGTGTTAGAGTATGTTCCTAAATTTTTTCAGATTCACTTTTATTTAATTAAATAATAATTACTATTGTGACCAAAAAATGAGTAACAAATATTTCACAGTAAAACTGAAGGTACATAGTAACAATGTATCAGGGTCATTCCACAACGAGGATTGTCTTCCCTCCACCCCTTTTCCCAGCATGTGTCCCATATCTCCCTCCTTTGCCCCTGTCCCCCCCCCCCCCACGGAGTGCTAGTGTAACTGTTCCCCTTTGTGGATAGCTTGTTATATACAGGGTATTGATTCTGTTGTTGACTTTGGGTTTGGTGTTTAGTTCTGAAATTTTCTAATTCCACTCAATATTCATATGGCTGTTTGGTCCTGGTACCGTTCATTTTTATTTTCCCCCTCAATTCATGAGGCAGAACAAGATGATTCAAGTTGTATGATTCTGCTGGAAGAAGACAAAAATGAAAAAAAAAAACTCACAAGAACAACAATAACAAAAAAACCAACAGTTTAATAAAAAGACAGTAACTATCAAAAAAGTCACCAAATAATAACCAAAAGAGTGGAAAAGAAAAGAAAAAAAAAAGAAAAATTTAAAAGCAACCAACCAACCAACCAAAAGGAGTGTTGGTGTGGCAAGGTTTTGTTCCCCTCCCTGCCCCCCTTTTTTTTTGCATAGGCACAGTAAGTAATGAGAAAGTAAGAAAGGGAATTCCCTTTACTTAATAGATTCAGGTTTTCTCCGCCTTTGAAGCGTACTGTCATGGGAACAACTACTGGCTCCATATTCACTCATTTACATACCCAAGGTCTTTTTATGATGCCAGAAAACTTTCTGCTCAGATGTGAGTGAAGAGATCCCATCTCTGTAGCTGGAGATCTTGTTATTTGCATAGGTCAAAGGGTGAAAGCTAGGAGAGAGTTTTTCTTTACAGTTCTATGAATACTAATACTGTTCCATCACTGTTGTTTTAATCAGTCTTCTGTAATTTTGCTCAAATAGGATTTTGCTCAAATCCTAGGCTGATAGATTCACTTTTTATACTCATTGCAAAGCCTAAATTTACTATACTTGCATATATTATACACATTTGACTAGAAACATATGAAATACATAATCTCAATTTTCAAATTTTCTAGAAAGTTGTTTTTCTAGAAGTTAGGAAAAAATTTCCTTCAACTTCCCTGCACAGACAAGACAAAATCTTTTCCACTCAAGAATTTTTTAAACTGCAGCCATTTAAAATTTAAAATGTACACTTAAAATGTAGTCATTTGAGGGTGACAGTAATTATTGTGTGCCATTACTAATTTCATTTTTTCTTGTAGCCCAAATTCTTCTTAGTAGTCATAACTTTGGAAATCAAATTCCCCACTATACTATTATTGCAGATCAGATGTACATTATTTCTTTGAATTTATATTTTTCTTTATTCCTTTGAAGATTTTTCATTTTTCTTAAGGGAGTAAATTTTTAAAATATTTTATATAATTGATTTAACATTTGTTTTATTTTATTACTTTATTTTAAAATATTGTTTTATTATATAATAGTTTTATGTTGTAAATATTTGCTTCCCCGCAAAACATGAGGAAAACAAGTTAAGAGTGAAATTACGTTTCCAATATTACATGATCTACATGACTGAGCCAGAACCTGAACTCAGAACGTGCCTACTTCACTAGTATAGTCTGCTAATTTTTTCTGTACCTCATTTGGGCCCCTTTAATTATCCTTTAAAAAATACTAAGTGGTCTGAAATGAAAAAAAAATTAAAACTTTGTTACTATTCAACTTCTAAACTTTTTAAATAATCTGGAAATGATTTATAGGAATCAAACTGAAGACACTAAGAACTCTAGGTAAATATTTTTCAAGTTATTTTAAAAAGGCATGAGCTGGCATTGGAATACATATTAAGAAAGTATTTTGATAGGCTTTAAATTTTAATATTTTGAGGCATAAGTGTATTATATTTTAAATTTTAGGCCTAAGAAGTAAAAATATATTGATTTTAATTTATTACTCTCTTAGGAAAGATTTTGCTACTTGCAACATAGAGAATATATTATATATAAAGAAAAAAAAAACACAGCCAGAAAAAAAATCTCACCAAATGCCATACTGTATTTCAGAAAGCATCTCACATTTGAAGAAATCTTTTCCTGCTGTGTATTTGGCCTTTGCTACTTCTTCTAGTCACACTAGCCTTTCACTGGCCTGGTACCAATATTTATGGCTGTGGCTCTCTATGTCCTGTCCTTTGAAAGTATTAGAAAGAAATCATTAAGAGCAAAAGAAAGTAAAATCTGAAGTATACATTTGCATATTTAATTGTTAATGACATGACACTCCTCTTTTTTCTAGAGCTGACTCTACTTATTCCCTAGTTGTCCCTGGTTCTCTCAAAGCTAATGAGCATTTAGTATATTAACTGCACTGACTACATTAGTCGATAATGCTCATGGTCATTTATAATGACATATATATTTCCATATAATAACTCAAAGAATACAATACACATTACTAGAAGCATCTTTTGAAAGGATTCTGTTATATATATTATGATTAAAGCAGGCATTTTGAGTTTCAAATCCCTAATCTAAATAATAATAATTTTCTTTCTCTAATAAAAGTAAAATTGGGGCCAGAGTGATAGCACAGCAGTAGGGCACTTGCCTTGCACATGGCTGATCCAGGACAGACTGGGTTTGATCTTTGGCACCTCATATGGTCCCCCAAGCCAGGTGTTATTTCTGAGTGCACAGCCAAGAGCAACTCCTGAGCATCTCTGAGTGTGGCCCAAAAACCAAAAAATGATAAAAATAAAATAAAATAAAATTATCACTTTGTAACAGATTAAAATGAATATTTTATGCTCTGGACAGTCTAGAAATTTTTCTGTAGCTGCCACTGTAAATTTATAGAAACACTTTAGAACTTATTGAAGGACTTGACAAACTACAGAGGCAGGGCTGCACCCGGAAGACTTCACATGCCAGTTCTTCTGTGTCTCTTCAGCTGGTATGTTGGGGCTCTGGGCAGGACAGCTAGCCATAGGCCCCCTGGGCTGACCACTTAGTCCAGGGGACTGAGATCCCCTCATGCCAGGCAGGTCTTCAGGGCCACACCTGGTTAATAGGGCCCTGGAGGGTGAGGAGGGAGAGAAATTACTCCCTATGCATCCACAAACTATAGAGTCAGGGCTGCACCCGGGAGACTCCACATGCTAGTTCTTCTGTGTCTCTTCAACTGGTATGTTGGGGACTCTGGGCAGGACAGCTAGCCATAGGCCCCCTGGGCTGACCACTTAGTCCAGGGGACTGAGATCCCCCCACCCCAGACTGGACCCCATTCAGGATTTCTCTTCTTACTATTATTCATTTTCAAAAGCACGCTGGTGCAAATGCGCCCATGTGACATATATACATTTTAACAACACCCCAAAATATTCTTAATTCTTGACTGTTTTAGGAAAAAAATGGAATTCCCTAGATTTGGAGGATAATATTCAAATAGGTCTCTAAAATCAGTGTATATGTAGATGTGACTTCCTATACAGTGGTCCTCTCTGACAGCCAAGCCTGACCATAAACAATTTATCTATACAATGTATATAACCCCTCTGATATATTTCCCCTCCTCCACACAGAGCCCCTTCTACTCCCTCATATCCCAATCTGGATTCGTTATCTTCCCCTTAATTAACCCTCTTTACCCTCAGTTCTTTAATTTGTTAGGCACCCAGACCGACCTCCTTCCCCCAACAGATTCTGTCCTTTCACACACCCTTATAACCTGCTTACAGGACAGGGTTCTCAGCATTGCCCTTTAATTGTGAGGTGAAACAAGAGGATGCTCTGCACCATCCTGACTGCTATATAGTATATGCAGATTCCGGGATCTTTAATACAGAAACATGATACCAACAACAGAGACTGTGTGAAAAATAAAAGTGTATTGGCACTACAGACAATGACCTGGATTGGACAAACTAGTTTGCCTGGAGCCTAGAACTGGTCTTATGCCAGGAAACTTCAGAGATAGGGTCTCCTTGTATTTAGGCCAAAGGTTTTCCATTTCATGTCCCTCATATTTTGGTGGGTCTATGCAAACAATAATTGCCACTCTAACACCGTTTTTACTGTGCTCCTTTGACTCTAATCCTTAAGAGAAACAAACCACTTAAACTTTTGAGGTTAACTTAAACTAATATGCATGTGCATGGAAATGTAAAAAAGTACTTTGCCTTCAATGTTTAAGGAGTTACATAAGTGTTATGTCTTTAGATTGCTTTGTGTGCTGCTAAGAAATATTATGTACTACAATCTGGGGACTTGAGGGACAAAGCAATTGTACATAGGCTCTGTTTTATTTTTCTTAATGTTCTTTGGCTGAAAGTTCAAAGTTAAGATATCAGCAATAGGACTACTAAGAATTCTGTTTATGGGTGATTGTCCGTCCACTGTAACTTTACCTTGTCCTCTTTCTTTGCATCTTTGTTCTCATAATTAAAAATAATAATAATAATAAAAAGAAAAACAATAGAATGGGGTAAAATAAATAAATAAAAATTTTAAAAAATAAAAAAAGAACTTATTGAAGGACTTTATAGAAAGAGTATGATAAAATATAGGGCTTAAATGTATTCAATAGAGTTAATCTGTCTTTTATTTAATAAACTTCTAATTATTTTTGTCTAAAATATCATTAATTGCTATCTGTTAAAGAAAGTAATTAGACATTAGGTGGTAAATCAAATAAGAGTGGAGAAAGAGAACATAAAAGGAACTACACAAAATTCATTAATTTAATAATCAAATTTCTTGACTGACACTGGATTGTTGAAGTTTGGTCCAGAAAGTCTGCTACATGAGTATGATAATTAAAAAAAGAAAGATTAAGAATTAAAAGTTTGGTTAGCTTAAATAATTAAATTTTATTATAATTATATAGTTAATAATAGAGAAATAATGAAAGCAATTATTCATATTTTCTATTTTTGAGTATAATAATATTGGTTTTTATATCTCATATTGTATAATATGATATTTTATCTGTAAACTGACAATACAGAGGATCTATCATAATGTATCTGCTAATATTCTTGTTTAAATCTATACAACACATAAAAATACTGAAAAGTGTCATGTATCAATGATCAAAATAGTATGAATGTTTTATCTGTTTTAAAAGCAATAAAGTAAGAGATTTGTATTCATTTAGATAAGCAATGAAACTCATTGAGTTTCATAAAGGACTGGTGTGTAATGAGAGCATAAGGAAAAACTGCCAATTTATAAGGATCAAAAGAAAGCTGATTCTGAAACACACACACACACACACACACACACACACACACACACACACACACACACACACACACAAGAACCAGGTAATTCTTGCAATAGAATTTAATCCTAGGAAGCAAGTTTTCTCTGTTGGACATTTGTGGCCTTTAAGGCCATTTTGTTTAATCTCCTTCCTACATTTGTAAACTGTACCAAAAAAAAAAAAATCCCAGTGTGATGAAATTTACTTTTTGTTATTTGCTTTTGAGAACCAGAACTCAATTCCCAGGGCAGGCAGTTAATGTTGCTTAATAAGAACTATGTTCAATGTAGGTTTTCACCTCCTCATGTGCCACTTAAGTGAGAAAAAAATCCAAAGAGTTTTCCAATGACTTTGGACCTTTTTATAAGACATGCTGAATGACAATTAGAGCTCCATGTCTTACTATAGTAGTCAACTAAACTTCCCACCGGAAAAGTGGATTTTTATCATTTTACCAAACCCTCAGAGATTACCTAGGAGACTCACAATGGGATGAATATAAAGTCTGTTCAATTGCTTTTTTCTAGATGCTGAAGCTTAAGAGTTGGGGAATCTCTGGTGCAGGGGTGTTTTCTATTTGCATATATTTATTATGAGAAAATATGATGTATTTTAGCCAATGACAGGTTGTATATAGAGTAAAATGGGAGAAAAATTTAAGATACTGAGACTTAGTTTTGTACAGTTATGGATAACATTAGTTATTCATAAAATTAGCCTTCATATTTTGTATGTGAAATATTTATATGCTGCATAAAATACATATGATATAATTGCTTTTAATTATGTATTTCAAATATCAATATATTTATATTTTAGATCCTAGCAAAAATTTTATTTCAATTTTGTTGTAGTGACAGCACTAATCCATTGAGAAAAAAAGAAAAAAAATGTAAATATTTAGAATGTAAATATTCAGGGCTGGAGAGATAGCATGGAGGTAAGGCATTTGCCTTTCATGCAGAAGGTCATTGGTTCAAATCCCGCCATCCCATATGGTCCCCCAAGCCTGCCAGGAGCGATTTCTGAGCATGGAGCCAGAAGTAACCCCTGAGCACTGCTGGGTGTGACCCAAAAACCAAAAAAAAAAAAAAAAAAAAAAAGAAGGATATCTTTTCATTGTCTAAATTTCTAATCATTTTATCCTGAATAGTTTACTTCTTTTTTTATAATATTTTCTAAATATTATATAATTTAAATAGACACATTATTTTGGAAATATTTATAGAATATGTTTATAGAAAATACTCCAAACATGATTATGTTTGTTTCTTATTTTTATTTTGATGATTCTACATAAGAGAAATGTCAGTAAAGCTGATTAATGAACACTTTCATTGCCATAATAATCTATTAAAAACACTACATAGGGGCCAGAGAGATAGCACAGTGGTAGGGTATTTTCCTTGCATGCATATGAATGGTGGTTCATATCCTGGCATCCTATATGGTCCCCTGAGCCTGCCAGGATTATTTTCTGAGCACAGGGCCGGGAGTAACCCCTGAGCACTGCCAGGTGTGATCCAAAACCCAAAAACAAACAAACAAACAAAAACATTTACAAATCATTTTTAAATGGCATTAATCTTTCCATACTTTATTAAATATGAAACATTACTTATCCCATGCAATCACTATATAAAGGCTAACTTTGTAGAAAAGAATGAAATAATGATTTATTTATTTATGTAATATTTTTACATATTATACATGTGAAAATTATTGCTGGATTTTTATACAATTTTAGGTAGACTTATTTACTCTCAAAATATTGTTATGCCTTTATCCTCATAATGAGTTTTTATTCTTTCAAATTCTGATCTTTTGCAGATCTCTTTTTTTTTTTTTTTTTTTTTTTTTTTTGGTTTTTGGTTTTTGGGCCACACCCGGTGACGCTCAGGGGTTACTCCTGGCTATGCGCTCAGAAGTCGCTCCTGGCTTGGGGGACCATATGGGACGCCGGGGGATCGAACCGCGGTCCGTCTCCTAGGCTAGCGCAGGTAAGGCAGGCACCTTACCTCGAGCGCCACCGCCCGGCCCCTGCAGATCTCTTAAATAAAGTTTTAATACTCTTTATTGTGTAACTTACTTTATTACACCTTTGTCATCTCTGCTTGCATTTCTGTGTTAAGAATATACTCTTTTCTTTTAAAATTTGTTCCTTTCTTTTATTTTTGATTCACCGCCTGTTAATTTCATTACTTTATATTGATTTTTTAAAGAAATATCTACCCAAATTTGATTTTCCTTTTATTCTTCTGAAAGACCAATTTTAAATTTACTAATAGTTAAGACTCAAAATTAGTCCCTAAAGGTCATTTTTACAAACAAGATACAGGAGAAACCATTTGGACTTCTTGTGATTTCAGAGATGCTGTTTTCACTTCTGAGGGTTCTTCAAGTATTAGCTCCACTCTGGGCACAGAGGTCTTATTAGTAAGACCTTAGGGCTGGGACTAAGGTCTTTAGTTCAACACACACTCCAAGGATCACTGATGCTCCAGAAATAACAAATATAACCTATTTTCTATCTTACAGATTCTTTGTGACTGAAAAATTATTTACCCTTTAATTTTGACCTTGGACACTAGCCAATCACATAATTGACAAAAGATACCTTTAGACACCTAAAGATAATTGACTAAAATTCCTGAAGTAGTAGCATGCAAAACTAGTAACTTGACTGCAATTGTCTGAGAAAAAAGACTACAAAGAGAAAGAGTTGTGTTTTAATCTTGCTAATGCCATGGTTTTTATTTTTTGTTTTTGTTTTTATATGGCCCATTTATTTTAGTGTAAAATTAAAAAAATAAGTATAAATTTTGGAGAAACATGAAATTTGAGGAAGTATGGAAGACGACTACTCAAAATGACAAGCTGGTTTGAAAGGACATGATGGCTGTTTTACTGCTAAACCCTATAGATCTTTTTTTTGTTTGTTTTTTTTGTTTTTTTCTTTGGGTCACACCCAGCAGCGCTCAGGGGTTGGTTACTCCTGGCTCTATGCTCAGAAATTGGTCCTGGACCGGGGTACCATATGGGATGCCGGGATTAAACCACTGTCCTTCTGCATACAAGGCAAACGCCTTACTGAACTTCTGCATACAAGGCAAACGCCTTACCTCCATGTTATCCCTCTGGCCCCAACCCTATAGATCTTAAATAAAAATCTCTCTTTTGTGGAATGTGCTCCTTTAACTACAAACTCAGTAGAATTAAAATGTTTCAATTCAGTGAATGCTCTACAAAAGGCAAGAGTATCACTAGATTCCTGGATAAATGTAAATATAAAGATTTCTGTGAAATCTATTGCATAATATGTTGGTAGGTAAGATAACAATAGGACTGCACAAGACAAGATATAAAATACGAAATGAGTATAATATGGTTTTTGCCCTTATAATACTTTCTTTTATATTTTTTGTTATTTTATTCCCTTGGCCCTAAATTATTTCATTGTAAATATCATTCTCATGTTGCATTTATGAGTGAAATGTTGAGTGAAATAAACAGAATGAATCACTTCACAATGTGGGAAAAAACGACGATTTAGAGATAATGAAATGAGAAATAATTAAATGAGAAATCAGCAAAGTAAAATAATGAAGCTGGATAAGTTAAATACTAGATAAAATTCAATATCACAAATCAAGGGGTAAAGTATGGAAAAGTGAAGGGAGTAACTAAATTGACAAGTGATAGAATTTGTAGAATTATACCAGTTTCTTTCTGGAAGTCCTTCTTACAGTGCTGGGTGAGCTAATGTCCAAAACAACACATCCCTCTGAATATTCCAAAATAAAAAACTAATTAGATCTTGCAGTCTCATTAACTTTTTGATGTTCTTACTCTTATTTCTATTCTCTTTGTTGTATTAGACTTTTAATATTATTGAGAAAAAATGAGAAAATATTAAAACTTTGTTAGTAAAACTCGAATAAAAGCAAATACATGTGAATTTATAAAGTTTCAAGATCTTTCTCTCGGGGCCGGCGAGGTGGCGCTACAGGTAAGGTGTCTGCCTTGCAAGCGCTAGCCAAGGAAAGGACCACGGTTCGATCCCCCGGCGTCCCATATGGTCCCCCTAAGCCAGGGACAATTTCTGAGCGCGTAGCCAGGAGTAACCCCTGAGCATCTAACGGGTGTGGCCCGAAAAACCAAAAAAAAAAAAAAAAAAAAAAGATCTTTCTCTCTTTCTTTGTGAGTTTTGCCAATGGTCTATCAATCTTGTTTATTTTTTCAAAGAACCAGAGCACAAGAATACAATACAAAAACCCCTTCCTCACACCTATATTTATTGCAGCACTATTCACAATAGCCAGGCTCTGGAAAAAACCAAGATGCCCTTCAACAGACGAATGGCTAAAGAAACTGTGGTACATATACACAATGGAATATTATGCAGCCATCAGGAGAGATGAAGTCATGAAATTTTCCTATACATGGATGTACATGGAATCTATCATGCTCAGTGAAATAAGTCAGAGGGAGAGAGAGAGAGACGCAGAATAGTCTCACTCATCTATGGGTTTTAAGAAAAATAAAAGTCATTTTTGTAACAATCCTCAGAGACAATTAGAGGAGAGCTGGAACACCAGCTCACTCCATGAAGCTCACCACAAGAGTGGTGAGCACAGTTATAGAAATAACTACACTGAGAACTACCATAATCAAGTGAATGAATGAGGGAACTGGAAAGCCTGTCTGGAGTACAGGTGGGGGTGGGGTGGGATGGAGGGAGATTTGGGACTTTGGTGGCGGGAATGTTGCACTGGTGAAGAGGGGTGATCTTTATATGACTGAAACCTTATCACAATCATTTATGTAATCAAGATATTCAAATAAAGAGAAAAAAAATAAATCAAAAAAAAAAAAAGAAAGAGCACAATAAACTGGAGCATGTAGGAAAAAAAAGTTTCAAGATCTTTATGTATGTTTAAATCTAATCCTTTTAATAACTTTATGAACTTTTTATTATTATCATTTTAAATATAAAGAAAATGATCAAGCATCAAAAATTCACTGTGGTAAGCAGTAAAATATAATTCGAAATTAGACGTCTTTTTTTTTTTTTTTTTGGTCACACCCAGAAGCACTCAGGGGTTGCTCAGAAATCGCCCTTGGCAGGCAGGCATGGGGAACCATATGGGATGCCGGGATTCAAACTATCTTCAAACCATCGTCCTTCTGGATGTAAGATAGAAGCCCTACCTCCATGCTATCTCTCTGGCCCCAAGGGAGGGATTGTCAGAATTCAAATTCTATTTTTTTGTTTTGTTTTGTTTTTTTTACTCCTGGCTCTAAGCTCAGAAATCGCTCCTGGCAGGCTCAGGGGACCATATGGGATGCAGGGATTCGAACCACTGTCCTTTTGCATGGAAGGCAAACGCCCTATCTCCTTTCTAGTTTTCTGGCCCTACGTTCTATGGATTTTTTTAAATGCATGCATTTATGTTTAAAGATCAATTAAGTCTAAATGCACCTATTTTACAACTTACTATTTTTAAGTTAGAATAATATTGATATATAAAGTAAAATATTTTATGAGGAAATGACCTATGTTGTAATACACATAAATAATAAAAATATTTACCTGATTTACTAATTGCTTTTGATGTTACATACAGAAATAAAAGAACATTTTAAATACACTATATATCAAAAATTATTTTAAAAAATTTAGGAAAAATAATTTTATACTAAAATCATAAAATTACATTGGAGTAATAAAGCAAGAAGTAAACTCTGGGTAGGGGATTAATAAATAAATGTTCTTCAAATCCAAGTGAGAACATGAATTTCACATAGTAACACAAAATGCTAAGTATCACTCGTACTAAGTATTTTTGGTTTTTATATCTTGCCTCACATACCTCCACAATTGTCCTCTAAGGATCCTGAGTTATTTTTGTTTGAATTCTGAAATAGCACATCACATTAACAAAGTATAAAGTGTAATATTGTGATGAAATATGAAGAAACATTTCAGATTTTAGACATTGGAAATCTTAATCTCAAATCACAACTCCTACAAATCTTTAAAATTTAAGCAACAAAGAAACAGAGAAATTCACATGCTCTGATAGCCAGGGATACTAGTTCTGCTAAATCATCGTGCTCAAACAAAGCCTCAACCCTCAGCAATGAAGAATTTAAAGCAATGCTCTATGTAATGGCCATTATGGAGATAAGGCAATCATTGAATGAAGAATCCAACAAATTGAAAGATAAAATAACTCAGAAAACCAAAGCTTCATACAAAAAGAAATGAAGGAGTTAAAAATTACAATATTGGGGGCGGGGAGAAGTAGAAAAAATTACAATATCTATCCATAACAACAAAATTCAATGTACAGAGGACCAAATCAGTAATATTAAAAACCAAATACAGACCATTACCAAGAATAAAATGCCAAAAGAAAAGAAAGATAAAAAGAATAGAAGAGAATGCAAGATTTGTGATAGATGATAGCAAAAGGAATAATCATAAAACCATAGGAAATCTAGAAGAAAAGGAAAAAGAGATAAAACAGTTAGTAGAAGTAATCAACAAGAACTTTCCTAATCTCTGAAGAGAGGCTCCTGTGTAGATTCAAAAGTTCCAAAAAGCATAAAACAAAATTGACTCAAACAGAACAACACAAGACACATGATAATTAAATGGAAAAATCAAAAAGACAAAACATTTAAATCAGCAAGAGTAAAAAAGAAACCTCTTAAATATAAGGAAACAACTTAAGAGTAGCAACAGACTTTCCATATATCTTACAAGCAAGGAAAGAATGGCATATTCAATGTATTGATTGAAAAAATATTCCAACCTAGAGTCCATTATCCTGCATAGCTATCATTTAGACTTGAGGGATGGGTAAGAACCTTTTTCAAATAAACAAGAACTGGCAGCATTGGCAACAATTAATCCAATCCTTCAGAAATTACTAAAAGGCAATCTATTAAAAAACTATTAAAAATCAGCTTGCAAAAAACAACTAGATATACATATATCCACACATATACATAAATATACATACAGGCCTATGTATCATTAATATCTCTCAATGACAATAGATTAAAATCCTTATAACCAAGCACAGAGTAGTTTGATTGATAAGAAAAAAAATCATTTGTGCTGCTTATAAAAAACAAAACTAAGCCAAGGATAAATATAGATTCAGTGCAAAAGATGAAAAACAGTCATCCAAGCCAATGGAAGAAAAAAAGGAGGAACAGCTATTTTTATAATGGATAGTATTCAGTATATAGAAAATAATTAGAGACAGTAACGGACACTAACTATTGGTAAAAGGAACAGTAAATCAGAAATACTATCAGTATTTATGTACTAAATGAAGTCCCAGTGAAGTTCATAAAGCTTTTGCTAACAAAATAAAGACACACATTGATGGAAATACAATAGTAGTGAGGAAATTTAACACTACACTTTCTCCACTAAGTAGAACAACCAGATGAAATATTAGTAGAGATGAGAGCTTTAAATAAGGAGCTAAAAGATCTGGGATTGTTAGACATATACAGGGCTCTTCATCCCCAAAACAGGAATACATATTCTTCTGCAGGGCACATGGAATATATTCCAAGATAGATCACATATTAGGGAACAACTCAAACACATATAAATTTACAAATGTAGAAATTGTACAAAGTATCTTCTCAGATCATAATGCCATGAAAATATAAGTTAACCCCAGAAAGAAAATGGATTAATCTTCTAACATGTGGAAGCAGAATAAAGTATTGCTAAACAGCAACTGGATCAAAGAGGAAATCAAGGAAGAAATAAAAAGATTCCTTGAAACTAAGCCCTTCTCTTTCTTTCCTTCCTTTAGATCCAATAACCATGTTTACATTCAGCCAGCTCCATAGGCTTTCATATATTTCTTGAGACAGAAGTTAACCAAGTCATGAAAAAACTATGGGTACACTGGCCATGAAGCTGAAAGCTGGAAATCTTGGAAAGAGAGTGGGCCAAGTTGCTGACCTGCCAAGTTCATGACTACTGTACCCATAATCGTAGCTTTGCCTTTGACCCTGCTTCACTACTCCCCTACAACTCTCTGCAGAGATACCAATCTAACCAAAGCTCCAGGTATGCCAATATTTGGACTAACATCACCAGAACATTTTTGAGAGTGAGTTAAGGAACCCTTTTTATTCTTGAACTTTTGGAAACCCTGGCATCCAAAGCACTACCCACAAAAGCCTTAGTATAAACCATAATGCTTGGAATTTCTGGTCTTTGTGGCCAGACTACACCAAACATTTTAACACACTCATCCCCATAGGAAAACATTCATTTAGAACCAAATGTGTATTTGAAGCCACCTAGGGTTCAGAAATAAAAGAAATAATAGAATGACCAACTAACAACAAGAGCTAATAAGCCTTCTGACAAAAACTAATGACCTCATAGTGAGATACAATAATTTTCATGATTTTTCTGGTTGCTGTACTCTTCTTTTCTTTTCTTCCTTTTCCTTTTCCTTTTTTTAAAATGATTTTTCTCCTAAATGATTTTGCTCTCACTTAGTTAGAAACAAATACATTATGATCAACTACATGATTCATGGTCTTTAAATAAAGTAATTTATATATAAAATATTTATAAACCATGGTTCTTTAAATATATTATAAAAATTGAGTTAAATAAAATTAATCTTTACTGATGAGAAATCTAAGAATAAGCCAAACATCTTTTACTTAAAATAAAATATCATGGGCATCAATACATGGGTTACAATCTATGTAAGATCTATAATACATTATCATGTGTGATAAGAAGCATTTTTTTGGTAAGAATTACTTCCAGAAGTCAACAAAGTACATTTTTTAGAAGATTTCAAATTATTATAAAAATAGGATTTATTTGTAATGATACACAGGCTTAGAAATTTGCCTAACTATCAATGCCTATTGGTTAAATAAAATATTTTATTTTTTTTTCTTTTTGGGTCACACTCAGTGACGCTTAGGGGTTACTCCTAGCTATGGACTCAGAAATTGCTCCTGGCTTGGGGAACCATATGGGACGTGGGGAGATCGAACTATGGTCCATCCTAGGTTAGTGTGTGCAATGCGGATGTCCTACTGCTTGCACTTCTGCTCCGGCTCCAAATATATTCCATTTTTAATATAAACACAAATACATATTCAATCTATTGTTTAAAAATCAAAAGTAGCTCTGGACTGTCTGTCTTCGGTGCGGCATCTGCGGGCCTGATTTCCTGTGTGTGTGGCTTCATCTGTGGATGACTAGCCTTCCCTGGAGGTGAGTTTTTCCACTCAGAAAGAGAGGAGATGGTAGAACTCTGATGAATGCTGAAGCCTGGCACATCTCTCTGGACTGTCTGTCTTCTGTGCGGCATCTGCGGGCCTGATTTTCTGTGTGTGTGGCTTCATCTGCAGATGGCTAGCCTTCCCTGGAGGTGAGTTTTTCCGCCCAAAAAAAGGAGAGGCCAGAGGAGCGGAGTGGCCGTGCACATTATTTAGCCAATGAATACAACCACAAAACATTGAAAAACCCACAATACAATTGTGACTATGGGGAAACAACGCAGGACAGCGCCAGACATAGAGAATGAAGATAGCAACTCTGATGACTGGAACATGGCCAACCAACTAGTCAGTCTCTCAGATAACGAGTTTTGGGTCGCAATATGGAAGATGTTCACAGAACTGAAAGAAAGTATAGAAGAGAACACTAATAAGAATTAAGAGAATATGAAGATAGAAATCAGAAAACTCCAAAACTAGATACACATTTTTCTTAATGTACATGGGACATTCTCCAGGATAGACTACATGCTAGCACATAAAACATACCTCCATAATATCAAGAGGATAGAAATTTTGCAGGCTACCTTCGCTGACCACAAGGCCCTGAAATTATATGTGAACTACAAAGGGACACAGAAGAAAAACTTTAATACCTGGAAGTTAAACAGCCTAATACTGAATAACCAGTGGGTCCAAGATGAAATCAAAGAGAAAATCAAAACCTTACTGGAAACAAATGACAATGGAGACACAAATTATCAGAACCTATGGGACACAACAAAAGTGGTACTGAGAGGAAAATTTATAGCTTTGCTAGCACACATCAGGAAAGAAGAAGGAGCATACCTGAATAGCTTAATGACACAGCTCATAGAATTAGAAAGTGCTCAACAAAAGGAACCAAAAATAGGGAGACAGAAGGAAATAACAAAGCTGAGTGCAGAAATCAATAAAGTGGAAACCCTAAAAACAATCCAAAAGATCAACGAAAGCAGAAGTTGGTTCTTTGAAACAATAAACAAGATTGATAGACCACTGGCAAAACAAAAAAAGAAAGAGAGAGAAACTTGATAACTCATATTAGGAAAGAAAAAGGAGAGATCACTACTGATATGGCAGAGATATAAAGGGTAATCAAAAACTACTTTGAGAAACTTTATGCCACTAAAAATGAGAACCTAGAAGAAATGGATAAATTCTTGGACTCTTATAATCTTCCATGGTTGAATGAAGAGGATGTAGCATATCTAAACACACTCATCACTATTGAGTAAATTAAGACAGTAATCAAATGTCTGCTCCAAAACTAAAGCCCAGGCCCAGATGTATACACTAATGAATTCTTTCAAACATTTCAAGAGGAACTACTACCAATCCTGGCAAGACTCTCATGAAATCAAAAAAACAGGAAAACTTCCAAATAGCTTTTATGAAGCCAACATCACCTTGATACCTAAACCAGACAGAGTTGCTATGAAAAAAGAAAATTACAGACAAATATTGTTGATGAATGCAGATGCAAAGATCCTCAACAAAGTCATGGAAAATAGGATTCAATGCCTCATTAAGATCATCCACTATGATCAAGTAGGTTTCATCCCAGGAATGTAAGGATGGTTTAACATCCATAAATCTATCAACATAATACACAACATCAACAACAAGAAAAATAAACTTTACATGATCATATCAATAGATGCAGAGAAAGCATTTGATAAGGTCCAACACGCATTCTTGATCAAAACTCTCAGCAAGATGGGAATGAAAAGAACCTTTCTGAATATAGTTAAGGCCATCTACCACTGGCCAGTGGCAAATATTATCCTCAATGGAGAAAAACTAAAAGCCTTCCCTCTAAATTCTGGCACAAGACAAGGCTGTCCTCTCTCACCCCTCCTATTCAACATAGCACTGGAAGTACTCGCTATAGCAATTAGGCAAGAAAAAGATATCAAGGGAATCCAGATAGAAAAGGAAGAAATCAAGTTCTCGCTGTTTGCAGATGACATGATACTCTACTTAGAAAACCCTAAAGATTCTACCAAAAAGCTTCTAGAAACAATAAACTCATATAGCAAAGTAGCAGGCTACAAAATTTACACAAAAAATCAATGGCCTTTCTATACACCAATAGTAATAAGGAAGAAATGGACATTAAGAAAACAACTCCATTCACATTATGCCACACAAACTCAAATATCTTGGAATCAACTTGACTAAAAATGTGAAGGACCTATACAAAGAAAACTATAAAACTCTGCTCCAAGAAATAAGAGAGGACACGTGTAAATGGAAACACATATCCTGCTCATGGATTGGCAGGATTAACATCATTAAAATGGCAATACTCTCCAAAGTATTGTACAGATTTAAGTGATCCCTCTAAAGATACCCATGATATTCTTCAAAGAAGTGGATCAGGCACTTTTGAAATTTATTTGGAACAATAAGCACCCTAGAATAGCTAAAGCAATCATTGGGGAAAATAATATAGGAGGAATTACTTTCCCCAACTTTAAACTGTACTACAAAGCAATAGTTATCAAATCGGCATGGTATTGGAATAAAGACAGGCCCTCAGATCAGTGGAATAGGCTTGAGTTCATAGACAATGTTCCCCAGACATACAGTCACCTAATTTTTGACAAGGAAGCAAGAAATCCCAAGTGGAGCAGGGAAAACCTCTTCAACAAGTGGTGTTGGCACAATTGGATAGCCACTTGCAAAAAAGCGACCATATACCCCCAGTTAACATCATGTACGAAGGTAAAATCCAAATGGATGAAAGACCTTGATATCAGACCGAAACCATAAGATATATAGAACAACACATAGGCAAAACACTCCAGGACATTGAGACTACAGGCGTCTTCAAGAAGGAAACTGCACTTTCCAAGCAAGTGAAAGCAGAGATTAACAGATGGGAATATATAAAGCTGAGATGCTTCTGCACCTCAAAGGAAATAGCGCCCAGGATACAAGAGCCCCCCACTGAGTGGGAGAAACTATTCACCCAATACCCATCAGATAAGGGGTAATCTCCAAAATATACAAGGCACTGACAGAACTTTAAAAGAAAAAGACATCTAATCCCATCAAAAAATGGGGAGAAGAAATGGACAGACACTTTGACAAAGAAGAAATACAAATGGCCAAAAGACACATGAAAAAAATGCTCCACATCACTAATCATCAGGGAGATGCAAATCAAAACAACTATGAGGTATCACCTCACACCACAGAGATTGGCACACATCACAAAGAATGAGAACAAACAATGTTGGTGGGGATATGGAGAGAAAGGAACTCTTATCCACTGCTGGTGGGAATGCCGTGTAGTTCAACCTTTATGGAAAGCGATATGGAGATTCCTCCAAAAACTGGAAATCGAGCTCCCATACGATCCAGTTATACCACTCTTAGGAATATACCCTAGGAACACAAAATACAATAAAAAAAAAAACCCTTCCTCTCACCTATGTTTATTGCAGCACTATTTACCAAAGCAAAAATCATACAACAGTAGATTCAGAGATTGGAATTATGCAAGTAAAACTAAGGAATGAATAAGTTTACAGCTGCATCAGAGGCTAAGAGAGAGGCTTGGAGCATATTTTCCGTATTATCTTTATTAAGCACCATTGCTGTCTGACATATAAAAATTAAATAAACAAACTTGTGGTCCCTATAATTGTGCGGAAAATTAACTAATTTTTATAGGCCATGACATTTTTGGTTATGCTAGTTTCAGGAAACTAATACAAAGGTTGAGTGTAAAACTGCAATAAAATACAAATAGCAATATAAAATAAAACATTATGCAAATATAAGAATCCACAAACTTATGCTAAATATAACAAACTCTATATGTAACTAAGTAGTGCCAACTCTAGCCATTTATTTTATGAAAAATACAATAATATAATACAAAATACAAAAATATAATACCTTTTCAAAGTATTATAGAATGTTATTTTCTTCAGTTTTCACTTAAAACCAATGAAAATATAATAAATCACCTAGCACATGGGTACTTAAAAATATGATATCTAGGTCGGAGATACAGCATGGAGGTAAGGCGTTTGCCTTTCATGCAGAAGGTTGGTGGTTCGAATCCCGGAATCCCATATGGCCCCTTGAGCCTGCCAGGAGCAATTTCTGAGCATAGAGCCAGGAGTAACCCCAGAGCGCCGCTGGGTGTGACCCAAAAACTAAAAACCAAAACCAAAAAAAACCCGAACAAAGAAATAAACAAAAACTTAGAAAACGGCAGAATGATAGTCTTGTGAGTAATGCTTTTGCCTAACAAGCAGTTGGTGCTGGTTTGATTCTTGGTGACCATATATAGTTTCCTGAGCCCACAATTCAAGAGTAGTAAGCTCCAGGTACTGCTGGCTGTGGCCCAAAATTATAATATAAAGAGACTTACTAATTTTAAAGTTTGCTCATTTTCTATTTTTTAGTATATTTGTTTTTTCTCCTTTTTTGTATTGCTTAATAAGTTTAACAAATTCCTTTAATTCATCAAGATAAGTTTCAAAAGTAAAAATTTCCGAGAAATAGTGTTCCTTTCAAATCTTTGGGTAAAAATGATTGTGCTACCTTTTGCGGCATGTGTCTTGGATCACCAGTCTCAGATTGTTGACATATAACTGATAAATGATACTTTTGATTTTTCTTAGTGTAGTAAAGATTCTTTTAGTAATTTTTGAATTGATGATATAGTTATCTTTTGTTTTATTTTTGTTTATTTTTTCTTATATAAATCTTTATTTAAGCACCATGATTACAAACATGTCCATAGTTGGATTTCAGTCATAAACAGATATACCCCCCCCATTCACTAGTGAACATTCCCACCACCAATGCCCTCTTCCTCCCCCGCCCTTACCTGCATAGTGACAGGCATTTTACTTCTCTCATTCCTTTAACATTGTCATGCTAGTAGTTAGTGTAGTTATTTTCCTAACAGCATTCAGCACTCTTTGTGTTGAGCTTCAAATTGCGAACTGATCATTCTGGCCCTTCCAGCCCTTAACTATATTATCTCTGGGCCTTATTACAGTAATGTCTTTAATTTTTTTTAAAACCCATAGATAAGTGAGACTATTCTATGTCTATCTCTCACCCTCTGACTTATTTCACTCAGCATAATAGATTCCATGTACATCCATGTACAGAAAATTTTCATGATTTCATCTTTTCTGATGTAGGCTACATAATATTCCATTGTGTATATATACCACAGTTTCTTTAGCCATTCATCTGTTTAAGGGCATCTTGTTTCCAGAGTCTGGCTATTGTAAATAGCATAGCAATAAATATAGGTGTGAGGAAGGGATTTTTGTATTGTATTTTGTGTTTCTAGGGTATATCCCTAGGAATGGAATAGATAGATCAAATAGAAGTTCAATTTCCAGTTTTTTGAGAAATATCCATATTTTTTTCCATAAAGGCTGGACTAGAAGGCATTTTCACCAGCAGTGAATAAGAGTTCCTTTCCACATCCCTGCCAGCACTAATTGTTCTTGTTCTTTGTGATGTGTGCCAGTCTTGTTTTAAAAATAATAGGCTACCAATAAAAAAAATTAAGATTTCTGTATATAGGAAATATATTAAACTACTTTGGATATAAGCATGCTTTTTTTTGGTCTTTTCTTTAATCTCTAATAAACCAACTATCAAATGGCAGTTGGACTTGAAAACTGAGTTACGTAAGCAAGATTCAGGATATCAGGATATTTGTTCTAATATTTTTAAACCAGTATAGAGCATTTAACAGCATATAAATGAATGAATCACAAATGAACCTTTGCCAGAATAAGCAACGTAGAATGGCCTAGTGATTTTTTTCTAATAACTCAAGGCTTACTATTTAATAAAGAGAACATTCCCTTGGGTCTTTAAGAGGCCTATGGAATTAGGGACATGAAATGATGTGTATATATTTTTTCTGTTATGCTATTCAAAAAGTCATTTTATGAGCATATATGGAGAGAATTATTTCAATCCTTTTTAGTGGATAACAAATATGATTATATTTGGTGCTTTTAGAAATAAGAAAATATGACTAAAATTTTGTCATTCATTGCATAATTAAAATAGCTGAAGAAAGGTTACTTTTTTCTTTTCTTTCATTCTCTCACCCTTCTTTATTTTATTTTATTTTATTTTATTTTATTTAGTCCTTTAGTACTTTATCTGTTATTTTCTTCTCTCCACATCTCCCCATCTCTCTTTTTCTTTTTTTTTTTTTTTTTCTGTTTAATTTGGTTTGGAATCCAAAACTTTGCAGTTAATTAAAATAGTGCATATAGAATAACTATTATAATAATAATCATTAATACACTTTCAATAATAATAATTATTATTATTATATCTAGAAGGATTGAAAGAAAATCTGGAAGTAAATTTGAATGAGAGGGCTAGTTTGTTTCTCATAAACTGGGGCATGATATTATGTTCTCAGTAGATCAGAACTATTGTGACTTGAACTTTGATGTAAAAGTTGCTGAATAATTCAGAAGAAAGAAAATGACATTGAATTATAACCCAGAAGTGTTTTTTCACTTATTAGAAATGTGACCTTAGGAAATTAATTTTATTTAAACTATTTTCTCATCTGAAAAATGAAAACTAATGATATCGACCTTCATTCTGTTACATAAAAATCTAGTAAAATTGTGTTATAGAATTGTGAAGTGCAACTTTCATAAAAATGTGATAAATTTACACTTTATGAAGTTGGATATATAATGTCTATGTCTTAAATTTAAGGAACATATAATATAAATGGTATTATTTTCCTTTATTGTATATGTGGTTCGTAGATGGTAAATGTGAAACATAATCATGTGACCAGTAAAGGTTACTTGATAATGTTACATTAGTACATTCTAAAATATATGAACTTTATACAGATACAATATGTCATAAATTAGAATTGTTTTCTTCCATCAAATTATATCAATTTTATCCATGTTTCATAAAGGGTCTCTGATGTTTGGAGGAAGGAAGAGAATGTCTGAACACAAATAGAAAGTTAATTCTTGTGGTTATGAATGAATGAGAAAACACTTTCTACAAGGTAGCCATATTATAAGAAATTATAGCTTTTGGGAAACAATTAGTGATTTTAATTTTGAGTAAACAACAATAACAAACATCATTAAGTTTTATGGCATTAAGTTAGAGAGGCATTTGATTATGTAAAAAATCAGGAATGTGTAAGGAGTAGTGGTGTAGAGGCATAGTTTTATGTAGGATACTTAAGGATGTTCATATTGTGTGTATTTTTTACTTTGGGGCCAAATGTAGCTATGTTCACAGTTTAGTCTTGGTGCTGAGCATGAAATCAGAATTGGGTTTATGCAAGGCAATCACTTTACACCCTGTACTCTCTCTCTCTTTCTTTCTCTGAACTTGAAAAATTCATTTTACCAAATTGAAAATTGAACAGATTTTGAAGATTTGAGGAAAAATACCTTTTAAAAGAGAGAGAGAACAGTTATATCAAAAAAAAAATAAATAAAGGTGAGGACATATTGAAGTTCTGCTCAATGAGCAAGATGTGTTAGAGATGTCCTAAGTAGGGAATATCCATCCTCAAGTCTTCTGCTTGATATTGATTTATTGCTGTCATCAATGTATTTAGATCTTACCCCTAATTTATTTAATGCCATCCCACTAATATCATTATCTATAACTATATTTATATTTAATACATAAAATATATTGTTTTGCTGTATGGATTACATAAATATATAAGTATATGCAATAATAAATGTATAGCATGCATTGTTACTATTATACTGTATTTTCCTCATACCATTTGTTGTCATTTGTTTATTTGGACTTGGGAATCAAACAGTGAGAATTCATGGCTTACTTCTGGTTCTGTGCTCTGAGTTCACTCCTGGCAATGCTTTGGGGGACCATATCTAGTGTCAAGAATCAAACTGATGTTGGGTGTGTGCAAAGCAAGAGTTTTAACACTTATGCTATATTTCAGTCCATATAATCACATTTTTTCCTAAAAGATCATTATCATCTAAAATTTTATAAATCTGTTGTTGAGGATACTTCTCCTTCTTCTTGTCCATAAATATTTATTATTTGATGAGGATTATCTTGGGACAAGTACGTTATTAAGTGAAATTGACAACACTATTTTTCTTGCATATTGTTGTTTTAACAAGATTTTAATTTTGGAAGTATGACACATCTTATAGTTACAATAAATCATTTTAATAAGAATCCACAAGACAAATATTATATTTTTATATATAGGGTTTACATGTTACAGATAAAGGACAACTTTGTGGCTAAAAATATAATATAGTGGGTAGGGCATTTGCTTTGCATGCAGCTTATCTGGGATCTATCTTCAGCATTCAGTATGATGCCCAAAGTAAGCACTGAGCAATGTAGTGTGGTCCCAAAATAAACACACATGCACACACGCACAGTGGGCGGAGAGACCGAGATAAACAGAGACATTCTATATTGATTTCAAATAAAACTTGGACATTAGCTCTTACAAACCATCTTTTTTTTTTCGGTGGAACTTAATTCTCAGACAACTAGACCAGTGGTTCAACATGAAACCTGTGAAAGTGATGCTGCTCAGGTCTTATGGTGCCAGGAATTACCTCAGCTATCCTAGCAATGTTTTCAAACCTTGCTGTACCTGGCAAATTGGGAGGAGTCAGGTGGTGCAGAGGAATGAGCTGGGATTTACTTTTGTATTATCTCTGTGGCAGTCTTTAAACTACAGTACCATATACATACACGTGTAAATAGGTTTGTAACTAAATACCTTTTCTATATCTTAATCTGTGTGCAGTTTACAGTGTATGATATTTTCCTATATTTATGACTTTAATGTGACTGTAATTTTTGGTTTTTCTGTAGTTATAAACCTAATACTCTGACAAAATTTCTTTAAGAAATTATTATACTTCCTAAATCAAAGGCTGTCTTTCATAAAGGTGTTGGATGTTAGAGTAAGAAAATCCTCTTTTCTTCTTTGATAGCCTTCCAAATACATTAATATAAACTTACTTCTCTTTAATTGGGTTGAAAATGATGCTCAACAAAGTACAGTGTTAAGGATATTTTTCCTTCCTCTTTACCAAATGATATTTTTTCCTCATATAAATCTAAGTATGCACAGGTGGAAAACCAGATAGGTTTTCCAACTGTCAGCAACATCCTTATAATGATTGTGGTAAAATCAAACACAACTTAAGCAATCGGAGCATTTATTTTATTTTTTCATGGAACACTGTGCAGTCCACTTTAATCATGACATAAGTTCAAAATGATCAGAGATTCAGAATGTTTTTCTTTTCAAAACATGGTGCAAGTTTTATAAATATACTATCTCCTCTGTTTTAAATTCTGGGATTTTGCACTATGCAATCTGATGGCTACTTTCAAAATGGAAACAGAATTTGCTTTAAGTCAAATTTATGGAGAGAGATATTTTGAAATTCACAGGACCTGCCTTTCAAGTCAAATATTGTATAACAGTGGCACTGAAATATATATATATATTATTTTTGTATACTTTATATTTGATGATGTCACCTGTAGGCATCTGTCTTATAGAATTCTAAAATTATTTATTATTCTGGTTTCTAGCTCTGTCCAGATGTTTAGCTACAGGGCAGTGTGACAGCCCAGATTAGTACAGCTGGTTAGAAGACACTGTGCTAAATATGTAGAGCATCTGTGGTTTGTCTTGGGAGGTTGCATTCCAATTAATTAAATGTGCATATAACTTACAAAGATCTTGCTTCTCAGTTAAACTGACTATGGAGCAGAACTAATTTAAAAAGCCAAGAATAAATAGCATAACAGAAAAGTTTTTTTTATAAAAACAAATACTTCAGATTACACAAATAGAGTGAAAATAAATATTTAAATAAAAAATCAACGCTGGAAAGTTTGCCTATTTTCAATATTGCAAGAGGAATACACTGTGTCTTTGTACAATTACATGAAAATTAAACACTTTGATTTCATTAAGAATTTTGTCCAAAAAAACACCATTTCTTCCTGTGCCCTCTCTGGCTTGGTGTTTATTTTTATATAAGGAGAGAAAAAAAATTGAGTCAAAAGCAATAATTCCAGCTACATTACACTGAGCCAAAATTAATCAGACAGCATCCACAGCTTATACCACTTATGATTACAGTTGTGATGTTTAGATGAATTTCCTGGCTTAATATTCTGTTAGGAGGTCTTTTGTCATTATTCAGACATTTAGAAAATGGATTTTTTTGAGAAAAAAACAACAACATTCTAACAGTGAATGCTTACAAAACCTTCTCCTGAACATCTGCAACAAATTAAATAAGCTTGTAAATATAATAAATAAACTAGCTTGAAAAGTACCAGGGAATAAACAAAACTTGATTCGTTTTCTTTGGCTGGCTACAAATAATTTTATTTGCAATGGTTTTTGCAATTTCTTTAGGATGTATGCCAGATACCTACCTGATGTACCCAACCACTAGACTGATTGGATGAAAACAAACAAATAAATAATCAAACCTGAGGAAGGGTAGGGAAACAGAACTAGATTTCAAAACCAATTTTTGAGCACCTGTAATGTGTAAAAACTCATGAAATTTTCTTTTTTTTCAGGCTGTGCTATAGTTTGAACGTATTCTCTTACCCATACCTATAGACATCCTAATCCTCTCACCTGTCAGAATTGAAGATAACACTTCAAGGAGGCAACTAAGGCTAGATTAGCAATAATTTAAATCCTGACCTAAAAAACAAAACAACAACAACAACAACAAAACTCTTGTCTTTACAAAAGGTTTCAACCGTAGAAGCCGGAGGTATTACAAGCAGTTCTCTAGCTAGGATTGTATCCTGAACCAATGAGAACCACTTGAAAACCACTCTAGAGTGCAATAAAATAAAATAAAACAAAACAAAACAACCACCAATTAATCAAACAAAAATGATCTCTTCCTTTTCCACATCTCTAGTTCTCTGCCATGTCTGGGGCAGGAAAGAAGCTTACTCTTTGTAAGTCAGCAAGGATGGATGAGTTCTCACTAGTTCCCAACCAGGATATCATGTTGATCCTAGACTAATAACCTCCAGATGATGTGGAACACACACACACACACACACACACACACACACACACACCCCTTTTGGGTGCCAATGCAATAGCATTTGCCTTACGCATGGCCTATTCAGGCTCATTCCCTAAATGATCCCCAGAGATGCCAGGAGTAATATCTGAGTGCAGTCAGGAGTAACCCCTGAGTACTGAGCCAGGTGTAGCTCCCAAATGAAACAAAAACAACAAAGCACTTCCATCGTTTCAAACTTTGTTTGTTGCTGTTGTTGTTGTTATGGCATCCCAGAGCAACTAAGAAATGATACCTCCTCCAATGACACCAGTTTTAAAAGAAATAATTCTGTGTCAATCAAGCATTATACATATTTGAACTTTCTATGAAGTCATCAGTATAGTTATTTCAAAATTGTAATCAACATATGAGTAAATTAATTGTCATACGTTTTATTTCTCTACAAGGTAAACATGGCATTTTGATTATTACCAAATCACCCTATGCGAAGATAACTTATTCCTCAGAGCAGAAAACAATCCCTCAGGAATTCTAAAGATCACCTTCTTGAAACACCCATGGAACCTTTCCCATTTCCCTGAAATTGGTAACAATATCTGGCTTTTAAAAACTAGGAGAAATTAAACTTTATAGCATTTTGCTATTTGAATGACCTACTCAGTGGAATTATAGCAGCAAACTAATCCTTTAGGAGCAATGGCTCTATCAATCTTTGAATTTTTCTAATGTGGAAGCTACTCAATTGCATCTCAGAAATCAGGGAGGTAATTACTCATGCAGACAGCACAAAATGAAAGAAAAAAAATGCAAGTTCTGCTGAGTATCCCTTTTAGAACAAGCCATGGAACAAGGAAAACAGCCTCTATAATCAGTCAAATTCTTTCGCTAATTTTTCAGGTGTTGAAGGCTGTAGTGAGAATACATGCTATGAAAGTTAACAAAGCAAGTGCCTTTAAGAGTGGGTTTTATAGGAGAGAGAAAAAGAGGAAGAGGCATTTTTCCCTTATAAACAAGAATACTACTAAGAATGAATTTCAGCATCCTTCCAACTTTATGGCTTTTTAAGTAGATATTTTAGGTCTGAAGCTAGTGGCATCTTATGGGTCATTTGTCAGAACTGTCATTTATCTTGTTAGTGTGATCACTAAGTTTTGGTGGGGCTTGTTTTAAGGACTAAGGAGATCCTACTAAATAGTTAATAAACTGAAAGAAGGAATCAGAGAGATGCTGCTTTGATACATCTCAGATTACTTTAGAGTTTTCTTTATTCAAAAAAAAAATCAAGAAATTTACACCACTAGTTGAAAGTTACATTTTTCTCCATAAAATATGTGACTTCAAGAGCAGAAGATGGTTTTAACTAAGTTCATTTCATTTTGCTTTTGCTTATGATATTATATACACACATTTAGTGTTAAATAACCCTTTTCCTAACATTTCATACACCCTAGTCTTCCAACATATTTGTTACTTTATATATTGAGCATAATACTTAATTTCATTAATACACTTCTTTTCTGTAGGAGAAAATAAAGAAATAAAAATGCTAAGCAAACTGCTCATCACTGTGACCTCATTTATACACGAATCCCAAATCTGCGAATATGGTTGAACTCTTTTTTTTACTTCAGATAACTCATCATGTATATTGCCAGTCATGTGAAAGCAATTTTGCATCATGAAAATGCTAGAAAAGTATATGATTTTCTTGGACTGCTAAATGTTCAGTGCAAAGGCTCGAAAGGACCTTGATATATCTAATCTCTATAAGTTAACTAGCTATATCCTTAACAGTATAGCTTTTGGTTCTCCACCACCACCCCATTCCATCAGAGAGGGCAATGGCAACTTATGCAACCATTTAAAAAGTTTTTCTTCACCATAGGAACAGAGGTGTAGAAGTTAGTGTTCAGCACTGAAGCTGAGCTTTTGAGTGATCTTTAGGAATAACTAGTTTCTGAGGTTTCCCCTCTTGGATAGGTTCCATTTAGTGCAGAGAAGTGACTTTTCTTTAGAAATTCACTTTAGAAAATCTGAATTAGCTAAACTGTAGTATGACATGCTGTTTGAGTTTCTCTTGATTATTTTATACCAAATTACTCTTTCCTACGGTAGTAACAATACTCTCAGTGACATAAATTTGAACAATTAGTAGAAATTAGCCTTGATGCCTAACATTCAGAAGAATGAGTCAGAATTCAAAAATTGTTTAATATCAAAGGTATCAAATTTCTATGCTGCTTGAAAATTTATCTAAAGAGAAAATGCCAAGTGTAATGATAGGAGACCCAGATTTATTTTTGTTGTAAAGGTTTTTACTTTCTTTAGAAAAAGAAACTTGGGGAATTCTGTTCCTTTGTGTTTTTTTTTTAATATAACAGTAGATACAAAAGCACATAACAGCTCACCCCAGTGAGCATGGTATAAATCAAAACAATAACAATGAAACCCACAAAAACATCTGAAAAGAACAAGATATGGCAGGAATATGGCAAAAGAGGAGCTCATTCACTGTTGGTGCACATGTCATTTGTCACAGTCTGTATAAAAAAGTGATATAGATATTCTCAAAAAGAGCTCCCATTTGTGTAGTTATCCCATTTCTAGGCATCTTCTCTAAAACATAAAAACATTGATTTTACAAAAGATACATATACACCTAGTATATATCTGTTCAGCATACGGTAGGCACAAATGTACAGCAACAGGTGAATGAATAAAAATATTGTGGTATATATACAAAATGGAATAATATACAGTCACAAGAAAAATAAAATAATAGAGTTATGGAGTTTGTGGTAGTTTGAAAGGAATTGGGGAACAATATGTGGAGCAAAAAATTCCAGAGGAGAAAGATGGTATAGGATGATTTCACTCATTTGTGGTATATAGAGAAACAAACCAAAGGAACGGATAATGCCAATTGATAATAAACTTGGGGTGCTTTAATACAGAGAAATTTTTGTGGGAAGGGGGAAGGGGAATTTGCTACAAGCCAGCTGAGTTGGGCAGCACTACTACAGGAATTAATAAGTTGACCAGAGGCAACATGGACACATTGGTGGAGATTATTGAGCACATGGATAGTTAGAGTATTTCCAAAGCCCAAACTGTCAATCAACAAATAGTAGGGGACTAATAGAAGGGATGGAAGTTTAGACCGGAAAAAGTATAGAGAAGGACTGTAGGGTTATGGACACGTAAGTAGTGGGGAAGTACAGTAACATTGTACATAAATATTACAAACTTGAACACTAGTGTAGTTCGAATATCTAAAATATAATAATAGGTAAAATAAAATTACCTCTAAAAATAAATTCTTAATAAAAATGGAAGAAGCGGCATTTTAGAATAACTTAGAGATGAACATCTCTAATAGATCCCAGTTGTGATTTGGGTAGAATAATTTGATTACAGTATAAAAGAAACATAAATATGCATGGGGAAAGACAATACCTGACTCATCCAATCAAGATAAGAAACATTTAAGGTTAGAACCAGGGTGGGCAACAAGATTGGGACGAAAAATTAATCTTAAATAAGAGTATATTTATATCATTCATCAATTTTTAGTTTCCTTTATGGTTTCTATATAATTTAAACATACCTCACAAAGCAATGAATGGTCTAAAACATTTTCTTTCATGTTATTAGTCTCTTTTGTGTAGATAAGTTTCTATTATTTCTCTACACTTTCATATTCTCTCTTTTTTCTCTCTCTCATCCTCTCAAACTTAGACAAGAAATAAGTAAAACTTCAGACAATAAAAAAATGTTTTCAGTTCAAGATAAACAACTCAAGCACTAAAATTTTCTTCTTCTACTCAGAGAACCTTTATTTCTTGTTTATTCATATAACCTTGAAAAGAAGGAAAACATGTGCCTTCAAGAATCATCTTTGTCTAGTAGGAGAGAAACAGATAAAACCAAAAATCCAGTTCTATAAGTTTTTTATTTTTGCCTTGAAAAACAAATGACTTGTGTTAAATTAGGAAGGCTGGAATTTGAATAACCCAATTTTCTCGGTTAGAAAATTATTAACATAAGGTCTCCTCAAATAAGAACCCCCCACCCAATGCAGCCCTTTTATGTTCTTAATATTCGATGTATAAAAGGTTGACAAGGTACATATAACCTGTTTGGGGGAGGAGTATAAGTGATGTTGCTGGACATTCTATTAGATATTACATTTTATCCTATATATTATTGGATAGATAACAAACAAAAGTATAGCAATAAAAAACTTAGATATGGTTGCATAGAGTGATGATACATTACCTTTAATCATTATTTCTAAGTATAACTTAAGAAAAAACAATATTTTCCATTATCAAGAAATTATTTTCCATAGAAGAACAATGCTGTTAAGATTCGAGTTAATACATAATTACTAGTCTGTGTATTCTCTTAAATGAAATTTAGAATAATTTCTTGAAGTTAAAAAATGGAAAGAAACTTGTGTATGATTTTATTAGTGTTTAAACTTTAATAAATAGTTAACTTGTCATTTTTTATTTATAGATGTTCTAGACATTTTTAACAGTTTTTTTCACTTTTATTGCTAGAAGTAACCTAAACAAATTTTGTTGCTGCTATTGTGATGAACATTTTTATTTTATTTTTGATGTTATAAAAGAAACATGATTATTTTTAAAGAAAATATACAAATTTGTAACTGTTCAACTTGATAATAACTATAAAAGCTATAAACATATTGATTTTGGTCTTACAATGGGGTCACATAGTGAATGTGTATTTTGTTTTTCAAAACTCATGAGTTTTTTCTTCCTTTCCTTCCCTTCCCTTCCCTTTCCTTTCTTTCCCTTCCCTTCCCTTCCTCCCTCCCTCCTTCCTTCCTTCCTTCCTTCCTTCCTTCCTTCCTTCCTTCCTTCCTTCCTTCCTTCCTTCCTTCCTTCCTTCCTTCCTTCCTTCCTTCCTTCCATCCTTCCTTCTTTCATTTTCTTTCTTTCTTTCATTTTCTTTCTTTCTTTCTTTCTTCTTTCTTTCTTTTTTTTCTTTCTTTTCTTTCTTTCTTTCTTTCTTTCTTTCTTTCTTTCTTTCTTTCTTTCTTTCTTTCTTTCTTTCTCTTTTTCTTTCTTTTCTTTCTTTCTCTTTCTTTCTTCTTTCTTTCTTTCTTCTTTCTTTCTTTCTTTCTTTTTTCTTTCTTTCTTTCTATCTTTGTTTCTTCTCTTTCTTTCTCTTCTTTCTTTTTCTTTCTTCTTTTTTTTTTCTTTCTTTCTTTCTTTCTTTCTTCTCTTCTTCCTTCTTTCTTCCTTCCATCCTTCCTTCTTCATTTTTCTTTCTTCTTTTTCTACTCTTTATTTTCTTTTTTCTCTTTTTCTTCTTCCTTCTCTTCCTTCCTTTTTTCTCTCTTTCTTCCTTCCTTTTTTCTTTCTCTTTCTTTCTTTCTTAGTTTCTTCTTCTTTTTCTTTCTTTCTCTTTCTTTCTTTCTTTCTTTCTTTCTTTCTTTCTTTCTTTTTCTTTCTTTCTTTCTTTCTTCTTTCTTTCTTTCTTTCTTTCTTTCTTTCTTTCTTTCTTTCTTTTTTCTTTCTTTCTTTCTTTCTTCTTTCTTCTTTCTTTCTCTCTTTCTTTCTTTCTTCTTCCTTCTCCTTCCTTCCTTCTCCTTCCTTCCTTCCTTCCTTCCTTCCTCCTTCCTTCCTCCTTCCTTCCTTCCTCCTCCCTCCCCCTCCCTCCCTCCCTCCCTCCCCCCTTCCTTCCTTCCTTCCTTCCTTCCTTCCTTCCTTCCTTCCTTCCTTCCTTCCTCCTCCTTCCTCCTTCCTTCCTCTTCCCTTCCTCCTTCCTTCCTTCCTTCCTTCCTTCCTTCCTTCCTTCCTCCTTCCTTCCTTCCTTCCTTCCTTCCTTCCTTCCTTCCTTCCTTCCTTCCTTCCTTCCTTCCTTCCTTCCTTCCTTCCTTCCTTTTTCTTGTGATGATCAGGGATTACTTCTTCTGGTAGGGCTTGGGGGATCATATGGAATGTTGGGGAACTAACTCATATTGACCATGTGCAAAGCAAACACCTTACCCTTTTTACTCACTCTGGCATACAAACTTGATATATCTATCTCTTCTTTCAAAATGGAAGGAATTGATGTTCAGAGAGTCTACATACATATTCAGCATTATCAGTAGAAATTCAGGACCCAAAATTTTGAAACAATTTTATATTTTAAATGTTTACACAAAAATGCCTTACTACTTAACCATATTATGGTTATCATTTATTATTTTAACTATATGCATAGGTGCCAACCCAATCAGATTAACTAACTTAGCAATAGACATAGGAACATGTAGGGAACAAATTGACTTATTTAGTTAGAGAAAAGGGGAGCTAAACTCTTTGGTCATAGAAGTTTAAGGAAGGAAAACTGAAGGAAACCTCTGAGAACTTCAAGATAAAAAAAAGATAGAAATTTGGGCATGAGGAAAGCCCAATATGCTTTCATAATACAGAAAGAACTAAGAATAAGAAGTAGAGAGCAAAGTTGAAGCTATCAGTATTACAACCTGTGCTTTGCAAAGCATATGCTTCTAAATTCTAGTTTTCCTTTCTTTGGGGCAAAATTGTAAAGAGAAATATGATACTTTAAAAAAAATAAGCATATCATATATAGGAGACTAATTGGAGGATTTAAATTTTAAAATATGAATCAAAGAAAATAAAAACTTTAAACATTTTTTCTAAATGTAAACTGTAATATAAGGTTATAAAATTTTCTTTTAAATTTTGGTCAGACCCAGTGGCATTCAAAGATTAAACCTGGCTTTGTGTTTAGGAATCACACCTGAAGGAAGTCTTAGGGCCATATATGGTTTGGGTATCTATTCTAGGTCAGCTAAGTAAAATCTATCAGGTATCACCAGTTGATTCCCTATTACTATCCTGTACTCCAAGCCCTGAAAGAATTTAATTTTTTGTGACTTTGTAATGCTTTATAATTTAGCAAATTTTTACCATCAAAAAACTTGATAACTTTGAAATAACTATTATTTCTTTCTGCTTTGTGTATTATAAATATCATAGAGCTCTGGATAAGGAACTGGTTATAATAAATAATTTTTTAATTCAACTGTTAACTTTTAATATTTCATATAATTTAGGTTATTATTACTTTGTTTCCATCTGCTAGAGTTTCATATTTATTAATTTACTCACTAAAATAAAAATGTAACTGTGAATTTAATGCTGGACAATAATTTGGCATAACACCATAAAATATACTTATAATCTTCTGGTAAATTAAGGAAGATTTATTAACATAGCAAACAATTTAATAATAAACATGAGCCTGGTTATTTAGGCTTTTATTTTTTAAATAAGTCATATTTTTGTCATCTTTTTTATCAAATCTTTTTATTGTCAAATCTGGTGCTTGGTAGGCCTAGAGCCACTTCTTCTTGTCTTTAAGGTGTGAGTCTGAAGGTTCAGGTTGACGTGTGAGCGGTACTTACAGGGCCACAGTCAGAAAAGATAGAAGTCATGAGTTCACAAATGCAAGCAGGGTATGTGCCCTTCCAGTTGAGTTATCTCTGTCACCCTGCTAAGTAACATTTTTGTATCTAATGAAATATATGACAGTTTAATATATTTATAATTTTATATCATATTTAAGAGTGTTTTTTTATTCATTTGTATTTGATAGCACTGTGGGTAAGAGAATGCATTCAGAATCTCTTCAGAGTTTGAACTTATTTAGTTTATTTTGTATCACTTACAGTTTTTTTTATATGTTTTAGTTACAAACAATATCATACTATAGTGGGATTTACTGAAAACTAAAATTTATTTTTAAATTGAACTAATCTGAGCTCCTTTAATTTAGTTATTTTACAATACATTTAACAAAAGTTAGCATGATATGAAATAAATTTCTCTGTTAATTTTATTTCTTTTTTAATATAATTTTTATTTTAATCATAGTGGCTTACATATCATTGAAAATAATATTTTAGGTACACACTAACATAAAATCAGGGGAATTCCCATCACCGAATTGTCATCCCTCCCTCCACCTCCGTTCCTGTCCTACCTCCCATATCCTTCTCCCTCACCCCTGGGGCTTCCAGAGTAAGTGGTCCTCTCTGTGCCTAGTTTACTACTTAGTGGTTTTACACCTGTTTGGTCTTGGTACCCCCCTTACTTCCCCCTCTAATTGGGAGGCTGGGCTAGATAGTTCATGTTACGTGGTTTTGTTTGAAGAAGAGAAAAGTAGTAAACTGGGGAAAAATCAAATATGCTGAAAATGGGTGGAGTTCTAGAGGCTCTCATGTTAATTTTATTTCTGCTTATTTCTACTTTATCATTTTCTTATTTGTGAGTCATATCTGCCAGTGCTCATGGACCATATGCAGTGCTAAGGAGAGAATCAGGTTCAGCCTCATCCAATATAAGTATCTTTACTCTGTGCTGTTTCTCCAGCTCTCATTTCAATTGGAGGAGGGGGCAATACCCAGCAATGCTTAAGGATTGCTTCTGGTCCTGTGCACTGAAATCACTCCTGGTGGTATTCAGACATTTTGATATTATATGGGTTGTTAGGGATTGAATCCAAGTCAGTTACAGGCAAAGTAAGTGCCTTACCCCCTGTACTATCTTTTAGGTCCTTGACATATATATTTTTAACTTGTTTACTGTCTATATTTTGATGGTGATAGAACCTTCTCTGAGTTACATAGTTATGGTTTGCAGATGACAGATTTCCACCCTTTTCTGTGACTTGAGCGATTGATCTGAGATATTTTAAAATTCGCTGCCCTTTGGTTTCTCCTAGAATTGTGCTACTGAAAGCCCAGGAGGATTGGAGGAGGGAGCAGAGTGGAAGTGGTAGTTCACTTTGCTATAGCAATGCACTGACGTTGCCCTATACCCACCCACACCTTTGTAAAAATCCCTTTACTGAACTTCCTTCAGAAACGTGCCATCTGCTTTCTGCCCACTCCATGACTAAAACACTATCCATGAATATATGACTGTGTTTTTAAATATAAAAAATATGTTTTACAATAATTAACATATCATCTAAAGCTTCTAAGCATCTGTAGACAGAACATGGGAAGCTTATTTTAAAAAAATGAGATAAAATCAAAATATTTAACTTGGCATTTGTACTTTTTAAATTGTATTTAAACAAAACATCTGGTAACTGAGAATAAATGCCTCTAGTCCATTTTTTATATTTATTTACTTCTTTATTTATTTATGTATTCATTTATCCCAGAGTGGAATGCACTCTGGGAACATTAGTGGGGGAAGTTGACACTGGTGGTGGAATTGGTCCTACAATATTTCATGTCTAAAATCTATCAATAACTTTATATATCATAATGCTTTTTTATTTTTATTTATTTACTATTTTTTTGGTTTGGGGGCCACATCCGGCAATGCTCATGGGGTTACTCCTGGCTCTGCACTCAGAATTCACTACTGGCATGCTCAGAAGACCATATGGGATGCCAGGGATCGAAAAACGGGTCAATCCCAGGAAGGCGGCAAACACCCTACCACTTTGCTATCACTCTGACCTCAATCACAATGGTTTATATTTTTAATATTTGGACCACTCGGCAGTGCTCAGGGATTATTCCTGGCTCTGTGCTCAGAAACTACTCTTGGCAGAATAATCCCAAGCATATAGGATGCCACATGCAAAGCAAATACCCTACCCGCTGTGCTAGTCCTCTGGCCCCTAAATAAAAATTATTTAAAAAGTCTGCATTGAGGAAAAAATGTTGCTAAATATGAAAAATAATGATTAATATTTGAGAAAGGGCTAATGTCCAAGATACAAATACCTCATGAAACTCATCAATAACAGCAGAGTAGCCCTATATAAGAATTGGGGTGAGAAGATCAAGGTACTTTTTCAAAGAAATGGCATAAATATATCAAACAGGCACATGTTTATTGTTACTAATTATTAGGAAAATTCAAATCAAACAAGGAGATATCACCTGATACCAGTGATTATAACCTATATAAAATGATAGAAATATGCTGGTGGGATTGTGGAGAATGTCATCCTCATTCATTCTAGCTTTAGCTTTTAGAAAAAAATATAAAATTTTTCATGAAAATTCAAAAAATAACTACCATATGATCTACTGATTCTACTTCTAGGTATCTGTCCAAAGAACATTAAAATATAAATCTAAAATATATATCTATGTATATGCATATTTTTATTGCAGGACTATATTATATCTTGAAATTTATATTTTTTCTGGATAAAATAATCAGTATCTGGAAATAACACAAATGTTCACAATTGATATATACGATAAGTTATGAGTAAAATGAAATATTGGCTTTTGGAGCATTGAAGGAACTGATTGGGAGCATTGTAAGTAAGAAAAGTCAGAAAAGGGGCCGGTGAGGTGGCGCTAGAGGTAAAGTGTCTACCTTGCAAGCGCTACTCAAGGAAGGACTGCGGTTCGATTCCCCAGCGTCCCATATGGTCCCCCCAAGCCAGGGGCAATTTCTGAGCGCTTAGCCAGGAGTAACCCCTGAGCATCAAATGGTGTGGCCCGAAAAACCAAAAAAAAAAAAAAAAGAAAAGAAAAGAAAAAAAAAAGTCAGTAATGACACTAATAAATACCAACTGATCTCATTAGTATGCTGTATATAAATTTTTAAAATAAGAATAAACAATATCCAACTAATTTGGACATGGACAAATAACAAACCCTTAGAGTGACTATAGTATTTTGATTACCAAGTGAGGGATGGATTGTGGTGGGAGTAATATTAACACTAAATCTTGTCTGTGGTGTAATACCATTGTACTTCTAAAACATAAACATTTGCACTATTGTAAGTCAATGTTGCCTCAATAAAAATATATATTAAATATGAAATGAAGTAAAATTATTTGTGACCTAATGGTGAATTAGACTACAATGCATAAAACTTTGGATCTGTAAGAATGTAGGACGAATCCAGTATACATGTCCTGTAAAAGGAATAGATCTTTACTCTGTAGAATTTTTTATAGTACTTTTAATGTTTTAAACAAAAAAGTGTACATACATTTTCATTTTAAATGATTTTATTATTCTGATTTATTATTGAAGTAAAAATTAGAACTAAGGATGACATGAATATTGCAATAAGCTTTAAAATGTTGATTTTGAACCCAGTATGAAGCAATAATATAGAAAAGTGTGAATATTAAAATATAGAAGAGAAAAATTATATTTCATTATTGGTATATATACCACATGAACTTGATAATTGATTCTATATGTAATATTGTTGTAAATATAAATAGTTAAAATGACTCAGGCTCATTCACAGAAATAGCAATATTAAAAATGAATCACCTGGATATTTTTGTAATTGTAATTTAATTCTGTCCATACAATGGATGTTCTAGTTAGGTAGACCCCTTGAATAGGGCATGTATATTCATATTAACACAAAATATAAAAGTAGACAATAAAATAATTTTGACAATTATGATATAAGTGATAACTGTGAATCCGTAATTCAGGTCCATAGAGAGAGGTAGACACATGCACCCAAATGGTTTATGCATGGGTAAGGTTGGAACAGATCTAAAATGAATAAGAATCCAAGTCAGAGGAAAGAGCAGAAGATAAAGTTAGAACGTTAGTTCATATACACAGTTACCTTGAAGTCATAATAAAGCTTTTGAAAATCATTTTGTGTGCATTGTCCCTGGAGCATACTACACTCACCAAATCAAATTTTTGGAAAATGTGTTGCACTTAATTCATGGATAAATAAAAATGATATATAAAATGCATACAAATGAATTTAGATGTATACCATAACACTTAAATCTAAAATAAAAACATTGTAATGCATCTATTTAACAATAGGAAAATTCAGATTTAATTTTTATGAATCATCGAAAAATTAGGAAAAATATAAAACTATTTTTTGAAAATTTAAAATCTTCCCATGTTTGTTTAAACCAATCTACATAGTTTAAAATATTTCAAATTGATTTAAAATATCAAAAATAGGGCAGAAGTGGTGGCGCTAGAGGTAAGGTGTCTGCCTTGCCAGTGCTAGCCTAGGACTGACCGTGGTTCGATCCCCCGGCGTCCTATATGGTCCTCCAAGCCAGGAGCAACTTCTGAGCGCATAGCCAGGAGTAACCCCTGAGCGTCACTGAGTGTGGCCCAAAAACAAAAACAAAAATCAAAAAAAAATTTTAAAGATATTATTTTGGAGAAAAACTAAAAAATATATAAATATATTAGAAAGATAAAAATTAATTTGCTATGTATTATGCTAATATATATTATATATTACTAATATGTTATATTAATACATATATATTATATATTATGATATATATATTGGTTTTTTTTTGGCCACATCCTGTGACGCTCAGGGGTTACTCCTGGCTATGCGCTCAGAAATTGCTCCTGGCTTGAGGGACCATTTGGGACCCTGGGGGTTGAACTGTGACCAGTCCCTAGGCTAGCGTGCACAAGGCAGACGCCTTACTGCTTGCGCCATCGCTATATTATTTTCATAATAATTTTTCTTTGTCCTCTCAGCTTTCATCTTAAAAATTAGTCATATAGGGCTAGAGTGATAAGGTGTTTGTCTTGCATGATGCCAACTCGGGACAGAGCTGGATTTAATCTCTAGTATCTCAGATGGTCCTACAAACTTGCCAGGAGTAATTTCTTAGCGCCGCAGGATGTGGTCCAAAAACAACAACAACAACAACAGCAGCAATAACAACAAAGCCATAGAATAAGAGTTACTGGTATTAATGGTGCTAGAGAGAGAGTACAAAAGGGAAAATGTCTGCCTTAAAAGTGACCAATGAAGTTCGATCTCTAGAGCTACACACATTTAGTCTCCCAAGCACTGATAGGAGTGATCCTTAAACACAGTCATTAGTAAGCCTGAGCACTGTAGAGATATTCCAACAGCAAACAAAAAAACAAGTTCAGAGGTAACTCTGTGGATCACATAATTCCAGGAACTGAATCCGGTCATCCATCATGAAAATTATGTTCTCCAGTCCATAAATCTATCTCAGGATTGTGTAGTTCTTTCTTCCTTGGCTGCATTGTATACAAATTGTTTAATCTGCCCATTATTCAGAAGGATATATGTAAATACATACAAATATACATATTTATATTTATATTATTTGTATTTATATTATATGTAAATATTCTTCAAACTGAAAGATACTAAGTTTGTAGTAATTAATTACATTGGAATGAAAAAGAAGGCACATACATAAATAACAGTTTAAAACTATGTATGAGTGGACAGGTCATAGTATAGTAATAGGATAGAAGGTATTTGCCCTACATAATTTTGATCCTAGGCACCATATGGCCCCTGGAGCACTGTCAAGAGAGTTCCAAAGCACCATGTGGGTAGCACAGGCAAGACAATGAAGAGCCAGAAACAGTATACTGCATCCTCAAAGTCCTTTTAATATACCCATAATAAGGTTCCATAATAAGGAATCACAGGTAGGGTCCCAGAGCCTCCTGAGCATCTTGGGAGACCCAACTAACAAACAAATTTTCATTAACAGTTATCACAAACTTATTCACTCCTATGTCTGGCACAAAGTAGGAAAGGCTCAAAAGCTGATGTTCATATTGGAACTCCATGTAGCTTGTTCTCTTCATAAATATTCAGTTAATAAGAACAGGTGTACACTCACATGGAGTGCGTTATGGAATTGAAATGCTTTAATAATTCAGTTAAAAGATTGCCAGATATAGGTGAAAAGTACTTAGACCCAATCTCTCCCTTGAAAGCATGTCAGACTTAAAGAATTTAAGTGGAAGAAATAAAAAGTATTACAAATGATTTGCTTTTTTTTCTATTATTTTTACTCTTTGCTTATTATGGTTACAAACATTTCTATCATAAATTTTACAAGTTGTTTTTTGACCAGGATGTATGCCATCTATATTTATATAGTATTTTTGAAATTTAAAATATCACATTTAAGCATACAGCATATTGGTTTGATTTACATATATTGACACATCTTAAATTTATACAGTGATATGTGTCAATTCTATCTCAATAAAACTGAAAGAAAATATCACATTTAAAGGAAAATAGGGGGGGAAATGAAATAACTGATTTTTCAGAAAATGTCAGTGACCAGATTTATTTTACTCATGGATGACAACTCAATTTTAAAGTTTAGCAGATAAACATAATGGGAAGATTTTTGCATGACAGCAGGAGAGTTGTGGGCTTGAAGGGGCCTCTCAGGCTGTATAAAGACCTAGGGGCTTCTCCTCATGATACTCCACCAATTGGAAATGGGGGGGGGTACATATAATGCTAGTGTCTGAAGATGCAGATTTGCTTGTTCCTTTGGTGTCAGAAACCAACAGGGACACACACAGCTCTGAGAGTGGCCAAGGTGCCCTAACTGGCTCAGGTGCCCTAAACCCCTAACCACTGTGCTATCTTCTGCGCTGCTTTCTTAAGATTTTTAAGGTCACAGATATCATAATGTCAGGAGAGGACAAAGTTAAATGCTATTTGATGGTGTACTTTGATTTCAACTATTTTTTATTTACTAAATCTTATTTTCTTTCTTTTTTTTAAATCCTATTTTCAATTAAAATTTTTCTCTAGTGTTTTTGAGATTTGTAAACAGTATTTGAACAAAATCTATGTGGGGTTTATTCCCTGGTAAAAGAAATGATAAGTATCACAAGTAAACATTTGGTCTCTTTTTAAAATTTAGTATCAGGTAGTTAATTTTTAATACCCTGTCAGAGCAATGTCTTATCTTAAAATCTGACTAATAAAGAATATTTAAAAAATAAACTTGGATCAAATTATAAAGGTGCTTGTTTCTAAAGTTATACTTTATCATTATAGATTCACTTAAAGTTTGTGAGTAAATTGCCACAGTAATAGTTATACTTTTATATCATTAAATACGCATAATTTTTAATCATATTGCAGAAAGCCTTTGAAAGACATTAATTAATAAATGTGGATCAATATTCAAAACCTAATGTTCTTTTAAGAAGGATCACCTATTTTGCACTCGTGTATTTAACACATATATGCTTCAATATATTTGATTGGGACATTAATAAACCTTATTGCTTATATTAGCATCCACTTGTATAAAACAATTAACAGGCAAAAGAACCAGGCACAAAACATTAATCACTGATAAAAAGCAGACAGATTTAAAGAATTTGTTAAATGTAATTGCTTTTGATAAAAATAGAAAAATCAAATATAATGTCATTCTCTTTGTTAGCCTATTTAGCATAAAAGTGTAGGGAGAGATTTTCAAAAAACATAAAATATTAGAAGAGGAGAGGCTTTCTCACAGATAAATCATAAGCCAATATGAGTATACTTTGTGGGTTAGTACAGAATTTGGGTCTTCATTAGAATGATAAATAGTGTATTTAAGCAACTGGTTATTTCTAAAAAGTGTTTGTTTATGTTCAGGGAGTGCATATATTTACCAGTTTAGAACTTGTTTTAGATTATTCACAGTTTTTTTTTTATTTCACAGAAAACTGTACTGTTGTTCTAAAGAGAGCTTAGCCATGGGAATTTCAACAAAGGCTAACAATCATGCAACTGTTTAGCTAAACCAAAGAGATACTTTAGGCATATCTCATTGCAGCTTTATCTTTATTATAATATTAAAAGTTTGATAATATAATTCATAAAATAAACAGTGATGAAATTTTTATAAACCTTGTACTAGCCTAATAACTTGTAACAAGGTAAATACAAAAATTATACCTAAAGGGGCAAACTCGCACTAACTTAAATCATCTGAGGTTATTAAATTATTTCCTAGGTTGGGGTATTGCAGCCAAAAAACTACAAAGATAATGCTTATATAAAAGAGTAAAAATTAGCTGGAAGACATAGAGAAACAGCTAGTAAAATCTATTAGTAATAAAGTTCCTAAAATACTGTAGCTTAAGGTACACTTTTGGAGCAAGAAAGCTTGACTTAACCAATAAATGGGAGAGATGTATGTGATCAAAGAATAAAAAATGTAATAGATATATCTTATTTTATATTGTTTTTTATTGTTCTCTAGAGTTTTTTTTAAGAACTAGAATGTGTGCCAACTCTGTCCTAGACAAGTGTATCTGATATTTTTTCCAACAGTATGTTCTCATTTCATGCTTTTGTGCCACATTTTGGTAGTTCTTAAAAAATTTCAAAGATTTTGTTAAAAATTATATCTATTATGGTGATCTGTCATCAGCAGTCTTTGAGCATACTATGCTATCTAGTTTGGGGTTATCTGAATTTTACATATAAGGTAGAAAAACTTACTTCAGATTACTGATCAAATTACTGATCAAATCAGATTACTGGCTAAAATAACATTCTTTTTTATAATAATAATAATTTTTATTTTGACTAAAGTGGATTACATATCTTTCACAGTAATATTTTAGGTACATATTGACATTGAATCAGGGGAATTCCCACCACCAAAGTTGTCCACCCTCCACCCATGTTCCCAGCATGCATCCTACAACCCCCTCCCTTCTCTCTCCCCCCCCCCAGGCTGCTAGTATAAGTGGTCCCCTCTGTGTCTAGCTTATTGTAGATTGAGTATTTATTCTATTGTCGTTGGTTTTGGATTTGGTGTTTAAGTCCAATCATACAACTGTTTGGTCTTGGTACCCTCCATTATTTCCCCCTCAATTTGTGAGGCGGAACAAGATGGTTCAAGTTATGTGGTTCTGTTTGAAGAAAAAATAATTAAATAACAGCAGCATTGTACTGAATGAAGATGTCATTTAGGATTTTCATAGCTAAAAAAAGCAATACTGGTTTGGGGCCGGCGAGGTGGCACTAGAGGTAAAGTGTCTGCCTTGCAAGCGCTAGCCAAGGGAAGGACCATGGTTCAATCCCTGGCTTCCCATATGGTCCCGTCCCCCCCCCCTTCCCCCGCCCAAGCCAGGGGCAATTTCTGAGCGCTTAGCCAGGAGCCTGAGCATCAAATGGATGTGGCTCGAAAAACCAAAAAAAAAAAAAAAATTAAAAAAGCAGTATTGGTTTCAAAACTTCAAAAACAGGCTGTCGATCATGTTAGAGACCAGAGAAGTTGATAAATATAAGTTGAAGTCAATGCTTATTTACCAATCTGAAAATCATAATTTCCTTGATAATTATGCTAGATTATCTTTGCCTTGTTCTATAAATAGAGCAGAAAAGCAAATCAGTTTACAACACAATTTAATGAATACTTCAAGAATTTTTGAGAGCTACTGCAGAGATTAAAAAGTCCCTTTAAAATATTATTTATTGACAATTCATCTGGGTCCCTAAGAGTTCTGCTGGAAAATTTTTAAAAAATTAATATTTTTATGCATAGTAAAATTTATTCCTTGGCCACTGGACCAAGGAGTAATTTATTTTTACTTTCAAAACGTATGACCTAAGAATTGTTAATGGAAGGACTTGAGGTGACACAGGGGTATGAGTAGGAAGTCGTGGGCTCTTGGGTGAGATAAAGCTACTGTCCACAATGTCAGTGCCATAAGTGTCAATACCATTCTAGTTATATTTCATTAGCTATAATAAGATTTAAAAATAATAAATTATAATAATAGTAAAAAATGAAAGCATATTATGTAGGTAACCCATTAGAATTTGAATGGAGTTAATGGTCTGCAAATGGTTTCTCAAAAAAATAATTTGGTAAGACCCGAGCTGCCATAACGTATTAATTACTTGATGTTTTTGGTTAGAGGATAAACCAAATATGTAAAGGATCTGCTATTCTAGATAACATTTGTGATATGTGAGAAAAAGAGTGATATTCTTTTTTTAAATAATGGAAGATACTGGTTTCAATCTTCCAGAAAGACTTTCAGAATTTTTAAGTTTAGTAGATTAAATAACTAAAGACATGGTAGAAATAGCAGAAGAAATAGAAATAGGAGTCTTAAAAAATGTAGACTTGAAGAGTTGCTTCTTACTAAGAAAAAAAAGAAAAAGTAAATTCTTTACTCGATACTTACAATTGGTTAAGTTGTCAAAAAATACAAAATTAATAGAAGTTTTAATATTATATGAATTTAATGAACATAAAAGTAGGGTTTGAGAGAATCAATACTAATTTTGAAACAGTTATAGTATTGGTAAAATAATATTAAATAACTGTACATATTATGAAAATTCATTTGTGAGAGTAGAAGTAAATTGACGTAGCAAATTTCATTTTGTTTTAGTTTGAAGAAAGCTACTCAAAATTTCATTAATCATTATCATGATAATTAGTAGCCATCAACGTTAAGGCCACACCCTCCAACACTAACAAGATTTTCAGAAGACTATATAAGTAATAAATGTGAGAATGGAGAAGTTATTTACTTTAAATGCTGGAGTCATTTCCTCCAGTTTCCATTTACCAAGGCAGTTAAATGTTGCATATGACACAAATTAAACTAAGAAATGTCATCAAATTGTGTGACTAGAAGAAAAAGAAAAGTTATCATGTGTACATTAAGGTGACTCCCACCAGAATTTAACTTCTATTTCTCAAATGTTTCCTTTAAAACATAGATCACACACATCCTCCACAGGAGATACATTCTAAATTCAGCTAGAATATCTAGGAGATGGTTCTCTCCTTACATTGTCTGGATGAAATTGTTCATGGTCCAATGGCCTATGAAATAGACAAATGATCTATCTTCTTGCTCCCCTATCAAACAAATAGACAATTGATGTAGAAGGGATAAAATAACCATAGTTAAATTTCCCATTTCAAAAGGAGAGGAAAAAGTGACATGCAGCAGTTACTAATATATACCAATAATGAAATCCCTTTAACCATTATTATGTAGGCCCTTCCTTGGGAATGGGGGAAGCTTCTTGATTAAACACCAATTTTCTTTCTATAATATATATGTATGTATATGTTCATAATATGGTATTATTTTATTGGATGGTATGCATAAAAACAATTCTCATTTAAGAATGCTATCAATTTGTATACATGAGTATAAGATAACATGTTATAAATATTTGATATTAAATTTCTATTTTAGACACTGTGGTTTACAGAGTTCTCTTATTCAGTTATTTCCTCCACCAATAAAATATTCCCTCAAGCCCATCATCATTTTCCCAGTGTCCCTGAAGATTTCCCTTGGCAGGTAGAAATAATTTACTTAATATTCTGTGTATTCCTATAAAGAAAAGAAAATCAAATTTATGGGCCAAACAAATTTGAGGAACTGCATTACTGGTCTAATGAGTTATAATGACCACCCTCATAAGGGACCATCAGAGGGGTTCTATCATCTGTGCGACTGGTATGTCCATAAGATTTTCCTGCTAGATGGACCTTTCTTGTGCAAGTTACAGGAGTCTATTTGTGTTGCTGATTTCGAAGCCTTGGTGGAAAGGCTCTGGAACATGGGTGGCAGTGACTGCTAGAGTCTTCTGGAAGTACAGAGGCTGGACATAGTGGTGGTGGGGGGTGAAGGGAGTGGGTGATGATGCAGCCCATCTGGCTTCAAAGCTCTCTGGAGATGTCAGCCACAAAACCATACTTGAGTGTTTGGCATCTAGAGGTGTCTGTAATTTGGTAAAATATTATGGTCCATATACTTTACAAGTTATTTAAATACATTATCTGTACACTCATATAAATTGATAGTATTCTTAAGAACTGATTTTTACTGTAAAACTATTATAAACTTTCTTGTGATCTCTTTGCAAGAAAGTTTTTGAATTCTAATTTTTTGAGTCTAGAGTAGTTTAAAGATTCTGTGTTTCTAAAGTTTTCAACTCCAATTCACTCACTTGGACTTAACTTTAACTCACAGACTTAACATTTCTTTACCTTTGCCCATTTTATTCATTAAGTTCCAAATCCTTGATTAAAAAAAAAACAGCAAATATCGTACACATGATCAAATAGTAAATAAAAGTATTAACTTCTATTCTAGTTATTAAATTTCTCTTATATTCTACCTCAGGATAATATGCTTCTTTTATAAATAATTGATGAGCTTTACATAGTACAAAAGTTTTTTTTTTAATAATAACCATTTAACAAGCCCAGGCCCTCAATTTTGAAGAGGGACTTTGTTAAGCATTTTAGATTCTGTAGGTCTTGTAACTTTCAGTGAGAGGGTGGAGAATGACATCATGAAAAATAATAGGTAAATTTTATGAAGGTTTAATTTTTAATAATTTTAATCTTTAACTTAGTAAAGACTTTAATAGACTTTGTAATTTAAGAGCTTTTTATTTTTCAATGCATGAGAAACCTGAGGTCAAAATATTTAACTGACTTATCTGAAGGTCAATGTTACTAGTGGAAGAAACATAGGTTCTATGTTCCATTTCTTGGTATATCAAGCATTTAAAAAAGTATTTTTACCTTGTATTGATAGAAACTTTGATAAACAATTTTGTTTCACATTAACTCAATTGCTTACTTTGATATGTTTAAAATAATCTAGTTTTCATTTATAAAAGTGGAACTTAATGAAATCTATCAACAGATAAATTTGGTAACATTACTAAAGAAAGTATTAAAATAGTAATATCTATTTGTTTTAAAATGGTAAAAAAATTGCACTATAGTGTTTGTCATGTAAATGTTATTTAATACAAAGTAATCTTATAATAAAGAGTAAGAGTAAAGCAGGAAGTAAAATTTATTTAAGGATAAAAATCAAAGTCCATTCACAAAAAAATCTAACTTAATAAGAATAATTAGTTTAGTTTGACTCAACTTTCATAATAGACAATATTTTCTTTCCAAACAATGTCCACAAGAATCCCTTTCTTTTCCCAGAGGAATTGCAAATGTCCAAAACTATGAAATGGCATTATGTTTCTGTACTAAAGTTTCAATATTTAGAAAACATTGACAACAACAAAACAGGAAATCAAATTATAGTTGAATTTCAAATAAACAAAAAATTTAGTACCTCTATATCTTATAAAAATTACTTGTGGCATACAAAATATTTGTTATTATGTAAAATAAAAATTTAATCGAGCCCATAATTGATTCATTTCGTTTAATTTGGGACAATACCAAGCAATCTTTGGAGGCCATTCCAAAGATTATGGTGGCTTTTAGCAATCCTCAGGGAAATGTGCAGTGCCAATGACAAAACCTGGGTCTCTCACATATGGAACATTTACTAAAACCATTGAGCTATCCACCTGCTTTGTGAATGCTCTATTATACCTGACAATGCAACTCCAGATGATAGATCACAGTAAATTGAACTCATGAGCAAATGCATTGTCTATAATTTACTGAATATCTTGGGACAAAAAAATGATCATTTTTTATTTTACGATTCTACTTCTCTTCTCTCTCCCTTCCTTCATCCCTCCCTCCCTCCTTTCCTTTATCCTTCCCTCCCTCTCTGCTTTCCTCACCCTCCTTCCCTCCCTGCCTTCCCTCAACCTTCCTCCCTCCCTTTCTTCCTATCTACCTCCCTCCCTTCCTTCCTTCCTCTTTTCCTTCCTTCCATCCTTCCTTCTTTCCTTTCCATTTCATTCTCTTCTTTCTCTTTCTTTTTTATCTCTCTGTGTTCTTTCTTCTTTCTTTCTTTCTTTCTTTCTTTCTTTCTTTCTTTCTTTCTTTCTTTCTTTCTTTCTTTCTTTCTTTCTTTCTTTCTTTCTTTCTTTCTTTCTTTCTTTCTTTCTTTCTTTCTTTCTTTCTTTCTTTCTCTTTCTTTCTTTCTTCCTTCTTTCTTTCTTTCATTCTTCCTTCCTTCCTTCTTTCTTTCTTTTCTTTCTTTCTTTTTTTCTTTCTTTCTTTTTTTCTTTCTTTCTTTCTTTCTTTCTTTCTTTCTTTTTTTCTTTCTTTCTTTCTTTCTTTCTTTTTATTTCTCTTCCTTCCTTCCTTCCTTCCTTCCTTCCTTCCTCCCTTCCTCCCTTCCTCCCTTCCTCCCTTCCTCCCTCCCTTCCTCCCTTCCTTCCTTCCTTCCTTCCTTCCTTCCTTCCTTCCTTCCTTCCTTCCTTCCTTCCTTCCTTCCTTCCTTCCTTCCTTCCTTCCTTCCTTCCTTCCTTCCTTTCTTTCTTTCTTTCTTTCTTTCTTTCTTTCTTTCTTTCTTTCTTTCTTTCTTTCTTTCTTTCTTTCTTTCTTTCTTTCTTTCTTTCTTTCTCCTTTATATTTCTTTCTTTTTTCCTCTCTCTATTTTCACTCATCCAGTGCTATTCAGAATCTATTATTGACTCTATGCTCAAGAATCAGTTCCTAAGGAAAGTTGAAAGTCCATATGTGGTGTGAGAAATCAAACAATGGTCTGCCACATGCAAGCACCTTATTTGCTGTACTCTCTCTCTCTCTGGTTTCTTTTTTCATCTTGCTGATTTGTTCTACTTTTCTTAATGGACTTCAAATATCTAAAAGATATGCAGAAAAACATTTTGAGCAGATGCCCTGCATACTTATAAAAATCAACTTCTGTTTCTTCCTGAGAAAAGAACTTCACTATGTACTTCATCTATGTCCATTCATTTAAAGAACAACTTTTTTTTTAAATTAAATGATCAAATTATCTTTATTGGCTAATAAATAAGGTGAATTCTTATTGTGATCCAATATAGGTTACCTATTGCCACCATGAACAGTTTTTATTTATGACCATAGTCTCATCTGCCCTTTAGCCAACATTCAATCCATTTTATATACATTTATGTCGGTTCTGTTTTCCTCCTTTTGTAGACCTCAATCTCTCTACCAAGACCTTGATCTATGATGTGGAACTTTGTCAAATGTTGTCTGAAAATGTAAGAGCACACTTTTCACTGCATGAGGACAAAGCCAGAATCTCCCTTTAAATGCAGGTGAATGCTGAATAAATAAATATTGCCATTTCATGGTTAGGCTCTCTGTCACCCTCAAGTTACTCCAGATATGAAATTTTGATAGAAATTTCAAGAGGTTTTGTATGACATGTTATACAAAATTTGTCTGTAGGCTAGTTGTCACACAGATTATAAGAATTTCCTTCTCAAACCATTTGTCAGTGGCAGAGAAAAAAGACAGAGGGGTCAAGTACTCTTGACTAAGCATTACCCAAGACTGGACAATGGGTTTGAAAAATATTTTTCTTTATATTTTTAAGAAAAAAACTATTTGTAGTAAAGGTCTTAGGTATAGATCAATTTGACTGCTTTATCTTGGGAGATGCTAGGTGGACTGTGAATGAATATTTATTCTTTTTAGAGAAACACTGATTGCATTTTAATGGTCTTATGAGCAAAATATGTTTCATAGTCCAATTTGCTATGGGATAGGATGAATATAAATATTTAGAATAAAATAAGGTAAATATATATATTAGAAGCACATAACATAATTATATTAGGATGATGAATTCTTTACAGTTAAACTATCATTGGAAACCCACAGATAACAACTCTTTAATTAAATTATAATTATAAATTAATTTCAACTCAGGTAAAATATTTTCTTCACCCTATATTTTATTTTAGAAATAGAAGCATATGTAGCTATCTTGCCTAAGTTGATCAAGAAGAAGGAAAACTATTATGTGGTCTGTCTCTCTTTTCTTTCTAGCCTGAATTCTCAGAATTAGGGATTGGAAATCTGAAGAATATTTAAAGTTATTTATTTTACTTTTAATAGACCAAAGCATTCTAAACATTATATGTAACTACTGTATCCAGGCTTTAAAAATGCATAATGACAGGCCGAAGAGATAGCACAGCAGTAGGGCATTTTCCTTGCACTGGACCAACCTAGGGTGGACCCGGATTTCATTCCTGACATCCCATATGGTTCACTCAGCCTGCCAGGAGCGATTTCTGAGCTCAGAGCCAGGAGTAATCCCTGGGTGCTGCTAGTTGTGGCCCCCCCAAAAAAATAAAAACAACTCCCACCAAAAAATTGTTTAATGTGGCAGAAAAATAAACAAATTTATCTAATTGACAGAAATATTTATTAGAATATAATATATAAAGTATATATTTGAAAATATTTTACAAAATTTTAATAAATTTTAATTAAAAAACTTAAGCTCTACAGAAATATCCAAAGAAAAGATTTCTGTTTTATGTATCCTGTTGTCCTTTCTCAGTTGTTGTCTTTTGGTAATATAATTTTTTCTAGTATTTTTCTTATGTTTAGGTACCTAATTCACTTAATGGTTTCTTTGAATATTTAAATATTGAAGTGGTCTAATGTTCAGTTCTGGCTCACTACATTGTTTAAATAAATCCTAAAATTGCTATAACATTTCTTTGTCCCATTCATATGTAGGTTTTGAGTCACTGCCCCCTGATTGTGCTTATGACTTTACCAATTTCTGCAGCTAATTCATACCACTATCATTGTTTATTTAGAATACTATACTGTATTTTTAACAGAAATTTGTACTCCTAAGGCCTACACTTTATTATTTATGTGGCAATAAAATTACATTGATAAAATCAAATTAAGTTGATTGAAACCTCTATTATATATAATTTTTCATTTAGGCAGTTTACATGCATTTTTACATTTATGAAAAAATGTATTTGAGGGCTTTTCTTTGTATATGTCTTTGTCTTGTTTCTTTATGACTTATGATGCCAGTTGAGGTTGCAAATGCAGTAAAACCAAACCAAGGAGGTGGGAAGAGGTTACTCTAGAACTTTGAGCTCCATATCAAATATATGTCTGGCAGAGATAGCACAGGGATTGAAGTGCTTGCTTTGTATGTGGCTGACCTTGGTCAGCCTTGGGTTACCAGCACTGCAAATGGTTTCCAGACAGCTGCCAAAAGTAGCTTTGATTACAGAACCAAAATAATTCTTAAGAGTTACAGAATGTGTCTCTCCCCTCAAAATTCTGGTTTAAGTCATTATCAATGATTTCACATTCACCAATGTAATCATGCTATATTATCACAGTAGAAAACGGATAATGACTTTGGAGCACTGTCTAATAAGACTTAGGTTTGCTTCTCTTTTTGGCAACTTTGATGCTCTTGAGGGCATTAACAGGATTTTCATGCCCATTATTATGGCAACAAGAAAGATGGCAGCCAGAGTGAAGGGTCAGGTGTACCAACAGCATGTTAAAGAAAAATTCAAATGCTTTGTAATATTACCCATACCAACATCTCCTACCTAAAGTCATATATGTCTGCTTGAAGAGATCAAATATTAGTCAGAATGGTTATCTTCTTTTTCCTTAATTAAGTTCTTTAAAAAATTTCTGCTCTAGGGCATTTGCATTTTCTGTGCTTCAGATTCCTTTATTCTCTCTTTGACTTATTCCTTCTCTATTAGGTTACAGCTGAGAGAGCCTTCCTCAATGCCACATTCCCTGATCTCTGAATCTAATTTTCATTAAAACTCTCCTTTAACAAATAGAGAAAATTTTTCATGCTATTCACTGTATTGTTTTCTTCAGGAAATCTCTTAATATGAAAATAATTAGTATTTGGCTCCTTACACACGTTGTTGCTCATATATTGATTTACATTTCTTTGTCAGTTTCTGGAATACTCCTAGAGAACACGGACTATCATTATTATGAGAAAAAGGTTATACAGTAGATGAATAGTAAATTATTTCTGCACACATCTACATCTTTCCCATCCCTCTACTCCCTCCTGCATTTTCTTATATCTTCCCTTTGTTCTCTCTCATACAAAGGAATGTAAATATTATTATGCATTTGATACAATTAGATGTAAAAATTGTCCTATGTTCTTAATATAATTTAAAGTCCTGACATAATTTGTTCTAACATATTTTAAAGAGCTTAAAGGTATTATATTAAATAAATAAATTTTTATTTTTAACATGAATTTTTATTTCAACATCAAGATGGCATAACAATTTTAAAAGAATATACTATAAAAATAGCCTATATGATATACATGTATGTTTAAGTTTTTCTAAAATAGAATCATGTAAATGAAAAAAAAATTTCCCTAATAGTATCTATTAAAACAAATTAAAACATTTCCAATGTTGTGGCCTGAGAGATAACACAGTGACAGGGTGTTTGTCTTGCACTTGGCTGACCAGGAAGGGACCTGGTTGATTCCAGGCATCCCATATGGCCCCCCAGCATGCCAGGGGCAATTTTTTGAGTATACAGCCAGGAGTAACCCTTGAGTGCCACCAGTGAGGCCCAGGAACCAATCAATCAATAAATAAAGTTTAGAAAAGTTTTCCAGTGTTTCTAATGGTACAAATTGGTATTTTTTTCTCAATTTTCTGAAAACAAAAATCTGGGGCTGGAATTATGAGCACAGAGCCAAAATTAACCCCTGAGCACTGCCATGTATGGCCCAAAACACACACACCAAAAAAAAAAAAAAAACCCTTAAAAATCTTATTTTTAAGTTGCCTTTATCTGATTTTTAATGAGGCTGAGATATTTCCATAAATCTATTGACATATTATTTTCATTCCAGAATTCTTTTATTTTTTTCTCATTTCTTTAAATAGATTTTTATTTTTGATTATAAATATTTTAATTTTCATATATATTAAAAAGTGTTTACCTAGTAGAAGATATTTTTATTGTTACACAATACATATAAAAATGGTAAATATGGGGGCCGGGCGGTGGCGCTCGAGGTAAGGTGCCTGCCTTACCTGCGCTAGCCTAGGAGACGGACCGCGGTTCGATCCCCCGGCGTCCCATATGGTCCCCCAAGCCAGGAGCGACTTCTGAGCGCATAGCCAGGAGTAACCCCTGAGCGTCACCGGGTGTGGCCCAAAAACCAAAAAAAAAAAAAAAATGGTAAATATGGGCCAGAGAGATAGCACAGAGATAGGGCATTTGCCTTGCATGCGGCCAACTCAAGATGGACCTGGATTCAATTCCCAGGATCCCGTATGGTCCCCTGAGCATGCCAAAAGTGATTTCTGAGTGTAGAGCCAGGAGTATCCCCTGAGTACTGCTGTGTGTGGCCCAAAAACAAAAACAAAAGGTAAATATGTTAAATTATGTTTTTTATTTAATTTTAAAGTTAGCAAATTACCTGTAAGTCATTTTAATTTTGGTTAGAGCCTGGGATCTAATTCAAGGTTTCTAGCACTATTATTCTAAACATTTATAGAACAAATAAAAACATTTAAAGATCTACCTTGAAGATAAGGTGATCCAACTTCCCTCTAGAGGATGCTCTCTCTTTCCAAAGCCAAGAATCAGGAGATTTCTCTCACTCATTACCATTGTCATGATAATTGTTAGTGTAGTTATTTCTCTGTGTATTATTACAATAATGTTTTTTATATTTCTTAAATCCCATAGATGAGTGAGACTATTCTATTTCTATCTCTCTCTAACTTATTTTACTCATTATAATAGTTTCCATGTCCATCGATGTAAATAGAATGCCTGTGTCGAATACAGGTAGTGGGGGGAGATATTAGGGGCATTGGTGGTGGGAATGTTATACTGTTGAAGGGGAGTGCTCTCTTTTATAACTGAAACCCAGCTATAAACATGTTTGTAATCATGGTGCTTAAATAAATATATTATAAATAATACAGATATCCCTGAAACAAAATGATCAAGAGATTCTTGTGTATTATCCTCTACAAGGTAGTTCCTACTTTATGGATTCTCCCTAAAGTTCAAATATTTTTAACCTTAAAGTATTGTAATCCATGGTAAAAAATGTATTTTAATGAGTACAATTATGCATACATACATACATACACACATATGTATGTGTTTTGTGATCAGACTTATAACATTATAAAGAGAACCAGTTACATTTATAATTATTTTTAGTCACTGGCTTCTGGGGATAGACCTCAAGTTAAAAATCAATATAAAGAACATTATCCACATTATCTTTTATTCCAGTCGAAATTTAGTGCTTCCAAATAATCCTACATTTCTGCAATCCTTTTACTGTCCCTCCTTTCCAGAGACTGTTATCACTAAATCTCCTGCACCATTTCCTAATCTTTTCTATTTTATATTGAAAATCCTCAGTTCAATTTTCTTTTGTTTTTGAAGAATAAATGACAAAACTGAAATAGAATATTTTCCATGGGTCTACTTTTGCATATATCCATTTACTTTTCTCTGTGACCATTTATTTTATCTGTCATTTTGTTATTAAAAATTAACTGTCAGTGCTTCTTGAATTATGTATTAGAATTCTTTCCTCTCTCCTACTCAAATACATTTTTCGTGCAATTCTTGACTCTTTATTTCTCTAAAATATTTTTTTATATTTCCCTGTCTATTGAGAAGTCAGCACTGGAAAATCCTACAGAACTTAACTTTTGTTAAAATTAGCAGAAACCAAGAATATGCTATCTTAAAATATCTCTTGACCTAATATTCCCTTCTAATGTTATCATATTTTTATTCTTATTTACATTAAAATATTTAAAATAATTGTACCTACTATCTCCAATTAAGCAGCTTCTTCTGTTTTCTCTTGAACACTGTTTTCAATATTTTACCACAAACAGTGAAATTATTATTTTTAAGAATAATTTTGCATTACCAGGGATCTCCAAATATTGCTAAATATAATAGACAATTTGAGTTTTTATTTTACTGATCCTAGTACGATATCGGTAGTTGGTATTGGTTATTCTGGCAACATTATAGCAATTAAGGTATGTGAATTCTGCATCTTTCTCAGTTTCTAAGATTACATCATGTAGTCTTTGGTTTAGTAGTAGTATTCAATCATTTGACTCCTCTCTTTTTAAAAACTTGATTTACTTGGCTTCAACACACAATTATTCGCAGTTTCTCTTTCCTCTGATTATACTTTACCCCATTGCTTATTCTACTATAATCTCTGTCCTTAATGAAGAGCATTAAATCTTAGATTTTTGTCTTATTTTTATTTGTACTCATTTTATAGGTAATTTTATTCAATCTTATATATGAGGACAATCAAATTCTTATCTCCCAACCAAATCTCTCTCTATAATTCTAACTGGTTTCACAAAGTATATGAAACCACCTTGATGGTGGTACTAGAAATAATTCAAGGAGTAACGATAACCTTAGATATAATTGTAGAATGTTGAATGAAAATAAGAAAATGATGAAAGCAGAAAGGAAAAAATAATTTTGAAAAGCTGGGCATATATGCCAGATCTATTATTGTGCAGCACAGAGTTAAAGTCATGGAGATTAATGGTGTAGCAGCACTGCAAATAGAAAACAATAATATCAATACTATTGTAAACTATGATGCCACAATACAAACTGATTTGGAAAGAAAATCAATTTTTGCTGCTTCCAACAGAATAAGGTGCCTTTTTAATCTGTTTTATAAACTCTTTGACTTAGTACTAGAGTTTCTTGAAAACTGAGATGAAATTTTATAAGTCAGCTTGATTGATTTCAGAAAGTGTCATAGCTTAAAGTAAAAACAAATAGCCAAAGACAACAGAACCTGAGAACTGGTCTACAGAATTGTGTTCACCCAATGTGGGGGTGGATAGAGAGAACAGTAGTGGAGGCAAGTGAACATCTAGGAAGGTGTTGTAGTGGAATGTCAGATGCAGGAAACCCTATCATTAACAGTACTGTAAATCATAATGCCTCAAATAAAATTAATAAAATGTAAATTAAAAATGAAAATAAATTAAAATGACAATTTGACAAATTTGTTTAGTAAACTTAATGAAACAAGCCTTTACCTGAAAGGTTAGGAGTTGAATGTAATCAAATAGAACTGTTTTTCCTCACTTATGGCAAATTTCCATAAAAATAAAATTTAAGATGAGGAAAATTGAACCAGTCCACATGTATCAGTAGAAAAACACAAAGATTTATTTACTTGCGTAAGTACTTACTTAACTTAGTACTTACTTAAGCACTTAATTAATTAGGCAGTATGTGGAGGCTTTCAGTGATTTTGAAGAAATTCTTAAAATTGAGGCCTGCGAGGTGGCGCTAGAGGTAAGGTGTCTGCCTTGCAAGCGCTAGCCAAGGAAGGACTGCTGTTCAATCCCTCAGCATCCCATATGGTCCCCCCAAGCCAGGGGCAATTTCTGAGTGCTTAGCCAGGAGTAACCCCTGAGCATCAAATGGATGTGGCCCGAAAAAAAACCAAAAATAAATAAATAAACACACCTTATTGGATTTGAGAGAATTTTTAAAGTAAAAATGGAGAATATCCAAAATTATATAGAAATAATAATAAACAAGAAAATAAAACTTAAAATTTAAGCTGGCTATAAACAATTCTGGCTTCAAAGGCAGATACATACACTTTATCCCAGTTATGGACTATATAACACATATATAAAAGTTGCATATGTATAAAGTAATACATGTAATTATATACAGATATATATTAAATGATACATATAATATGTGTTTTAAATAATTATTTTATGATAGTTAATTGAATGTTCACTAGTAAATTAATATTTACAACAGTCAGTGGACACAATGTGTAAATTAAAACAATAATCCAGAGGCCAGAGAGATAGTAGTATAAAGGGTAGAGCACTTGCCTTGCATGTAGCCATCCAAGGTGTGATTCTTTACACAACATACAGTCCTCTAAGTACTTGCAGATGTAAGCTCTGAGCCAGGAGTAATCCCTGAAAATAGCCAAGTAGGGTCCCAAACCAAAAAATGTCCAATATCAAATAGCTTTAACAGCAACTTATGAATGTTGCAAACAAAAATTAAAGTAATGAATCTATAGCAGTACACCGCGTTCATCTTTTTTAGTTATTTATAAATTTTACTTTAATATTATTTTTTGCGACTTAAATTTTTCTGTGAAATGTGAATGTGACTAAAGTTGATTTCAATAAATAACTTCATAATTATAAGGTATTATTTATAATAACATCTTTCATAACTATGTTGTAGTGCTTGCATATAAATATAGATATGGGGCCGGAGCAGTGGTGCAAGCTGTAAGGCGTCGGCTTTGCCAGTGCTAGCTTAGGATAGACCGCGTTAGGTCCCCTGGCATCCCATATAATCCCCCAAGTCAGGAGTGATTTCTGAGCACATAGCCAGGAGTAACCCTTGAGCCTCACTGGGTGTGGCCCCAAAATATATCTATATAAGTATGGATATATAAAAGAATGCAACTTTATATTTTCATGTTTTTCTTTATTTGTTTGGTTGGGGGGGCGCATCTGGTGACACTATGTGCCCAAAAATTGCTCCTGGCTTGGGGGACCATATGGGATGCCTGGGGATTGAACTGTGGTCTGTCCTAGGCTAGTGCAAGCAAGGCAGACGCCTTACTACTTGTGCCACTGCTACGGCCCTGTTTGGTTTTCTTAACATAGGAGTCACTTCCATGGAGTCACTGAATAACATTTTTTTTGAATGGGTCAAATTTGGCAAACCTCCATACTAGGTGCCATATTCAAATTAGTACTTGCCTTTTTTATTCCAGTTTCTGGGCTACATCAGGCTGTTTTCAGTGATTAGTCTTTACTCTGTGCTCAGAAATCACTCCTGGTTTTGCTTAGGAAACAAGATGGGGTGCCAGAAATCACAACTTGGATCACTACCTTTTTTTTAATTATATTTTTCTGTTGTTTTTGTTTTGGGATCATACCTAATTGTGCACAGGATTTACTCCTAGAGGTGCTCAGAAAATCAGGAAACTTCAATACTTTACTTTCTGTACAAACTCCCTAGCACCTTAATCACTATTTTACAAAGATCAACATACCTTTATATAAATTCAACAAAAGAAGAAGCATTTAGAAAGAGGGAGAATAAGCAAATCTGAAGCAAATTTTTTTTTTAATTTGGAAGTAAGTCTAACTGCCCTTTGCCTTTTCCCCCCTCAATATTTGTACTAGTTAAGAATTTGTTTATTTCTATATTTATTCTATGTCATTATTTTTTATGATTTTTTGAAGTTGCGTTATTAGATGTGAACATGCATAAGTATATCACATACTTTTATACATACAGATATACACAAGTTCATACAAGTTGTGAGAATTTTAGAGCATGAACTCGAGATCATTTGGGATCAAATCTAGGCTTGACACCTATAAGTCATCTACTCTACATCCCTAACCTCCTCCTGTTTTCTCCTTTCTTCTTGTACTCTTCTTTCTTCTCTTCTTTTCTTCTTCTTCTTCTTCTTCTTCTTCTTCTTCTTCTTCTTCTTCTTCTTCTTCTTCTTCTTCTTTCTTCTCTTCTTCTTTTCTTCTTCTTCTTCTTCTTCTTCCTTCTTCTTTCTTCTTCTTCTTCTTCTTCTTCTTTCTTCTTCTTCTTCTTCTTCTTCTTCTTCTTCTTTCTTCTTCTTCCTTCTCTTCTTTTCTTCTTCTTCTTCTTCTTTTCTTCTTCTTCTTCTTCCTTCTTCTTTCTTCTTCTTCTTTCTTTCTTCTTCTTCTTCTTCTTCTTCTTCCTTCTTCTTCTTCTTCTTCTTCTTCTTCTTCTTCTTCTTCTTCTTCTTCTTCTTCTTCTTCGTCGTATTTCTTCTTATTCTTCTTCTTCTTCTTCTTCTTATTCTTATTCTTCTTCTTCTTCTTCTTCTTCTTCTTCTTCTTCTTCTTCTTCTTCTTCTTCTTCTTCTTCTTCTTCTTCTTTCTTCCTGAACAAAGAGCCAGGAGTACTTCCTGAGGACTGCCTTGTATGGACAAGACCAATAAATAAATGTTATCTTAAATATAGAGCGCAGAAAAATATCCGTTATAGTTCTTAGTTCTTTATGTTGAATTAATTTTTTCAGATTAATAGTGACCAAACTCTTCTAAATATATGTAGTCATTTAAATTAATGTTACTCAATAAAAATTAATAAATTATCTTATTAATTCTTTGATGCTTTATCATGTCATGTAGATACAAGTTTATGACATATTATTTTCCTTTCCTTCAAAAAATTTACTCTAACATGCAAGTGTACTGACAACAAATTATCTTAATTTTTGTATATGTAAGTAAATATTTAATTCTACTTCACTTTATTTGTTTGTTTTGGGGCCACACCCAGCGAAGCTCAGAAATTACTTCTGGCTCTGTGCTCAGAAATCACTCCTGGCTTGGGATGCCAGGTATAGAACCAAGGTCCCTCCTAGGTCAGCCGCAGCAAGGCAACTACCCTATTGGTGCGCTATCGCTCTGACCAGAGTTCTACTTCACTTTTAAAGAATAATTTGACATGATATAAAATGCTAGATTGATGGTAATTTTCTTTAAATATTATTTCACTTTATTTTCTTTTTGACAATGGTTTTATAAAAATGATGCAAATATGAATTTTTTAATCTGTTTCTCCTCCAGATAAGGAGATACCTTGATCTCTTCTTCTATATTTTTATTGTCCTTGTTTTGGGGTTTCTTTGAAAATTGTGTGCTAAGATATAGTCTTTTTTTGTTTGTTTGTCTTTATCTAAAGCAGCGGTCTCAAACTCGCGGCCCGCAGGCCATTTGCAGCCCTCCGTACAACATTTTGTGGTCCGCAGCCGACCTTCAAATATTGCAGTGTTCGGATTGTTCACTTACTGAATAATCGCAATAAAAATCGCATTAGTAAGAAAAAAATCGCATTAAACATTCGCATACCCCGAGCAGTTCCGTTCGGGGTATGCAAATGTTTAATGCTATTTTTTGCGATTTTTTCTTACTAATATGATTTTTTATTGCGAATATTCAGTAAGCGAAATCCTGTATGCAGGTAAATTGAGTTTGAGACCCCTGATCTAAAGGATGTTTCCTGAATTCCTGAAACTTTGACATTTGTTTCTAACAGTAATTTAAGGAAAAATTTTACTGGTTATTGTTTCAAATAGTTCTACTACTTTTTTCCTTCTTTAATCTTGGGACTGGAGTGATACACAATGTATAGGGCATTTGTCTTGCACGCAGCCAACCCAGGTTTGATTCCCCAGCATCTTATATTGTGCCCTGAGTCTGCCAGGGTTGATTTTTGAGCTCAAAGCTGCTGGCTGTGATCCAAAAACCAAAAAAAAAATCTCATTTTGATACTCTCATTATACACATATCTCTTATATCATCAAATAATATTTAGTATGCATTTGTGTGTTTTTCTACTTTATCTGTTGTCTTTATTTTTTCTTTTTTGGGCCACACCTGGTGACGTTCAGGGGTTACTACTGGCTATGCACTCAAAAATTGCTCGTGGCTTGGAGGACCATATGGGATGCCAGGGGTTGTGGGGGAATTGAACCGTGGCCCATCCTAGATGAGTGTATGCAAGGCAAATGCCTTTCCACTTGAGCCACTGCTCCGGCTCCTCTTTCTTATTTTAAAATATTTTTCCTGTACTCTTTATATTGCTTTTTCTAAAATAAAAATTATTTTAGTAAGATACATAGTATACAAAGTTGTTCATAATAGAGTTGTTTCAGGGATACAATGTTCCAACTCCATCCACCACCAATGTCTCCTCCTTCCACCAATGCACCAAGTTCACTCCCTAATCCTAACCTCCTTTGGCAGCCATATGACAAAGTTATGTTATATTACTTGCTCCAACAAAATTTAAATAAATGGCAAATAGAATTATCAAAAAAAAAATAAATAAAAGTTATTTTGTCATAATTAATTACCATATGACTTTAACATTTTGTAAATTTGTAGTATACAACCATATGCACCATTAGTAAGTTTTATAATCAGTGCCACATCATGAGAATGTACTGTCCTTTAAGGAGGTTTCTTAATGCTTCTTGAAAAACAGGTTTCAAGACAGAATTTCTTACGCTGTTTCCTGTCTATGCAGCATTGTTTTGCTCTTTCAGATCTAAATGATACTCTAGCTGCCTATAACATTCTTGGTAAGGTGTTCATTTCATTGAGTTTTTGTACCTTATCCTTCTATAGTTTTCTAAGAATCTTATTTGATATATCTGTTGTGAGTATTTGAGCTTTTTTTTTGCAAATAAATTCCTTTTTTGATCTTGATACTTTGATATTTTAGCTCTTTGTTTTTTGTCATTTTAAGTATAATGTGTGTTGGAGTTTTCCTAGTTGAGAATATCCACTGGGACCATTCCAATTTTTGGATCATCTCAGCAACAGTATTCCTCAACTAAAGAAAGTTATCAATAGTTTCTTTTATTGTTTCTTCAGCAAATTTGATTTCTGTTCTTCAAGGACTGCATAAATGGCTCCTCTTGAACTCATGCAATGGTTCTTCGGTTTGTTCATTTCTTTTCAAAATATTTTCTACCTTCTGTTGTTTCCCCCTTTTATTCTTGGCTCTCCTTCACCTTATGCTCAACTGTTTTTATTTTGCTATTCAGAGTTTCTATTAAGTGTTTCATATCAATTACCATATGCTTCATTTTTGTCATTTCTGATTGTAGTAGTTTCCTCTTTTTTGACTCATATTTTCTTGTGCTTTATTGACTATCTGTGCCATAGCCATAGTTTCTTGAGTTCATTAAACATATTCTTCATGGTGTCAGCTAAAATAATAGTTGTAAAGTTTACTGAGTGAGCTGGTTGGTATTGTTTGGTTCTCTGGACATGCTGTTTTCAATAATTGAAATTAGTGGGCTTCTATGTTTTCCCCCTATTAGTTTCCTAGTGTTCTTTCTGCTGGGAGGAATCTTTGTAATTAAACTCCCTGGAAGATATTAGGAAATTAGGGATTCATATTCTACCCTCTTCACCAAACTACAGGAAATGTAATATGCTGAGTAGATATTGTGTGACCACTTACATAGTCACAAACATTAGGAGCTGCATGTCGGGGCCACTTAATATGGTGTAGGTCAAATGTGGATGTTACTGAACCAAGCTGAAAGTGAGGAAGTGAGAGGTTCTGCCTCCTGTTCCTGGGTAGGCCCAGAGATGTCAGTAAGAGACTATCCCTACCTAGAATGGCGGAGAATTGTAAGAAGAGGGTCTATGGTTTTAAGATTCCTATTGATATATCCTCTAGCTTTAAAATTCAAATTGTTGTCATCGTTACCATCTTCATCATCATCTTCTTCATCATCTTATCCTATTAGTGGCCTTCATTTCTGCAATAGTGTTTTTAAAAATATATAACATATAAATTTTTCCATATATTCTTGCCTGCTGTTTATGTATTAATATATTAACATCTTATTAGCATACTTATAACACATATAACATAATTATAATATAGGAACATGTTCATCAGACTTATTTAAACTTGAGTCTGATAATTCTAGTATGTCTGCTATATTTGTTTCTTCCTCTGTCTCTTTAACTTTTGTAATTTGTCTTTTAATGATATTGTATTTATTTATTTTGATAGCCCAACATGTTTTACTAGGTAAAAGGAACTGCTCCAAGGAAGCCTTTAGAATGAGGTGATGAGGTGTAGAGTGTAGGAAAGTGTTCTTAAGTATGACTAGGCCTCACTCTTTTTGTGTGTTTGCAAATTTGCACAGGTTTTTATGTGCCTTTTACTTACCCACCCCACCCGAGTATAGAAGTAAGGCTAGTTTAGGATGACTAAAGTGTTCTGAAATTGCAATTTTCTTTCTTCACACCAGTTAGGCTTGGAAAGTATGTCAACTGGTTAAATTAGGTTAATTTAGCTGTTAGGGCTGATCAGAAAGCTGATTCTGTTAAGAACAGAGTACTCTCCAGTTTTCCCAGCACCATTTGCTGAATAGGCTAACTACTTCATTTCATGTTCTCCTTTATAGAAAACTAACTATGTATAAATATGAAATTTTATCCATGTGCATTCAATTTTGACTTATTGATTAAAAAAAGCCTATCTTTGTTCTAGTACCATGCAGTTTTGGTCAATATAGTTTTACAGTACAGCTTTAAATTAGATGAGATACCTCCCAGTTTCTTATTTTGCAATATAACTATTTGAAACTTTTAATTTCATACACTTTATTACTAACTTTTTTCTAGGTACCTTAAGAATGTCATTTGAATTTGGATAGGGATTGCATTTGATCTATATAATAGCTTAGACTTTGGGTATACTTTGATTGGGAGGGTTGTAGAGCTAAATATCCAAAGCACAGATTCAACAATATTGTAATTATGAGACCTAAATTATAACCATTGGGATCTCTGAAGTGTGTCTCTAAAAATGATAGGCAAGATTTCGGGACTTGGACTTGGGTAATAAGGAGCATGGGAACTCTGGTGAAGGGATGTTGAAACTGGGGATGGGACTGATCTTGGAACATTGTATACTTAATGTACCTAAAATATTATTGTCAACAATATGTAAGCCACTATGATCAAAATAAAAATTAAATTAAATAAAAGATTCATCTATAAATACCTTTGTAAATCAAAAATAAATTTAAAAAAATTAGAGTGCTCTCATTTAAAAATGGATTCATTTCCCCCCTTTTATTTCCTTTGAAAAAACAAGAGGTTATTTTTGATCAATATTAACCGTGGGAGCTGGATGAATTTCTAAAGTCAATCTCACATTGTGCTTTCCTCCTTAACTCCTAATAGGACCAATGGACTATGATCAGATTTTCATGGAGATTTGTTTATTGGGTGGGAAGGGGGGCTACACAGAATTGATTATTGGCTTTATGCTCAAGAATCATTTTCTTCGGAGATTTTATCTTTCTGATTTTTCCACAAGTTTCCAGCAATTTGTCAATTAGAGTTCAAAGTTTCCTGCCTGACCCTCTTTCCTTAGTGATTAGTAAAGAACCCCTGTCTTCAGTTATCTGAAGTCTTCAGATAATTATATAAAGTTTTCAGATAATTAACAGTCTTCAGTTAATTCATGGTGGTATCTGTTCACCCTGTACACTTTCTATACACTTTTAAGAAACCAAAGTATTTGTTAATTTTTCAAGCTGTTTAGTATGTTTATCATTTTAGTTATTTTTATGGTTTAGCTTGAAACAACTTTCAACCTTCTGACAGACCTCTATGGAAATGTATTTTCCTAGATGTATGTTTGAATTTTTAACTTTTTATTTAAAACATTAGGTGCTTTGATCCATATTTAAAAAATAGAATGAAAAATATAAATAATCTCCACCCAATCGATGTGTTTTTAGTTTCACACTCTTACAGTCAAGGCTTGTGTTTGATTTCTACCCCAAATATTTTACCTCCACAGGTAAATGTTATCTGTGTCTATAGAGAATTATAATTAAAAATTGCTTAGAATGAAAAGGCTTTTCACTACATTTGGTACTTAGTTGTCTTTTGCGCTGGAAGTTTTACTTCAAGATAATATGCAAAAGATACATCCCGAGGGAGGTATAGTACAAGAATGTTCTTCTTTGAGTTGGGATGTCTTATTGATTCCTTCATTTTCTTCACTGTTGTGTCTGTGCTTGCCAATATAGACCCCTGTAGAGAGATTTTTTAAAATTCCCAAATGTTTTGAAGAGTGCTTTAAAATGTAACTCCTGCCAGAATCTAATTAGATAGGAAGCCTGGATTTGAGGAGACAGTCTTTATTACTGGCTTATTTTTCTTTTACCCCTATTCTCAAAAGGAATCTTAAAAATATCATCTTTGAAATTACTCCTTCTCTTTAGTTTTTGGCCTTTTCCATAATGGCTTAAAAATTCTGCTAAACAATAAGAACTAATGTTATAAACAAACTCTTTCACAGGCTTTTCCTTCTTCGCATCCTCCTTCTCTTCCTACACTCTGAATAAAACAAAGCCGAAACCTCACAGAAAAAAGTTTCATGTAGCAATTGCTAAATTGCAGATTTTACAAATGTAAAAGCATGGGTCAATTTTTTCACAAAGTATCAATATATTAAGTTTTTCAAAATCACTTTTCTTTCATATCTGAGGGAAGTTGATTTCACTAGCAACAAGCTGGTCGGTTGGTGTAAAGACTGCAAACCATTCTGACATTGATTCTGCCCACAAAAATATGCAGCATATTACAAGTGGAATTTACCCTTTGGCCTTTAGCTCCCCCTCTTATGAAACCAAGAAGTATTGTTTGTACTGAGATGAGATTTTCCATCAGTTGAAAGTATTTCTAGTTTATTATTTAATGATATTAAAAATGTAAAATTTCTTTTTGTACGAGAACATAAAGAAAACTAAAATTGCCTTTAAAAATAAAACTAAGATTCTTTTAATTTTTTTCAAAGTACAAAATTCTTTACATCTTTATTTTGTAGTAAAAGGGTATAAATCAAACTCTCGTCATGCTTTAACTATACCACCCCATTGATCTCCTTATGGAGATTTTGCTTCCAAGGTTCTGTTAGACATTACATAATTCTTTTAGATAATAATATCTGATTATAGTCAAGAATCCTTTTTTAAATAGTTTTTATTTTGACCAAAGTGGATTACATATCTTTCACAGTAATATTTTAGGTACATAAAGAGCACATTAACAATTATGTCAGAATTATATTCCTCTCAGAAGATACAGTGGTTCCTATATTTTTAGATTCTCTCTTATTACCTTTTTAAAGTTCACTTATATTTACTTAGATACTTAAGAAAACTAGTAAAAAGAAAATGGAGTTATTTAAAAAATTTCAAATAACAAAAAATATTTCCATCAATAAGAACAGCATATACTGTCTTCTGAAAAAAAATTTCCCCTTCAAAATTAAGATGCTAAAATATTAAAAAGTTAATTTTAAAACAGAAATTATCTTTTGTATATAAAATGCATGTGATTAATGGTCTTACAAAATATGTCTTAAGCATATGAGCATTATTTTAGAGCTATATTTATCTTATATAGTTAAGAAAACTGAAAATAAAATAAAGTATAAAGGCCAGAAGAGAATCAATATCCATTTTTAGGTCTTTTAAACCATTCTATTGTTACAAAATAAACACATAGCTTTCCATGCAGTAATAATGATTTAAAATAACATGAAAATCAACTTGTATTATTATGGCTATAATTTATGATATAAATGAAAAAAGAAGTAAATATAAAAGTGTTAAAGTGTCACATGTGATTTTCTTGGCTTCATCATCTCAGATTTCAGATTAAGAACTGAAATTTATTTGAGTCTATTGTTGAGGCCTAAGGATGAAAAACTTGTTAGAAAATTGTTCACTTTTTTTGATCTAAGTTACATCATAAATGCCTTACAAAGAATCTTTTTATTTAGAGCCTGCCAAAATGGTAGTAAAGAGTTAACTAAGTATATCTATATCTAAAAATAATTTTAATTTTAAAACATGATTATAGTTTATTCAATCCTAAACACTATGAACTTTAATTTTATTAAATTATATTAAGAATAAAACTGTAATTTATGTATTTTTGACTATATGATTTCCAATGAAATTAAGATTAAATATGATTGATAATCTCTTATAAATCTATTGAGTAACAGAGGGTAATATTGTTAAAGTTAAGGTCTATTACAAATTTAAAGTTATAATGAGAATTTGTCAAATAAGCATATATTGGATGAAGAAAAATTAGACCGACAATATACTGTTTTATTTTATTCTTTGATCTGAATTTCAGTAATGTCTTTTAGCTACAGGAAACAAAATATTCCTTGTGATGCCAGTCTTTTAATTTCAAGGGAAAGTAGCTTCTGGGACATATGTTATTATTCAGTTAGTTATAATTATTTTCTAAAGATTGAATCTTTTTCCAAGTGTTTGCATTCTTCAAAGTTGCCAATTTTAAAGAATTGCAGGTTAAGTGCTCTTTATCTTGGTTTGAATTGACAATGATTAAAGTTATAATGGAACACACAAATATTCATTTAAAATTATCTTAATTGGTATATATTTTTTACATAAAATAAAAGCACAACATTCAATTTTATTTGAAATTAAATTTTAAATATGTATGGTTGGTAATCTACACTAAATCATTATATACAATATGTCCATCAACCAATAAAATATGTGTGGGATTTTCTTGCCAACCCATCATTATTCTTCAATAATGACAATTCTGTTTATTATTTTCCTTTTTTTATAATTTTGTACAAATTGACGATACAAAATTCAGTATTTCACTTAGTACAAAATTTTGAATTGAAGAACTATAGTATTAGTATAATGGTTAGGATGTGTGCATTGCATGCAGACACCTGGTTTTGAACCCCTGGTACTCCATATGGTCTCTTGAGCATGCCAGGAGTCATCCCTGAGCACAGAGCCAGGAATATATCCTAAGTAGCTCATCCTAATTATAACTCAAAAACCAAAAAAAATTTTAATAAAATTTAAAAGTAAAATTATTCAATATTATATGTATACTAGATATATAAGAAACCACTACAAAAGCACAATGGGTCTTTTCAGGTTTGATCCCTAGCATCCCATAATATCCCCTGAGCCTACCAGTAGTAATTTCTGGTAATATTTGAGTGCAGATCCAGGACTGCCTGAGTGCTGCTAGGTTTGCCCCCAAAACAACAACAAAAAAAACCCCAAATCAAAATCATTGTTTTTCCCTTTGCATTGCATTTTATTATATGGAATGAAACATTTATTCATCAATAATTAACACATGAACTTCTTTCTATAAATACAAGCCTTAATGAATAATTTAATTCAACTCCTGGGGGCACATTCTTTCATTTTTATAAAATAATAAGCATGTAAATTTTAGATCACATGCAACATATCTGAAATTTTATAAAAATAGTCAAATTATTTAAGATTTTAATCAAATGAATTGCCATAAACAATTTAGAGTTCTAGAGTGCTAATTGATCTGCATTCTCATGAACACCTAGCATAGATATTTTTAATTTTAATTTAGCCATTCAAGAGTGCATTTATGAGCATCTGTGATTTTAGTTAACAAGTTAATATTTTTATAGTTTGAAATTTTATTTTCAATAAGTCTATTATTAAATCTAAAATTTATTAAATTTAAAATATTATGAATTGAAGTTTTCTTTTTAAAAGATTCAAAGATTTTCTTTTAGAGAGAAGTTAAACATACTAAAAGAAATTAGTAGCCCATGATATGGGTTATTCTTGGCAGTTCTATATTCAGTAGTGAGCATTGGCTGTGCTCAGGGACCATATGTAGTGCCTGAGATTAAACCAGGTTCTTGGCCAAAGTAGCTGCTTGCAAAACAAGTATTGTTCCTCCATTACTATTTCTTTAGCCCTCTTTTTTTTATATATATAAATTCAGCTTCAAAATAATATATAAATAACCTTGAATTCTTGAGGTTGTAACCTTGAATTCTTGAGGTCACTAAGATTTATTTTTCTGTTTTCTTCAGGAAAACACCTGTTTTATTATATTTAGTTCTGTGATCCAGTACAAGGAATTATTTGAAAATGGGGAGTGATAAGGGCAAATTCTTAGTTATGTAAATATCCAACTGTTTTGTAACTATTAAAATCTTCCCTTGATTAAACTTGGTATCTTTATCAAGATCATTTTGCCATGCAGGTAATTATTTTACTTTATTTTATTTTATTTTTATTTTATTCCACCAGATTATTTTTTTCAACTATTTTATTCTACCAAATTAAGTATCTGTCCTTTTGATAATGCTGTAATGTTTTGATTTCTGTAGCTTGTTGCTTGTTGTTGTTTGTTTGCTTGTTTTGGAGACATACCAGGCAATATTCGGGATTTACTCTTGTCTTTGCCCTCAGGAAACACTCTTAAAGTTGCTCAGGAAACCAAACAGATGCCAAGGATCAAATCCTGGTTCACCACATGTAAGGCAAGTGTTTGCCTACTGTACATTCTCTCTCTGGCTTCTGATTGCTGTTGTTTTTGTTTATCCAAAATTGGGTAATGTAAGGTTAGAAGCTGTTCTTTAAATCTTATATTCAATTAGACACTGATTTTCTTTTGTTTGTGGGTCACACCCGGCAGCGCTCAGGGGTTACTCCTGGCTCTATGCTCAGAAATCGCTCCTGGCAGGCTCGGGGGACAATATGGGATGCCGGGTTTCGAACCACGGTCCTTCTGTATGCAAGGCAAATGCACTACCTTCATGCTATCTCTCCTGCCCCGAGACACTGATTTTCAATGTTGTTAGGAATAGATTTTCAAGCATACAGCATTCCCAACTCCTTTCTAACTAGTGACCACTTCCCTTTATCAATGACACCAAGTTCCCTCCCACCCTTCACCTTAATCTTTGGAAGCAAATTTTCAAGTTTTATTATTGTAGTTTAATGCCATGCTTGCATTAGTGTTAGATAAGTGTTTTAAATAAGTACAGAGACCTTGCTTCTGTACCACAGATGAGCCCAAAAATCTTGAACCTTGTTTCTATGCTATATCCAGACTGTATCTTCTAATTTCCCCTCTACATATGTTTAATTCCCTCACATATTCATTTCTGAACTCTAGAGCCAGTGATTTGTTCACCTTTGATACCTTAAATTCCTAGACTTGTTTTTCTATATAACACAGATTGGTGAGAATATACAGTTTATTTCTTGTCCTTTTGTTTTGTTTTGTTTTGTTTTTTTGTTTGTTTGTTTGTTTTTTGGGCCACACCCGGTAATGCTCAGGGGTTACTCCTGGCTATATGCTCAGAAGTTGCTCCTGGCTTGCGGGACCATATGGGACACCGGGGGATCTAACCGTGGTCCGTCCAAGGCTAGCGCAGGCAAGGCAGGCACCTTACCTTTAGCGCCACCGCCCGGCCCCGATTTCTTGTCCTTTTGACGTACTATTCTGAGCATGAGATCCTTCAATTCCATTCAAGTCTTAGTGAATTGCAGGATTTCTTTATTTATTGTGATGTCATAGTATTTTATTGTGTATATATACTATGATGTCATTAATGCACCATTTTTTTGGACACCTCAGTTGTTTTCACTGTCTTTCTATTATTTTAAATACCACAATGAATAGAGGTGTGCACATTATTTCAGTTACCTTTTCATAGTAATTTATTCAGCAAAAAATAATGCAGAATTACTGGAGTGTACTTTTTAAAAAATTTTATTGTATCACAGTGAATTACAATGTTATATAGTAATTCATGGTTGAGTTTCAGGTATACAGTTTTGCAACACATTTGTTATTTTGAATTGTTATCTGAATTTGCTTTATATATAAATTTTACAATAAAATTTGTAATTTATACCTAAAATTCTACTAGGATTTTACTGAGATTATATTGAAATGTTTAAATCAGTTTATTGATTTATTTTCTTTTAGTTAAAATATAACTTAATGTTGAATATTCATTACACATAACTTATTTATTTTGAAAAATTTACTTATAAATTAGCATTTAATTCAATTTTGTACTAGTACGAGTGTACTGTAAATTTTCATATTAATTAATGCTTATAACCTTGAGAAGCTCATTTTTTTGACTGAATAATTTCTTAAAATTTAAAGATTAGACAAATTAACATCAAGTGGTATGATAAAGTGTTTAGATATTGTTATAACGACTTTCTCATAATTTATATATTTTATCTCAAATTAATTTTATCGTAATTCTTACATTATAAGAAAGCAAGTATAAGATATTTTCTCTCTCCTTTCTCTTGCACATACATGCATATTTCAAAGTCTAGATAAGAAAATGGTTTGTGTGTTATTTCTTTTATTAAAACATTAGCCTAATATTCTATTTATTAAATATTTAAATATATTATTATATTTATATAATATTTATAATATTTATATAATATTTATATAATATATTTATATAATATATTAAATATATTTATTAAATATTAGAATGATGTTGTAAACTAATTTTGAAGAACCATGGTCAACGATACCAGATTTACCATGACTAGCTCTCACTAATTAAGAGTTATCCATAGGATCTGATTAAAATGCCCAATCTCCTTAAACATAGTGTTTCTCATACAGAAATCATATGAACCTCTGTGAGTATCTAGCACATTCTAAGGGGTTCACAGTTGGAATTGTGTAAAGAGAAGCCATTACACAATACTAGTGAGCCAAATAGTAAGATAAGTGCCACAAGAAGAAAATGAAATTAGAGGGTCAAAAATTGCATGGTCAAAAATTGATTGCCCCTATTCATGGCAACTAAACTATTAGGGAAAATACATAATTAAAATATGTTTTCAGGTTTGACAATTTTAAATATTTTTTAGCTTTTTAAGTAATTGACAATGGAATGATAAATATAACTAAACTTGCAACACAGTTCTGAGATAGAACTATGGAGTGACATCCATATCAGTCCTGAAAATTACAAGATATTAGAACAGCAAGTCAATTTTAGCGACTATACAAAGATGTTTATAGAAAAACCTTTTCCCTTTTGATAAATTACTCAAGATTTTCCACATTTCAAATTTAATTTTATCTTATTGAAGTGAAACAATGTCGCGGAAAAACCCTTCATGTTATTTTGGTGTTATAAATAATGGCTAAATGACTAATAGTATATCTGTGATCAAAAAAAAAAGAACTACATAAGGGTGGCCAAAAGAAAACTGGCCAACTAACACACATGATGAAAATATAATAACAAAGAGTAATGATGGAAAATTGTTTATTGAATTTTTAAAATATATGATCATATGTAAAAGTTCTTTAGATTCTAGACAGGTCACTTAATTAAACATAAATTCAGATAAGCCATGAAAGAGAGCTTAGAAAATTCTTTCCATTACTTTTCTTACCAAAAAAGTCCTTTTGATATATGTGATTTAATTCATTAAATCCTCTACTTCTTAAAATATTCTATGTCTCAAAACCTGTAAGATAGTTACCTAAAACTGAAAAATTAAAATAAAAATATTGAAAATTAAAAGCTAAAACTGCAATGGTCAAGGAGATGGTGCAAAGATAGAGTGATGCATGTTGGAGTCTCAAGTTTGATCTTTATTGCCACACAATGCCCTCAGGACTACTGGGTATGCCATCCCCTCAAATGAATGAAGTTAAGATCAGGCTAGTAGTAACAAATGAGACCACTTTATGTCGCACTGAAAAATCTCTTCATTTCAGAATGACAATAAATTTATAAAAATACTATTATCTGATATATTTATGCATTTATATGTAATATAATGTATAGGTGTTTGTGCATTTATTTGTTCATATGCTCATCAACAACCTCAATTAGTACCTTCTGGATATAAACTCCAGTACCAGAAAAGTAAATATATTTTCATTTCATAGCATGTAGAAGGTTCATAGAGCTTCTGGAAGCCCAGAAATAACTGAGGCAAAGTAGTGTGATAACCTTGTGATCTCTGTCCAGTATTGACATGGTTCAGGCTAGGAGAATACAAGATCAAAAGTATGTTGGAATATATATATACAGACAGTCTCTAGAACCATCTCGGGTTTTTAACCTAGAAAGCATCATACATAACCTAATAAAGAAGGGAAGGTGGCAGTGAGGGTCTTGGATCTAAATAGCAGAGGTTCTGAAGAGGTTCTTAAGATTTCTTGGAAACTTTATAACAAGAGCTCTAACCTCAAATATAAAATGTAGAATATGTATGTATAAAAAAAACTAATTGAAGACTAGTATTTAATTAAACAATGTGTGTAATCACCAGTTAACACTTGCTTGGAATAATACAAGCCCATTCCTAGAACTGTTATTTATGCTGGTAATTAAAAATTAGAAAATTAACCTAAATAAGTCAGTCATAGATAGTTCAACAATGTTAGAATTTGCAATGCACTTAGATCTGAAGATTTCAGACTATGGCATAGTTTAAAATAAACCCATCTTACATATTTGGTCATTTATTATCAAAATTAATGACAGCATAGCAATATCTTTGGAGTTAGATTAAATCTTAATAAGACCATAATTTGCAACACTTGGCAAAAATTATCAAATGTTATATTTTGATTATAACACATAAATCAATAATAAACTTAAGTGTTAAGCATATTTCCAGACCAGAAAAATGCTTCAGTAAACTGTCTTGAAGAAATGATGTAAATTAATTTGGACTTTAAAATTTTAATGCATATTGATGACTATTCTATGGATCTTAATGTTTCAATCAAAGACTATTTAGAAAAGTATTTGAAGTTCACATATTGGTTACACATCACTATTTTAAAAAATAGCATAAAATTAGTGGCATTTATATGCAAAAAAAAGATAATTGAGAAGGCAAAAGTGAAAAGCAGGTGATATAATAATCTTTGTTTATTTTTGGCTGACACCCAGTAATCTTAGTCAGGGATCACTCCAGGTTTGTGCTCAGAAATTACTCTTGGCAGTATTAGGGAACCATCTCTGGTGCTGGGGATCAAACCCAGGCCAGCCACATACCTGGCAAATTCCCTACCTGCTGAAATATCTCTTCAGTACCTTGAGATATATTTTTATGCAGTCGAGTTTCCCACATTTGAGGAAATCGCCGGGGTCAGCACATCCAGAGTGCAATGGATAAGCCTCACCCTGGGAAAACCACCTTTGTGATCATGGTATCTCCTCTGCCAGGTAAGTATATATTTTTAATATTTAAGAAGAAAATTATTGTTCTGTTTTGTGGTTTAAACATTTTGGGAAAAATTAAAACAAAATAATTTAACTAACTGACCATAAAACTAACAATGATTTAAAATCCCCAAACTATAGTTCAGAATAGCAATGGTTAGAGACTCACACTACCTTTCTGGCTAATGAATCATTTCAAGAATATGTGCTTACTAAGTTCTCCATTGGACATATTTTTCTTATGTCCTTGATTTTAGTTTTTCTTTCAGTCAGGAACTGCTTCACAATGTTAAATATTGAAATCAATTTAAACCATATTTCTTGCTAAATGTAGTAGAATTAAAATTCCTATATAATTCGTAGTTCAGACTTTTTCTGAAACACTGATGTGCATAAATCTTTAGAAGAGGGTGCTTTTTATCAAGTTTTAATTATTTTAGATTATATCTTTAAACTTATTTCTTCCTGAATTTGCAAAGAAAATGTAATATATTTCTGATATTACCAAGTGAGAAGACAGATATATAAAGAAGAGAAAGGCAAAAATATTAATGAAAATTATAACAACTCAACTGAATAAATTAAATAACACAATGTACCATAGTGATTTTTTCCGACTACTAATGTATACCATATCCAAATATAATTTTATTCTGTTTTGACCCTTTCAACAGCTTTATTACAGAAAGTGTTAGCCTATATTAACCACTTAGTAGATAAATGTAGGGAAACTGCCTGTCACTTATAGGTTTATCCATTGTCATCACAAATAGGGTTGAGTGGTCTGATTTCAAAGTGACAGCTGGTGGAATCTCTTCCTGATACATGCTAATCCAGTTTTTATTATGGAAAAATTGCCTGTGCTTTCAGAAAGCGAAAGGGAGTTACTAAATGTAATCACTAAGGAGGAACCTTGGGATTGCAAACATAAAAGACTAAAATGAACAGTTTTCTCATTACAGAATGGTTTCCTGATTAAATACAGATTAAGGGCAGGGAGAAATCATTTAGAGACCTAAATAGCATTCTCCATTGTGTGTATATATATGTATATATACATATATATACGCACAGAATTACAGACACACACATCTTTAAATTATTATGGGTATAGAAGTTACATGTAGATAGATAGAGGTATTGAATTTAAATAGCACAGCATACAATAACATATATATTAAAAGCATTTATTCTCCCTTAATGTACATATAAAAGAGTTAAAATATCCATTTTTAGGTCTAAATTTTTGTTTTGTATTTTTTTGGGGGGAACACCTTGCAAGACTCAGGAGTTATTCCTGGCTCTGTGCTCAGAAATCACTCCTGACAAGATCTGAAGTAATATGCCTTGAGCAATTCCAGAAATCAAAGCCCAGTCAGTAGCATGCAAAACAAACACTCTAACAGCTATGTTACTGCTTTGGCACCCAGACTTAATTTTTTTTTTTTACTAAAGGCATAAAGAAGTAATGGTCACTTAAAAAGATATATCTTGGGGCCGGTGAGGTGGTGCTAGAGGTAAGGTGTCTGCCTTGCAAACGCTAGCCAAGGAAGGACCGTGGTTCGATCCCCCAGCGTTCCATATGGTCCCCCCAAGCCAGGGGCAATTTCTGAGTGCTTAGCCAGGAGTAACCCCTGAGCATCAAACGGTGTGACCCAAAAACACCAAAAAAAAAAAAGATATATCTTTAGATATATCACTTGTTGATATTTATGGTAGCTAACATAGATTGACTTATATCTGAAAAATGGAGGATTTTTCTATCATCCTTTCCCCACAAAGTTAAAGAAAGCTATGAGAAATATTAATACCAAAAGGGACTTGGAGGCTTGTGCATCATAGCTGCAGACTAAATAGAAAAGATAATCAGTTGGGTGTAAAGTATACCTTCCTCATACTGCATTTTGGAATCTTGATGCCAGTTATACTATATAATAATCCTCACTCTTGAATTTAAAAGTCCTAGCTATTAATTGAACAGGGCACCTATTTAATTATGTCTAGTTAATGATCTACTTCAATAAGAATAATTTCTCCTCCTTAATTTATCTCCACGGTGAATATCTTGTCCAATTCTTACTGCTAAATAAAACTAGTCATTCTATTTGGGAGATGTTAGGGAAGCATTTAATTGGCAAACGATGAGTAAGACAAATCTAAGAGTAATGATCTCCACTCTTCAAATTGTATAGTTGTGGTAAGAATTATTTTGGACCTCAAATCACAAATACAAATAACTGTGTTGCAGTTATGCAGTTATGCCAACAGATGATCAGTTGCCAGCACAATTAACCATCTGACCTCATTTTGAAAGTATAAATACTCAGTTTCTTATAATTAGTTGTGCCCATACAAAATTTTGGGTGCAGAACTTGGCTCAAATAGCACAAGTCAAAGGTCTAGTGGAAACCTCTTTCAAAATCTAGCTGTCAGTGTCAACAAACTCTTCTTTAGCCAGACTGCGAATTCAGAAAGCACAAATACTCATGCCCAGAAACAAAAATTAACTCAGCAAGGCAAACTTATGCTACTATTGCTTATTTGTGTATATATTTGAATTTTTGAGTTACAATAACAAAATACTAGAGACTGAGTAACTTATAAGCAACAAAAATTTTATTTCACATAATTCTAGATGCTGGGTAGTCTCTGTTCAAGACATCTGTGTGTCTTGAACATACTATATCTATATCTAATATCTAATAAGGGTCAACATTCAGGCTTTTTGAAAAATTTTAGAATCAATTAAAAACTGTCCAATTCTTTTCAAATATAATCAGAACTTTAAACATCTGAAAAAATAATACAGTGGGTATAGGGCAAAGTTTGCATGTGGCCAACCCAGATTCTATTGCTGACATCCAAATAATCTTGAGTCCTGCCAAGAGTGATTCCTGAAATGCAAAGCCAATAGGTAAGCCCTGAGCTCAGCTAGTTGTGGTCCCCAAACCTCCCCCCCTCCCAAAAAAAAAAAAAACACCAAAAAAGTCTTAAACATTTATCATTCAGATGGTAACTGAAGATGCCTTGTAACATTTGGGGATATGCTCAGTAAATTTCTGATAGAAAGGAATGGAAGCTACTAATATTTTATTCATATTCAGGCTTACAGATGGTATTTTCTCATTGTTGTTATCAGCTTTTCGAAAACTTTTTACAAGAACACTGATCTCAATATCTTATGACCAAATAACTATCAAAAGGCCCCACCCTTTAGTATCATCCCCTTGAGAGTGAGATTTTTAACATTTGGTTTTCAGAGAGACATAAAAATTCAGATCATACTAGAATACAAGGGACTGTAACTCAAAGTTTAAAGTAGTCACAGTCAAAAGGTAGATAATGTATTCTTTCTAAATGGATGTTTCTGTGGTATATGTGATGTATTTTCATTCATAAAAATAAAACCTTCATTGATCAGAAAAACAATGCTAAGGTCACAGCCAAAGAATGTTTTTCAAATATGGCCATTTTAACAGATCTGCTTACCTAGGAATTCAGGCAACTTGATTCCCAGCCACTACAATGCAGAGAGCCTATATTGCTATTTATAAAGTGGTCCTTTATATTTTAAATTTTTCTAGAAATAGTATTTGTATTTATTTTATGTTTGCATTCTGAAGCTTTCTAAACAGGGATCAGGATTCTTAAATATGTCAGAAATGGAGAAAATAACTTGGAAAAAAATAAACACCTACATTCCACAATAATTCAATTATAATATTGTGAAGAAAACCAAAAATACATTTAATCATCCTATTTCAAGAGTATTGAAACTATGCTCATAACATTAATAAAATAAACAAAAATAAAAATTTTTTGAAATGTGTCTTTTCTTCAAAAATATGAATTTTCAGAATAGTTGCATAGCTAACACAGTAGAAATGTCTGTGAGAATTAAATTTACATTTGGAAACAAAATAAATAAAAACAAATATATAAAACAAAAAAATATTAACATGGAATAAAACTAATAATTTACAGATGTTTTGATTTTAATTATGCTCACATTGGTCCATCAAGATAATCTTATTTTGTTTAGATAGGTTTCTCTGACCTTAATGAACTTCATCCACAGTTCTAGAGAGAAAATTAGAAACACTTAAATTCTGGACTAGAGAGATAGCATGGAGGTAAGGCATTTGCCTTTCTTTTTTTTTTTTTTTTTTTTGGTTTTTGGGTCACACCTGGCAATGCTCAGGGGTTATTCCTGGCTTTATGCTCAGAAATCACCCCTGGCAGGCTCGGGGGACCATATGGGATGCCGGGATTTGAACCAGCGACCTTCCACATGTAAGGCAAACGCCTTACCGCTGTGCTATCTCTCCGGCCCCAGGCATTTGCCTTTCATACAGAAGGACGGTGGTTTGAATCCCGGTATCCCATATGGTCCCCTGTGCCTGCCAGAGGCGATTTCTGAGCATAGAGCTAGGAGTAACCCCTGAGCCCTACTGGGTGTGACCCAAAAGTCAAAAATAGAAAAACTTAAATTCTAGTCCCTTGGGTAAGCTATTTAATTATTTTATAATCCTCAGCTTTCTCACAGGTAAAATAGATATGTAATCATTTTCTTATTCATATTATGAATAATAATATTGAACTATGTTGTAACTTGTTAGCTATTTCCTCTTTGTGTTTCTATTATATTTTTGTTTTTATTCTTGCATATTTAAAACTAGAAATAGGACAGGAACAGTGAATAAAAGATCTTGGAATCTAAATGATAACTCATTAATTCTTTTATTTTTAACTTTTAACTCGGTGTTAAATATAACATTTTTTAAATATAAAAATTTTATGAACATTTTTACTTTGGGTTTTGTCACCATTTTAAACTCAATATCTTTCTTCTTTAATTTCGTTTTCCCTGTTAATATCAATTGTTGGTTAGAACTAACTTTAAAATCCTCTAAGTTAATTTTTATCTACCATTTCTAATTAGCAAAAAATGTTTTATTAAGACTTCTCTCAGAAAATCTTACTATGTGTCTATTTCAAAGTCAATTAATTTCAAGATTATAGTATTTAAGAAATCTATTGTATTTTTGATCTTATAGTATTTAAGATAATTTTGTCCTGATTTTAATCTCTTTTTAAATCTCCCTATTCTTTATTGTTTTTTTTTTTATTATTATTCTGTCGAAATCATTGTGTTTTACAGAGTTCTTCACATTTGGGTTTTAAACATACAAATAAATTAGGGCCAATCCTACACCACTATCGACCTCCTTTCAATGCTCCATGTGTTTCCAGAGTGTAACCCAACCCCCACACTTTGCCCCCTAGCCTATCAGTTTAACAGGCTCCTTTAAAATTTAGATTGTGAGATTTTGGGTCTCTTGATTCCCATTGTTGTTGATCCTTGGCTTGGATATTTAGTTATGTTCTTTTATATCTCCACCAATGCACTTAGCTGCTGGACCCATTACTTTTTTTCTCTCCTTAATTTTATGAAAAATGCAGGAGCTGGAGTGATGGCGCAGTGGTAGGACGTTTGCTTTGAACTAGGACGGATCATGGTTCGATTCCCTGGTATCCCATATGGTCCCCAAAGCCAGGAGGGATTTCTGAGTGCGTAGCTAGGAGTAACCACTGAGCATAACCAGGTATGCCCCCCCCCCCAAAAAAAAAAGAAAGAAAAGAAAAGAAAAGAAAAATGCAGAAATGTGAGTTAAAACAAAGTATTTGTGTCCAAAAATTTTAGATAGGGAGTTTCTATCTAAAAGATAAAAGTGGGGTGGAAGTTTTTGTTCTAGAAAACAGGATATCTCTACCCATGAAGCATCTTGCCAAAGGACCAAATACAGGCTAAGGTATTCTAAGTCGTCTGACCCCAAAATCTTTCTTCATGGTCCCAGAAAAAGTTCTCCTCAATCACAGTTGTTGCCGTCAGGCTTCAGTAATTACATCTTGGTTATTTCATAGATCCTATGTCGAAGTCAGAGTGTCATCAAGCATTTTCTTATATCATTACCATTGGGTGCAAGAAATCAAAATAGAGCAAGGAAAGCCTTTTTAACAAGTGCTGTTGGCACATCTGGACAACCACTTGCAAAAAAATGGACTCAGACCTCCAGCTACCACTATGCACCAAAGTCAAGTGCAAATAGGTTAAAGACCTTGATATCAGATCTGAAATCATAAGGTATATAGAACAATACGTAGGTAAAATACTCCAGGACATTGAAACTAAAGGCATCTTCAAGGAAGAAACAGCACTCTCTAAGCAAGTGGAAGCTGAGAAACACAAATGGGATTATATTAAGATGAGAAGCTTCCGCATCTCAAGGAAATAATGCCTAGGATACAAAAGCCACCCACACAATGGTAGAAGCTATTCACCCAATACCCATTAGATAAAGGGCTAATATCTAAGATATACAAGGTATTGACAGAACTTAACAAGAAAAAAAAAACCATCTAACCCCATCAAAAAATGGGGAGAAGAAATGAACAGACAATTCCTCAATGAAGAAATACAAAAGGCACATGAAAAAAATGCTCCACATCAATAATCATGTAAGAGGTACAAATCAAAACAACAATGAGGTACCATCTCACATCACAGAGACTGGCACACATCACAAAGAGTGAGGGATGTAGAAAGCCTGTCTTGAATACAGACAGGGAATGGGAGAGGGAAGAGATGGGGGCATTGGTGATGGGAAGGTTGCATTATAAAGGGGGTATTCTTGTTATGACTAAAACCCAAATACAATTATGTTTGTAACCATGATGTTTAAGTAAATAATTTATTTAAAAAAGAATAATGCTCATGGTAGTCTCATATTTACTTATATCTCTTTTATTCATTTTATGTATACCTTAAGTTTTTTAATTAAAATTCCTCAATGTATTATATTTTTATTTTCTTCTCCATGATCTATATTAAGTCCCATTTTCTTGCCAAAATTGTTACAATAAATTTCTCATTGGATCTACAAAAAAAAAAAAAGGGGGTAATGTTGGCTGTGGGCTTTTTATAGATAGATATGAGAAAGGCTCCATTGCAAAGAATTTTTATAATGAATGGGAATTGGATTTTGTCAAATGCTTTCACTGCATCTATTGGTATAATTTTGTGAATTTATCCTTCCTTCTATTAATGAAGTGTATGTTTTTTATTTATTTGCATATATTCAACCAGCAAACATTCCTGGGATAAAAACCACTTGGTTATGATGTACAAGCTTTTTGATGTGTTGTTGGATTCAATTTGCTAATATTTTGTTAAGGATTCTGCATCAATGTTCATTAGTGAGATTGGTCTATAAGTTTTTTTTTTTTCCTTCCTCTGTCAGTTTTGGTAACGACTGTGATATTAGCTTCATAGAAGGTACTAGGTAGGAATTCTATCTTTTGAATATTTGTAAGATTCTAAAGATCAATCAATTGTAGTGACTCTTCTGTGATTTTCGATAAAATTCACCTTAAACCCATTTGGCTCTAGATTTTTATTTTGGGAGAGTTTCCTAATTACTATTTCAATTTCCTTACTTATGATTGGCCTGTTTAGGCTTTCTACTTTCTCCTCTTTCAGTATTGAAATAATATTTTTCCAGAAATCTTTCCATTTCTTCTAGGTTCTTTAGGTAAACTGAGTGCAGTTGTTCATATATAAGCTCTCATGGTGTTTTGGATTTCTTGGGGTTGTGCTGCAAACTCTCCCCTTTCATTTTTGATCCTATTTATTTGAGTATTTTTTTCCTTGTGAGTCTTTTCAGTGGTTTGTCTATCCTGTTTATTCTTTCAAAGTACCAGCTACTGGTCTCATTAATTCTTTGTATTATTTTCTTTGTTTCTATATTGTTGATTTTTGCTCTGGTTTTTATTCTTTTTTTTTCCTTCTGCTTGTGTATGGATGATTTCGCTATTGGTTTTCTAGATATTTAAGATGTGCTCTTAGGTTGTTGATTCAGTTTTTTTCTTCTTTCCTAATATAGGCCTGTATTGCTATGAGTTTCCCCCTAATTGCTGCTTTTTCTGTGTCTCATAGATTTTTGGCAATTTGTTTCTACATTATCATTCATCTAAAGCAGGGGTCCTCAAACTTTTTAAACAGGGGACCAGTTCACTGTCTCTCAGACCATTGGAGGGTCTGACTATAGTAAAAACAAAACTTATGAATGAATTCTTATGCACACTGCATATATCTTATTTTGCAATGAAGAAACAAAACAGATACAAATACAATATGTGGCCCGCAGGCCATAGTTTGAGGACCACTGATCTAAAGGAATCTATTTCTTCCCTGATTCCCTCTATGATCCAGCTCTTTTTGAACAGCATGTTGTTTCGTCTTCAGGCGCTCGATTTTCTTCACATCGTTTTTTTTTGTTTGTTTGTTTTTTGTTTTGTTTTGTTTTGTTTTTGTGTTTTTTTTACAATTAATCTTGTTCTTTGTGTGACTGTTGTCTGATAGGGTGCATGGTATAAATTTTATATTTGTGAATTTATGCATATTAGACTTGTGTCCTAAAATGTGGTCTGTCCTAGAGAAGGTTCCATGTGCACTTGAGAAGATTTTATATTCAGCTTTATGAGAGTAAAAGACCCTGAATAGATCCATTAGTCCTAGTTATTCTATTTTCTCATTTAAGGATTTTATGTCTCTGCTAGTGTTCTGCCTTGTGGATCTGTCTCTTGGTGATAAAGGCATGTTGATATCTACCACTAATAGCATATTTTATTTATATGTTTTTCTTGTTTTGTGAGCTAAAGCCTTACATATTCTACTGATTCTACATTTGGTGCATAAATGCTGATCAGAAATAGTACTTCTTGGTGTATAGTTCCCCTGATCAATATGTAGTGTCAATCTTTGTTTTTAAGTACTTTCTTGAGATTAAGTGCCATTTGGTTTCATATTATGGTGGTCCCAGATTTTATTTTTCAGTAACTTGTATAATTTTTTCCATCCTTTTACTCTGAAACCTTATACATCCTGATATTTTAAGTGTGTTTCTATAGTTAGCAAATGCTGGGTTTTGTTTCCTCATCCAACCTGCTCTCTGTGCCTATGATGAAAGAGTTTAGTCCATTGACATTTAAGGAGATGACTGACAGAAAAGGCTGTTGTGTCATTATAATGTGTAGAGTTGTTGCCTATACAACTGAGTTTTTTGTTTATATAATTAATTTTTGAGTATATTTAGAGTTGGTTTTGTTAATATGAATATTGTCAAATACTTTTTTATTTGAGAATGATTTTTACCCTATTTCCATGTAAATGAGAGGATTGCTGGGTAATGGACTCTAGGTTGAAGGTTTCTTTTTTTTTTAATATAATTTTTATTTTGATCATAGTGGCTTACATATTGTTGACAATAATATTTTAGGTACATATTTACATAAAATCAGGGGGGATTCCCATCTCCAAATTGTCCTCCCTACCCATCCGTTTTTGTCCTACCTTCCATTTCCTCTTCCCTCACCCCCAGGGCGGCTAGAATATGTGGTCCCCTCTGTATCTAACCTACTACTTAGTAGTCTTGCTTCAGTTTGGTCTTGATGCCTCCCTTGTTTCCCCCTCTAAGTGGGGGCAGGGCTAGCTAGTTCAAGTTGTGTGGTTTTGTCTGAAAAAGAGAAAATAAATAAACTGGTGTAAGAGTCTAATACCCCGAAAATGGGCAGAATCCTTCTAGAGGTTCTCATCAACGATTTGGGAAATGAATGAGAATTACTAGTTTGAATGTGTCATTCCAAGTGACTGGATTGTTTCAAATGAAAGATCTAGTTTGATTCTTATGTTCCTTCCTTTATACTTGAAGGTTATTTTTTCCCTTACTGCTTTAAAGAGTTCATCTCTCTGATTTTTCCATATGTTTACTATATGTCTTGTTCTATTAGAGTCTATTTTGTTTGGCATTCTTTTGGATTTGTATAGCTTTTGTATATCCTTCCAGAGAATGGGAAAGCTTTCTGATATTATCTTCCTCACTACTTGTTCTTCCACATTCCCCTTTTCCTCTGGTATTCCTATAATTCAGGGATTATTTATTTTGCCTTTTTTCATTAAGTACCTTACAATTTTCTTTCATTGTTTTCTATCTCCTTTCTTTTTTGACTTCTGTCACTGCTCTCTTGTAATTTGTCTTCAAATTCATTTATGCAATTCTCCACTTGTGTAATTATGCTACCATGACTTGCTAACATGTTTTTTATTTCTTTCATTTCCATTTATATGAATTCTCTCATCTTTATAGAGTACTTTAAGTTGGTTAAATTTTTTTATCTATAGTTTTTTTTTAACTTTACAGCCTAGTGACTCCTTGATATCTGTTGCAAAAACTTTGTATTGATTTTAGCTCCTTATTTATAAAGCTCAGGATCAGGTGGACTTGAAAATTTCTCCAGAATTTCTCTCCATATCTGCAGGTGTCTTCCTTAGTTTCCCATTGTTCTTTACATTTGGTGTGTTGTAATGCTAGAGTTTCAGGGAGTTGAAGACAGCAATCTTATTGAACTCGTTGTATAGAAGGTGGCTAGAAATATATCTACTTTAGAGGTTATATTCCAAAACAAGTTAGGTTATCTAAGTATTATAAAAATATTTCAAAGTAATTCATTGGTTTGTTCATCTGAGTTTTGAGGTGTATATTTTCTAGGAAAAGAAAGTGTTAGGCCCAATCTGCCTGGAAATATATGATATAAATTGAAATGTTTTTGTGCAGATGCTATTTGGGAGGAGGAGTATTTCTGGAAGGAACTAGAGGGTCTATCTCTTCGCCCACATACAGACCTGAGTTGCAGCTGGGACTACAGGGAGGAGATGAGCTGGCAGCGGATGAGGAAGTAGCTGGGAAAGACCCTGTAGGCAGCACCGACAGTATTTGAATGAAAGGAACAGAGGGTCCCTCTCTCTACCCACACACAGACTTGAGATGCAGACTGGACTTTAGGGGAGATCTGGCTGTTCTGATTTTTAAAAAATTACAGATTCAGTATGAAACACTTGAAGATACCATGTATTAAGAATAACATTTTAGTATTTTATTGTTTAGAATACATGTTGTCAATATATTTAAATACTGTCTTTTCCACACAAAATTATATATCATTTTATCCTACTATATATGTACTGACATTATTGTTATTACTATTATTTTTAGTATTGAAGATTGAAACCAAGGTCTTATATTTTCAAAGGCTATCTCACCACTACATCATCTTTGAGTCCTATATCTTTTCCAGAAAATAATGCTAAAGGGGCCGGAGAGATAGCATGGAGGTAAGGCGTTTGCCTTTCATGTAGAAGGTCATTGGTTTGAATCCTGGCATCCCATATGGTCCCCCATGCCTGCCAGGAGCAATTTCTGAGCATGGAGCCAGGAGTAACCCCTGAGTACTGCTGGGTGTGACCCAAAAACCACAAAATAAAGAAAAGAAAATAATACTAAAATATAGTAAAAATTTGAAATTACTATTTAATAAATAAAAATAAATTTCTTCTTTTTAAAAGTCAAACATACATGGGTTTAAAAATTAATAGATGGTACTTGTGAATATTAGTCTTCCTTACCAGATGTCCCAGATGGCTCAGACCCACTAAATGTAATAATTTCCAACTCAGTCTATGGTTTACTAAAGATAGTTCATCCACATATAAGTTCATATAAATACCATTATATTTATTTACATTTCATATGTATATCCATGTACTTTAAAGATTAAATAATTCAAAACATTTAGATACAAATATTTTAAAATAGCAATAACATGTAGCATTACTAGCAGTTTCTTTTATTTGTAGTGTATAATCATTTAGTTAGTCCTCTGGCAGACTAGGAATCTGCTCAAGTATGCATAGGACCTGAGTTTTGTTATAATTGTAGAGCACATAGAATTATGTTAGGCGTACTCCCTTTGTCTATTTTATTTAGTTGATTTCAATTTTTAGGCCCACTCCGCTTTGCTCAGGGTTTACCCTTGGCTCTGGTTGAGATGACTCCTGACTGTTTTGGGGGAACAATATGCAATGCCGGAAGGCCAACCATGAGCAGTCATTGTGAGGTATGAACCAGTGCTAGATCTCTGATACCTGTCCAATTAAATATAAGTAATTTTTATTGGTTGGGTGTGTTTCTCGCTTGTGTGTGGATGGGGTCAAGGTGGGTGCCATACCCATTGGTGCTCAGTTCAGTGCTCAAGCGATAATTCTTATCAGATTTAGAGAAAGAAACCAGGACTTTCTCAGGCAAGGCATGTGCTCAACCTTTGAGCTTTCTCCTTGGCTTTCTTTTTATTCACTTACAAATTTTTGCTTTGTTGTAAAGCCACATCAAGTGGTTTTCAGGGATTACTTTGGACTATGTGTTCAAATATCATTTCCAGAGAAGCGCGGGGAACTACACATGATGCTTTGAATCGAATCTACATTGGGAATGTGCAGGACAAATTCCTTACTCATACTGTTTCTGTAACTCTGTTTTTACTCTTTTATTATTTATGTCATTTTCTGCCACTGTCCTCACCACTATCATTACCATTGATGACTACTATCAGCCCCTGTGGGCAGAATTTCCACCAAAACAAACTAGCAAGACAATTTAACAAATTTGCTCTTTACTTTTATTTAAATTTGGTTTCTAAAAATTTATGCTAAATGAGATTTTAAGGCAAAAATGACTAAAATAGATACATATTTTAGAAGGATTTGGTACATATTTACATTTGCTTATTGTTATCTTTTGATTTCACTTCCGTTCAGTACATCAGTTTGGTCCCATTTCCCCTTAATCTTCCTGACTTTGCTGTTACTTTCTATAAGTAAAGACATGCTCAAATGCTTGTGGTTCTCTCTGCCACTGCCTAAAGGTTCCATCTACTGTCTTAGTAACATGTTTGATTACAACTGGAGCAATTTGAAAATACTAGAGTTAATACTCTTCATGTTAATCAATCAATATGAGTGTAGTTGGACAGATAACAGCCTACTTAAGTTTAGTGATTAATTACAATATGTGTTCCTCACTATTTATCTTAAGATACCTGATGAGGCTGAGATCTAGTTCTTTATAGTGATATTCCACTCCTTAACAGATTTTTCTTTCTTTTCTCATTTCCCTCTCTTATTTACTCTTGCCTTCAACATAGTTCCTAAGATGACTTCCAAATAATTTACCTAGCTTGTCTTGCCATTTCTGGAGAAGTCCAAACAAAGTCACATCCTATAAAAAATTTAATCTTACTAAACTTCTTATAAATTAGATCAGCCATTTTTCATAATTCCTATTCATATACCAAGAAATGAAGACTCACTATACTACATCACTCTTTGCTTACCTTATCTACATGTCCTTCTATAAACCTTTACTTCTCCAAAGGACTATTCATTATTTTTAAAAATATAATACACATTATTATTATTTACACAATTTCATCACTCACCTTATGTCTGAATAAAATATTAGGCCTATTTATATCGTTTAATTATTTCATTTTTACCCTGAAAGACTCCTTTAAGGAAGTTGCCAGATTTCTCAAATCCTGGGATTGTTTGAGCATTCCTCCTATAGTCTATAGTCTCTCTTCACCACTCAGTTGTTTCTTGGCATAACTACTTTATAATGTCCTACTTCATCTAAATGTACTATACGTAACCCTTTTGGATGCTTTGTTTCCAGACTTCTCTAATGCATATTCAGTACTGAAAAATATTAATATATTTAGAAGGAAAGCAAAATTACTTTCTTGTTTTATTTTAAATTTATTTTAAATAAATTTAGTTCACTATATGCTATAGAATAATATGACATAAATATTAATGAAAAATTGAAACTTAAGGAAGGTATTATATATTTAATTTTATTCAAACACTAGCAAGTGGTTAGATAACAACTTAAATTTACATCTGCCTGGCTAAAATTTTTTATTCTGAAACAATCACATATAGATGGCAATTTTTCATTTTCATTTCATAGAAATAAATTAAGTTCAATAAGAATCATTATTTCTATTTTTCTTTTCTTTTTTAGATTTTTGGATCACACCCAGTGACGATCAGGGGTTACTCCTGGCTATGCACTCAGAAATCACTCCTGGCTTGGGGGCCCATATAGGACTCCAGATCCGTTCTGGGTCAGCCCTGTGCAAGGCAAAAGCCCTACTGCTGTGCTATCGCTCTGGCCCCTACTTCTATTTTTCTATAAGTATATATATATATATATCCTATATATTTCTTCATGTTAATTATAATTACCATTAATAAATTTATTTTAAAATGAGTTACAAATAATACAATCATGGATTTTGCAGCAACATGGATCTACAAAATATTATGTTAAACGAAATAAGCCAAAAGAAGAAGGATAAATACAGAATAATAGCACTTCTTTAAGGTATTTACACTATATACCACATTCACATACAGTACTCCAGCTACAGGGTCAAAAATGTAGAAACTTCAAACATTGTAGATGCCAGCATATAACGAGAAGTGTTCAAATGAAGTGGAAGGGGGAGCAACACAAAATTGCAAGTAACCATTACAACAAATAGATCAGCAATGATGGAAACAGTGGTTAGAGTAAATAGGTATGTAATCAACATCTAACTACAAAGATCTATAAGAATGTCCCAATGTATTTATTCACAGAACCAGGTGCAGAATATGATTGGAACTCTGAGACACCCACTGTAGTAAATACTAATGTTTAATACCTTAATTTTACCAGGAGTAAAATAACACTTCAGCTTCTTTGTCAAGAGTAGTCCTTGGAAACAAAGAATGGACACCTAATTTTATTTGTTTATTTATTTTTATTTATATATTTCTTTTTATTAAATTAATATCTTTATTTAAACACCTTGATTACAAATATGATTGTAGTTGGGTTTCAGTCATGTAAAGAACACCCCCCTTCACTGATGCAACATTCCCACCACCAATGTCCCAAATCTCCCTCCTCCCCATCCCACCCCCGTCTGTATTCTAGACAGACTTTCCGCTACCCTCATTAATTCACATTGTTATGATAGTTCTCATAGTAGTTATTTCTCTAACTGCACACACCACACTTTGTGGTGAGCTTCATGTTGTGAAATGGACGTTCTGGCCCTCCTCTCTTTGTCTATGAGGATTATTGCAAAAATGTCTTTTATTTTTCTTAAAACTCATACATGAGTGACACTATTCTGTGTCTATCTCCCTCCCTCTGATTTATTTCACTCAGCTTAATAGATTCCATGTATGTCCATGTATAGGAAAATTTTCATGACTTAGGATTTCTTGCTCCTTTATCAAAAACTAGGTGAATGTTTTCTGGTGAACATTCCCTGAAAACTCAAGCCTATTCCACCCATCTGAGGGTCTATCTTTATTCCAATACCATGCTGCTTTGATAACTATTGCTTTGTAATACAGCTTAAAACTGGGGAAAGTAATGCCTACCATATTCCTTTTCTCAAGGATTGCTTTAACTATTCGAAGGTGTTTATTGTTCTAAATTAATTTCAAAAGTGTTTGATCCACTTCTTTGAAGAATGTTATGGGTGTCTTTAGAGAAATCGCATTAAATCTGTACAATGCTTTGGAGAGTATTGCCATTTTAATGATGTTGATCCTGCCAATCCATGAGCAGAATATGTGTTTCCATTTCTGCGTGTCCTCTTTTATTTCGTGGAGCAGGGTTTTATAGTTTTCTTTGCATAGGTTCTTCACATCATTAATCAGGTTTACTCTAAAATATTAGAGTTTGTGTGGCACTAATGTGAATGGTATTTTTTAAATATCCTTTCTTCCCTACATTATTGGTGTATAAAAAGGCCATTGATTTTTGTGTGTTAATTTTGTAGCCTAACACTTTGCTATATAAATCTATTGTTTCTAGAAGCTTTTTGGTAGATTATTTAGGGTTTTCTAAGTTTGTCATCTGCAAACAGTGAGAGCTTGACTTCTTCTTTTCCTATTTGGATGCCCTTGATATCTTTTTCTTGCCTATTTGCTATAGCAAGTACTTCCAGTACTATGTTGAATAGGAGTGGTGAGAGAGGATAGCCTTGTCTTGTACCAGAATTTAGAGGAAAGGCTTTTACTTTTATCTCCATTGAGGATAATATTTGCCTTTGGCTTGTGGTAGATGACCTTGACTATACTGAGAAAGGTTTCTTTCATTTCCATCATGATGAGAGTTTTTATCAAAAATGGGTGTTGGACCTTATCAAGTGCTTTCTCTGCATCTATTGATATGAGCATGTGATTTTTATTTTTCTTGTTGTTGATGTTGTGTATTAAGTTGATATATTTATGGATGTTAAACCATCCTTGCATTCCTGGGATAAAACCTACTTGATCATAGTGAATGATCTTCTTGATGGGGCATTGGATCCTATTTGCCAGGAATTTGTTGAGGATCTTTGCATCTGTGTTCATCAAGGATATTGGGCTATAATTTTCTTTTTTGGCAGCATCTCTGTCTGGTTTAGGTATCAAGGTACTGTTGGCTTCATAAAAGCTATTTTGAAGTGTTCCCATTTTTCCAATTTCATTAAAGAGTCTGGCCAGGACTGGTAGTAGTTCTTCTTGAAATTTTTGAAAGAATTCATTAGTGAATCCATTTGGGCCTGGGATTTTGTTTTTGGGCAGACATTTGATTACCTTTTTAATTTCCTCAATGGTGATTGGGGTGTTTAGATATGCTACATCTTCCTTATTCAACCATGAAAGATTATAGGAGTCCAACAATTTATCCATTCTTCCAGATTCTCATATTTGGGGACACCCTAATTTTAAACCTTGGTAATGAATCATACTGGATACTGTATACAGTGCTCATTATGATAATGTCTCAATAAAATACTCTAATTACTTCCTTTTGTTTATGTCTTCTATTAGGACACAAAGCATATGATCATTCAGACCACTGGAACAGTCAATGACACACCACAGACCTATGTTACAGGTCCTAATCATCAAACATGTTTTTGCAAATTACTACTTTCTTTTTATTTTCTTCTTTCTCTTTCACCTTCTCTTTTTCCCTCTACTTCTTCTTCCTCTCTTTTTTTTTCTTCTTAATCAATTCAATCTAGGGTTAATAATGCCTTCACCGTCAGTTGCTCCTTAGGAAAAGTACCTCTATACTAAAGATGCTGCGAACGATACTATTAATGATAGTCACATCTTATAGTCCTCACTACCACACTGCTTACTACTCTTGGTGCAAAACTGTATTTATCCTAAAAAGCTTCAGCCACTATGTAACCCTGAAACCCTTACTTAGCAAAGCCTAACCCATCAGTGAGGAAGAGTCTTGAAAAAGGAAAACCCTCCAACACCTCACAGCCCAATCTTTTTAAAATTATTTTACAGTACTTACTTATTCTTCTTTTCTCTTCTCTCTTCTCTTTTGTTTTCCCCTCCTTTCTCTCCTAAGCCATATCTTAACTATTTGTTTTTTCTTAAGTCAATATCTTAAGAGCTCAGACCCAGCCTATTAAGGTAAGGCCTCCAACAATAACCTAAGAATAGAACACTAATGACTGCCCTTATGTGGGCATGAGTTTCTAGACAGTGGACTCCTCTCTGATTGCCAAACCTAAAATGTAAACAATCCATGTCCAAGGTGTAATAGCCCCTTTTATATATCATCCCTCCCCTCCCTTCAAAAATTCTTCTGTACTCTTATCCCCCAATCCTGACCCATTATTCTTCCTTATTTAACTCTCTTTACCCTCAGTTCTTAACCCATTAGATACTGAGACCAACCTCCTGCCCCAATAAAACCATCACCCAGCTCCCAAAGTGAAAGAACACTGTCTCAGCCCCACATTTTGTGCCTTGGCAAGAAACTACAACCAACACTCTTACTAACTCAAGCTTTGTGGCCCTTCTTCTCTCCCTCTCAAATGTGGACTGTTGCATGTCATCTACAGAAGGACTCCCAGCCCAAGGAAACTACCTGATCACTTATGGCTGTAAATCACTTCTAAAACTCAACAAGACCACAATATGTGATGAAAATGTGTCTTAGATTTCACCCCCAGAAGAATATCTCAAAAGACTTAATGGGGAAGCCTACATTTCCTGTATATGTTTAATACCTATATAACAATTCGTCCCAGTGTGTATATTCCCAAATGTAAGGTAGTCCTTTAAACACCTTCTTTTCTTTAATTATTTTTTAAATTCATTTTTGTTTATTTGCTTTAGTATATATTCATAGAGCATTTTTCTTTTCTCTTTAACTTCACCTGTTTGGGCTCTGCTCTGTATGAAAACATACAAGAAAATGTCTTGCCTGGGATGAAAGCTCAGGTCAAAACCAGGGTACAAAGATTCTGTAGCCTAACATTCTTACCCAAATACACCAGCATTATAATATGACACCATTCTTTTTTGCAAAGGCATACTAAAAAAAAGGCGGGAGGGAGGGGAATTTTATGTATAGAAACAAGCTCTTATGTACTAGAGATAAGAACCCATATATTTTGTAATATAAGGGCGTCTCCGACCCTGAATATGTGTCATGTGGACCCAACTTATGCTGTTGATTCTCAATGAGCTCCCAGAATGAGAAATTGAATCCCATTCCTCTATCCCCTTAGAGGGGAAAGAGATCTTGGTGATATATATTCACAGCAAATAATTCACACAGATAGGAGGGTAAAAGGGGGCAAGAAGGTCAGATGTAAAGTCCTTTGTCAGCCTACCACCAGCTCCAAAAAACCTCATACCAGCTAGTAGAACTGCCTCAAAAGACCCCGAGCAACTCGCTCCCCCAATATATAGTCAGCTGTTCACAGCCTTCCCATCTGGTAGGACGTAAGTGGGAAAACAGGAAAATAATGATCTTAAGCAATGCTTTCATATGTAACAAACTTAGACTCCATGTGACCTGGCAGCGATCCTTCAATCCTGAGACCTAGACCTCAGACATAGAACCGACACTGTTCCCTGCAACAGCACCAGGAACCAAACTCCCCATAGGAAAATATTAATACCTCTCTAAAACCATCTTATGCCAGTTTTGATATGACATCCTGACAGAGGAAATGGCAATAACTTGATCTAAGAGCAGAATGTCCTAACGGTAAGATGAAATCAGAAGACTTGTCGCCCTTTGGCCTATGCAAAAACCAAGATTACCAGCTACTGTAAAATGACATTGACAGCCCAGACTGGGCAGAACTTAACCTGGGACCAATAAAAAAGACCCTAGCCTAGGCTTTGGCGTAGTATCTGTACAAAAACCAAGATCTCCAATCCCAGAGGTCTGATTGTAACAACTATGATGGAATAGAACTTCTGAAATTATAATTTAAAACTCTATTCCAGGCTTTACTTATAACACATAAAAAGACTCTTCCTATTTTCTTCTTTCTTCTTTTTCTTTTTCTATCTCTCCAAAAGAACGACATTGCTTGAATCATCTTGTTCAGCCGCATAAAATGTGGGGGGGAAATGAATTGTACTAGGACCAAACACTCGCATGAACATTTAGTGGAAATAAAAAATGGACAGACCTAAACATCAAACCCAAAGTCAATGAAAACAGAATCTATACCTAATCCACAGCAAATTGTACAAGTGGGGACCAGTTATACTAGTATTCTGAGGGGTAAAGAAGGGATATATGGAATGCATACTGAAAACAGAGGTGGAGAGAGGACATGCCCCTGATTCATTGTCACTATATACCTTAAATATTACTGTAAAAGATTTGTAATTCACTTTAGCCACAATAAAAATTAAAATAAATAAATTTATTTTAAATATAATTAATTTGAGTTTGCAAATCAATAGATGTATACTAGTCTCTGTGGTGTGACACCAAAGTTAATTTCAAGGTAGTGAAATGGGTCTATAGGAGATTGTTTTATTATCAAAAGAGAGCAAAGCAAGAGGAAGATAAACTATTGATATATTTGTACAGTTTATTAAAATGCAGAAAACAAATATTAATAGATCAAACTGTAGGCATTAGTAGCAACACTAACTACCCTACTTAGGGAAATATATCTTTTGGAAGAAAAAAACACAAAGAAATTAATAAGCTTAAATGATAAAGTCGACTAGATGGAGTTACTAGAAATGTACATAGCACTCCATACCAAAACACCACAATAGCCATTCTTTTGGTGTCCATGCAACATTTTCAATGATAGATGATGTATTTCAACACAAAACACATTTTAATATTTTTAAAAGTACTCAGGATTGATCCTTGAGAACAGAGCAGGAACCTGAGCTTTACTGGGCAAGCCCTCCCCCAAATAACCAAAAATACAAAATCAATTTTAAAAATAATTTGAAGATAGGTGAATTACCATTTATTGTGGTAGATAAGGACCAAATCCAACCTAATTTGCACATCAACTGACAAGTCAGTCAAAATGTTATAGGCATAATAGAATACTATTGAGTTATATAAAAAGTAATAAAATCCTTCAATTTACAATAGAATGGATCTAGAAGAAATTATACTAAGTAAAAAAAGACAGACAAAAAGACAAATACAATAAAATTTCAGTCCTATGTGTTTTTATATAACAATTAAAATATTTTTGACTATAAGACTAATTTGTTGGAAGAGAGAGAAGTGATCAAGTTAGAACAATTAAGACAGTGGATAGGATTATTCTTCTAGTGGTGAATTTTATTTTTTATTTGCTAGTTTCAGTTTTGAGCCATGCCAGCAGTGCTCCTAGGTTTTTCCTGGCTCTTTACTCAGAAATCACTCCTTGTGGGCCTGGAGAGATAGCACAGTGGCGTTTGCCTTGCAAGCAGCCAATCCAGGACCAAAGGTGGTTGGTTCAAATCCCGGTGTCCCATATGGTCCCCCGTGCCTGCCAGGAGCTATTTCTGAGCAGACAGCCAGGAGTAACCCCTGGGCACAGCCGGGTGTGACCCCCCCCCCAAAAAAAAAAAAAAAGAAATCACTCCTTGTGAGCTCGAGAAAATATAAGGGATGATTGAGGTTGAACCAGATAGGCCAGATACAAGGAAAGTACCTATCAGCAGAACTGTTGCACTGACTCTAGTGGTGAATTTAATGCATTATGTGCATGTTCATTTTCAATATGATTTATTTGCACATGCATGCAATGCATTATACTTGAATACATAAAGATTAAGTTTTGTTACCATGTAGTGTTAATTCAATTGAAAAAATTACACTGCTCTTTTGATAACTATGGAGAGTGATTCTATGCTAGACAATCATAATATAATCTATTATAATGAAACTATAATTTTTCTTTTAATAAACAATATAAGTTAATTCATTTCTGAGGTCAAATGTATATGTTTGATGGAACTCTGAAAACTATGCTTCCTCAAAAGTATATCATTTGTCACTTGGAAATGACTCATGTTGTCTGGAGTAGAACTAAACTAAATGTCATTTGATTTAAGGTATGTATAACCATTTAGTAAAAAAGAGACACAGTGAACTATTTTCATAATCAAATATGATGTGATTCATATGATGAATGATATTTTTTCAAATGCAAAAGCTCTAACTCTTGACCTCATTTCATTGATTCACCTTTCAGAAACACCTTGACAAGTCTATCAGAGGAAAAGAACAAGTTATTTTACTCACCTAATCCTTTAAGCCTTACAGCCATTGTTTTATATTCCAGAATTACATTCATAGTTCCAAACTATTTTGAATGGCATAAAATCTTAAAATATATATTTGTAATAGTTCCCCTTACTTATAATTTGTTTATCTTAACTCATTGCTACTATTCAGAACTTGAAAAGACGTTTCTTAAACTTCACAAGTGACTGACTTCATTCAAATCAAATTTGAAATAATTGAAATTGAATTGACTGAAATAAATTGAAATTGAATTGACTAACAATTCAAATCAAAGAAAAAAGAAAAATAAAGAACATTATCAGAGGGAAAATGTATCTTCCTTAAAAGGTCTTAGGAGAGGGCTTGTATTGGGTCTATTTTGCTCTACAACTGTGTTGATTAAAAAAAATGTGGTTATTATCACCTTTATTCTATGGGGCAAGAGGTAGAGTACAAATTTCTTCCTTGCTCTCAGCAAATTCGGGTTAATCTATGGAACCCTATACAGACTCCTCAGTATCTCTAGAAGTGATCCTGAGTGCAGAGCCAGGAATAAGCACAGAACATCATGGTCCAAGGTAAAAATAAATAAATAATTACCTTCCAAAACCTAAAAAAATAAAATAAAACCCTTTATACCCTTTGTGATGCATTCCACTGTAAAATAACCCACATCTTAATCTGGGATCTATAACTACTTTCATTTATTTATTCTATAAGTTTCTATATTTTTCTTTTTTTTTCTTTAATTTCCTAAACAAAGCTTCTAATTTCCTTAAAAAAATACCATATCTGTTATCTTCTGTTATAATCTAGGTATTTTTAGATTTGGTTCTCATGATTGAATTAGGCTTTACATTATCTGAAAACCATTCCTTTACTAAGTAATGGGTATCAAGTTTATAGTGTGCAAAATTTTTTCATTTAACTCCAATGCTATCTGGCATAGATTACAAATCACTTAGTAAAAAATTTTTATAAACATTAAAACTGTCTATTAATGAGCAAAATTGCTTAAATTTTGTCAACACTTACTAAGGCATATAGCTTTATATAAATTAAAGCATATGGCATTGAAGTAATGGGCCTATTGTATAGTTTTAACCATACATACAACATCTAAAATATTACTTATATAAGCTTATGAGGAAAAATTTTATATTTCTATAAAATAATTATTTCAAACATAATATTTTTATTTTATATATATAATATTTTATTTCTTAAAAAATTAGATAGATAAAAATAATAGCCTCCCAACAACAGCATTAGTATTCTAACATTTACTGATATGGTTCCAAATATTATACTTGGTCTTTTGCATACACTTCTGCACAATATGCAGTTTTGATGAGAAGCTGGAACCAAATATCAGATAATATTAGTTTACAAAAGTACAGGAAAAATTATTAACATAAATATAACTACCATCAATGTGTCATCCAATTAGAGGGATAGAAATTGAAGTTTTATGTATTTTTGTGTCTGAAGCAATTTCTTTAAATTGATAAGAATTATTGAAGTTTTAATAAATTTTAAATGATATGAGTTATATCTGAATCTCAAGATTAATTGAAAGGTTATATAACCACATCATCATTTAAAACACACATATTGTTAATACTATAAAAAATTGATCTGAAGTGGTCTAAGAATGAAAATAATAGAAAAGTAATTTGGAAAGAAAACATCTTCATTGTTCATGCAACTGCAGATATGTTCACATATTCATGCTATTGTGGTGGGCTAATGTGCTGTTTTAACTATTCCTCATAATGTTCTCATTGGTGGATTTAAGTCAATACCTTAATAATATTTGAGCATAATTTTATGGTATAATACAAAATTATTTTAGGTTAATTTCTGGTAGAAAATAACCAGGGCCCATTTGGCTGCTACTAGTCTTGGAAGAGAAAAAAAATAAAAGCTTTATCTTAATTAAAGTTTAATTAAGGATCACGTTTGGCAGTACTTTTCACACCGATCTACACCAGCAGATTTTCTAGGGCTTAACTTTATCGTGCAGAAAATCCTCTTTTATTACTCCCAACCTGTTGTAAAAGCTGTTGGCACAGAGCAGTGGTTGCTTCATTCAGACGCCTTGTTTGCCACTGGAAATATCCCAAGTCTCTAGAGATAGCACCACAGTGGTTCAATTTAATATCTGTCCTATCACTACAAGACTCCAGCTCATTATTAATGATACTATTCATTAATTTCTTGTTGGGCTGATGTTGTTATTTATTAAAATATTAAAGAATGCCCCTGGGACACATGCATAATGAGGGACACCTTGGTTTTCATGAGCCATACCAGCTGAAGGAATGAATGAACACACTGCAAATTTACCCATCCTGGGCCACACCATTCCTTCCTCATTAGTCCTGCTACATCTCTGAGTGACACAGTAAATTCATTTTGTGCTTTGTCCAATCAGAGCTTAATACAAATGCAAGGTCCTTTTTTTTTTTTTTAATGAGCCATTCCTATGCAAAATGAATTGACTACTGTCTAACTCATCTAATCTGTCTGTATTTTGGGGAAGGACTAAATTGCTTGTATTTATATGGGAGATAAAGGTTGACATATTTTTTTTCCTTTTCAGTCTTGCATTTGGAAATTTCAACATAATAAATTCTCTATCTTAAAAACCTGCCACCTTAGTTAACTAAATCCCAGCATGACATTTAAACATGTGACCGTCGTATTTAAAAAAGCCTAAACAAGCAGTTTGTACACGGCAGTGGTCATTTGATGTGTGTTTGCACATGCATTCAGGTGCAGCCTACAGAAATTCTAAGGATGCTTGATGTATTTGCTCACCCTTTTAATACATGGGTATTTCAAGACACCCTTTGAGTATGCTCAAATGTATATGGTAATAAAAAAAGAAGAAATATGTGAAATGTTATAGCCATTTCTAACAATTTGGGAAATAAATAATATCAAGTATTTTTATTAGTGAGAAAAACCTTATTTTGAATTTCTATTACTGTTCACTAAATACACAGTGAAATCTGCTTAACAATTGAGGTAGCATCTGAAGGTAAAGTTTTAATTTGTTCTATATGGTTGTTATTTTCTCTCTTGTGCAAATAATTACTCTTGTGAAGAAATACCAAACTGTTTTGAGGGGATTAACTGGGCATAATTGCAGCCTGTTTTGATCCCTCTTTTAATAATGGATTTTTTAAATCTATATCTGGTAAAGTAGCTATGTAGACATAGTTGAAAAGCATGATAATTTGCCTTTCAATCTTTGTTTTCATAAATTATGCTGGTTTGTTTCCGAGAAAAAATTACATCATATTTAAATTTTAACATCAACATATATATTGCAAATCTTAAAAAAATTGACTAACACAATGAATTTTGGCTGTTTTAATTCCTTCAAAAGCTTATTTTTAATACACATAGTTCTAGATAATATATTGCTAAATTCACAGTTTATGACATATTTTATTTAAAAATACTGACATTTGATAAAATACTTTTCTCTGGACAATGTCTAGGTTTTCTTAATTCATTTGCCAAAAACATATAACAGAATAACTAAAAAATATTTATTTGTATAAATTTGCAATTCTTCAACTGATGTCCTGATTTCAATGTTGAAGCATATTTATTGTACATATATTATAAATTAAAAAGTATTTTTGGGCCATATTTCCCTCAGGTTCTGAATTAGAGAAATGATGTCTTCCTATCTTAATTTATTGGCATTAGTTGTATATAAGAAGGAAATTGAAGAGTTTTATTTCTTCAAAGTAAAGGAGTCGTAATTACCAAGGACTGTTTGGTTTCTATATTGCATATTAAAATAATTTAATAATATTTTAATTCTGAAACATCCCTAATATTATTAAATAAAATATAATGTTTAAAAACATGAGGCTTAAGAAGATAAATGATCATATTTAACAATATCATACAAATATACGTTCTTATTGTTTGTAATAATATATTGCAAAAATTCTTGAAAGATGAAACAGTTTCTTTAGAAGAATTTTTATTTCAAATAAAAATGGTAAATTACTAATATTTATTACTAAAATTATTGTTAGTATGTGAACTGCTGCATTACTTTTTTAAAAGTATTTAAAGTTGTATAGACTGTATCAATTAAGGTACACTTTTTAAAATTTTTATTATGGTCAAAGTGAATTACAAATATTTCACAGAAATATTTAAGGCACATAGTGACAATGAATGAGGAGCATTCCCACCACTAGTGTTGTTTTCCCTCCACCCCTGTTCCCAGCTTGCATCCCATATCTTTGTCTTTTACCCCCCATAATGCTAGTGTAACTGTCCCCCATTTGTACAGCTTGTTGTAAATTAGGAATTGATTCTGTTATCATTGTCTTTGGGTTTGGTATTCAAGTCTGATCATTTTTTAATTTCCACTAAATGTTCATACAACTGTCTAGTCTTGGTACCATGCATTCCCCCCCCCCCCTCAAATTATGAGGCTGAACAAGGTGATTCCAGTAATGTGGTTCTGTTGGAGATATATGAAAAGATAAGGGAGAAATAAAGAAAAACAAAAACAAAAGAAAAAAACGGAACTAGGAGGAGTCCATCTAGGTATTATAAATTTTGAACAAAACTTCTAGAATCATGAAAAAAATCATGAAAAAAAAAAAGGCTCTCTTCTAGCCTTTGTCCTATGACCTATGCAAACAACAAGATCTCTAGCTACAGAGGCGTGATGCCATCATCCATAACTGAGAGGAAAGTTTCCTGGCACCATAAAAAGACCTTGGGGGTGTGAAAATGAGCCTGTGTAGAGTCTGTAGTTGTCCCCGTGGCAGTATGCTTCAAGGGTGGAGAAGCCTGTATCTCTTAGGCCAAAGGAATTCCTGTTCTAATTTCCCCAATATTTACTGTGCCTTTGCAAAAAAGGAAGGAAGGAAGGAAGGAAGGAAGGAAGGAAGGAAGGAAGGAAGGAAGGAAGGAAGGAAGGAAGGAAGGAAGGAAGGAAGGAAGGAAGGAAGGAAGGAAGGAAGGAAGGAAGGAAGGAAGGAAGGAAGGAAGGAAGGAAGAAAGGAAGAAAGGAAGGAAGGAAGAAAGAAAGAGAGAGAGAGAAAGAAAGAAAGAAAGAAAGAAAGAAAGAAAGAAAGAAAGAAAGAAAGAAAGAAAGAAAGAAAGAAAGAAAGAAAGAAAGAAAGAAAGAAAGAAAGAAAGAAAGAAAGAAAGAAAGAAAGAAAGAAAGAAAGAAAGAAAGAAAGAAAGAAAGAAAGAAAGAAAGAAAGAAAGAAAGAAAGAAAGAAAGAAAGAAAGAAAGAAAGAAAGAAAGAAAGAAAGAAAGAAAGAAAGAAAGAAAGAAAGAAAGAAAGAAAGAAAGAAAGAAAGAAAGAAAGAAAGAAAGAAAGAAAGAAAGAAAGAAAGAAAGAAAAAGAAAGAAAGAAGAAAGAAACAACAAGCATGTACTTTTAAAAATATTTTGGTATAAATTTATTTTTTTTGTTTTTGTTTTTTTGTTTTGTTTTTGGGGCCACACCCAGCCGATGCTCAGGAGTTAATCCTGGCTGTCTGCTCAGAAATAGCTCCTGGCAGGCACAGGGGGCCATATGGGACACCGGGATTCGAACCAACCACCTTTGGTCCTGGATCAGCTGCTTGCAAGGCAAACGCCACTGTGCTATCTCTCCGGGCCCTTGGTATAAATTTATGTAATTAAAGGTAAAACTAAGAGGGTTTCAGATAAGGGGGAAATGTTGGATGAGATATTTGATTGAAAGATTGAGACTGGAGTTGATAGCCAAGAAAAATACATTTATTTGGGAATGAATTAGCAAAGAAATTTCATTTAGGAAGAAGTATTGACCAGTGGAAACCAGTGAAAAATCCAATAATTGCTTGTGCAGGTATTGAAACAGGAAAATAAAACCATGGGGCTAGTGGCTGAACTAAAAATAACAAAGTTTTTTTATGTATGCGATACCTTATTCAACAATAGGAGACCTTAATTTATGCAGATTAAGGTAGGACTCTTAGTGTGTGTGTGAGTGGGGGGGGGCTCTATACTTAACAGCATTCAGGCTTTATTCCTGGCTCTGTGTTTAAAGACCACTCCTATGGAGTCAGGGGAACATGTGGGGTTGCTGGGATCATGTACAATGCAAGCAAGCACCTTACCTACTACTGCTTTCAGTCTCACTGGGCTCTTTTATAGAAATGGAGGGTCTCTCAAGGTTCTCAGATGGTTAGAGAAATATCTCATCATTTTTTAGAAAACCTTTTCTATTCATTTCTTGAGGGCCCAGAGATGTGTATTAATTACTCTGTGACCATGTGGTGCCTAGATCAAATTAGAGTTTACCTAATTTACTGATTTTATGAACCAATTTCAATAGATACTTGTCAGCCCAACAAAAAATATAAAAATAATAAAACTATTATTAAAAATAATAAAAAGCATATGAATAAATTATGCTTCACAAGTAGATGCATGCTAATTTAGTATCAACTTTATTTTATTTTGTTTGATAAGTGGTACAGATAGAATTGTTAAGAAACATTTTAGAAGTAAATTCTAATACAGAGTGTCTGAAGCAAAATTATAAATCAAAATGCCTAGAAAATTCAACACTGCTGAGACATTGTGTGAAATATTTTATCATCGTCAGAGACAAATATTTTGCATTAGTTGCCCTGTAGTATAAAATTCTTAGACTAATATGTAAGTAGTATAAAATTCTTAGACTAATATGTAGTTTTAATTACTTCATATGAGAAAAAGTTGATTTTCTTTCCCATGTATATACAGTTTTGAAAAATTAAATGATAAAGGCATATTTCTTCAAGAGTTATAAGGAAAAGAAACATAGTAGCTCCCCTCTGAAATTGCCTTTAAAATTCCACATTGAAGTATCAACTTAGAGGCAATTATCATCAAGTTAGAACTTTAGTTAGAACTTGAGAGTTATGTTCGGAAAATTTAAAACATGAAATATATCTACATTTTACTTGTGCAATTTTAATTATTAGCTTAAGAGAATAAAATCTACTGTTTAAGTGAACCATTCAATATATTTTATAATATCCTTTAAAATATAAATATATCTCAAGGGGGAGGTACATGGGGAGGAGGGCAGGCAGACATCTGGCTTCCGGTTTCCTCTTTGATTCTGGAGACCAGCTCTTGCCAGGTATAGGGTTTGGGGAGGCCCCATACCAGAGCCTTTCTCCCTAGCCTGGGGAGTGCTGGGAGGCTTGGCAGGCTCCCAGCCATCCTTATCTTTTTCCCCTTACTCCAGGCCTTCCCTGGGTGCTAGCTCAGATGGCCAGAAGTGGGTTCAGGTGGAATCTAGTGGTCCTCAGGCTTCCCTCCTCCCTCCGTACTCCTGGGGGGGGGGGTGCGTGGGTAGGAGGGTGGGCAGACATCTGGCTTCCAGTTTCCTCCTTGATTCTGGAGACCAGCTCTTGCCAGGTATAGGGTTTTTCTCCCCTGGACTTCAGGCCTTCCCTGGGCACCGGTCTAGGTGGACTCTATAGGAGTCAACAGGCTTTCCCCCTACCTCTCCCTACACTAATGGGAATGCGCTCTGGGAGGAGGGCGGGTGGTTCTAGCACTGGTTTGTTGGGACAGTCACTGGAAATTTTTTCTCCTTGTTTTCATATTGGTAGTATTGTATGCATATATTTTATATATCCGTAATATCCATCTTGTATTGTGACCTTGATTTCTAATATTTTACTGCCTCAGCCCTAACCCTTACTTCCCCCCCCCCCCCATCTTCCCATGTAGGTGCAGCTAATGACATGAAGCTCACCACATACAGTGATAAGTGCAGTTAGAAAAATAACTACACTGAAAACTATCATAACAATGAGAATGAATAAGGGAAAAAGAAAGCCTATCTCGAGTACAGGTGTGGGTGTGGTGGGGAGTAGGTAGATCTGGGAAATTGGTGGTGGGAATCCTGCACTGGTGAAGGGGGTGTTCTTTACATGACTGTAATCATACAACTACAATTATATTTGTAATCACGGTGTTTAAATAAAGATAATTAAAAAAATATTAAATACACACAGAAGATTCGCAGAATCCACAAAAAGCTCCTGGAAACAATTAACCAATAAAGCAAAGTCGTTAACTATAAAAATATATAAATATATAAATATAAAGAACATTGTGGGGAGTAGGTTTCATGAATTCAAGACTTTATTAACAAATGGTATGGTCAGATAAAATTGTACACTTTTTGGTAACAAAGGAAAATTATATCTTATATCAAACTTATCTGTTATGTATGTCAATTAATTTTATTAATCAATCATTATTTTATTATCTTTCAAGTACTAAGATAATATTTATATTTTCAAAATAACTCACATGAATAATAATAATAAATTAAAGTACATATTAACTAATATGTATCAAATAAGTGTATAATACCAAATACATTTCTCTAAATGTAAGTTTTTAATAATAATTTTTATTTTGACCAAAGTGGATTACAAATTATTCATAGTAAAATTTTAGGTACATAGTGACATTGAATCAAGGGCATTCCCACCACCAATGTTGTCCTTTCTCTCCCCCTGTTCCCAGCATGCATCCAATATCCTCCTCCTTTACTCCCGTGGCTGCTAGTATAAGTGATCCCCTCTGTGTCTAGCTTGTTGTATGTATATTGGGCATCGATCCTGTGTCAGGCTTTGGATTTTTGTTTAAGTTTGATCATTTTTTATTTCTACTCAATGTTCATATGACTGTTTGGTCTTGGTAACCTCCATTATTTCTCCCTCAATTTGTGAGGTGGAACAAGATGGTTCAAGTTATGTGGTTCTGTTTGAAAGACAGAAGAAAAAAGAACAAAAAGGGGGGAGTAAGTTTTGAAGGGCCAGAGAGACAGTACATTGGGCAGACACTTGCCTTGCAGGAAATCTGGTTTGATTCTGAGCCCTCATATGGTCTCCTGATCACTACCAGGAATGATTTCAGACTGCAAAGCTAGAACTGCTCCTAAAACTAAAGAATAAATAAGTGTAAATTTTGAATAATGATTGTTTTCAATTGTCAGAATGTTAAGCTTACTAAAATAACCTATTATATTATTTAGAGATTTATGCCTACCCAAACATCAAATTGTTTTCTCAGTATATTTAAAAAATATTATATGTAAGAGAAGCATTTATAAAAATTGAATAAAATTGTTTATGAAAATTTTAGAATAGGGACTGGAGCAGTGCACAGCAGTAGGGCTTTTGCTTTGCAAGTGGCTGATTCAGGATGGACATGGATTTAATCGCCAGTGTCCCATATGGTCACCCAAGCCAGGAGCGATTTATGAGTGCGTAACCCCTGAATGTCACCTGGTGTGGCCCCCAAAACCAAAAATAAATAAATAAAATTTTAGAATAATTAAATCAAATATAAAGAAAATGTTATGGTCTGTGAGAAAGTGCAAATTTTGCAGCTTACTGCAATTTGGATGAAATTGGATAATTTCATCCTAAGTAAAGTGAGTCAGAAAGTAAAAGATAAATTCTCAAGCATATGTAAAGTTATGTGGGTTATCTCAAGCATATGTAGAGTATAAACTAACAATAAAACAGAGATAAAGATACAATTGAGGCTATCAAAGACTTTTATTTTCATCTGTTCACATTCCTTGAATACTTTTTCCCTTGTCTGATCTTTTGCTATAGGTTCTTTTCCAATCTCTTCTGCATATGGAGTTGTTCTGCATTTATCTTCCAGTTCACTGATTTGTCCTTGGCTGCTATTACCCTGTTGGAGAGGTTTTCCATTGAGATTTTCAGTTCAGCTACTGTGTTTCTCAGATCAGTTATTTCAGTTTGGAGTTTTCTGATTTCTGTCTTTGTGTTCTGTTCAGCTAGAGCTATGTTTTCTTTGATTTCCATGAGAATCCTCCATATTTCTATTCTAAATCCCTTATCTGAAAGATTAATCAAATGGTTGGTATATTTTGGGTCATCAAAGCTATCATCTTCATTTTCTGTGCATGTTGTTTGCCTGTGAGGTTTCCTCATTGTCATGCTTATAGTGTGATTTTTTTTTTTTTTCTGTGTTTTATGGTGGGGTTCATTAGTTAGAAAGAGTGCATGGCTGGGAAATGAAGCGGAGCAGTCATGCTCTTCTGGAGCATATAAGAGACAGGTTTTTTTTTGGGGGGGGGGAGGAGGCCCTTCCTGGCCCTCTCATGAGAGCTTCAGGAGACAAGAGAAGAGAAACACACAAAGATGACAGGTCCCCTCAGTCTCTCCCCTATTGCCAATCTCACAGCAGGGACAGACCTCTCCCAAATTCACAGACAAAAAAGCCACCTCTCTGCCTGGTGCCTCTGGTAGCCAGTTTTCACTTACTCTATCTTGGCCTTTCAGCCTGAGTGCCTCCAGGGGACAATTTTTGCTAGGCCCTTCCTGGCCCTCTCAGGAGAACTTCAGGAGACAGAAGCTGGGACTGTTTTTTTAATGTTCATTGCTTCACTATCACATTTTGGTGTATAAGAAGGCCATTGATTTTTGCATGTTAATTTAGTAGCCTGTAACTTTGCTATATGAATCTATTGTTTCTAGAAGCTTTTTGGTAGAATCATAGGGTTTTCTAAATGTAGTATCATGTCATCTGAAAACAGTGAGAACGTAACTTCTTTCTTTTCTATCTGGGTGACTTGGATATCTTTTTCTTGCCTAATTGTTATGGCAAGTACTTCCAGTATAATGTTGAATAGCAGTGGTAAGAGTGGGCAGCCTTGTCTTGTACCAGATTTTAAAGATAAGGCTTTTAGTTTATCTCCATTGAGAATAATACTTGCCATTGGCTTGTGTAGATGGCTTTGACTATAATGAGAAAAGTTCCTTACTTTCCCATCTTGATGGGAGTTTTTATCAAGAATAGGTGTTGGACCTAATCAAATGCTTTTTCTGCATCTATTGATATTATATTTTTTATTTTTCTTTTTATTGATATGGTATATTATGTTGATTGATTTATGGATATTGAACCATCCTTGCATTCCTGGGATGTAACCTACTTGGTAGTGGTGAAAGTCCTTCTTGATGAGGTGTTTTATCCTATTTGCCAAAATTTTGTTGAGAATCTTTGCATTTGTATTCATCAGATATATTAGTCTATAATTTTACTTTTTTGCAGCATCTCAGTCTGGTTTTGGTATCATGGTAATGTTAGCTAAAAACAATTTGGAAGTGTTCCTGTTTCTTCAACTTCATGAAAGCACCAGAAAAGGATTGGTAATAGTTCCTCTTGAAAGGTTTAAAAGAATTCATTAGTGAATCCATCTGAGACTGGGCTTTTGTTTTGGGGAAGACATTTGATTACCATTGAAATTTCCTCAATAGTGATGGGATGGTTTAGCTATGCTGCATCAATTTATTCTACCATGGAAGTTTATTAGTCCAATAATTTATCTATTTCTTCCAGGTTCTCATGTTTTGTGGTATAGAGTTTCTCAAAGTAGTGTCTGATAACCCTTTGAATCTCTGAAACATCTGTAATGATCTCCCCCTTTTCATTTCTAATCCAGTTTATCAAGTTTGTCTTTCCCATTCTTTGTGAGTTTTGCCAGTGGTTTATCAATCTTGTTTATTTTTTCAATAAACCAATCTTTTCTTTTGTTTATCTTTTGAATTGTTTTCTGAATTTCCACTTCATTGCTTTCTGCTCTAAGATTTGTTATTTCCTTCTGCCTACCTATTTTTGGTTACTTTGGTTGATCATTTTCTAATTTTATAGCTGTGTCATTAAGCTATTCATTTAGGCCCCTTTTTTTTCCTGATGTGTGCTTGCAAAGCTATATATTTTCCTCTCAATACCTCTTTTACTGTGTCCCATAAATTCTGATAATTTGTGTCTTCATTGTCATTTGCTTCCAGGAATGTTATGATTTCCTCTTTGATTTCATTTCTGACCCACTGGTTGTTCGGTAGTAAACTGTTTAATTTCCAAGTGTTAAAAATTTTCTTCTGTGTAACTTTGTAGTTCATGTCTATTTTCAGAGCCTTGTGTTCAGTGAAGGTAGTCTATGATTTTTATCTCTTGATTTTATGGAGGTATGTTTTATGGCCCAGTATGTGGTCTATCCTGGAGAATGACCCATGTGCATTGGAGAAGAATGTGTATCCTTGTTTTTGGAGATGGAGTGCCCTAAATATGTCTACTAGTCCACTTTTTTCTATTTCTCCTTTTAGAGACAGTATATTTTTGTAGTTTCTGTCTGGTTGACCTATCAAGGAGTGCCATGGCAGTATTGAGATCTCCCGCAATTATTGTGTTGTTTTTGATATCTTTTTTCAGATTTGTCAACTATTGTATTAAATATTTTGCTGGTCCCTCATTGGAAATGTATATGTTTAGGAGTGAGATGTCTTCCTGTTTTACATATCCCTTGATTAGTACAAATGTCCATCTTTGTCCTTACAACTTTTCTGAGTCTAAAGTTTGTGTCATTTGTTATTAATATGGACACTCCAGCTTTTTTTAAGGGTGTTATTTTGCTTGTATGATTTTTCTCCAGCCTTTTAATTTTGAGTTTATATTTGTTCTGACTATTCAGGTGTGTTTCTTGTAGGCCAGCAAAAGGTTTGGATTCAGCTTTTGTTACATTTAACCACTCTTTGTCTCTTAACAGGTGCATTTAGTCCATAGTCATTGGGAAAGATAATTGTCATGGATTTAATGCCATATTTGTGTAGAAGTTTGGTGTGTCTGTTGGTCAGTCTTGTTTTAAAGTAGACATTTCAGTCTTTCTTTTAAGGCTGTTTTTTGAGTCTAAATTTTCTAAGCAGGTTCTTTCTCTGTGAAGGTATGTATACTTCCTTCAAATCTGAATGTGAGTCTTTGCTACGTGCAGTATTCTAGGCAAAGCATTCATGTTATTGAGCTTTGTCACTATGTCCACCACTGCCTTCTGGCCTTGAAAGTTTTTTATGACAGGTCTTTTGAAAATCTTAAGGATGCTCCTTTGAATGTAATTTCCCCTTTTTTGATCTTGCTGCTTTCCAGTATTCTATTCCTATCTGTGGGAATTGTCGTTCTGACTAGAATGTGTTTTGGGGTGATTTTCTTCTTGTCCTGTTTTAGCCTGGTACTCTTCAGGCATGCATGATTTGGTTTCATGCAGTCTTTAGCCCTGGGAGTTTCTCTGCAATTATATCCTTGACTATTGTTTCTTCCTGAATATTTTTTCCTTGGTCTCTGGGACTCCATTGATTATTATGTTGTTTCTGTTGAGTTTATCAAACACTTCTATTTTCATTCTGTTATTCTTTTGAGTAATTTTTTTGTTGTCTGATTGTTTGCTTTAAGGCTCTTTTTCCCATCTATTCTGCTATATGGAGTTGTTTTTTTATCTCATCTTCCAGCTCACTGACTCTAACCTTAGCTGATGTTACCCTGTTAGAGAGGCTTTCCCATTGAGGTTTTGATTTCATCTACTGAGTTTTTCAGACTGTTATTTCAGTTTGGAGTTTCTGACTCCTTGATTCTTATTTGTGTTTCATTCAACTTCATTTATGCTTTCCTTGTGCTCTACGAACATACCCCATGTTTCTTCTCTAAATTCCTTATCTGAGAGACTAATTAGGTGGTTGACAATTTTGGATCATCAGAGCTGCCATCTTCTGTATGCCTAGTGTTGGCCAGTGATGTTTCCCCATTGTCATGCTTGTAGAGTGGATTTTCTACATGTTATGGTGATTTTCATAGGTTAGAATATATATGCAGCTGCGCTCTCTGGCTCCACCCTTTGTGAGTTGAACTGCTTACCTTCGAAGAAGAGCCGTCAGGGAACTATGGGCTGAGAGGATCAAATCCCCGACCACAGGACAGCAGAGAGAAGCTCCAAAATGGCTGCTGTGCTTCAGGTCAAAATGCAGAGACCAGCTTTACTTTATTCATAGATTTTCATGCAATCCAAGCTATCTGTAGGCATATCTTTTAATTATTTTGGTAGTCTTCAAGAAAACATTTTTTTTCTCATTGACTTATCTTTTTACTCAATAATTATGCAGAACCTATTATTTACTCTCCACATAATTGTGCTTTCCCCTTTTTATTTGTAATTAATTTCTGATTTACAATTTTGACATCTTTCCAGGAAAAATATTTGTCATGATTTTGATATCTTGTATTTATTCAGGTTTTTCTTACATGGCTATTGGTACTCAGGGTTTATTTATGGTTTTGTACTCAGACAGTAGTTTGGCTACCATATGGATGTCAAACCTTGATCCTTGCCATATACAAGGCAAACACCCTAACCACAATATAATATCTCTGGCCCCTGTTATGCTTGTATTTATAAAGTCTTGTTTTGTATCCCAATATGATTTATCTTTGACACTTGAAAATGAAGATATTTATTTCATTAGAAGTATAAGTTTCTTTTCATGGCTGTTAATTCCTTCTGGTATATTATTAAACTTAAACCCATTATTTTGTTAAATTTCTGTCCAAACAATCTATTGTTGTTGTTTGTGTATTGAGATTACCTGTTATTAATGTTTTATTATTTCCATCTTTTTGACTATTTTCATATTTTATTTTATATTCTTAGGTGCATATCTAAGATTGTCAATTAAATCTACTTGAAGATTTGTTCTTTTAGTCATTTTGTTATCGATTTTTGTTTCATTACTTATTTTGAAATTTATTTAGTTACCAGATTTGACTAAAGCAGTTTCTGCCTTTTTTTAAATCAGTGTCATTGACACGAAATAGTATGCTCCAGTATTTTATAAAGTGTGTTTATCTTTATCTGATAAGTTTCTTATATTACTAATATTGATAAGGATTGTTTTTATAATCAATATCTTTTGAGTGATTTTAGACCATTAACTTTTAGCATGATTGATAATATAAGGGGTTTAATTCTTCCACTATATCTTTTCTTTCAGGATATTGTTTTTATTTTTCGATGTCTCTTCTCCATAAGTTTCTGTTGTGGCTAACTTTGGTCTAGTTACTTTAGAGAATTTTGTTAGATTCTCTCCAGGAAAGTGGGTGCACGGATGGTAAAATATGAAGAAATGAGGGTGTTCTAAATATTATGTGATAAATTGGGAGTATATATGGAGAATTTTGCCAAACAGAGTCATGAAAAGAAAGCTTACATTTGTTTCTATGAAAGGTACAATGTCTCTCCTGTAAATAGATTTATCAGTATACATAGTTTGATCTACAAAACAATTCACCTGATTTAGGTGCTATGAAAATCTGATGAATAGATACACTTCAAGAAAAAGTCCATAGTTAAAAAGAGAATGTGAATTTTAACATCTCTAAACAGATTTTGTTGGGCTAGTCCCTGGATGTCAATACTGATGTAGAACAGGGGATATTTCAAGGATCTGGGTTTCCCTATCAAATTTCCTATTTCTGAAGGAAGATATTTTTGTATTAGGGGCAAATAAAAGAGACAAACTTATCTGAAAAGGATGAAAAACTATACTTGGTAAAAGTTCTCAACAGCCCAATGCTACATTCTGGCCAAATTTTTTGGATGTTAATTCTGAGGTAAAAGTTAGTTAGCAAGTACTCAAAGTCCTTTAGTGATGTACCAAGAGCAGAACATTCCTTCCTGTTAAAAATAGCAAAGGCATTTTAAAGAAAATTTTGCCTTTTGGTGCTGAATTTTTCAGGTAAAAGAAATTTAATCAGGGGCCGGCGCTGTGGCACTAGAGGTAAGGTGTCTGCCTTGCCAGCGCTAGCCTAGGACTGACCGCGGTTCCATCCCCCCTTGTCCCATATGGTCCTCCAAGCCAGGAGTGATTTCTGAGTGCATAGCCAGGAGTAAACTCTGAGCATCATGGGGTGTGGCCCAAAAACAAACAAACAAAAAATATATATACACACACATGTTTGGAAGTAAAAAGCTCACACTTAATACAGTAGAAAGGAGATTCATAGTTAGGCTAAATGTTTGTTATTAAGCACGAGAAATATCTTTTCTATCAAAAATCTTGTTCAGCCAACCGTGCTGAGGAAAAACTACTCAGTGGGCCTTCTGATGAGATTTTCATTAGATAGTGGGAGAGAAAATTTTTTTATCTACCTTTCCATTTAAATGGTTTTCTTGAAGGTTATTTCAAATTCTTTAACTTTTGTGATTTTATAAGGACTATCTATGAAGTTCTATACCTAATAGTGTGTGTGTGTATTCACTTTCTAGTATATTCATTATCTTAATGTTTTCTGCCTAAATCTGGTATTTTTTGAAGAGTTTTTTAGTTTTTTTTATTTTCTTAAATTCTATTTTTATTTTCATAATTTATTTTATTTATTCTTAAGGTGAATCATTATTATAATTTTATCTTTACTTATTCATTTACCAAATTAAATTTGTTTTGATAAGTGTTTAAATAATTTTGTTTTTTATATCAAGCATCTATGTTATATTCTCTAGCTTCAATCCCCTTAGTGTAAAAGTCATTTTTCTGTCCCTTCTACTTTCAATGATTTTTGTGCTCTTAACATGCTTTTAATATATTAGATTTATTTTCTTCATAATATGTATTTGGAAAGGAGTATTTAGGCTACACTCAGCTGTGCTTGACAGTTCTTCTGACTGTTGACAGGGTTCACTCCTAGTGGTGCTTGAGAAGAATGTATGTGATTCTGGGGATTGAATCCAGGTTTATCTCTCTTGACTTTTATGGTATAAAGTAACTAATTTACAACAGGTGTACTAACAAAACTGGTCTTCAGGATATTTATTTTTAAAAGTAATTGTCTACTAAATTTCTAATATTTATTATATTTAAGATTTCTTTATTTAATTTATCTATTTACTTTTTGTTTGGGGTCCACATACTGTGGTGTTCAGGGCTCTGCTTTCAAAAATCCCTCCTGGTGGGCTCTGAGATTATATGGAATGCTGGGGATCAAATCTGGGTTGGCCAGTCCAAAACAAATGCCTTACTTACTGTGCTATATTCTGACCTGAATTATGTTTTTATCTTTAATATTTATTTAACCACCATGATTTAAAATAATATTAAAAGTAAAGTTTCAGGCATACAATACATACCACAGAGTTTCTCACCAATGTCTCTCATCTACCTGGAAAATTCAGTTTTGTAAAGTAGTTTTTAGGGTCTTTACTATATTTCCCCCAATTTGGTTTTTTATGTTATATATATGAGAAATATCATTCTGAATTTTCCTATCTCTTTATGTCTGATACACGTATTCTCTAGTTCTAGTTTGTAGAAATAAATTACATAATTTTATCTTTCCTCTAGCTTAGAGATTCATTGTGCATATAAACCATTTTCTTTATTCACTTATCTATTTTTAAGCATTTAGGTTATTTCTAGATCTTCACTATTGTGAATAATGCTACAATAAACATAGAAGTATAAATTAATTGTAGATATATTATTATGGGAATGGAGAGATAGTATAACAGGCAAGACGCTTGCCTTAAATATGGCCTACACTAGTGCAAACCCTGGCATTTCATAGGACTCCTATGTACCATTAAGAGTGATATATGGGGCCAGAGAGATAGCCTGGAGGTAATGCTTTTGCCTTGCATGCGGAAGGACAGTGGTTCGAATCCTGGCATTCCATATAGTTCCCAGAGCCTGCCAGGAGCGATTTCTGAGTGTGGAGCCAGGAATAACCCCTGAGCATTGCTAGGTGTGACCCCAAAACAAAACAAAACAAAACAAAAACAAAACAAAACAAAGCAAAACAAAAGAGTGATATTTATGTGCAGATACAGAAGTAAGCTCTTAGCATTGCAGGTCTGGCAATTAATTAATTAGTTAACTAATTAAAAAACAAAATAGAAAAAACATATAAATGTTTTAGGCTAGATTTATAGTTTAGTGGGAGGGTGCTTGCCTTATATGTAGCCAACCCAGGTCCATTTTCGAGCCTCCAGCCAGTAGTTATCCTTGAACACAGAGCTAGTCGTAAACTCTAAACATTGCTGGGTGTGATACAAATAATCTTAAAAAAATTACTATCAATTGTCTAATGCTATTGATGCTTACTTAGTTTTGAAGTGGAGAGGGGATACGTATTTACTTGGCATTATTGTCTGCTAACCTTATTGAAACTGTATGTAGAGAGACAGCAGAGTCTTATTATAGGATCTTTATTTTAGGAAGGAAACTCATATAAATTCATAGGAACCCCAGGAACTTGCATTTCCTCAGTGGTCTGGTTTGGTCTACACAGATTCTTTTTTTTTTTTTTTTTTGAGGCTAGACCTATAAGTCATGTTTCTCTATATTGAAACCACAGACACTTTTCGCTGAAGGCACCTCTTCCTGGATCAGCTGGGTAGAGATTTAATTTGCTATGATATGGCTGTTGGAATTAAGAGCAGAGCCTTTAGCACTATCCAATGTCAGACAACAAAGGAGTTTTTTCATTTATTGCAGGTAATGACTAATGTCTAGGAATCTGAGAGCCCACCAAAGTTCTACTTCTCTCTGCTTTGTCAAAAGTTGACATTGCTTTGGCTTCATGGCTCTTTGCTTGTGGAGGTTATGACTGGAGCCCTGACCTTCAAACACCACAGCTTTTATCTACAGCCTTTCAAAAGTATAAGTTATTGACTTAATCAGATGTTCTTTAGTGTTAAACCAATGCTAACTGCATAAGATATATAGCTGGTTTGTAGTTGTGTTTAAAGGGGAATCCCATGATGTAGCTATCCCATCACATTTAATAGGTATTATTACTATATTACAAATGCATACATTTTTATTGAGGACACACTGTATTCTTTCATCATACTTAACTGACTGATACAATAGTTTTTATTTAATTAACTGTTGAGAGGAAATAACAGTATTATTAGAATATAAATAGGGAGAAGTAGAGGAAGTATTACTAATAAAAGTAATCTTAGTCTCACCTGTTCAAGCTAATTTTCTCTTTTTAGCTTGAGAAATAATACATTTAAATGATAGATATTTTAGTGATTATACAGAACATGCATATTTCTCAAGTATATTTTTTCTTTAAAATAGAATTGTTATTTTTCTTTCCTTCATTTGATCAATATTTAAATATTTCCTGAGAGTTTGGTATATTCTAAACAGGCATGGCTGGGGAAAGGACTTAAAATAAATCAGGAATTAATAAGGAAAAAAGCACCATGTATGGCACATGTATTCTAATAGTCCATTTTTATGGCAAAATAATTAAATGCCATTGGTATAAAGGAAGTGTTATACATGCTCCAGTAAAAATGGAACCTAATAAATTATTAAGTTGCTGGTTGATAAACGAAAGCTTGAGGGAGGTAACTACATTTGACATGACCTTTACAGAAAGAGTAGGACTTAGGCACACTGAGATGGGGAAGAATGACATTCAAGGCAAATGAACTGCTGAAGAAAAAAGCACAAAGGTAATAAAGCAAGTTTTGTGAAATGTACATTTTTCTGTTGCCTTGATTTCCAGGTGCAAAGAATCCATTGAAAGAAGTTGAAATGATATCATATATGTTAGTATTACCTGTCTGGACTTTATTTTTCTTGTGTGTATTGGATTAGCCAAGTTTGTACTTCCTATACTCAGCAAACTTTTAGCCTCTTGCAAGTTAGATGGAATATTTATGCAGATGTCTTTGTAAATTTTAGTAAATTCCTTAGGTTTCTAACTTTTCTTGTCTTTATAACTTCTCCTTCTTAGATTCTCAAAAGTCCAATCTTAACATTTAGAAACATAAACTTTCAGTAAATGCAAACTTCATGAAAACTGGTGGTAATGAAGATCTCTAGCCTTTTGGGTAAGCATTCTATTATTTCTGTATGAATTTAGGAAAGTCCAAGAACATTTTCAGAATCACATCTCAAAAGGATCTGGTACACCGTGTAAAACATTTCCTCCGAGTTGATGCATATTCTATAGTGTCAATAAAGTAGCAAATTCATGACAAGAACTATAAAGCTAGGGAGTGAGTAAATTGTTAATGTCTTACTCTGTTTCTTTTGCTATATTTAATCTGGAGCAACTAGTTTTATAAGAGAAATAAAATATGTGATTATTAAAATTGAATGCGTTTTAACTGCTACTGTTAAGTGCTCAGGGAATCTGTTATGAGGGTTAATGACTCAGAGAAAGAAAAAAAAATTTTTATCTGCAGCAACTAGCAGGTCTGCAAATGTTTCCAAGGGTAATTTTCTTGATGTTAAAGTTGAGGTTATTATGGTTCACCTAGCAGATAAAGTTTGCTACAATTCTCTAGGACTCTATGATAAGATGACAAGAATTCTCATTTATAACACCAGGACACAGTGTTATAGGGCATGAACCATGCTCTGAGGGCATTTTCAGTTTCCTGTTCACATGGGGTCTATTGACAAAGATATTGGAGAGTTCTTGAGCTGAATTTTTCACAAATAACCATGTTAGTCTTTACCTTTTATCTCCTCTGCAAATGGAAGATTTTTATGAGCAACTTCAAACTTTTAAAAAGTGAAAATGTCATGGTTTCAAAAAATCAAGCTTTAAGTGTATTTTATTTATTAATATTTTGTATCAATTTATATATAAGCACTTGAAATAAATATCACAGATTTGCCTTTTTTCCTCCTCTAAAATAAAATCAGTTGATTTGCCAAATAAGGAAAAGAAAAATAATTGGTAAGTGGTATGTACTCAAAAGAGAATGCAATACAAGTCAAGTGTCTTAATTTCTGTGTTATCTCTCTGTTAGGAATTTCCCTAGTTTTAAGCTGAGTTACTATTCAGTTTTGAGACTTCTTAATATATTATCAAGATCTGTTTTACTAGAGATGTGATTTGAAACATTTTCTCCAAGTTTTTTTTAATAATTTTATTTCTTAATACGTTCTAACTCAGAAATATTTATTTCCTAAATTTGTATTATCACACGTTTTGATGGATGAAAACCACAATAATTTTTAAGATAGCCTATTTGTATGTTAGTAATATAAAAACACGCAGCCGCAACTGTAGTTGAAGTTAGTAGCAGAGAAAAATGAGTAATAAAAATTGAAAAGACTCTATGAACATACTGAAAATAATTTATTATATACAACTGAATTGATGTCAGTCTGATTGATTTTGAGTGGAATATTAAGGTTCTTTAACTTAAGTTTCTTTACTTTGATTCTAGAAATTCAGTATACTTTTTTACACTGACTTTTGACTCATAATATTGGAGATGCAATTACAAACTAGAATACTAGCTTAAATATTCACCTTATAAAAGTGGCAATAAATTGTGAGCTCAGAGTTGGACCTATTTCTCAATAGGACTGTAACATGCCATCATTATTTTAAAAAAGAATTGGATCTTATACTTTGCATATAGTAATTTTAATTGCTTATGTATTCACACTAGATTTTCATATAGCTTTCAATGTATAAGTTGTTACAGAATTTTTGATAAAAAAATATCCAATTACCAGTGATTCATATTATTTGAAAATTCAGTTTTGCCAAACTGAGATAGTTACCTATATGAATTTTCTGTAAGTATGTCAGATGTCAAGATTTCTTCCTTTAGTGCCTGTAATTTTATTTGTTGGAAAAATATCTCATGATAGAATTTAAGATATCTCTACCAGAATGCAATGGATTTTCCAGAGTTTAGCATGACAGAATGCAAAATAGATACCCAAATTGTGAAACAAGATCTTAAAGCAGTAATTGCCCTTTCCAATGTATAGAATGTTTTTTTCTGATGGATACTTTGTGGAAACCACAACTATATACCTGGTTACTTTATGGTTTCCCTGCTCAGTTCCTCCAATACTATCAAAAAAAGCTCTTTCAGCACCATGGAATTGGTCTGCTAATACTTCATTACTGCACTTTCTCTTCAATAATTACCTGTTAAACACTGCCTGTTAAACACTACCTGTCTGCTATAAAAGATAGTTTATCCCCTGCATCCACAAACCAAGTAACTTAGAATGATTGACTTTCCAAAAACCAACCATTGTATTACCACTTGGATTTAATTTTGTGTTGGATTTAGCCCTCCCTGGTAGAAGCAAACTGTGGCTGGTATCTTACTGAAACTATATTATTTTTCCGTGATCACTTTCTCATTAACAAACTGGCACTAAAATATCTGAAGAGACGCTGCTCTGTGTAAATTTGATTGAAGAGAAATATATTTGGGAAAAATGTTTAGTATTGTCTACTCTTGGAATAAAGGCAAACTTTAAAAATTAGAAGCTGTAAAATTCTACACAAACATTACTGATTTAAATGTAGCTAATGATGAAATAACTTTTCTCTTTATTGACATCAGAATATATCCGAAGAAACTCTCAGAATATGCAATACTTCATTTAGTTCTATAAGACACAAATTTGTGTAGACACAAAACTGTGTAGTCACAGTTCTATACAGTTCTATAAGACTTGGATTGAAAGCATTTATCTAGTCATTCCAGACTAATGTTATATCTGGTCTAAGCTCTTTAAGTAAATACCTAACTAATACTCTTGAAAGGATGAATTTCAGAATGTTTGAAGTTACAAGCAGATATCAAAATGCAGTAGTATCTCAGAAAATTCTCATTGTTAATGAAATGAGTCCTTGAGTACTTTGATTTGGTGAATTGAAGTTTTCTCTATTTTAGATTTAATATTTCTTCTGACTGACTGCCTATCTCTAAGAAAATGATGCATAATATTGACCAACCATAGTAAGGTCTTAGATACATTTGTTTAATAAAATTATTAAAGGTGATTTTTTTCTGAACGATGAAGTTGTATCATCAATTTTTGATGACTCTATACAACAGAGGAATTTTGTGCTTGACTGTGAAACTCGTCCTGAATCTAATGTCATTTGTCTTCTTTATTTATTATATTTTTTATATAAATAAATTTAAATTATAAAACTTGTTTGTTTGTGTGAATAGATAATTAATACATGAGTACATTCCCCTGTGTTCTCTGAAAAAAGCACAAGAGCAACTGAATAGTAAAAAAAGGGGGTGATGCTTTACTGTCACAAAAACAACTTAATTGGAAGGCTATTTATTTACCAGAATGATGCAGAAAACAGTTTCAAAGAGAGGAAAAGAAATCTGGTCTCATGCCCAGCAGTAATAGATGTAGCACTTTCTGCACATTACCGTGGTTTTTCAGGAAATTCATAGGTTTATAGGAAGTATGTGTGTGGAGTTGAAGAATATGTAATGAACGTAAATATCAGGTACAGAAAATGATGGAGATATGTTATTGAGTGTGTTTTTTAGTATGTAATGAAGAAGAAAGTTGATGAAAGTTGAGAAGGGTTCCATTGCATCCTTTACTGCTCTCTAGTATATGACCTGGGATCCCTATCATTACATATTCTTTCTTGATGAGGCCTGAGCCAAGAGTATAGAATATAATGAAGCTGCTTCTTCCAGAGTGATTTCCACACCCTGTAAATTACAAGCCTGAGTGCTCATAATTTATTCCTGGCAGGTCCCAGGTACCATATAAGGTGCTGAAAATTAGTCTGGGTGAAATCTGGTAGGTGAGCACTCTACCCATTATGCCTGTTTTTTCAGACCCCATTTTAAAGTCTTTTCTTATCCCAGAGATTCAATATTTGTGGGGGGAGGGGTAAAAGAAAGTCCACAGTTGCAAAATCTTTTATATCTCCTATCTATAGTCTTAACATCTGCTTTCCACATCACCATATTTTTTTCCTTTTTAAAGAAATAGTATGCTTAGACTTTTTTTCTTTTGTGAAATTCAATTTCTAAGATAGAATGGTGTGTTAGCATCACTACTTATGCCAACTTGGAGCTAAAATGGTGTGAAAATATCAAAAGTGATGAATGCAAAACAAACTTCTTAAGAACATATCTACAGTAAAAAAAAATAGGTCACTTATAGCTCAGGACTAAGAAGTAACGAAGATTCAAAAAAGTTAGCTTACTATGACATATCATAATTTTTAAATGGGTTTTAAATTTATTTTCTCATTCACACGGAACACCAGTAAACGTTTCTCTCTTTTTTTACATCTCTGTATGGCAGATCAATTAAAGGTTTTTAAACAGAACTGATTCATACATTTTTAATACTCTGAGATTCATGCTCTAATACGACTAATGATTCTTAAGTATGACTTTTTTATATTTTCAGTGCATTAAAGTGGATTAAGAACCAATCTGTTCACACATCTCAGGAGTCCAGATGTTACATTTTTCTACTAATAAAAACAGTATGATTACCTATATATTTTCTTTTTTCTTCTTCCTTTCTTTTCTTCCTCCCTCCCTCTCTTCCTCCCTCCATCCCTCCCTTCCTCCCTCCATTCCTTCTTCCATCCCTCCCTCCCTTCCTCTCTCCCTCCCTTCTTCCCTTCCTTCCTTCCTCCCTTTCATCCTTCCCTTCCTTCCTCCCTCCCTTCCATGCATGCTCCCTATTTTCTTCCCTCCTCTCCATGCTATCTCTCCTTCCCTCCCTCCATTATATCTCTCCCTTCCTCCCTTCCCTCCCTCCCTCCTTCCTTCCTTCTTTCCTTCCTTCCTTTCATTCCTCTGTAAGTTTATTTACTTGTTTGTTCATTCCTTCTATCCTTCCTAACTTACTAACTTCCATCCTTTTTTCCAAATTTCTTTTATCATTCTTCCTTTATTTTTTATAAGACGTAGTTTTTTTACAGAGCAAGTGCTTTATTATTGAGCTATTTCTGCATTTATCATGCAATTTTATTTTGATTTGTTGTTCAAATATCAATAATCAGAACATTATTCATTGTCATTAAATTAAGTAGTGAAACATGCAAAGATCAACTAAATTGCCAGACATACAAAAGGAACAAACAGAAAATATAACCAGTATGAATGCAAAAAATTGTAAATTATAGGAAGCAAATATTATAATCTTACTCAGTAGATCGAGATATTAAAATAAATATATAACTATTTAAAAGCAGCCTTTCCAAATATCTTCAAAGATTTTAGAAATATAAATATATTATATTAAATATTAATATAGTCCTATATTAAATTACATAAAATTTATATCAATATATTAAAATATTTGAAGGCAAATATAGCTATAATAATCAGATAAAAATATCAATAGAAAAATACAAATCTCACCTTAAAATAGATGCTATAGAATTAAAATTATAATTAATTAAAATTATAATACTATTGTACTTGGTAAAATAATACATTGGAGATGAGGGGCCAGAGAGGTGTTGCAGCAATAGGGCATTTACCCTATATATGACTGACCGCAGTTTGATCCCCTTGCATCTCATATGGTCCCCCCAGCCAGGAGCGATTTCTGAGTGCAGAGCCAGGAATAACTGCTGAACATCAGAGGGTGTGGCCCCAAAACAAAAAACAAACAAAAAACAATACACTAGAGATCAATATCAAATAAAGTACAAATTTACCTATAGATAAAGATAAATTGTCCAATCAAAACCCAGAAAGAAAAAATTTTAAAAAACATAAGTAGAATTTCAGAGGTATGTGCTAAAGAAGCAAAATATTTATGTATAAAAATTTTAGTTGAAAAGAGTCAAATGCAGTAAAATTATTTATAAACATGCCTAAACTTTTTCATTTTTATTACAAAATATTAAAGAGTCAAATACAGCCATCCTTGATAAAGTAAATTAAGGAGAGATCGCTAAATTTATAAAGCTAGAATGATTATTTGTGAGAAAAGAAACAACTATGAAAAAAATTTACTCTTACTTCTAATTATATAGTCTCAATAATACAAATAAACTATCATCTTTTAAATATAGAAAATCACTATAACTCTACCTAAGTCATATGTAAAATAAGAGAGAGGAACTGGAGCTGTGGCACAGCGATAGAGCGTTTGCATTGCACACGGCTGACCTAGGATGGACCTAGGATGGACCACAGTTGGATTCCTGGCGTCCCATACGGTCCCCCAAACAGGAGCAATTTTCTGAACACATAGCTGGGAGTAGCCCCTGAGTGTCACCAGATGTGTCCCAAAAAACAAAAAGTAATATAAAATAAGGGAGACAACATTAAATACCATTTTTGTCCAATAATATCAATGAAGGAAGAAAACACATGCAATGTGCAAAATGCAATAATTTCATATCTAGATATATCAAAAAGGTAAAGAAATTATACATAATTTAAAATCAATTTTACTTAAAAATAGGAAATAAATATTACTTTATAGATAAATATTTCTTAAAATTAGAGATAAATATTATTTTATATACTTAAAAATAAGTATAATTTTTAAATTTAAATGAAAAATGTAAATGTCATATTCATAGATCAGAAAAGTTAGCATATTCATAGATCAGAAATGTTCTAAAAATTAATCTATAAAAGTCTTTGTCGGGCCGGAGAGATAGCATGGAGGTAAGGCGTTTGCCTTTCATGCAGAAGGTCATTGGTTCAAATCCCGGCGTCCCATATGGTCCCCCGTGCCTGCCAGGAGCAATTTCTGAGCATGGAGCCAGGAATAACCCCTGAGCACTGCTGGGTGTGACCCAAAAACCACAAAAAAAAAAAAAAAAAAAAAGTCTTTGTCACTGGAATTAATGTAAGGCTGGAGAGACAATATGGCAGCTAGGATATTTTTTGTGTATGTGTCCAACCCTATAACCCCATGTGGTCCCCCAAGCCCAGCCAGAAATGATCCCTGAGCATAGAGCCAGGGGTAATGTAATCACTGAGCATAGCTGGGTGTTGCCCAAAACCAAACCCAAAATATGAATTTTGCTAACTATATTAATGGAGCACAGAAACAAATCTTGGTTTCAAGAACATAGTACATAATTTCTAATCTTTTGAAACCTTTACAGAGGACATATTTATACTTTGTTTTATTGAAATTGTGAGATATATGTTATATATATGGTAATCAGTTGTGCAGTAAGAGAAAGTGAAAATAATGTTCACATTTTAAAATTATTCTAATTTAGTAATGTCTTTAAAAACTGTATTTAGGGCCAGAGCAGTGGTGCAGTGGTAGGGCATTTGCCTTGCATGCAGCTGATCTAAGACAGACTGCTGTTCGATCCCCCCTCCGTGTCCCATATGGTTCCCAGAGCCAAGAGTAAACCCCTGAGCGTCACCTAGTGTGGCCCAAACAAAACAAAACAACAAAACAAAACAAAAAAAAGCTGTCTTTAATAAAAACACATGCAAGGCGCTGATATACACACCCCTAAAGTGGATTAAGACAATCTAAAAAAGACTATATAATTTATGAGTTTAACTATATGATATGGCATTTCCAAAAATAACAAAGCAAGTTGAGTAGTAATTTCAGCTAGGTTAGACATGAATAGATGAAATAAAAAATTAGGACCATAAATTTATTTTTAGTGATATTATAATGATGACTACAAAAAAAGTATAAAATTGTTAAAACCTATGGGATATTTATTATCAAGAACAAACCCTCTTGTGAATTATGGACTCTATATCACCTAAAGTCTTTGTTAAAAAAATAACTGTGTGTTTGAAGGAAGAGAGAGGGGTGGATGGGGTGGGATAGGGTAGTGAAGTGGGAAGTATGGTGGAGATTAATTTGTTGGGAGTGAATAGCACTCGCAGGGGTCCTCAAACTTTTTAAACAGGGGGCCAGTTCACTGTCCTTCAGACTGTTGGAGGGCCAGATTATAGTAAAAACAAAAATTATGAACAAATTTCTATGCACACTGCATATATCTTATTTAGAAGTGAAGAAACAAAATGGGAATAAATACAATATGTGGCCCGTGGGCCGTAGTTTGAAGACCCCTGGTAGAGGTAAGTGCCATTTATTAGAAACACTTATTGAAGTGTGTAGCTGTGCTCCTCACACATTCAATATTTATAAACCAATTGTAAATTAATGAAAACAAACAAAACTCATCAATTGATCAACTTTTCATTATGTATGAGAAAATTATTATTTCTTTTTTTATTTTTTATTTATTTATTTATTTATTTTTTTAATTTAAACACCTTGATTACATACATGATTGTGTTTGGGTTTCAGTCATGTAAAGAACACCACCCATCACCAGTGCAACATTCCCATCACCAATGTCCCAAGTCTCCCTCCTCCCCACCCGACCCCCACCTGTACTCTAAACAGGCTCTCCATTTCCCTCATACATTCTCATTATTAGGACAGTTCAAAATGTAGTTATTTCTCTAACTAAACTCATCACTCTTTGTGGTGAGCTTCCTGAGGTGAGCTGGAACTTCCAGCTCTTTTCTCTTTTGTGTCTGAAAATTATTATTGCAAGAATGTCTTTCATTTTTCTTAAAACCCATAGATGAGTGAGACCATTCTGCGTTTTTCTCTCTCTCTCTCTCTCTGACCTATTTCACTCAGCATAATAGATTCCGTGTACATCCATGTATAGGAAAATTTCATGACTTCATCTCTCCTGACAGCTGCATAATATTCCATTGTGTATATGTACCACAGTTTCATTAGCCATTCGTCTGTTGAAGGGCATCTTGGTTGTTTCCAGAGTCTTGCTATGGTAAATAGTGCTGCAATGAATATAGGTGTAAGGAAGGGGTTTTTGTATTGTATTTTTGTGTTCCTAGGGTATATTCCTAGGAGTGGTATAGCTGGATCGTATGGGAGCTCAATTTCCAGTTTTTGGAGGAATCTCCATATCACTTTCCATAAAGGTTGAACTAGACGGCATTCCCACCAGCAGTGGATAAAAGTTCCTTTCTCTCCACATCCCTGCCAACACACTGTTTATTCTCATTCATTGTGATGTGTGCCATTCTCTGTGGTGTGAGGTGGTATCTCATCGTTGTTTTGATTTGCATCTCCCTGATGATTAGTGATGTGGAGCATTTTTTCATGTGTCTTTTGGCCATTTGTATTTCTTCTTTGTCAAAGTGTCTGTTCATTTCTTCTCCCCATTTTTTGATGAAATTATTATTTCAAAGACAGTTTACTTTAGGTTGAGAACCAATATTACTAGTAAGGTAATGTCATCCATATAAAACATTTTCATAAATATTATAATATATTCAGGTAAATAGAAGGTAGATAATACTTCATCAATAAATTGGAAAAATAAAATTATTCTCTAGAGTCTACATATGTAGCAAGTTTCTAAGAAAATATAAAGTATTAAGTATGACAAAATGGATTTGAATGTATGCATATATAGTTAGTAAAGTCACTAGTGATTCTTGTTAAGATTTTAATTATCCTTATTTCTTACTTTTAATATATCTTTAAGTACCATGATTACAAATATGTTTGTAGTTCAGTTATAAAAACATTCCTCGGGCCGGAGAGATAGCACAGCGGTAAGGCGTTTGCCTTGCATGCAGAAGGTTGGTGGTTCAAATCCTGGCATCCCATATGGTCCCCTGAGCCTGCCGGGGGCGATTTCTGAGCCTAGAGCCAGGAGTAGCCCCTGAGTGCTGCCGAGTGTGACCCAAAAACAAAAAACAAAACAAAACAAAAAAATTCCTCTTAATCATTGCAACATTTCCACTACCAGTGCCCCTATGTCCTTCCTCCCCACTCTTGCCTGTATTAAAGAGTGGCATTCTTTTTCTTTCACTAATTACCATTTTAATGATAGTTGTTAGTGTAGTTATTTTTCTAACTGAACTCACCACTATTTTTGGTAAGCTTCATATCGTGAGCCATCATCTCCATTGGGTATTATTCCTATGATATCTTTGATTTTTCTTAAATACATAAATGACTGAGACTATTCTGTGTCTATCTCTTTCCTTCTGACTTATTTTGCTCAACATAATAATCTCCATGTGCATCCATGTAGAGTAAAATTTCATTTTTCCTAATGGCTGCATAGTATTCCATTGTATAAATGTACCACCATTAGTCATTCATTTTTTGTCAGGCATCTGGGTTGTTTCCAGTTTCTGGCTATTGTAAGTATAACTTCAATGAATATAGGTGTGCATAAGTTATTTTTGTATTGTGATTTTGATTTCCCAGGATATATCCCTAGAAGTGGTATTGCTAGAACATTAGGGAGCTCAATTTCCAGTTTTTTGAGGATTCTCCATATTGTTTTCCATAAAGGCTGGTCTAGATGGTATTTCAACCAGCAGTGAGAGTTTCTTTCCCCCACATCCCCACCAGCACTGATTGTATTTCTTTATTATCTATTATAACTTTTATAATATTTATTTTGTCATACTTAATACTTTATATTTTCTTAGAAACTTGCTACATATGTAGACTCTAGAGAATAATTTTATTTTTCCAATTTATTGATGAAGTATTATCTACCTTCTATTTACCTGAATATATTATAATATTTATGAAAATGTTTTATATGGATGACATTACCTTACTAGTAATATTGGTTCTCAACCTAAAGTAAACTGTCTTTGAAATAATAATTTCATCAAAAAATGGGGAGAAGAAATGAACAGACACTTTGACAAAGAAGAAATACAAATGGCCAAAAGACACATGAAAAAATGCTCCACATCACTAATCATCAGGGAGATGCAAATCAAAACAACGATGAGATACCACCTCACACCACAGAGAATGGCACACATCACAAAGAATGAGAATAAACAGTGTGCATATCTGAAATGTGCATATCTATGAAAATAATTTTGTTTTATCTTTATTGTAATCAAACTTTAAAAACCTTACTTTTCCACTTTATTTTAAAACTTTCATGTATATTTGGAAATTTTAGATATGAAAATCTTTGCACTTAATTATGTGGTTTAAATACGTAATAATATTTCCAGTAAAAATTTTTTGCGTCCAAATCAAGAAGTTATAATCTGCCTTTGATTTCTAAGACTGAATATCAGAACAATACGTATGGGTGCTTGAATTTATTATATGAACAAGACAAAATAAGTTTTTATATTTTGAACTAAATATATTTTAAATTAACTTTACCTTTTTTAAAAAACTTTTGAATGTGTTTATTAGAACAACCTTAATTATTCAGTATCTTTCACTATATTTCCACTGAACAGTGTCACTTTCTGTGGTTTGGGGACTTACTTTATTTTAATTTTTGTTTTGTTTTGTTTTGTTTTTCGGGCCACAACCGTTTGATGCTCAGGGGTTACTCATGGCTAAGCGCTCAGAAATCACCCCTGGCTTGGGGGACCATATGGGATGCTGGGGGATCGAACCGCGGTCCTTTCTTGGCTAGCGCTTGCAAGGCAGACATCTTACCTTTAGCGCCACCTTGCCGGCCCCACTTTTATTTTAATTTAATTTTACTTTAAATTTTATCCTGGAATTTTTTTTAGAAAATATAGAGAACTTTTTAAAATCGATGCAAATTATGAATTTATGTTAGTTTTTAGAAAGTAGAATTTATTTGTAACATAAAAATGACTTTTGTTAGGATTAACTTTTTATTTCCTAGTATGGAATTTAGTAGAGGAATTTACTTCAGCACTATGTATTTAGTATTTCTTATTTATGTATTTATTTAGAATTTTGGGCCACACACGGTGACACTCAGGGGTTACTCCTGGCTATGGCTCAGAAATTGCACCTGGTTTGGGGACCATATGGGATGCGGGGGGTGGTGGTGGGGAGAATTTAGGTTCATCCTGGGTTGCCGTGTGCAAGGCAAATGCTCTACCGCTAAACCATTGCTTCAGGTCTTTTATTTTCATAGACATCTTGAACTGGGAAAAAAATACTAAAGAACCTGAGTATTCAAATGAATAATCCAGAAGCATCAAAATTTATGATAAACAAGAATCTACATTTATTGGTTAGGTAATTTTTCTTTTATCAAAGTTCAAATATTTTCTTCTCTTAAATTGAAAGAAGGAACTAAATGGAATCTCTCACTCAACATTGCTTAGTTGTTCATGCCTCAAAGAACACTGCACTGTTCTTCAGAAGATAGTAATTAAAGCTAAAACAATGTTCTGTAAGGTTTCCTTATCTTAATTTGGGATAAGATCCAAATTTGGGCTTTCATTTATTATGATTTTGGAATATAATGAATGTCTATTTCAGGATTTGAAAAGATAATATATATATCTTGTTGAATTTGGGCAATTTTACAGCCACACAACATTTTATAGGTTGTTACTAATAATGTAAAAAGAGAAGATTTGTGTTAGGTGTGCAAATTTTTTATAAGGATTTTGGGTTAATTATTACAATTTCAGTTTTTTATTTCAAATGAATAGAGAAAAATTAGTGAGTTTTTCACACTACATCTTTAATCACTTTTTGTTCTTTAATGTTAAAGTGAAGAAAAAATATATGGGTAAATTTATAAGTTGCTATGTGAGCAGTTATGTGAAATTTATGCTGTGTAATGGATTATGGAAAGCAGCTTTGAACAAACTAAATGCCTATTTCATTTGATCAAAGCATGTTTTTACAAATCCAATAATTATGCAATGTACTGTTTTTTTTTTAAGTTTTTCAAAGTATGGTAAACAAGAACTAGGTTTTCCTCATTTGCACAGTAATATGGACTTATAGGCTAAGGGTGATTTATGTACTGAAGTAATTTAAATTCCATACCTTCAAAGTCACAATGCATATGTTACATGCCTATAATTATGCTGCTCCGGGTGTGCAAGCCAAGAAGGTGGCAGAGTCAGACATAGGAAAAGAAAGGAGATTGATGATATGGTATTTTGCTAATACAATACAAGGCACTAATAGATTATGAACCTCATTCATGCTTTTTCTACCAGCACCTTCTAAATTACATTTTTAAACTGATGTCTTCACTGATTTCTATTTAGAGAATCTTTCTTCATTATAAAAAAAAATAACACTTTTGGTAAAAAATATATGAAAAAATTGAAAAACGATAACAAAACAATGTTTATAGTATGTATCTAAAACTTCTCTACCTTAAGGATAAAATGTCTCCTTATTACCTCTACCAAAAGCAGACACACAACCTTATTTGTTAGATTTGTAATACATATGCTTAAGTATCATTTTAGCCCTATATTTATAGCTTTTTGAAAAACTAAAATTGATTTTATAGAACCAAGATAAGCATATGTGTCCTAAAGAAAATTATGTCAAAGAAATAATAATTTGGCAGTGTTATAAAAATTTCTAGCATTTAAGTTCAAATTCTGATGAGTGTGGTTTACTTTAAAGAGTGCTGTGAATTTCCTCAAGTTGCGCATAAGCTTTTGTGTATTTTCTTATTGGGTGGACTTTAACTGGCTAAATATTTATGTGCAGTACAATTATACTAGGTAAGAAGATTTCTGGGGCCGGAGAGATAGCATGGAGGTAAGGCATTTGCCTTTCATGCAGGAGGTCATTGGTTCGAATCCCGGCGCCCCATATGGTCCCCCGTGCCTGCCAGGAGCAATTTCTGAGCCTGGAGCCAGGAATAACCCCTGAGCACTGTCGGGTGTGACCCAAAAACCACAAAAAAAAAAAAAAAAAAAAGAAGAAGATTTCTGATTGTTTTCTTATGCTTGTTCCCTGGTATTTAATCATCACCTAAATTCAGTTCAGATTTTATAGATTCTATTTTTCTGAAAGCTATTAATAAAAGCCTAGTTAATTTCAAAGTCTTCAATGCATGTTTTCATGATTTTTTTAAAGAAATATGTTATCTCATTGACATAAAAATAAAGTACCCCCAGCTTGCCTATTCAAAAAGAGTAAAATATAGATTTGTATTTTGAAGGGATAAGGAGATAACATTTTTTTTTTTTGGTTTTTGGGTCACACCCAGTGAAGCTCAGGGGTTACTATAGGCTATGCACTCAGAAATCACTCCTTGCTTGGGGGACCATATGGGATGCCAGGGGATGGAACCATGGTCCATTCTAGGTCAGCAAAGTCCCAACTGCTTACTCCACTGCTCCAACCCTCAAAATAACTTTTGATAACAATTAAAATGTTACTTTGACTTTCAGTTTAATATTTAACCCTGTTTGACTACTTTTTATGAAGTCTTTTATATACCTATGTTGTTTATTTGATAAATATGCATAAAAATAAAGTTAATGGACCTCATAGTTTTGAAAGAAATTAACAAATAAAATAGGAAATTGTTGTAGAAAAATACATTTCAAACATATTTTGTAAAAAGGCTTTAATTTTGTTTGATTTTGTTTATATATTTGTTACACCTGAAATCCTGTGACTAAGGAAATATGTGAATGTGGAGATTTCAAATCTCTAATCTTTACATTCCAATTTATAAAAGACACGCTGTTGTACTCTTTAAGATAGTAACTTTCGGGCCCAGAGAGATAGCACAGCGGCGTTTGCCTTGCAAGCAGCCGTTCCAGGACCAAAGGTGATTGGTTCGAATCCCGGTGTCCCATATGGTCCCCCGTGCCTGCCAGGAGCTATTTCTGAGCAGACAACCAGGAGTAAACCCTGAGCACCGCTGGGTGTGACCCAAAAACAAAAAACAAAAACAAAACAAAACAAAAAAAAAGATAGTAACTTTCTTTAGTGATAAAACTTTGACCTCTAAATTAAAAAAATTAAATAAATGTAGACAATTGGAATATAGAGAGACTATTTTAAGGATGAAATTGTTATATCTGGCATCTATGTTATACGGAACAGTGGCTATGTATACATAAAGTCTCATTTAAAATTCTTGAATATTTTTGTTTCTTTAAGATCCTTTTACTCATCTACACACAGACTACTATGAAACCCATAGAGATTGATAGGGCAGTGTTACTCAAATATTCTAAAGTATTTTATTTATGTATTTGGAGATTAGACACAAGAATGTTGCTAAAGGAAGTAAATATAAAGCCAGTAGTTATGTGTTTTTATAATATTGGTGCTAGTGTTAATTTAGGAAGTTATTTTAGTTTAGAGTCACTATTTTACTTATTCTCAACATTTGTTGTGGATAATAACGTAAATTGTTCTCTAATAGAACTAGAATTTGTTCATTAGTTATTCTGTGTTTTCATTACCTTGGAGTCTTAGATCATTAAAATATTTTCATGAAGCTAATATAATGCTGTATTATTTACTTATTTCTGAGAGTATCTTTAGAGAACATTTGCTCAAATTGCTCACAAAAGTTTAAAAATTAATACAAATATAATAAGCCTTTTATCTGAATATTTAACCCTTTGATTTCCCTGGAAACGAGATATCAGAGGATTCAAGTCTCACACACTATAAACTATCAATATTAACCATCAATGATATTTATTAATTAAATTCCTACAGGTTTAATAATGATCAACTCACTATATTTGTTGTGTATAATATTACAAATATTAAGGCAAAAATATGTTTTTGTTTTGTTTTGTTTTGTTTTATGGGCTACATTCAGCCATGCTCAGAATTTACTCCTGAATCTGAATTCAGGAACAATCCTGGTGGTTTTAAAGACTATGAGATTCTGGGGATTGAACCTGAGTCAGTCATACTATACAAGTGCCCTACCCATATTACTACTATTCTGGTTCCCCCAAGAAGTACTGTTCTCATGAAGAGGTGAGACAGTGTCATGTGATATTCTCCAACTCTCTGATGTGCCAATGATGTTGTGTTAGGGCCAGCTAAATTGGCTCAGGTGATACAACTGTGTACATCTCTGCCTAGATTTATATTAAGTCACATTATATCAGTAGATTGTAATTAATCACTGAGGGACTGTTTGTGCATGGAAATTGGCAAAGACTACAAATCAGGACTCCTTTATCTTTTTAAGAAAGTCATTGTTAACTATATACTAGTCCATCAATGACAACTGAGAGCTCTTGAGGATACAGCTAAAAAAATATCAATCCAGTACAATATCTTGATGTTACACCAAGGGGCACAGATAGACAAACTGTTTTCACTGAGAATTAACATATTGTGATAAGTTACAAAGCAAGCTGATACAGACTTATTATATGAATTACAGTTATAATGTTACTGAGATAGGAGGTTGGAAGAAACAAAATAAGGAAGAAGGAAGGAAGGAAGAATGAAGATAGGAAGAAAGGAAGGAAAATAAAATTAAGTAAATGAAAATAAAGTCACTAAAGTAGGCCTGATGCAAGCTAACTGTTATCTTAAAAGAAGACATTTAGATAGATGAGGAAAAACTTGGGATAATGTTTTACATAAAATAAAGAGATGTGAGGATACAGGGAACACTTGCCATCTGCAATGCTCCTGGAGAAGCAAAATTTGTTGGCACCTTGGTCTTGTACTTTCAATCCCTACAACTGTGAGGAATAAGTTTTTGTTGTTTAAACAATACAATCTGTGGCATCTTGTAGTAGTATTCCTAACAAAGTGAAATAAAGATTTAGAATTTTTATTTCATGAACAATTTGACACAAAAAGTGAATAAGCAGAACAATCATAAAATATATTTGTTTAGGCTTTTTCAAAGATGTTTCTGGATATAAGTTCACAATGACATTGTCATAGAAGCCTAGCTTTTTCATATTGTACTTCAGATACCCAAAGATAAGCTTATTTTCTCTAATTGTAAATTAAACCTAATTTTTAATTCTTTTTAAATATGCATTACTTTCAACTTGTTAAACTCAAAGTTAATTTTAAAGACGTGCATTTCCTGTGATTCCAGAACACAAAGATCAAATTTTTGTTTTAGTAACTAGGTAACTCATTTACCAATTAAGTATAGATATATTTGAGGAAGTCTCTAGGACCTGTGAAATATATTACAGTGGATATGGCACTTGCCTTATGCATAGCAGTTGATGAATTTTGATTTCCTGCAGCCCAGGTGTTCTCCCAAGTTTTGCCAGGATTGATCAGGATGTGTAGGACTAGAAGTAAGTCCTCAGTACAGTCAGTTATGTGCAGTCCCCCAACATACACACAAAAAAGGAAACAACTAGAGATTCTTATTCTCTAATTACATATATTTCATGTACAACTTTGAATAAAATGTACATTTTCTGGGCAGAGAGACAGTTTAGTGTTTAAGGTGTTTGCCTTGTAGGCAGCAAACCAGAGTCTACTCTCTAACACCTGAAATGGTCCACTGGGCCTCCAAGAATGATCTCTGAATGCAAAGATAAGTTCAGAGCTCATCCAGATTTAGCTACAAAACAAACAAAAATAAGTAAAGTTTATTACTATATTTTCTGAAACAAATCATTAACTAATTTGAAAAATATTGCTAGTTTCAGGAATAAGTTGCATTGTACTTTATTGTATTATCACAAAATTTTTCTTCATCACCTTCAATATTGGAATATTTTCCTTCTTATTCACACTCAGGTGTTTTGTTCTTCCTATCATTCTCTACTTCTCAATGAATGTATTTCACAGTTTATGTTTTTTGTTTTTTGTTTTTGTTTTGTTTTGTTTTGTTTTTGGGTCACACCCGGCAGTGCTCAGGTGTTACTCCTGGCTCTGTGCTCAGAAATCGCTCCTGGCAGGCTTGGGGGACCATATGGGATGCTGGAATTCAAACCACCGATCTTCTGCATGCAAGGCAAATGCCTTGCCTCCATGCTATCTCTTTGGCCCCTTGGTTTTCTTATTTCTTTGAAATTATGGCCTCTGACAGTAACAAATAAACTGGCCTCTTCTTTTTACATGTAACTCAAAATGCATGAGTATCTACTTCGATAGTATAGAATAAACAACTATCCTTTTATTAACAGATTTATGTCATAATTCCATAGCAACAGAGCTGGGAATGCAGGCCAACTACTCCAAATAAAATGCCAAATTATGCTATTATCTTAAATATAAGCATAAGTAAAAGTCATATAATCAGAAATGAGAATTATTGCATTGCATTTATTACCTCTTAATTGGTGATTTTTCAGTTAGTAGACATACAATTCTTTTACAACAGTGTACCATTTGTCCATCTTTGACTTTAGACCCATGAATTTGACGCATTGTTCTTACAAATTTCAGGTGCTTATGAGTTTGTCGTTAGGGATATATTTTTTTTAATTAAAGGTATTAAGCAGCACATTTATAGTCATTAAAAATCATCTAATTCATTTTTTATAATGTCCTATAATCAATGCATTAAAGGAAAGCTGGATTTTTTGAATAATAATTTCTGCTGAACTTTAGTATAATTACCATAACAACTTCTGTTGTGAAAAATTTTATCAAAAAACATATGCTTTTCCTGCTCATATTTATCAATACTGTTGAGATTTAAAACAGGAAAATAACTTAAATATTTCAAAATAAAAAAGTATTGGAGAATAGCAAAGCCTTGGTTATTTTATGGTTCATAATATGATTTTCTATTTTTTGCTTTGTGATCTGGGAGCACAATTAAACATCTACAAACATTAATAAAAGGGGGAACTCAACTACTTATTAAATAATTATTTTAGTCACAAATATTTAAAATATTGTCAATGATAGGATTTCATGAATACACTGTTCCAACACCTTACCCACACAACCCGACCAGTGTCAGTTTTTCTTCACCATTGTCTCAGAGTCTCTCTACCCCTCAATCACACCCTCCATTATCTCATAGTCATGGTAAACTCAGCCTATAGATCAGTTTTCAAATTCTATTACTTTTAGCCATTTGTTATTTCCTTACTATGATTTATCTTCTATGTTTGTCCCTGTTCTTTGACTTTCTTTACTCAGTACGATATTTTCCAGATCCATTCACATGGCAACATAGCAGCAAATTGTAGGGTTTTTGCTTTTCCTTATAACTATTATTTTGTTGTGTATTTGTAATTTCCTTATCCAGTTATGTACTCATGCTCAGGATTTATTCCAGACTGCATAACTCCTGGGAATGTTTGGGGGACCCTAATATAAGTGTCTAGAACCAATCCTGGGTCAGTATATACAAAGAGAGGGTCTAATTTGAAATACTGTATACCCAGCTCTGTTTTCAGGTTTTGGCTATTGGAAAGTGAAGTGCTAATGTATTTTCTTAATAAAATCTTTGGGCCTTTGCATTAGATGTAAAGAAATGGAACTACTAGGTCATAAAAAGATCAACCCTTAGTTTTTGTTTTTGTTTTTTTTTAGAATGTTTACATGGTGTGAGATAGGTATTTGTGTTCATTTTTTTTTTTTTGGATTTGACTAGTTTTTCAACATAATTTGTTGAAGAGGATTTTCTTGCTCCATTTCATACTCTTAGCTTCTTTGTAAAAGATTAGTGTCCTAGATAACTGAAGAACATATAATTCATCTCTTAATTTCATTCCTTTGAAATAAAAATGTGTTAAATAAATAATTCTTTGAATACTCAAGCAGAAAAGGGTTAACATTAAAATTATTTAATTTTTTTCTAGAATAAATATACAAAAGCATCCTTTACTTGGAGAAAAGAAAGAATAGTAACAAAAATAGTAATGATAGTAACAAAGAGTAGTTTTCATTTATAGGTATGGCATTTACTATAGATAATTTTATTTTATTTTCTAAATCAGTTTTTATTAAGGTATCAGAGTTTGTAGGAGTATTTAAATAGTTGTTTTAAACTGATAGTCCTGCTATAGCAATCACTCCACCAATGTCAAGATTCCTTTAATATGCTTCCAAGATTTTATCTATCCTTAAAAGCTATAATATATACTCTGAATTAGAATATTGAGAATCTTGTTTTGCTTTTAAATAGAAATTTTTGCAACAGCAATATGACTCATTAATATTTCCCCCAAAATCTTGGCTGAATTGGGCATTTAAATGAAAATAAATTTTATAATTTGATTTCTGTTAAGTTCTGATTGCCACACTTCATAAGCAACTCAGGAATTCTCTCTAATATTTATAGAATGTCCTCTTTGAAAGAGTTAAAAATTCCTAACAAGCATGATTTTGTTGAATATGCAAGGGAATGGAACTTTTTAATTTCAAGACTTTTTGTATATATAAAAAATTTAAAAACTGAAATATGATGTGTTGATATTTCATGTGTGTCATGACAGTTGTTAAATGACTAAATTTCTTTTTTCCTTAAAATTTTTTAAAGAAATCTGCACCAATAGCCTTGGGAGTAATATATTAAAGAACTTCAAAAATTCCAACATGAGACCAGAGCGATAGTGCAGCAGTAGGGTGTCTGCCTTGCACACGGCTGACCCAGGACCGATCGCATTTCGATGCCCTGGCATCCCATATGGTCCTGCATGCCAGGAGCAATTTCTCAGCGTATACTGCGCATCACTGGGTGTGGCCCCAAAATACCAAAACAAAATAATTTCCAACATGAAAAAAAAACACATCTTTTTTTGGCTATTTTTTATTTGCACAAACATGCACTATAGTAATAATAGCAAAATAAATAATCTTGTCATTTGATGAAAATGTAGTACTCCATAAATTACCATATAATTATAAGCTACTTTTTATGTTCATATCAAAGAAAAATAAAATATATTTTGCAAGATATTTTTAATAATTAAACATATCATTTACCAAAAACTGTCTATTCCTCAGGAATACAGAATATTTTCTTTAAAAAAAAAAATTCATGGGGGCTCCCTGTGTGTGACACCAGGCGGGGAAAATCCGCAAAAGTACACCGGCCCAGTGGGGCTCAGCTGTGAAAGACTGTGAGTGTGACCTGTCTATATCTGTCTACTGTCCTCTTGCGTGAAACTCTTGCGAGTGGGGCAAAAAGAGCCTCCAGAAACCTCGCTCGCCCAGACGCCATTTTCAGGGAGGGACTTCAGAGCATAAAAGCCGGCTATCCTTTGCAAAAGCTGGCTCCCTGTGTGTGACACCAGGCGGGGAAAATACGCGAAAGTACACCGGCCCAGTGGGGCTCAGCTGTGAAAGACTGTGAGTGTGACCTGTCTATGTCTGTCTACTGTCCTCTTGCGTGAAACTCTTGCGAGTGGGGCAAAAAGAGCCTCCAGAAACCTCGCTCGCCCAGACGCCATTTTCAGGGAGGGACTTCAGAGCATAAAAACCGGCTAACCTTTGCAAAAGCTGGCTCCCTGTGTGTGACACCAGGCGGGGAAAATCCGCAAAAGTACACCGGCCCAGTGGGGCTCAGCTGTGAAAGACTGTGAGTGTGACCTGTCTATGTCTGTCTACTGTCCTCTTGCGTGAAACTCTTGCGAGTGGGGCAAAAAGAGGCTCCAGAGGAGCATGGCCGCTCCGCTTCGCTACGCGGCCGTGCACTCTTTCTAAGGAAAGAACTCCATTGCAACAAGAAGGAAAAATCACACTAAGAACGGCGCTATATCACAGAAGCAAACATTTCTCTCTGGACTGTCTTCTCTGTTGCATGCTCGGGCCTAAGATTTGACCCAGTGTGAGGCTTCATCCACGGAGGACTCCCCTCCCGTAGAGGCAAGTCAGCCCATCCAGAAAGGGAGGAGCCAGAGGAGTGTGCTGCCTACATCATATAGACAATGAATACCACTACAACACGTAGAAAAACCCACAATACAAGTGTGACAATGGGGAAACAACGCAGGCCAGCATCAGACATAGAGAATGAAGATGACAATTCTGAGGACCAGATAATGACTGAACAACTAATCAACCTCTCAGATAAGGACTTTAGACTAGCAATATGGAAGGTGCTCAACAGACTCCAAGAAACCATGGATCGAGTTGAACAGAACACTAATAAGAACCAAGAAAATATGAAGGCAGAAATGACAAAACTCCAAACTGAAATAACATGTCAACTAACAGGACTGAAAAAGTCAGTAAACGAAGTGAATGACAAAATGGATAAGCTCTGGGACAGGGTATCAGAAGCTGAGAATAGACTTGGTGCTGTGGAAGATGAGATACATAACAATTCCATACAGCAGGAGAGATTGGACAAAAAAATTAAAGCAAATGAGCAGACAATGAAAAAATTAGTCAAAGAATGGGAACAGACGAAAATAGAAGTCTATGATAAGATCAACAGAAACAACTTAAGAATCATTGGAGTCCCAGAGACCCAGGAAGAAAATTTCCAGGAAGAATCAATGGTCAAGAATATCATTAAAGAGAAACTTCCAGAGCTAAAGAATATATGTGATCAAATCCTGCATGCCCGAAGAGTACCAACCAAAAGAGACCCAGAAAAACCACCCCAAGACACATCCTAGTCACAATGACAAATCCCACAGATAGAGACAGAATTCTGAAAACAGCAAGATCAAAAGGGGAAATCATGTTCAAGCAAGCTTCCCTGAGATTTACAGCAGACCTGTCACCAGAAACGCTCAATGCCAGAAAGCAGTGGTGGGATATTGTGACAAGACTGAATGAAATGAATGCTTCACCCAGAATACTATACCCAGCAAAACTCACTTTCCGGTTTGATGGAAGAATACATGGTTTCACAGACAAAAAACAGCTCAGAAACTTCACAGACACAAAACCAGTCTTAAGAGAAAAACTGAAAGACCTAATCTAAGACAAGACTACCCAAAAGACACACCAAATTTTGAAATAAAGATGGCGTTAAATCCCAGGACAATTCTTTCTCTCAACGTCAATGGACTAAATGCACCAGTTAAGAGACACAGAGTGGCTAAATGGATCAAAAAACTCAATCCAACCTTCTGCTGCCTACAAGAAACGCACCTGAATAGTCAGAACAAACATAGACTCAAAATAAAAGGCTGGAGAAAAATTATCCAAGCAAACAACACCCATAAAAAAACTGGAGTGGCCATACTAATATCAGATAATGCAAACTTTATACTCAGGAAGGTTGTAAGGGACAAAGACGGACATTTTATATTAATCAAGGGGTACGTAGAGCAGGAAGAATTCACTCTCCTAAACATATATGCACCGAATGAGGGGCCAGCAAAATATTTAATACAACTGTTGACAAATCTGAAAAATAATATCAACAACAACACAATAATTGTGGGGGACCTTAACACGGCTTTGTCAACACTGGACAGGTCAACCAGACTGAAACCCAACAAGAATATACTAGACCTGAGGAGAGAAATGGAAGAAAGAGGCCTAGTGGATATATATAGGACACTCCATCCCCAGAAACCTGGATACACATTCTTCTCCAATGTACATGGGACATTCTCCAGGATAGACTACATGCTGGCACATAAAACATACCTCCATAAGATCAAGAGGATAGAAATTTTGCAGGCTACCTTCGCTGACCACAAGGCTCTGAAATTATTTGTGAACTCCAAAGGGACTCAGAAGAAACACTTTAACACCTGGAAGTTAAACAGCCTCATGCTCAATAACCAGTGGGTCCGAGATGAAATCAAGGAGGAAATAAAAAGGTTCCTGGAAACAAATGACAATAAAGACACAAACTCTCAGAACATATGGGACACAGCAAAAGCAGTACTGAGAGGAAAATTTATAGCTTTGCAAGCACACATCAGGAAGGAAGAAGGAGCTTACCTGAGTAGCTTAATGACACAGCTAATAGAACTAGAAAATGCTCAACAAAAGGACCCAAGAATAGCAAGACAGAAGGAAATAACAAAGCTGAGAGCAGAAATCAACGAAGTGGAAACTCAAAAAACAATCCGAAAGATCAACGAAAGCAGAAGTTGGTTCTTTGAAAAAATAAACAAGATTGATAGACCACTGGCAAACCTAACAAAGAAAGAGAGAGAGAGAAACTTGATAACTCGTATCAGGAATGAAAAAGGAGAGATCACTACTGATATGACAGAGATTCAAAGGGTAATCAGAAACTACTTTGAAAAACTCTACGCCACTAAAAATGAGAACCTGGAAGAAATGGATAAATTCTTGGACTCTTATAATCTTCCACGGTTGAAGGAAGAGGATGTAGCATATCTAAACACCCCCATCACCATTGATGAAATTAAAACAGTAATCAAATGTCTGCCGAAAAACAAAAGCCCAGGTCCAGATGGATTCACTAATGAATTCTATCAAACTTTCCAAGAGGAACTACTGCCAATCTTGGCAAGACTCTTTCATGAAATTGAACAAACAGAAACACTTCCAAATAGCTTTTATGAAGCCAACATCACCTTGATACCTAAACCAGACAGAGACGCTACCAAAAAAGAAAATTACAGACCAATATCACTGATGAATGCAGATGCAAAGATCCTCAACAAAATCCTGGCAAATAGGATTCAATGCCTCGTTAAGAAGATCATCCACTACGATCAAGTAGGTTTCATCCCAGGAATGCAAGGCTGGTTTAACATCCGTAAATCTATCAACATAATACACAACATCAATAACAAGAAAAATAAAAACCACATGATCATATCAATAGATGCAGAGAAAGCATTTGATAAGGTCCAACACCCATTCTTAATCAAAACTCTCAGCAAGATGGGAATGGAGGGAACCTTTCTCAATATAGTGAAGGCCATCTACCACAAGCCAGTGGCAAATATTATCCTCAATGGAGAAAAACTGAAAGCCTTCCCTCTAAATTCTGGCACAAGACAAGGCTGTCCTCTCTCACCACTCCTATTCAACATAGCACTGGAAGTACTTGCTATAGCGATTAGGCAAGAAAAGGATATCAAGGGAATCCAGATAGGAAAGGAAGAAGTCAAGCTCTCACTGTTTGCAGATGACATGATACTCTACTTAGAAAACCCTAAAGACTCTATCAAAAAGCTTCTAGAAACAATAGACTCATATAGCAAGGTGGCAGGCTACAAAATTAACACACAAAAATCAATGGCCTTTCTATATACCAATAGTAATAAGGATGAAATGGACATTAAGAAAACAACCCCATTCACAATAGTACCACACAAACTCAAATATCTTGGAATCAACTTGACTAAATATGTGAAGGACCTATACAAAGAAAACTATAAAACTCTGCTCCAAGAAATAAGAGAGGACACACGGAAATGGAAACACATACCCTGCTCATGGATTGGCAGGATTAACATCATCAAAATGTCAATACTCCCCAAGGCATTATACAGATTTAATGCCATCCCTCTAAAGATACCCATGACATTCTTCAAAGAAGTGGATCAGACACTTTTGAAATTCATTTGGAACAATAAACACCCTCGAATAGCTAAAGCAATCATTGGGAAAAAGAATATGGGAGGAATTACTTTTCCCAACTTTAAACTGTACTACAAAGCAACAGTTATCAAAACAGCATGGTATTGGAATAAGGATAGGTCCTCAGATCAGTGGAATAGGCTTGAATACTCAGAAAATGTTCCCCAGAGATACAACCATCTAATTTTTGATAAAGGAGCAGGAAATCCTAAATGGAGCAGGGAAAGCCTCTTCAACAAGTGGTGTTGGCACAATTGGATAGCCACTTGCAAAAAATTAAACTTAGACCCCCAGCTAACATCATGTACAAAGGTAAAATCCAAATGGATTAAAGACCTCGATATCAGCCCCAAAACCATAAGATATATAGAACAGCACATAGGCAAAACACTACAGGACATTACAGGCATCTTCAAGGAGGAAACTGCACTCTCCAAGCAAGTGAAAGCAGAGATTAACAGATGGGAATATATTAAGCTGAGAAGCTTCTGCACCTCAAAGGAAATAGTGCCCAGGATACAAGAGCCACCCACTGAGTGGGAGAAACTATTCACCCAATACCCATCAGATAAGGGGCTAATCTCCAAAATATACAAGGCACTGACAGAACTTTACAAGAAAAAAACATCTAACCCCATCAAAAAATGGGGAGAAGAAATGAACAGACACTTTGACAAAGAAGAAATACGCATGGCCAAAAGACACATGAAAAAATGTTCCACATCACTAATCATCAGGGAGATGCAAATCAAAACAACGATGAGATACCACCTCACACCCCAGAGAATGGCACACATCACAAAGAATGAGAATAAACAGTGTTGGCGGGGATGTGGAGAGAAAGGAACTCCTATCCACTGCTGGTGGGAATGCTGTCTAGTTCAACCTTTATGGAAAGCGATATGGAGATTCCTCCAAAAACTGGAAATCGAGCTCCCATACGATCCAGCTATACCACTCCTAGGAATATACCCTAGGAACACAAAAATACAATACTAAAATCCCTTCCTTACACCTATATTCATTGCAGCTCTATTTACCATAGCAAGACTCTGGAAACAACCAAGATGCCCTTCAACAGACGAATGGCTAAAGAAACTGTGGTACATATACACAATGGAATATTATGCAGCTGTCAGGAGAGATGAAGTCATGAAATTTTCCTATACATGCATGTACATGGAATTTATTATGCTGAGTGAAATAAGTCAGAGAGAGAGAGAGAAAAACGCAGAATGGTCTCACTCATCTATGGGTTTTAAGAAAAATGAAAGACACCCTTGTAATAATAATTTTCAGACACAAAAGAGAAAAGAGCTGGAAGTTCCAGCTCACCTCAGGAAGCTCACCACAAAGAGTGATGAGTTTAGTTAGAGAAATAACTACATTTTGAACTGTCCTAATATTGAGAATGTATGAGGGAAATGTAGAGCCTGTTTAGGGTACAGGCGGGGGTTGGGGGGGGAGGAGGGAGATTTGGGACTTGGGTGATGGGAATGTTGCACTGGTGATGGGTGGTGTTCCTTTTATGACTGAAACCCAAACACAATCATGTATGTAATCAAGGTGTTTAAATAAAAAAAAATTAAAAAAAAAAACGCATTAGGCAAGTGTCTTGCTTTCCTGAATAGAAGATAATAGATGTATAAAGACACAGAGCCAAATTTGCCAAACCAAAAGCCTCTAAAAATGCAGTAACACCCTCCCTGACTGACAGGATTGTGTATGTACATTTTTCCTGGTCTTAACATAAATATAACACTATGTCTGAATGCCTTACTGACTTGAAGAATAAGCAACTATACCTATTTTTATTAAGCATATATATATATATATATATATTATTCAGAGACAATAGTGCTATTTGTTCTTGTTATCTGTAAATCATCGGTTGCATTTGAAAACTTGAGCAAATTTGAGTTCTGTGATATATGTAGTTCAGAGATAAAGCACTTGCCTTGCATTTGTGAGGCTCTAGGTTTGATCCCCAGCAACATAAAAGCAAACAAAAATAAATAAATAAGCAAATAAAAAAAATTCATGGAATTGATCTTAATAAGTATGCATCTTAAAAATGGGGAATTTGTTTAATGTGATAAGTTTTATCCTTTAATTTTTACTTAGAAAAGCAAATATTCTCATTAAAACCAAATAGTTTAGAAATATATGTAGTTTATAACAAGCTAGACACAAAATGAACCCATTATACCAGTAGTTCAGGGGGCTAAAAGTAGAGATATGGGATGCATGCTGGGAACTATGGTGGAGGGAAGTCAACACTGGTGGTGAGAATGACCCTAATTTACTGACACTATATGCCTAAAATACAACTGTGAAATATTTGTAATTCACAATGGTCTCAATAAAGTTAAAATATATATGTAGTTTATCATGAGATTATTTCTTCAAAACCACCTTTTATTACTTTATGAGCACTTATAATTAATTATTTACTGTTATTACATCTGATATTTTTTCTTCATGTAACCACATACAGAATTTTAAAATTGGTTTATTCAATGCACGGATGAATGCTTCTTGCTTAAAAACATTCAACCCTATGCAACGCTTTTCTCTGTGGCTTTGTAATGGAAGCAGGAGTTGGCTGGCCGAAGCCATCTGTGCTAACAAATAGGTTCAGAGGTTACTCCTAGCTCTGTGCTCAAGGGACCATGTGGTGTCAGGGAACAAGCTAGGGTCAAACATATGGTAGGCAGGTGCATTAACTCTTCTACAATCTTTCTGGCTCTACTATGTTTAGAGAGCCAGAGATTATTTAATATTTATATATAAAAAGTCATCTAATTTTTTCAAGTAGCCTAACAGGATTTTACTGAATGAATAGGTAATAATTTATTGAACTAATTATTTTTGAGTATTTGGATTGTTTCCCATTTTAATTCATTTTCTAGAGGAACAATCAAAATCAGCATGTTTTAGTTTATTAATAAAAATGTTATTCTTTTAGAGAATTATTACCGATTAAAGTCAGAATAATGACATTGAGATTTAAATTTTTGATATAGAATTATATATAAAATATAATGCATTATTTATGTATCTATGTTAAACTGGTATAACATAATGGGTTATATATATTGAAGATCAACATTTTTGCTTCTTTTGAACTCTGTCAATTATTAAGTGACACTAGCTAAACTACCTCTCTTCTCTGGGCATTATGTTACTATTTATAGAATTATGAATATGAACACAATGATCTTTAAAAAGTCTAAAAACTCTGGATAGAAGATTCTTGGTTGCAACTGCAAACAAATTATGTGCCCATGACAAGCTCAGTAAGATGAGGATTACAGAACAGAAGTAAGCTGCTTCATAAAATCTTGATTTTTCATTTTGTGTTGGTAAATACTGGATAGAAGTCATAATAGATTTTAAAAACTAGAGTACTACCTCTGCATATGCCTCTATTTTAACCAGTTCTTATTTTATATCATACCTATGTTCTTTGGATATATGTGGGATAAAGACCTTTCATTTCAAATAAAGATGTACTATACTCTATCTCAGATGTTCATTCAATTTGAAACACAAAAATTTATCTTCTTTGCTTGGTTTAGAATAAATCAAGTTTGCTCAGAGTCTCCATTGTCTAGGTAAGATTTTGAATCTAGAATGGAATTAGAGGGCACTTAAGAGTTAGTCTAGTGGTTAAAGTGTTTGCTTTATACAAAGCTAATTGACCCTGGCTTGATCCCCAGTGTTCTAAATACCTTCAGGAGTGACCCCTGAGCACAGAGCCAGAAGTATGCCCTGATGGCCACTAGTGTGGCTCTAAAATCACACACACACAACTAAATTAGAACAGAGACATCATGACTTTTAAACATTTTCCACTGAAACACTTTTTCATCAAGAATGATTTTATGTAATCTGGCATATGGGCATATGAAATAAGTATTGATATCAAACACTGATAATGAAAAAAATATTTTAAAACTAATCTTAAAAATTTTTACTGCACCCTCATTCACTTATGTGACCCTGTGCAGAGTTGATTATGACCCACAATTTAGAAAGATGGGTTTAGAGTATTTTATGCCCAGGAGAGTGTGCTCTGAATTGATGCTAGATATTTAAATGGTTAACTTAGTGCTGTTTGGGGAGTTAGTCTTTTTCTACTGGATGATTTTTTTTCAAAATTATAGTTAGAAAAAGAAGAGATCAATAGGCAACTACCTTAAATAGTAAGATGAAAATAACTGCTGCTCATCAGTCTCTTAATTAGTTTGACTAAAAAGAAAATGAACGTCTATTAAGTAGTCCTTTTATTGCACTTATCAGACACAACCCTGTGATCTCTATGTCTTTGTACTAACAATAAAACTATTATGTTTGAAGAGTCTCCTGCAAAAGAATATAAAACACAGATGCTTATTGCTAAAGGAAGTACATTTTAATATATTATAATTTTTTTTTTACTTATTGAGTCTATATTGACTACCTAAAATCATACTAAAAATGTGAACTGAAGCAAGTTCTCTTATGGTGAAAGATCCTTTTACAACCCAGAATTCTAGACACTTCTTAAAGCAAAAGTTTTGTTGCTACCTACCCACAACCAGTCTAATTGTAAACACTTACCCTGGAATATTTTATTGATATAATGGAGTGTGCAAAAGTTTGTTTTACATTGTATTTCCCAATAAAATATATTTCAAAAATATTTTATAGTCATTCATACATAATAATATATTTAATAATTCTATTAATATCCCTGTTAACAAACATTTTACTACTTTTCTAACACTAGCAACTGTGAGCACTCATCTTTATTTATCAGATGTATGAGTTCTCACTTTCTTATTTGGTGATGCTCACTTTGGAAAGAAATGAAATTCTCTAGCAGAATTTCTCTATGATTCCCACCCTTACCTGAGGTGAAGGCCAGCTCTAATTTTTAAAATAATTGCTTTGAAAATAGTTTATATGTTCCAGAAGTCCATGAAAATGGCTTCAGTGTTGATCTTCACATTAATCCCCTTTTCTACTCTCAGAAGAAAAACTTGCATTATCCTTATATAAATAATTTATACAAAGCCATTCAGCAGGGGAATGGGCTAGTGCTAGTAGCTTATCTAAGAACTCTGATAGGCCAAATTATTTATTCTATTAGGGGTGAGAAATTTTGAGATGTACTTGCATTTGTTTTAAGCACGTCTATAATAAATACAGGGCAAATCCAAAATGTATGAATTAGCTCATAGAGCTTCACAGAAATTCACCAACTATTTAAACTAAAGGACGAGAGTTAATAATAATTTCTTTAGTTTTCTTCTTTCTTCTTTTGGTGAATTTAATTTCAAATGAATCATTGATTAAAAATTTGAAATTATTTATAAAACAATTAAAAATCTTTGATTTGTATATCTTGTTGGCTACAAAGCATCATTTTTTATTTTTAATCGCACAGCATTTTTGTGTTGAATATCTTCAAATACATTTTATCCAGTTTGAACCAAAGGCTATACTTAATTTTCTTAAAAGATTCTTAATATTAATTCAGGCACCACTATGAATTCTGGGTGAGAAAGGATGAATCCATTTTCTCAGCAAGATTCAAGACTTTATGCCCCCTTTAAAGACTCATGCTATGAGCAAGGCTGGAACTGTTTATGACAGATGCAAATTATACTCAACATCTTTTGTATTTTACAACTTTTAATCAGGCATGCATCCTCTAAAACCAATTATTTCCTTTAAAGCCCAGAATTCTGGAGACTTCATAAAGCAAAAATCTTACTGCTACCTTCAAGGAACTAAAACTATCTGATTTTTTTATTTGCTGCTGCCATTAGATTGAAATGATTTTTCTTCAGTTTGCTCAAAGCCAGATTTAAAGTCAGGTCCCAAAGGTAACAGGAAAGTCGATCCCCTAAGCTACTCAGTCATTGTTTGCTTTTTTTTTTTACATGTAATATCCTACTTCTAAGCCAGAATATAATTTAAAATACAAAACACACTCTACATAAATATGTCCTTTAGAAATGTTGTAATCTGACATTTAATAGACATTAACTAAGTGCCTTATTTCATGTTTGTCCAGGAAAATGGAGAAATTATAAATAGCTTTTGAGACAATTATTTCTTAATAGCTCTCTACATATTTTGAATGCTACACATTTTCTCACTAACTTCAAATCAATAGCACTATGTGCTCTTTTAGAACACAGACCTGCAGATTTCTTATTTACAAGGCCCTAAACAAGCCTAAAGCATTCTAAGTACTTTACACCTTTTGAGCTTCTGAGAGTCATTCAAAGAGCTCTGGTTTGCAGCCACTTTCTGTTTTCTGGGACCAGCAAAGGGTTACTTCAGCCCAGGAACTGCAAGTACGAGCAACAGGACTCCATTGGCTTTAATTTGTCCCTGTCTTTCATTTGATACTACCAGTATTAATAGCTTTGCAAGGAAATTCTGCAGTCATTAATCATAATAATTAATCAGATCCAATTATATTGCATATAAATGCGAACAAATTGCTGAAAAAATAATGATCTATCACCAACATGTCACAAGGAAAAGGAGACTAAAATAGTAATTAGAAGCAGGGATTTAGTTGTATACAAGTGCCTTGCAACTGATTTTAACAGTATGATGATCCGATGATGTAATTAGTTGAAAGTATAGCAGGCATTTTTAGCAGACCATCTAATGACTGCACAACTTGAGAAGAAAGGCCTACTTTTCTCGAAGATTATATATACTTCATTTGCTCCTAACTTTACACTTTTGAATAAAGAAGATCTGCTGGTTGGTCTCAGAGTTTGAATACTCTGAATGAAATTGTTCCAGCATGTGTTTTCTGGATTTTTAGTATCTAATTTATTAGTTGTACTGTCCATAAACTGGAGAATTCTGGATATAGGAATGAATAAATAAAATATGACATTTTTTACTTTTGCAATCATAAAAATGTGTAACATATAATTTAAAATGAAATGTTTTGCTTACAGTAAGTTAACACACTGTGGGTAGCACGCATGTTAGCTATTTTCACCTATCTTCCTTTCCTTGAACTGAACTGAAAACATTTCAGAAAATGGAATTACTCTGTTTTCACTTCAGTTAGCACTCTCCAGAGCACTGGCAGATTTTTATCAGAAACCATTTCAAAATATGTGCATGTGTGTGTAAATTCTGTTGACACATTCTTAAACCTGGCCCAAGAGACTTGTTCAGTGAAAGTTACACAATAAATTTAAAAATATGGCCCTCCTTTTTCTATCTACATTGTCTCACAAGATAGATCTTCCTATATATATATATATATATATATATATATATTTAATCTAAAACATGTGCTATGCACATGCATCATTAACATTAACTTATTATGTAGTCAGACATGTATTTTTAAAACCTTCAAAATGTTTCCTAGCTTGACTAACCGACTTACTCAAAATGGTTAACTAAAGATTGATGAGCAGTTTTTATGATAGGTTTGCAACTTGAAAATAAATGTTAGGTTCATCATAGTTTTCAATACTAAGCACTGCACTTTACCATCTTTGATCTCAGTGTTGTGACTACTACAAAGAAAGAAAACCTTATCTTACCTTTTCCAGCATCTACTGCAGAAGACCTCAATAATGCATAAGAACATCTGGAAATACGGTAATTTCAGCTATCAGAGATAAGGATTGACACAGAACAGGTAAACCCTACAAAGTCATCATGTTGAAATGAACTGATTAAGGTTTAGTAACATAAGACATCATGTATAGTGTTTCTATGCTTGCTACATCTTGCTATTTTATTTTTAAAAAAGAATTGCAATTATATCTATTTAAAAGGGTGATTAACTGAGTGCAAATTATATTTTATATAGACAGAAATGCCTCCATATCTATTGCCATACACATCTATTTAGAGTTAACTGTGAGTTCATAGAAAATACATGGGCATAGTAAATAAGGTTTTGAAATGACAATTTTTTACTGGTTGCAAGTGCTAATTGCTAGTTTCTCAAGGGTATAGAATTAATCACCTGCTAGATTTACAGTCTCTAGGTTGAGACCTGAGATGGAGGCAATAAGAAAAGCTCTTGAGGGACATATCATATGGTGAGTCTAAATATCAGTCTCTATGCATATGTAAATTGGTAACAAAGTTTTTTCAAAGCTCAAGTATGCTAATTTCAAACAGGCAAGACTAAAGCTAGCTTTTAGCAGCTGTTTAACGTCTGCCTGTGGGTGGTAGAGAGAGCTTAAAATACAAGCAAACAGTGGTGCATAAGTAATTAAGCAACATTTTGCTGGGCATAAATAATTCTGTTTATATTGCTCTTTTGAAGAGTATAGAATACAAAATAACAGATCAAGTGCACCTTTGGTCACCAGAGGTTAACTGTTCTTCCTCTTTACCTTGTCTTTGGCTTTACAATTTAAAGGAAATAAAGTTGACTACACAATCTTTTACAACTTAATAGGAAATAAAGTCATTAAAGGCAGAAAAAAACTATTTCAGATTAATTTCACTTACAGATCAAATTTACTGTTTTATTATAGTCTAGCAATTTTACAAAGAGAATGGAATATCTAATTACAGAATTGTTTATTAATATTTTATCTTTGCGATTATTTTAAATATAGTATTTGTTAATATGAGAAAAATAATGCCTTCAACATAACATGCAAAAATATGCTTTTAATATTTTAAGATCTATTTTAATTATCTATGCATTAATAATACATAGATAAATACATGATTCACTTAGAGATTGATGCCTAAAAATAAGAAATGCTTAAGTCAATTTATCACACACAGAATAATCACCTAATTTGAACAGCATTTGCTAAGCCTGTAGAAGTATCCTAAAGCAAAAGAAGTTGGTTTCAAAAAAAAAAAAGATTGCATTTGATTCAATAAAAACCTTGAAATTGACCAGAGGAAGATGAAAGATTTAACATGATTTAAAAATACCTATTCTGGAAAAAAGGATTATAGATACTAACTGTGAAAAGAGTCAGGGGTTTAAACTTTGTTTGCGTTAAATATTCATGGTCTAGGGAGTTAATGGTAAAAGGAAGTACTCAGTTGGGTATTAGATATTATAAAAGACTTTATAACACATAAGAATTCTAGGAAGGTAGGAATAGCTCTTGATGCACACAATTGCTATTTTTCTTTGCATGGAAAGATGCATAAATGAAATAGAATTTTATAAACTTATTTTTACCTACCTTCAACTGAATTAAGAAAATATGTAAAAATCTGGTGAAATTTAAATTTCTTTTTCTGACAAAAATATATTTTCTAATTTTTTATTTAAAAATATTTTATAGAGCTGGGGCAGTTAGGTTGTTTGCTTTGCACACTGCCATCTTGGTTTAAATCTCTGGTACTTCATATGGTCTCCAATACAATCAGGAATGATCCCTGAGCACAGAGCCAATAGTTAATCCCTGAGTATCATTGGGTGTAGCCTCACTGACTCCCCCCACCCCCAATGTTTATAATTTAGGTTTTTAAACTACTTATGTTGAGCAGAAAGGAGGATAAGCAATTGTGTGGGAAAAGACTTGATATTCAGGTAGTCAGGTATGGCATTTCCTGATAAAGACAGATATTTGTACCTTGTTCTTTCTCTTCTACAAGATGTAGGTATTAGCACTAGTTCCAGCCTCTCTGATAAAGCACAAAGATAAAAAACAGTTAATGACTGAATGATACTCATTTTTTGGGGGGATAGTATCCCAAATCTTTACAAGTTCACGGACCATCTTATTCAGAAAACCTTAGTTGAGTTGTTTTCTGTCACACCTCTCATTGCATAGCTAATGAGAGGATGTAAGGAGGCTAACAAAGCTGCACAGCATTTAAACATTTACTATATTATGTTTTGGGGCTAAACCTAGCAGTGGTTGGGGAAAAGCTCCTAGCTCTACTCCTGTGGAGTGTCTTGGGTGAATATATGCAAGGGATCAAACCTGGGTGGTTTAATGCAAGGCAAGTACCATACCCAATGAACTCTCTGACCTTGTTTTAAAAATACTTGTTTGAAAGTGTTTACAAATATAGATTATACAGTAATCACTTCTCAAACTACTATAATATATGCTATTTTCCTCTTGGTCATTATTTCACTGAAAATTTTTTATTGTCTTTGTATATCCTAAATAACAATCACAATCATTGTCATTAGATAAAATCTTATATAATTAAGTAAGAATTTGCATATGTTTCAATTTCATGAGCTTTACATAAACTTGGAAGTTTCTAATTAGGTATTGGGTTTTTTTCAGTATTTGGGGGGATTTGAAGTGTTCTATTGTTTGCTGTACATTATTTTTTTTCCTTTATAATTTGATTTCTGTAAGCTCCTAAATACCTATCAATATTTTAGAGCTGTTTATCGCATAAATTTTTGTCCATCAGAATGAATAGTTATTGAAAAAGAAAAGTAATTTTGGAGATGAAACCTTTGTTCTATACACCTCAGTGTAGGGTAACAGCTTCAATACTTATGACTCTTAAGGTGCTCTCTCTTTTATTTGGGGGGGGGGTCACACCCGGCAGTGCTCAGGAGTCACTCCTGGCTCTATGCTCAGAAATCGCTCCTGGCAGGCTCAGGGGACCATATGGAATGCCAGGATTCAAACCACCATCATTCTGCATTTAAGGCAAATGCCTTACCACTGTGCTATCTCTCCGGCCCCTTCCTTAAGTTGCTCTCATTTCACTTATTATTTATGGGCATTTGAAGGCAGATATGCTTTTTACTTCTCATGATGAAATGATATTCTACTTGTAAATGAGATTATTGTTTATTGTACTTAATGTTTTATTAAGTTTCTATGTTTCACAGTTATTCATAGTTGACTCAATCATGCAGTGAGTGTACCAATATAAATTTCTCCACCAATGTTAATTTTACTACACCATATTTAAGCAAAAAAAAACAAAAACAACTTTGATCAGAACTCTAAATATGATTGACGCAAGCCTCAAAACTCTGATGAATTACAACTAATTCATTGTTTTATTGACAAAACTGATATTCATCAGCAAGGAATGTGCAAACAGTGTTATTAACTAACTGAAGTAGAGTTCTAAGTAGAAAACCTTGATCTGTCAGGTACCAAAATGTCTAGCTTTGTTTTAGAATCAGAATCTAATGCTTTGTTTTAGAACCAGAATCTAATGCTAGGTAGAGAGGTTCTGGCAATACAGTATGTATAAATAACCAATGTCATATAGGATGGTAGCTGGAGAGGGTTTAGCTTCACAATCATTTGATACCCATAAATCAAGAAATACAGGAATAAGTGAATAAAAATTTTTATAGACAACAAACTACAAGTTAAAAGAGGCTTGGGCTCATGTTCTCAGAGTAGACATTTTGTCTGATGGCCAAGGAAATGGTTTTTATAGGAAAGAAAGCATTGAAAAACTCTGTTTTACAAAAAGCATGCTGATAGATGCCAGAGTCATAAGTGAATTCTTTTTGTGAACTGTTTCCCTGTGGCTCATAGACTCTTCTCTGCCAACTTAAATAAAGGTTTCCTTATCTTAGACTTCAGGAGGGAGGACAAGAAAAGGGTAAATATCTCTACCCAGAAATCTGCTATATCTTTAATTTTAAACTCAGCTCTTAATTTAGCTTAGGATAGTTTTAGTTCTTCAATTTTATGAGACCAGAATTAAAACTTATATAATTTTTACTAATTTCAATAGAAAATATTTTTCTTCCTTTACAATCATTAGTACCTTTTTTTTTTATTTAGTAAATTCCTGTAAATACTCAAATACACATTCACACACAGAGTCAGAGAATGATGAACCTCTGGGTCACTGAAGATGTGTTTTCTTCAATAGTGGAAGAAATGAAACACACCCTATGTAAGGAAAGTAAGGAAGGCCTGGTCTTAGAAATAATTTATAATACACCAGAATTTGTAATGCATCTATTCACTTGGCCTTTACTATTTAGTTGTTATTGTAATTAACATTTTATTAAGTTTCTATGTTTCACAGTTATTCATAGTTGGCCGTTGCAATGCATTGAGTACAATGAAAGTCACTCAAGTTACAAAGACCTATAGGATACAACCAAATAGTAGGTTCAATAAATGTGGAAATAGTGGCTTCAAATTTGAATACAACTCATCAATGGTAGGTGTATCAATTGATCTCTTATTTTGAACTAATATTATGTGGGTATGCCATGAGATATAATACATACACAAAATGCAGAATAATTGATAAATATCTGCTCTAGTGAGTCATTATGCAAAATTCTGGTCATCAATCATTTTATTCTTTTCTTAACAGTTACATAAATATGTATTGTTATGCACATATATTCTCTGTTAATTATTTACTATTCAATGATCTTATAAATATATAAATATATGTAGTATTTTAATTCCTTTTTTAAGGGGAAGGCGACATATCATATGGTGCTATTCATGATTCTGAGCTCATCAGTTGCATCCATCCATTGAAGCATTCTTTTTTTTTTTTTTTTGGTTTTTTGTTTTTTCGGGCCACACCCGTTTGATGCTCAGGGGTTACTCCTGGCTAAGCGCTCAGAAATTGCCCTTGGCTTGGGGGAACCATATGGGAAGCCGGAGGATTGAGCCACGGTCCTTCCTTGGCTAGCACTTGCAAGACATTCACCTTACTTCTAGCGCCACCTCACCTGCCCCAGTTGAAGCATTCTAATTCAATTGCAACCCATATTCCTATATGCACTGTTTCCAGTGTTAAATGAATGAAGATTGCCTATTTTAGAGGGACCTGTGCTTTCTCTTTGTCCAAAGTAAATTTATTTAGAATTCCACACTTTCCTTATTTCAAACTGCAAATTTCAAAAATGGTCTGCATAGACTATTATTCAGAAAGAGAGTTTCAGTTTGAGAATTCCTTTGTTATTGTTTCTCCCTTTCATATGGAGAAACTGAAAGATGCTCTTTTTCTTGAGAGTTGTGCTACAATGAATATGGTGACAATTACATATACAGAGGGTTTATCTAGAAAAAATTGGTTGCTTAATAAATTCTGGTTGGATAGAATAGCAATATAATGATTTTTAAGCCATCAGTGATTGAAAGAGTGAAAACTCTATTCTTTAACATCAGTTCACTTAGACTCAGATTATTCAGATCTTTTGACAGCAAGAGAACTTTATCTTTTTAATTTTCCTTGAAATAACCTAATCTCCTCTTTCTTTTTCTGCTTTGTGACTTGTCTACATGTGGAGCAAATGAAACCCTGGGACCAAACATGAAGGTGATTGGCAAATCACATACTAAATCGCCTAAGAAGGAAAAACATTCCTAATATATTAATACATCTTCACACAGAATGATATTGTGTGTATATTTTGAAGGTAAAAAAATCTATTGAGAAAAAGTTAAAATCCACCATAAGATCTTTTCAGCTAACTCAAAACAACATACAGGAAGGATTAGAATTAAGAAAGATTAGGATTTCTTATCATAGACCCAGAGGCCTACAATTCTCGTGAGAAGTCTTATCCCTGGAATCACTTCATATATATTCCGTCTCATCTGGTGTCCATCTGACTTGTGTACATGCTATAAAGTATAGATTTATGTGTGACTTCAGAACTAAAATTCTATTTGAAGGAGTTACTAAATCTGTTAGTTAGACTTTATATTAGGGTGAATCTGGATTGGAACGTTTTGGATTTGAATTTTCTCCTTGTTTTTCTTTATAGCTTATGTGGAGTAATTGTACAATGTTAAATTCAACCACAACTGAGAAACTTCTCATTATTTTTAGTAAATTATATTTTAATCATAAGGTAAAAGAGAAATAAAATAAAAATAAATTTGGCAATTGTATGAATTTTAAAATGTGCCCTGGGGAAAAATGTATCACTTTTTATTTTGTTTTACCACTGTGTTTTAGAAACCTAAAAATGGGAATTTCATATTCTCATATTTTGACAAGTACTTTACATTTGCTTGAATAAATATTTTACTATGAAAGGAATATGATTAAAAAGAAAAGAAGCGCCACACTATTAACTTCTCAGAAACATTAAAGCAGTTAAAGTACATATTCAGTAAGCCAAAGGATGCAGCAATGTTCAACTAATTCTAATCTAATAAGGAGATTTTTTTTTCTTTCTCATTTTAAGTTCCAAAAATCCTCACACTTGAAGACCAGGAAGGTCTGCTTCAACTGTCATATTGATGTGGCAGAATTTAGCTCTCCTCTGTAGAGCTTCCATGTCCCAAGAGCACAAAGACAATAGTATACTATATAGAGAGCCAATAAATCAATTAGCTTTAACAGCTAGAGTTCAGGAAATACATTTATTCTCTTCAATGAAAACACAGCTTTTACTTGTAGCCATACTTCATACTGTTAAGGTCAATTTTCCATGTGAAAATTATATTTAGTGGCTGAAAATAATCACTCAATTTTGTGAAGCCAAAAAGAAGCACTTACTAGCATAGGAGAATGTTTGTTTTATTTATAATTATCTATCTTTAGAGTAATTGAGATTCTAAACAGTCCCTAATAGTCTCATGGTCTCAAATTACTACTGCCTGTAACTTTACCTCGCCAAAAATCAAAGAGCTTTTCAATTGCAACTCTACCACTAAAACCTGGGTTATTTTGCAGCAATTAATTGGAAGAGGTGATTAATAGCTTAATAATGGGTTGCTCTGTGTTTAAAAAGTGCAGGGGACGTGCATTGAAAAGGAATATGTAATTTTGTATCCCTGAAACATAACCTAATTGAAAAATCAGCAGTTGGTCTTATTTACTTTAGACTTGTATTTCCAAACTCTCTTTTGATTTACTCTGAGAAAAATGTGTAAATCTCGAAAGTAATTTTTAAATTAACTCTTTGTACATTGAACATGCAATAAATTTAAAGATCACAAATTATCCTCTGATACCTGCTGAGCCAGTCAACTGTACTGGAATCTAAGGTCAGTATCAGTCAAGTGCCAATTTAGATGTGCAGATAGATGGTAGTGTTCATTCCCCAAGTCATAGGACCACAGTGGATTCCTATGACACCCTCACCTACAGCAACGCTATAGTGAAGTATAGTGAGCAAGAGTGATTTCTTAGAGCTTCTCTCTACCTTAATTAATGCATTTCTGTTGCAAAAACCAAAGACTGAGAGACTATAAATATAGCCTATCATGACATTCTACCAGAAACATCCAGTAAAAACACAGGTGCAGGGACCAGAATATACAGCTAACCTACTTCTATCCTTTGATATAAGGTCCACCCAAGCACCACAGGGCTAATTTCTAAGTGCAGAGCCAGAAGTAAATGGTTATAACTGCTAGGTGCACCCCCCCCCAAAAAAAAAGATGCAGTTTAATGAGTTCTATAGAAAAATTCTCTGTGTTTTGAAACTAGGCCTCAAGGAAATGGTGACTTTGTTACTAAAATAAATAGAGATAGATAGATAGATAGATAGATAGATAGATAGATAGATAGATAGATAGATAGATAGATAGATAGATAGATAGATAGATAGAAAGAGAGAGGGGGAGAGAGAAGTACAATGCCTAACCCTGAGGCAGGTGGGTGGGAGAGGGTGTGTAAAAGGGAGGAGGGCATCAAGGAAGGTGAAAGGGAAACTGGGAACATTGTTAGAGGAAAATTCACACTGGTGAAGATTGTACATTGTGTGACTAACTCAGTTATAAAAAACTTTATCTGTGGGAAAAATAACTGTGTTATTAACAACCTTGTAACCATGGTGTTTAAATTAAAAAAAAGAAAATTCAATTAGTAGCTTATGATACAAAGATAGGATTAGAAAACTGAACAGAATCAGACTTCTTTATTTATCTCAGATAATATCAGGTTTTTCCATAGCCAAGTATCCTCTTGGAGAAGAGATTCAGTAATAGGCTTTCTATTATTTTTCAATTATTGTAGGTGTTCACAGGTTTTTCTTTTAAGTTGTTGGAAAGTATGTATCTCAACTTCCAGTAATTTTCTTCATATTATATATTTTTCTGACTTTAGTTCCATTTATTATAATTGAAACTAGAAATACTGGAAAGTCCTCAATACATTTAAATGGTAGCTGAACATTAGAGTAAATCAGAACTTCAATAACTATGTTACACAATTTCTATAGTATAAAGTATACATGAAAAATAAAGCATAAATTAAGTATGGAGGACAAACTTGAAAATGCATCTGCTTTCTCTGTTCTACCAAACACAGGCATCCATTTTTAATCCTAGTTTTTTTTTTTTTTTTAAATAAAGTTAAAAATATATGACTGGTCAGATCAGTTTTTCTTGTGCCATTTTTATAAGATCAGTGCTCATGGGCTATAGGGCCTCATGAGGGCCATTTTTAAATATTTATTGAATAAATATAATAAGAAAGAAAAATAAAAAAATAAAAGTGTAATTGATTTGATATTCAGCCCCACTAAAAGACAGCTAGTCAGCTAAATTTAGTGACACATAATAAGGATGTACCATCGCACAGTGATAGGAAGACATTCAGCTGCAAAAAAAAAAAAAATTGTTATGTTCTATGTGTTTCATGCTGCATATTACCCTAAATCCCTACTTGGTCCCAGAATTCAAAATCTAGCAGGGGCCCTCAAACTTTTGAAAAGTGAGGCAAGTTCACTGTCCCTCATAACTTTAGAGGGCCAGATTATATTTAAAAATATACTCTGAACAAATTCCTATGCACGCTGCACATATAAATACAATACTTAAAGAACAAATAAAGTCAAAACAACAAACTTACAAGTATTTCAATGGGAGCTAGAGGCCTTCTTCTGGCAAGCAATAGTTTGAGGACTGAGGACTTAAGAGACAGAGAGAAGGGGAGTCAGTGAGTGTGGGAGCACATACTATACATGTCACCATAGCCCAGGACAAGTTGCCTGATGAGCAACCAAAAAAAAAAAAAAAGAATGAACAAATTCATTGTAACTATTGATAAGATAGTTTCAATTTTGTAATTTATGCCCAATTTGTGATACTTATAAAAATGAATGGAGAGTATTAGGAGAAAAATGATAGAGAATTTCCCATGTACAGCAGAATCTGTAACTGTCTATCTCTGGTATCTTTGAAGAAAAATGTAAAACATAGCTTATGAATTTAATCTGATCTGAGTATTTTAAGAAAAGTCAGAAATAGTGAAGAACCTCTATTCCAGTAGAATATGCTTTCAGTTTTCAAAGAACTTATCACCCAAAAGATGAATATGTTATTATATATACATGTGTTCAACGTTATTAATAGCAATATTATTTTGGGGGGGGTTGGTTTTTGGGCCACACCCGTGACACTCAGGGGTTACTCCTAGCTATGCGCTCAGAAATCACTCCTGGCTTGGGGGACCACATGGAATACCGGGGATCAAACCGAGGTCCATCCTGGGTTATCTGTGTGCCAGACAAACATCCTACCACTATGCTATTGCTCTGGCCCCTAATTGCAATATTCTTGATGATTTCAAGTTTTAATCTTTATTCAGTTAGAGAAAGTTTTTAAAATTTCTAGTGTTTAAGAAAAATTTGTTTACAATTGTTAAGTCTATTGGCCTAAGTTTCTAAGAACTAAAATATATGTCCAATAATTATTTATTAACATGAATATCATAAAAATGTGAAATATAAACTAGCATTTTGTTTAAAAGTAATCATTTAGCTTTTGGATATAAAAATTATGTTCAAAATATTTCTTTCTCTTTTATTTGGACAAGATCATCTTAATCCATTGGGTACAGTGGGTACTTTGGTCATATTCTTGGAGAACCATAAAAATGTTTAAATTTGGAGTTGGAGAGATTATAGAAATTAAGGCACTTGTCTTACACATAGTTGGTCAGTATATCATTCCCAAAATAACATCTGATCCCCAAGCACCACTAGGAGTGATTCCTAAGCACAGAGCCCCAAATAAAGGATTTTAATTTTTTCCAGAATCTAAGTAATAGAAATAAATTTTTAGAAGCCTGAGTAGGTAGTGGGTAAGTGCTAGCCTGGTACAGATTGATTTCTGACATTCTTTATGGTTCTCCAAGCTGATTATGTGTCATTTCAAACAAAAAATAGTTTTTAGATCAATAATAATTTTTTAGTGTTAGTACATAATAATGACACAATTTTATATAGTATTAATGGAGTCAAAATAATTTAGGTATTTTATTTTTTACTAATATACCAGGATTCGTATTTCTCACCACAGTCTTGATTCTTATATTTTAGATAGTAATATTTTATAAATATGAAATGATAATTGATTTTTAGTTGTATACTCAAAGTACTCATATATGCTGAAAAACCTTTACTGTATTGTATAGTATTGGCTATATGTCTGAGTATTTAACCAAAAGGTTAAAGAAATTACCTATGCTATCTATGTAGCATCATATGTAATAGCAAAGAATTATAAGGAACCTAATTTAACTAAATATAACAGTATAGATACAAAAATTAAAGAGGAGGGATCAGTGATATAGCAATGTCAACTTAATTTTAATAGAAAAATAATAAATGTTTAGAGAATCCCAATGAGAAAATTGTTAAAAAAAAAAAACAAAACAAAGTTCTGGGACCCGAGCAATAGTAACATGGGTAGGGAATGTGTCTCTCAAGTAATGACCAAGTTTTATACCCAGTACTCCACATTGTCCCCCAATCACCTGCAAGAACAATCCCTGCACAAAGTAATGGTAAATCCTGAGCATAGTCAGGCATAGCCCTCAGACCAAAAGCAATACAAGAAAACTAAAGTGCTTAGGACATACAAAAGTCACCACATCCAAATGAAATGAAGACACAGACTTAAAATCTAAAAACAGATTCTTTTTTTTTTTTTTAAAGAAAAAAAACATGTCCTAGAGTATTAGAATAAAAACTCTTTTGGTGGTGTCTAAATCAAATTTTGATTTGAGTACTGAAAAAGTACTGGTATTGAAAGATCTCTAAAGAAAATAAGATAAAGACTTCTTTACCCTAAAAGCCTTTCATCAAAAGCAGTAAAGGTTTTTCAGAGGACTATTAGGATGTTTCCTTATGGACAAGTTCAGAAGTTTTCCCAGACTTTAGAAGTATCCAGTAAACTTTTTACATGATCACAGGGATAGACAGTCTTGGTTATAGTACCAACTTTGATGAGAGAGGTGGGACTTACTAATTTCATTTGATTTAAGTGATCAATGAACGTTCGTTTTTATAGGAAGTCCACTTGCCTATTTTACAATATTGCTCTGCTCATTACTAGGTAAAAAAAATAATTTGTATTTCTTTTCTATCCAAAACTTTGCCAGTAATAGTGAAGCCTAGCATCAAACACAAGAAATAAGGTTAACATATGACCCTGTTAAGTCAAAACAATAATAAGAAAGTTTTCTCCTCATAGATATGGATGCTTTATATTTTATTTATCTGTAACAAATTATGGAATTATTCATAAAAATAATCATATCAATTGAGTTTTAGAAAAATAAAGATTTAAGGTTAAATTTAAAATTTGAAACTATGGGACTATAAAGGTAAGCTTTATCGGGTAGATATAACATAAGGCAAAGTAATGCAGGTTGGAAAATTTAGAGGTGATCTTGTAGGAAAATCTAACAAATAAAACCAGTGATAATGGCCTAAAATTCTCATATTTGCACAAAGAAAAAAAGTTAAAAATGTGGGAATACTAATGCCAAAAAAAAGAAATTATATTTAGAAAGATAGAAATACTGGTGAATGTTAAAGTAGATATCAACAGTGAACATATTATTGCATTTTAAAATAAGGTGAATTTAAGAGCAATCTCTGTGATACCATGAAAATAGTGGAATGAGTGGATTAATTTGAAGTTAGAGTGATAGAAAATGTGGAGAAGGTGACTAAAAATTCTCACTTCAAAATGTTGCTGTAGAGATAGTATGAAGGAAGAAAGTTGAGTTTTTCTTTTCTTTCATTCTCCTCCCTTCTGCTCTTCCTTCTTTTCTTCTTTTCTTCCTTTTCTCCCCTCTCCTACCTTTATACTTTTCTCTTCATTTTTAACAATATAGAGTAGGTTTATTTTAACAATCTATGATTATATAGTCAACTTGTCAATCCAGTCCTAAGATATTTCATCTTTTTAAAAATGTCAAGCCCACTTACATATACTCTATATTTACAGTCAGCATCTAGTAACAACTGATCTGATTTTTCTGTATATAATATTACTGTAGTTTCTTATCTAATAAAATATACTGTATTTTGCATCTTCCTCTTTTCTTAGCATGATGTTTTTGAGGTTATTCCATGTTAAAGCACCTATCGATAGCATTTTAGTTAAGCATAGTTCTGTTAAAAATAAAGTATAATTTTGTTTATTACTAAATTTTGAGTATTTAGTTTGTTTTAGATTGAATTTATTTTTATCTTTTCATAAAGGTAAAGTGGAATTGATAGGTCACATTTGAATGTATTCTTGGTATTTAAAATTGTATTGGTGTAATTGTAAAGTTATTGATGCAATCATATTGCAGCTTTATGTAATTTTCAGATATGAATCAGAATAATCCATTTCTGCACATACTATATATATTATACTGATCACTAGATGTCTGATTCTATTTTTCATACTATTAACCCCTTCTACCTGATATATTACTTCAGTGTTCCCCTTTGGATAGTCATTACTTTGTTCTTACAGTTGAAAAGTTTATTTAATTTTTAAATGAGTGATTTTATATCTCAGTATTGTGATAAAAATTATCTTGTAGAGAAGTAACTGATCACATAGGAGACAATGTGGATAAGGAAAAGTAAATGGTCACTTTTTTGATGGGGGGTGCATTTAGTGATACTCGGAGCACACTTCTGCTCTTTGCTCAGATATCATTACTGACAATGATTAGGGGGATCATATATTGTACTAGTGCTTGAACCCAGGTCAGGTGCATGCAAGACAAGATAGTACCCACAGTTTCTTTATCCCCAGGAACAAAGTTTTATTCAGCACAATGATTGATGTCAGAGGAAGGATCCAAAGTATAAACAGATCAGTTTCTCACTGACAGGTAGTAGAACGTTTCATTAATTAAATAGGTGAAATGGTAGATAGAGCATATGCCATTAACTGGTTTATCATTTTAGTGGAAAGGATAAAAAGTTCTTGTGAAGAGAGAAAGAGAAGAAAGAAGGAAGAAAGGAAGAAAGAACGAAAGAAAGAAAGAAAGAAAGAAAGAAAGAAAGAAAGAAAGAAAGAAAGAAAGAAAGAAAGAAAGAAAGAAAGAAAGAAGAAAGAAGAAGAGAAGAGAGAGAAAAAGAAAGAAAGAAAGAAAGAAAGAAAGAAAGAAAGAAAGAAAGAAAGAAAGAAAGAAAGAAAGAAGAAAAAGTGAGAAAGAAAAAAAGAAAACGACAAAAAAATTTATTTGAAAGAACGCATTTCTAACTAGTAAACACAAAATGATTTTTAAAAAAGTACATAAAGTTAATCAAAAAGTATTAAATAAATTTGTTTGCTTGACCATTTTTGCAAAAAAATTTAGCCTTTTACAAGTACATTTTCAACAATACCATTAATTTGAATAATGATAATTGTGTAGCATATTATTCTATTTAATGATTTGGGTATTATAAGTAAATTAGGAAATTATTATAAATGTCACATGTAAATATATTCTAACTAATTATAAATTTTCATAATTTTGAAGAAATAAAGTAAATTATTTGATCATGAATTTGTCAATCTTAGAGCTCTATAATTAAACTTGGGAACTATATACATTATTAGAGATCGTATTACTATTTCTATCAAAATTATTATCTCTTCTTCTCCTGTGTCTCCACTTCCTTGACTATAATAAATATATTGAGAATTCTCCTGCAGTGCTTTAGTATCAACCATATACTACCATGTTTGATTGAATAAGGTTTTATTACTACTTCACTTAGCAGATAAATTTATTGGTGATTTTAAAGTTTTAGATCAAATGCTTAAATATTTGTTTCAACTCTTGTCAGAATAAATGACTGTAAAACAGGAGTATTTGAAAATGTCTGACAGTATTTCTAATATTTAACAATATTTCTAATATCTAACAATTGCTGTTTTGTTGGCATACATTTAAAAAAGAAGCAAAAAAATCTGTGTTAAGTAAGCATACTAAAAACTATTTATTAAGAAGCCACTTCCAGGGCCCAGAGAGATAGCACAGCGGTGTTTGCCTTGCAAGCAGCCGATCCAGGACCAAAGGTGGTTGGTTCGAGTCCCGGTGTCCCATATGGTCCCCCGTGCCTGCTAGAAGCTATTTCTGAGCAGACAGCGAGGAGTAACCCCTGAGCAAAGAAAAAGAAAAAGATGCATTTAAATATTTTTATTTTTAAATATCCAGTACAAGACAAATGTGAGGGCACATAGGCCTCTTTGCCCCAAACTTCTTGTGGCTCTGTCAATTTCTCCAAAAGCATTTGGTTGCCCTTCAAGTGCTCTTGGAAAAAGGTTATTGAGAGGACTAAGATAGGTTGCTGAGCACAGCAATTCAGGGCCTTTTTCCCCCGTAGAATACTTACTGAATTTGTCTTTACTTCTCCCAAAAGTTGTTCCCAAGTATACAGCCCTGAGATAGTAAGGCTGTCTTGAAGCTTAGAATGAATACATATTTGAATACTACATATTTTTTTATGTAAACGGTGATAATTAGGCAAGTTGGTGCAAAAACTATTCACCTTGTGGCAACCTAGGATAAACCAATTAAATTTACTTGCTCATGAAAATTGGACATCACTTACTAATCTAAAGTGTTTTTCTCTTTCCTCAATTTTCCTTGACCTCCCTTCCCCATACTTGTACAGTATATGGTTAGCACATTACAGCCTCCTGAGATTCCTAGCTAAATGTACATGATCTCTGTGATGTTCTTCTTACACTGCAGTTTTGTAGGTTGACATTTGTTCTATTTTTTTTTAGTTAGTTATGTCTGCATACCAGGAAAAATTTTGAGTTGAAAGAGGAGTTATATTTTATAGCTGTTGTGAAATAATTAAAAATAAATGGATATAGTTAAATTGTATGAAGCATATTTGTTATTTAGAATAGGTATAAATGTACTTGAAATTAAAAGTAATACTTTAAACAGGTCAATTATTCAGATTTAATATTTCTTTTAATCTATTATATTGTTATAAATATTTTCATTTGTTATGCATACCCAAAAAGTATATTAAACTGTCAAAACATAAATTATTTCCTTTTGGCCACCATGGCTTGAGGGATTTATTTTAAGTCTGTTGTGCTATTTGCCCCTAGGATGTGTAATCTATATTTTAGGGAAATGTGGCTTACTGCAAGACACCTGTATTATTTATGTGTGATTAATATTTGTGTTACAGTGAATGAGGTCTTTTGGCCTTACTTTTCTCCTATAGTGACTTAACCATTTCTCACAAGAATGTAGTCATTGTAATAAAACATTCCACATACTAGTTTGTTTTTCAGCAGTGACAAATGCAATTGTTCTAAAATGTGAATTTTTGGTTGTTAAATATGGCATCATGAATGTAATTTACTGAGCTACAAGATGCTGCTATTTGGCACTGCTAACACTAAAACCAAGACAACTTTTGTTCATACAAATTTAAATAAAAATGTTGGTGACTAGCATCTAGAAATCATAATGCTTCCATCATTAGAACAAATTTTGAGTTTCCTGAAAAAAGAATCTCTAAATAGTAAACCAGTTGGTCATATGTATGCCAATGGTCTCATTGCAATTTTCAGATTTGCAACGAATTATGACGATCCTCAATCATTCCTATCACTATCATTGCCAAATTTTAAAAACTTCAAAGTTTCTTTCTGTGTAGATGTAACTTTCAAAAAATTTAACTTCAGAAAACGTACTTATATCAGAAGAGTGAGGAATTATAGAACTTCCAAAATCTATAACTAAAACCCAATTATGCAATAATTTTACCTGCCCAACAGACTTTCTTCACAATGATAGAATAAAATGCATTGATTGCTCATAGCAATTATCACACAGATGTGGGGTACATATATAAAGTGCCACATAAAAAAGAGACATTTTGGAAATATCCCCAAGTTTTTAATTGTATGTGAGCATGCTTTTCCAAATGTTTTTTAAAAAACTATAAATATAAAAATTTTGTATGTATTATTAGACATCTTTTCTTTTGAATTTATAGAATTTGTTTTGCTATTATTTAATATTATTATAGTTAAAATTTGAAGGGATGATAATATTTATGAAATTAGTACCTTTAAAATTGCAAATTATTTATATTAGAGCTATGACCAATTTTTGTGCTGTAATATTGTAATGGTAAATGTTTTGAAAAACACTGTCAGTTTTTCAGAGATGGTATTAGGATGTGATTTTATTAAAGATGCAATAGAAGAATCCTCCATGTAAATATTGATGCTGCAACATATTAAGTGACTCTTATGTATACATTAAAATTGCAAAAGTGCTCAAACTTATTGAGCTTACTGAAGAAGATATTATGTGTATGAAAGAATAATGTTGATAATTACACTAAATTCAACGATGATACGCTGGACAAGGGCTTTAAAACTTCAGAAACATCAATTAAATCCTAAGTTGTGTGCAATAAGCATCAAAAATTGATAAAAACTCAAATTTAGGTTTTTAGATTTAGTGTTTAAATCAATCAATTGCAAACAAGATTTAATTAAAGAATATTATTTCAAAGTGTAATTACCTACTGGGATTAGAATGAAACTCTATTGCCCATAATGTTCTCCTACTGTGATCCCACACTGAAAAATGTTGAGTTTTAGATTAATATGCATCTTGTAAGTACAAGTCCTAATCTCAATCTTAAAGGACATTTAAAACACACTTGGAACCTTCTATGCAATCAAGCCCAGTGTGACTACTCTGTCCACCATGCTAAATTTGTGATTACATTTTTTATGTGCATGATTTAAAATCGCTTTAGCAGCAGTCCAGGGAGCATTTTACCCTGCATATTAATTACACAAAGGCTTTGTCATGTGAGGGTCTCAGTGGTCATGGTCTGTAATCCAGCTCATTTGAACTGTGAGTACAGTTTTTGAGCATGCTGTGCACATCAAGCCCAGCTTTAAAGCTAGAATAGCCTGAGATGGTTAACAGGTATGGTTCCTGCTTAAGGAATGAATGCCATTTATTTAGTGACATCTGCAAACTAATTGCTTAAAAATCTGAATGTGAATATGTGTGCTCAGAATGTTGTTATTAATACAGAGCGAGGGGACTCCATGCCACAGCATTATGGTTTTTATTGTCTCAACCTAGTGTTGTGCAATTATTATTTCTATACAAAAATCTCTACATTAAGTGAAGAAGATTTTTCCTGTTTTAAATTTTGATAATTTTATTATCATTAGTACATTTTTATGTTTGGAGTCATTTTTAAATGCTACAATTTTAAGAGTAATTATATGAATGCTTCCATGTGTTTGTGTATAGTTCCAATATCAATAAGCAATGGATAAAAGTGCAAGATCATTCAGAACCACAGCACAGTGAAAAACAACAGTGAAGAGTTGAAAATATTCAGGGATTTCAAATATATTGTTTGCTATGATAGTTTGTTACTAAAGAATAATATAGTCTTTGATGCACATTTTAGGGTTCTCATTATGTAATATTAGTATACTACATATTACTATGTTAAAAATAAAAAATGGGCGCTCCTATCTGTTATGCCCCTGGAATCTGATGACATGGAGTCAGCACTGCTTCTTAAACTTGAGGCAAAGTCAGAATTATTGGAGTGACAGTCAATGTAAAATCCCAGGACCAATACAAGAATTTTATTTTTTAATTTTATTTGTATTTTTCTCATGTGAAAGGGTACTGGGATACCCCCTGTAGAGCTCAGAAACTATTTCTGGCTCTGTGCTTGAGATTTTCCCACCCCCACCAATGCCAGGGATAAAACCAGACAGGCCACATTTAAGGAGAACACTGTATCTCCGATCTTCTTTCTTACACCTTGATGCCAGAACTTTATATAAAGCCAGTAAAGGAACACGTTCATATGTGTGTCTCCTGTTAAATGTACTGAAAATTTAGAATCACTAGGTAATCTGATAGAATATAGTTCTATTTTAATGTATGCCCAAAGAAGTGTAACGACAGAAATATAAGAAATATTTTACAGTAAAAGCATAGCAAATGCTTCAAAATTCACTTTGATGGACAATCTTTTGAATCTATCAGTTAATAACTTATCAGGCAATGTTTTCTTGAACAATTTCCTTAAGGAACAACAAGGAAAGTACAATACATTTAAGCCCTACATTTTATCTTTAAAAAAAATGAGCAAACTAAATCAGAAACATTAAATGCTTCATAAATGCTTCATTTATTTTATTGAAAATAAAATGAGAGTTAATTTTTATTTTTTAGTTAAAAGAATGGCATATCGGGGCCAGAGCAACAGACAGCAGAAAGGCGTTTGCCTGGCCTGCGGCTGACCCAGGATGAACCTGGATTCGATCCTCAGTGTCCCATATGGTACCCCTAGCCAGGAGCAATTTCTGAGCGCATAGCTAGGAGTAACCCCTCAGCGTCACTTGGTGTGGCCCAAAATTAAAAAAAAAAAAGAAAAATGAATGGCAAATCAATCATGACCAAAAATATTTGAATAAGTTATAATCTCTCAGATAAAATAATCAACTTTATTTAAAAGGTAAGTTTCCAATTATTTTTGCATTTATTTTCTCACTTATTTATGTATTTATTGTATATTCAAGTAAAAATTGGTATTTACTAACTTATTTCAAAATCCAAATTGTAGTTCAATATATTTGTAATTCTTATAAGAACATTTTGGGGAAAATATTTTTATATTCACCACAAAACATATTTTTAATTTTTATTTACTTATATATATTTTTTTCTTAGCCTACAGCACCCGGTATTCCCAGGCGGTCTCCCATCCAAGTACTAACCAGGCCCGACCCTGCTTAACTTCCGAGATCAGACTAGATCGGGTGCATTCAGGGTGGTAACATATTTTTAAATGCATGTTTCATGTATAAGACAATATAAGTGGTGAGGTGGTGAGGAGGGCAGAAAGAATAATAAGCTATGTATATATAGTATGTATGCATAAAAATTAAAATACTATTATATATAATTTAAAAATATTAAACAATCAAAATCTTTTAAAAATGAAGACCTTTATGTAATTTTAGGATTTTGTTTATATTGCTCTCATATGTAAGTATTTACAATTAAATTATCGCATAGATTTATTGAAATAGCTTCTGAAAAGAAAACAGAAATATTTATTATTACTATTTATGATTACATGTGTGGATTTATATTCGGTTAATCAAGGTAAATAATTCAATTATTTGAATGAGGTAGAGTAATTATAAATTAAGGTAGTGTTTTTCAAATAAAATTTTGCTGCAGAAAGAACTGGATATACGTTTAGCATTAGGTTAAAATTTGCAAAGGGTACATAAAGTTGCAGATATTTTTTGTGGAATTGGCTCAAATTTATCCTATGGATTGAGTTGTGTATTTAAAGGACTTTTTGGTGTGGTATTTGAAGAGTCAAATGCTACGTTGAATTACACTTATGCATGATTGTATTATAAAAAGATTCAAGAGAAATTTGGCTATGCCATTTAGCAGGTCTGACAGCCTTTGTAGGAGTGTGAACACTCAAGAGGACATGTAAAAATGCAGTGTCTATGTCTGAACATTTGTGCTTTCATACTGTTGGTTTGGGTTACAAAAGAGTATGCTTTTTTTTTTTTAAAGAAACAGTATAAATTTAGTCTATTCTCAGCATTTTAATATTAATGTTAATTTTGGCACAATGAAATGCAGGTTTTGAATAAATATCTAGGTAATTTGAGCAATCTTTGCATTAATGATCTATATTATCATTAGAGCTAGAGTTGTTTCATTTTTCATTTGTCCATATTGATGCCAAAATTGTGAATATTTGGAAACATGCTTGGTAATTGAGTTTTTTGCTTTTTTTCTGGGATGTTTGGCATCATATAGAGTCCTCATTGAATTCTGTATTCTTTACAATGATTTTCAACAAGTACAAGTATTTCATATAAGGCATATTTTAAGATACTATTACTTAACTCTAACTATTACTTAAACCCTTATGTCATTTAATTTACATGTTACTGGAAAAACATAATTTTCTTAAAATAATCTGAGTCTCCTATTAACTGCCCAACACAATTCAAAAAGCAATGTGACTTTTCAATGAAAATTATGCTTTTGTGATCATTTCTTTAAATTCATTAGTTATTTAAGACATTTTTTCTTCCATAAGACCTGGCCCCAAATTGAGTAATTTGAAGTTAAAATGCCCTTTCCAAATTGATGACTTTTCTTTAATGTATTTTCTCCTGTTCACTTAATAGAGTAGTATATTAATAAAAATTTATGGATTAGAGCTATGTGGTTATTTTTCTAATGAAAAGGCCCCCTAAATATCTGGCATTTGGGATCAAATTTTTATATTTTCAATTTTGAGATCTCAGCATAAAACTGTTGATGTGGGTGCTTTTTGATAAATTATAAAGGTAAACTTTAATGAACATTGAATAGGATCACCTTTGCTACTTGGGGTAATAGAATAAAATAAAACAAGCAACACATTTTTCTTACTGCCACATGCCTCTCCTTATAATAACTTTTGTCTCTTTTGCAGAAATAGATGCTGTGTAAAGTCTCATTAAATTACCTGACTGATGGAATAAATACACAACCCATAGCTCGGCAGTCCATGAGTAAACCGAGCAAAGGGTCTTGATATCTCAGAGTTCTGCTTATTTACACATGCCTTGGACTCTTCTCACAGATATGTAAATTATTCTGGTTAAAACTAAATGCTAAAGTCTACACCATTAGTCTTCCACTTCATGATCTCCACATGGGGCTGTTAGAGGGATAATGTACCATACAATACACGGTTTACTTTTAATTAATAGAAAAAAATGTGAAATGAATATTAAATGTAGCTTAATGTGAAAGAAAGCCCAAAGCAGTTTCCTTGTTATTTATTTATTTATTTATCTAAAAATATTCAATCCTGCTTCGTCATTAGAAAATAAGTAATGCATTACCAGACCAGAAGCCTAGCTGGAGACTATTAAAAAAAAAAAAAAAGTCAAGCTAGAGGAGGCTCTAACAAACCAGCTAATGGTACTATGACTGACACAAAGAGGAGTGTGTTAGGGACAGATGCAGGAGTTTTGCTCTGTACTCAAGCTGAATCCTCACAGACCTTTTCTCCTTTTCTACATTTTAGTCTCTGTATGCCATAGTAAGATTGTCCCCTTTTCTAAATCCTAGTCTATATCCCATTGTAGGATCTGGTATTAAAGCTTAAAATGAAAGAGCTCATCAAATAGAGCATTTAATTAAAATACAAGATCTGTTTGTGTTATAATTCAATGTGTCAAAATTAATGCCTCTGTTTTTAATAAATAGAATTACCGATTTGCAAACAGTTTATCACACTGTTTTCCAACCACAGAATGGAATTTTAATTATATAACATTATTTATGGCAATGAAATGATCATGTTTCATAATATTTGCCAACAGCACAAGTTAGGATTTAAAAAGAAAAGCTGTATTAAATAATCACTTCTTCCAGTAAATTCCCTTTTGTCTCATTTGCTCACCTAGGGATAAGGTGAGGGACCTTGGGAAAAGACAAAGAATATGAAAGATCCTTGTGAGGCTTTAGGAGATAACAAAGTCCTCACTGAAGGCACTTATTTGCAAGATTAAAGGGTTTGAAGTAAAGCCTGAAATTAGTAACTTTTCATCTCCTTTTGCCCAGACAGCCAGTGTTTTGTAATAAAATAAAGACCTTGCACTTTAAAACCTTCATGCCAGACAGACTGTGAAACTGAATGCTACTCAATTTTAAATTATTCATACATCCTTAATTGTGATGTTATCCTTATAAATGATAGTAATGGTACCGTTTAAAACCTAAAAACCAGCAGGCACCTGCCAGTGAAACGGGTTCATTTAAAGCACAACCATTGAATCCTTAATATGAGAGGCTTTTTGAGAAGATTCAGCTAGGAGAAAGTTAGTAAGACATTTGATTTTACAGTTAGAAATTAGGTATCTTGATGTGACTAGCAGAAGAAAAATGAAATGCCAGTGCTTAATTTACAGAGAACTTACAAACCATTTGGAAAAATTACTCTGGACTTCGACAAACCTGCCAAAATTTCTAAGAACATAAATTTTATATAATAGTTTTTGTATCTTTATTAGGAATTAAAATATACTAGTAGAACTGGACATTTTTATTCACAATAAAACAAATTCATCTTAAAATATACAAAACATGTATGCATATATATTTAAATAAATTATTAATTCCTAACTAGCATTTGAACTGCAATGTAACTCTCAAAAGTTTTTGAGAAAGATTTATGTAACAGTATGAACGGTTCTTTTGAGTATTAAGAGAACTTAGCTGAGTCTGTAAAAAGCTAAGGTCTTTACAAGACATATAAACCAAAGTCATTTTACTTTTCAACATTTAAAAAAAATTATGTTACTTTGAATTCATTTTCGGAATCCTTTTCGTGATATCAACACTTGTCACAGTGTTGGGAGAAGAAATGTCTCTCTGAAATGTGGCCATATTCTTTTGAAACATACTTGTTAAAAAAAATAGAAACTTTTTGAGGTTGTGTCATTTTTAGATGGACATTTTTACATACATTGATTTCAGTAACCTTTTAAGGGTTTTTTTCTTTTCTTTCTTTGTGATTTCATTTTAAAAGTCTTTAATAAGTGAAAAAGAACTTAATGATTCAATATTTTGTTCAATTAGCAGATAGACTAAATAAGTAAGGAGATAACAAATTTTGATGAGTCTAACTGAGAGTCATAAGTCTTTTCAGGTTTATTAAATGATTTTAGACTGTATGTCATTAAAAGATTAGAAGAGCTAGTTTTATAGAGCTATAATCAGATGCCAGAATCTATTATGTATTTTTGAAAACTTCTCTTGTAATTATCAAAGAAAAGGTATTTTTGACAGTAAATCTTAAAGTTGATTAATATCTAATGGAACACTATTTCCCCTAAAAGTTTGATCAATGCCTGTTGTAGGGCTTTTTTAAATAAACATTTTTTTACTACATGCTTGTTTATTATGTATCTTATATTAGTCTGATAACTACAATAAAGTATATAAGAAGCTTATTCATATTGTAAGATTAAAACTGTCATAAATTTGAAGTTGGGTCTTAGAGGGAATTATATAGTTTGCTTGTTTCAGGCATAGATGGATTCTTTTTTGTATTGTGTCATTTTGTTTTGAGTTGTGTAGAGGTTTTACTCCTGGGATCAAATCTGGGTCAATCTCATGCAAGATAAGCACCCTATTTACTGTATTGTTTCTCCATTTCTATGGGTGGATTCTTAATTAAAAATGTAGAGAAATAAAAACAAAAATGTAGAGAAGTACGATCCTACAATTAAGTCATTTAAATAAATTATTGATTCCTATTAACTTTTCAATGACTGTGACCTTTTAATTTTGGGCCATAACCAGCTATGCTCAGTGGCTGGCTATGCACTTAGAAATTACTCCTGGCAGTACTCAGGGGACCAGATGGGTTACTAAGGGTAAAATCCAGGTCAACTATGTGTAAAGTAAGCACCCTACCTGCTGTACTTGCTTACAGGCTCTGTCCCCTATAAACAAAATGAGTAAAGGCATCAAGATTTACAATACTCTTAATGATACGATTTCAGCTCACAATGTTCCAAAATTGTACAGTCATCAATATCTGCTTCCTCTCCACTTGATTATCTTTAGTGTCCCCCACTGGGGTGTTCCAGTTCTATAGATTGGTCTCCTGTTCTGTTGTCTTTGGCCATTGGATGTTCCCTTACTAAGTTCCTGACACCACTGTTGAACTTCACTCAATATGATACTGTCTAGACCTATCTGCATAGCAGCAGATTGCACGATTTTATCTTTTCTTATATGTAAACATATACAATGCTTATATACATATATGTCATAGTTTTTAACCCAATCATCTATTTAAAGGACACTTGATATCTTGGTTATTGTTAATCATGCTGCAATGAACATAAACATGCAAATATGTTTTCTAAATAGTGTTTTGTAGATCCTTGTCATTGTTCTATTGCTAGTTCAGGGAATATGAATAAACTGAATGCAATGAAAGCAACCTTAAAATAATTTGTTTTAGTTGTTTGCCCCTTTGAGTCTTTTGTTAGATAATTCTTAACTGGTTACGTGATGAAACTTGCAACATCCTAATAACTTACTGCTTATATTTTAGGCATACTAAAAATTACCTATATTTAAGTTCAGTCTTTCTTGTCACTAAATATTCATTTTCAAAAAAAAGTATTATTCTTAACATGATTTCATAATAAATATTTCTCAGCTTATATTACATCATACCAACAAGAAGTGTTGTTTATAGTAGAAAGCATATTTTGTTCTTTCTCTCAGTAGGGCTTCTAAATTGTTGAACCAAGGTCTCAGATTCTGTAAGACCAAAAGAAGAGAACATAAGAAAAGATGGGGGGAAAAAAAACCCAAGACTACATGCTTTTCTTTTCTTTTTTTCTTTTTTTCTTTCTTTCTTTCTTTCTTTCTTTCTTTCTTTCTTTCTTTCTTTCTTTCTTTCTTTCTTTCTTTCTTTCTTTCTTTCTTTCTTTCTTTCTTTCTTTCTCTTTCTTTCTTTCTTTCTTTCTTTCTTTCTTTCTTTCTTTTTCTTTCTTTCTTTCTTTCTTTCTTTCTTTCTTTCTTTCTTTCTTTCTTTCTTTCTTTCTTTCTTTCTTTCTTTCTTCTTTCTTTCTTTCTTTCTTTCTTTCTTTCTTTCTTTCTTTCTTTCTTCTTCCTTTCTTCTTTCTTTCTTTCTTTCTTTCTTTCTTTCTTCTTTCTCTCTTTCTGTCTTTCTTTCTTTCTTTCTTTCTTTCTTTCTTTCTTTCTTTCTTTCTTTCTTTCTTTCTTTCTTTCTTTTTTTTTTGGTTTCTGGGTCACACCCGTTAACACTCAGGGGTTACTCCTGGCTATGCGCTCAGAATCACTCCTGGCTTGGGGGACCATATGGGACGCCGGGGGATCGAACCGCGCGGTTCGTTCTAGGCTAGCGCTGGCAAGGCAGACACCTTACCTCTAGGGCCACTGCGCCGGTCCCAATTACATGCTTTTCATTATGAATTTTTTCTCCATAGTATATAGTTATTTTTATATTTAAAGAGAGACTTTTTGTTTTTTTTTTCAAGTATTGGCTAAAATAGTACTTAAATTTTTTTTGTTTATTTGTTTTTGGGTCATACCTGGTGGTTTTTAGGGCCTTATCCTGGCTCTGAACTCAGAAGACCATATGGAATGCTATGGATTGAACCCAGATCAGCCACTTGCAAGGCAATTGCCCCACCTACTGCACTATCATTCTCACCCCATAAAATTGTACATTTATTCATAAGACTAATCTTGATTTCTCTAAAATAATTAACATATCATCTTTTGTATTTACATAGATTTTATGTATATTTTTGTTAGATGATATATTATTTTTACTCTTATTTTTTCTGTAACTCTGATTGTATTTGTATTTGTTGTTCAGATTGGCTCTGAACATCTGAAGGAAGGTTGTTATATTTAGCTTGCTTAATATTTTTTGAATCTCAATCATAGCATAGTTTATAGAATGTAGAAGGTGTTAAATTATACTTTTATATTATTTTGACAGAGTGCATTGATATTTGCTTTTGGTAGAATAAAAAGTTAAATTTAGAGATCAACTGATAAGTGAACTACCCTGGATTGCTGTACTAGAGCAGTCTCAAACTGTTGCCAACATTAGTATCCCCTTGGTGCCTCCATCCCTGCCTGAGAGGGAAACAAATGCTATCACTTATGACCCTATTGTAAAGAGCAGAGCTGCTATCACTGTGCTATGGTAGCTAGTGTCATCAGTTGAAGAAGGAAAAATACACCCCCTACAGAAAGGCAGAGAGTTGAATGATTACTATGGCTTCAAAAATTAATAATGTCATCTCCTGTTCACAATGCTCTGCACCAGTTCTACCTACAGCTGAAAGTGATTAAAAGCAACACCTTGGTGGATACTGGTCAGCTATGATGTGATATACATATATGTGTATAAATATATGTATATATGTATATATATATATATATATATATATATATATTCCTCTAATGCACTCCTCCTGCATCAGAAATAAATTGTTCCCCAAACTGGTGGAACAATCAATGACAAGGTTATGGCCAAGCTACAGAAGCTGTAACATCTGTGAGTTTGTGTGGACACTTTGTATATATGCTCTTGCTAATCCAATAATCATGAGACAGTATAGTCTCTGTAGCAGTCAGGAACAATTTTACCCCAGTTGATTCAAAACTTGACTCTAATCACTATAATCTTCATAGCACAAAACATTGTAAAGAAGCAGAGGAACTCGTTGCACTAATGGAAGATGTAATAAATCTTGGTAAGAGCCTAGCACAAAATACCTCTCTATTCTCCCTGATAGCAACTGATAACTCAACCAGAGAATTGGTAAGAGAAAAAGCAGCCTTAATGGAAGAAAAAAGGAAAATATGATGTAATAGTTATCTATATATCTCTCCCTTCTCCAAAATGTTAAGGGAAAATTCTTCTCCAATGTGCATACATTGATCTCTAGCATAGACCACATGTTGCAGCTCTCCATAATATAGAAAAATAGATATAATATTGTTAACAACAAAGTAAAATTTATCTGTTCTAGATGTTCTTGAGAATTAACTAGAATATTTGAATACAAAACAGAAGATTAAGAAGTTAGACTTTATTGTACATTTGAGTAGATGGCTTGGGACGTTTCCCTACTGTCTGTTTTGCCCTCTACTTTTATCCATGCATGACATCACTTGTTCTGTCCCTCGATGACTTGTTCAATGCTCGATGTTTTATCACATTCTGTTTCTATCTACTATGCACTTCCTTAGTATGAGGTCTTGTTGCTGTGCCTAGGACTTACTATAGTGATTTCGTGATGTACAGGCTCTTCTCAAGTTTCTGACTATTGCCACATGTGCTTGATCAAGATCCTTGTACTTTTTCCTTGTTGCTGGGCCTCTTTCAGACTTTACTCCAGCAATTCCCTAATATCTCAGCTTTTTTTAGTCTCCAGCCAGGTGCATGTAGGCAAGATGCCTGCTGTACTGTCTGCTTGAATATAATATCCCTATTGAATTCTGGCCTCTTCATAGGTAGTGTTGGTGTAGGTGAGCATGTGAAAAGGGAGCCTGATGGTGACTTGCTCTTATATGTTGCTCTCTTTCTCTCATCATAGACATTTGGTATCTATTTTGATTGGGTACTTTTTTATTTTGAAAGTTGAGATTCAAAGGGACTAGCTAAATGAACTGGTTCACTTGCACCCCACCTTTCCACTGTCAAATAATCAATGTTAATTATTCTCTCACTACATAATATTTTGAAGATAGAACAAAACCAAAAGCAGAGAACTCAAACACTGTGATAAGAACAATATAATACTGAACAATCATTAAGTCAAATAAAAAGTAAAAAAAAAAAACAAGAAAATTCCTAGATACAAATTATAATAAAGGCATGTGCAGTACTAAAAACTGTAGTGAGGGAAATACATAACACTATAGGCATTCATTAGTAAACAAGAACAAGTACAAATGAAATGAATAATCTAACCTCACATCTTAAGAAACTAGTATATACTCGAGTATAAACCAACCTGAGTATAAGTGACACTCCTAATTTTACCCTAAAATTGGGAAAACTTCGTATCTCGAGTTATAAGCCAAGGTAGAAATGCAGCAACCATTGGTAAATTTCAAAAATAAAAATATATACCCCAAACAATTACAATAATTAAGGAATCAGTCGGCTAAATGTTTTTTAGTATTTATTGCTAAAGAAAAACTGTAAACTAGCAACAATAACTGTAAAACTTTAAATATATAATGTGCAGAAAACCATACTTTAACAGGGAATTAAGCTAAATCACAAAGGTTAAAATCCTTCAAAACTGGATTCCTCATCATCATCATCATCTGTATGTCCAAAGAGAGCTTCAGCTATATCTGTAGTGAGGATATCAGCATAGACATTGTCATCATCATGAGTTCGCAGATATCATGATCACTGCCGTTCGTCTCATATAAAGTACAGAATATTGTGGGTTAAATAGTTCAGTGGCATACAGTTCAGTTCAGCTGCGACTTGTAGACTAAGCTCAAACACAGCCCACTCCAGGAGACTGCAGAAGATGACTGGAGACTACATGCAGTTGTTTCTGTGCAGTCTCACTGAATCAAATAACCTGTATGATTCGAGTATAAGCCGAGTTTGGGTTTTTCAGCACAAATTTAGTGCCCCCAAAATTGATTTACACTTGAGTATATATGATAATAGGATAATAACAGCAACCCAAGATAAGTAGAAAAGCAGAAATAAAAATGAATTTTAACACAATTCAAGGTTATAGAAATAAAAATATAGACAAAATGAAACCAAGATCTGTCCTATTTTATTACTATGATTGAAAAACACACAGTGAGAAAGAACTCTGATTAATTAGGTCAGAAAATAAAGGGTACAATTTACAAGACTTCTCAGAACTTATAAAAAGATTGCACAATAATGTTCTGATCAACTTTATGTGATTAATTGGAGAATCTAAACTAAATGCATAAAGCAAAACAAAACAAAACTAACTGGGCAAATTTCTAGTCTAACAACCTCCCAAGACTGAATTAAGAGGAAATATAAAACTTAAATAGACATATTACCCTCAAGAACTTTGGAACAATAAAACGTTCTCCATGAACAAAAGCTTAGAGCCAGATGAGCTCACTAGTGTATCAAATTTTCATAGGGACTCTATAGTCTATCCTCTAACTTGTTTCAAGCACTTTAAGAAATTAAAAGATGGGCCCAGAAAGATAGCACAGCGGCGTTTGCCTTGCAAGCAGCCGATCCAGGACCAAAGGTGGTTGGTTCAAATTCTGGTGTCCCATATGATCCCCCGTGCCTGCCAGGAGCTATTTCCGAGCAGACAGCCAGGAGTAACCCCGGAGCACCGCCGGGTGTGGCCCAAAAAACAAAAAAAAAAAAAAAAAAGAAAGAAAGAAATTAAAAGATACAGGAATGTTTTTATTTTTCAGACCAACTTTTCTTTGATATCAAAAGCAGAGACTTTAATTAAAGTGAAAACTCTATTCAGAAAAGACATTTGTATCCCTACATTCATTACAGACTATTCATAATATTTTAAGTTTGGAAACACTAAGTGTCCAAGGTCATATGACAAGGTGAAGAAACTATATACACAATAGTTTACTCCAAATATGTAGTTTCTTCACCCAGTCACAAGCCTTCCATGCATTGTATGGAAGATATATATTATATTATATATTGTATATATTATATTACATATACCACTATTTGGCTATAATAAGGATGAAGTCATAAATTTGCCATTACATGAATAGAATTACAGATTATCATGTTGAGTGAAGTCAGCTAGGAGAAGGACAAATACAAAATGATAGATCAAATATGTATGATATAAAAATATATTAAGGAAATAAAAATGACTCATAACAACAGAACAGTCTGAACTTATCTGCAAAACTGAGCTTAGCATGGTAGATGGTTCTTGAAGGTAGGGACTATGACAAAATGGTGTAGGGAAGTGCAGACTCTGATAGTCAGTTTAGTGTTGGAATATTGTACGCATAAAACCATATAGTGAAATAACACTGTGACTAAAATTGTTATAATTATGACCAATATTCTAATAAACACAGGTACATAATACTTTAACAAAATCTCAATGAATAAAATACAACATATTAAAGAAATCACTATAATAAAGTATGACTTATTTCAAGGATACAATAATAGTTCAGTATTTTCAAATCAATTTTATTGATAAAAACTTTAATAAAAGAAAAAACAAAACTGTATGAATACTCTGTAGATGCAGAGAAATCATTTGACAATATTTAATCTTATGATTGTAACCCTTAAAATGGGATTAAAAGAACTTAAATAGACTAAAGAAAAATGTAATACACATACAACAAATATCATATTTAATGGAGTAAAATTAAAAATATTTTCTCTAAATACTGCATGTAAAGGTGTTCACATTTCCAGTGTCTGTTAAAATAAAAGTAAAACTTTTTTTCACAGCAACTAGGCATGAAAGAAAAATAAAAAGATTTGAAATTGGTAAAAAAAAAAAAAAAAAAAGTAGGGCCGGGCGGTGGCGCCAGAGGCAAGGTGCCTGCCTTGCCTGCGCTAGCCTTGGACGGACCGCGGTTCGATCCCCCGGCGTCCCATATGGTCCCCCAAGCCAGGAGCAACTTCTGAGCGAATAGCCAGGAGTAACCCCTGAGCATTACCGGGTGTGGCCCAAAAACCAGAAAAAAAAAAAAGTAAAATTATCACTATTCAGAAATGACAAGATACTACAAGGAAAATACATCTAATCCCATCAAAAAATGGGGATAAGAAATGAACAGACACTGATAAAAAAAAAGAAATACAAATGGCCAAAAGGCACATAAAAAGATGCTTCTCATCACTAATCATCAGGGAGATGCAAATCAAAACAACAATGAGATACCACCTCACACCACAGAGATTGGCGCACATCACAAAGAATGAGAACAATCAGTGCTGGCGGAGATGTGGAGAGAAAGGAACGCTTATCCACTGCTGGTGGGAATGCCATCTAGTCCAACCTCTAGGGAAGGTGATATGGAGATTCCTCCAAAATCTGGAAATTGAGCTTCCATTCGACCCAGCTATTCCACTCCTAGGGATATACCCTAGGAACACAAGAATACAATACAAAACCCCCTTACTCACACCTATATTTATTGCAGCACTAGTCACAATAGCCAGGCTCTGGAAACAACCAAGATGCCCTTCAACAGACGAATGGCTAAAGAAACTGTGGTACATATACACAATGGAATATTATGCAGCTGTCAGGAGAGATGAAGTCATGAAATTTTCCTATACATGGATGTACATGGAATCTATCATGCTAAGTAAAATAAGTCAGAGGGAGAGAGAGATGCAAAACAGTCTCACTTATCTATGGGTTTTAAGAAAAATAAAAGTCATTTTTGCAACAATCCTCAGAGACAATGAGAGGAAGTCTGGAACACCAGCTCACTTCATGAAGCTCACCACAAAGAGTGGTGAGTGCAGTTATAGAAATAACTACACTGAGAACTATCATAATCATGTGAATGAATGAGGGAACTGGAAAGCCTGTCTAGAGTACAGGTGGGGGTGGGGTGGGATGGAGGGAGATTTTGGGACATTGGTGGTGGGAATGTTGCACTAGTGAAGGGCAGCGTTCTTTACATTACTGAAACCTAATCACAATCATATTTGTAATCAAGATGTTTAAATAAAGAAGAAAAAAACGAAAAAAAGGAAATGACAAGATACTGCACACAGAAAACCTTAAATATTTTAGACACAAAAATTGTGTAGCTATAAATCTTGCAGTAAATAATCAGGCTTCAAAATCAATGCACAGATATCTGTTGCATTCCTATACATAAACAATGATGTAGAAGAGAAATTTTATGAAACCTATCCCATGTATACTTGTGTCAACACACTCACATAATTTAGAATAAATTTAGCAAAGTTAAACCCCTATATAATAAACATTATAAATAACTTCTGAAAAGAAAGATGGAAGTGAATAAATGTAAGCATATTCCTTGTTCATGGATTAGAAGAATCAACATCATTACAATAGTCAACTTCTCCCAAATAATTTAAAGATACAACAAAATTTACATTAAAATTTCCATAGCATTTTTCAAGGACAGAAAACAAATACTTTTAAAATGTATATTATAGGGCCGGAGCAACAGCACAGTGGTAGGGCATTTGCCTTGCACAAGGCCGATCTAGGACGGACCTTGGTTTGATTCCCCAGGCATCCTATATGGTCCCCCAATCCAGGAGCAATTTCTGAGTGCCTAGCCAGGAGTAATCCCTGAGCATCACAGGGTGTGACTCAAAACCAAAACAAACAAACAAAAAAAGCTAAAATGTGTATGTAGCCATAAACGTTCCAGAATAGCCAAAGATATCCTTTAAAAAAATATAGAATATAAAAGCATTACATTCCTATACTTTAAACTATACAACCAGTCAAATGAAGATGTCATTGGGTTTTATAGTGGCTTTCTGATTTTGGTAGTCCATTGAAGAAGAGAGTTTGAAAGTTATTGTATACTGTTAACGATTGCCCATGTCCTACCTGAAATACCATGATTGTTTATGAAAAGTATCTTTTTTTTTTTTTTTTTTTGGTTTTTGGGCCACACCCGGTGACGCTCAGGGGTTACTCCTGACTATGCGCTCAGAAGTCGCTCCTGGCTTGGGGGACCATATGGGACGCCGGGGGATCGAACCGCGGTCCGTCTCCTAGGCTAGCGCAGGTAAGGCAGGCACCTTACCTCGAGCGCCACCGCCCGGCCCCTGAAAAGTATCTTTAATAAAGATGAATACAGTTTGGCTTGGGAAAAAAGAAAATTATACAACCAGGGCACTTTCATGAAAACTGCAATGCATTGTTAGAAGGGCAGACTTTAATATAAACAGGATAGACATTTGAGAATCCAGAGATAAGTCCATATATATATATATATATATATATATATATATAAACTAATTTACAACAAAGAAGCTAAGCACATGAAGAGCTGTTGCCAACCAATGGGTCTGGGAAAACTAGATAGCTACATGCAAGAAAGAAAAATGAAAAGAAATTAGACCCTTTTCTGATGCCATTCACAAAGGTTTGTTCAAAATAGATGTAAAGCTTTGATATAAAAGCTCTATCTATAAAGCACCTTAAGTAAAGCACTACTTTACAAGAAAATGCCATCAGTTGAGTCTTCAATGACAAGTTTGTAAGTGAATAGATAAAAGGGCATTAATAAATGGTGGCTGACAAAAGGTGTATTCACTAATTTAAAAAAAGGGCACTTAAAATCAAAAGACATCCTGCTGAATGGGAGAAAATATTCACATATCACAATCAGAAAAATGACTAAAATGCAAGATATACAAAGCATACTCAAAGTTCAACAATATAACAACAAAAACAAAATCATTTGCTGGAAGATAATATAGCATATAGGGTACTTGCAATGATCCCCAGAGGGACCCCTCAGGAGTGATCCCTAGGCACAGAGACTGTAGTAAGCCCTGAATACCTATGTGTATTACCCTAAACAAACAAAAAATCATGGCAAAAAAGCATATGAAAAAAGTTCGGCATCATTGATAATCAGAGAAATGTAAGTCAAAACAATAGTGAGTTAAAACTTCACACTGAAAACTGTCTATATTAAAAAGTATGGAAATAATAAGTCTGGCAAGTCTGGTGAAAAGGTACTCTCATTCAGTACTAGTGAGATTGCTGTCTATTCTTTATCTTTGGAAAATGACTTGGTTATTTTTCAGAAATATAGAGTAAAGTTTCATATTACCCTGCTATTTGACTCCTGGGCATCTATTCCAGGAGCGCACACACAAAATGTTAGTTTGAATGGACAAATGAACATCTCTATTTATTTCATCTCTATTTACTATAGCCAAGACATAGATACAACCTAAGTGACTGACAACAGATGGGCATATAAAAATACAATGGAAAACTACTCAACTATGACATAAATTAACTCGTCATTTGCTATAATCTGGATGAAATTGGAGGATGTTATGGTAAGTGAACTGAATCAAAAAGAAAATAAAAATACTAGATGATCTTTCTTATATTCATAGTCAAAAGAAACAAAGTAAAAGATTAGACAATCCCCAGTGAAAGCAAAGCCTGACATGGAGCCATTAGAACTATTGTATGTGATATTTAGAGAGGGAGTGCAGTAAAAGACCGTGGAATAATGATAAAAAATAATCATGCCACTCTAGTGATGGGTATAGTTTAGCATCATCACTGCCAGTACAAATCAATATAGATTCTACTGTAAAATTTTTATTTAAACAAACAGAAACAGTTGACTTCAATAAATTCAATTCTTAAGATGTAAATGTGTATCCATAATTCTTTTAGTTAGTTTTATAATCCTGGCACCTTCTTAATATTTAGGATTATCTTCGAAATAAATTTGAAAAAATAATCTCATAATTTTTTAAATATAAATTTTATATCATGTAATCTTTTAGATATGTAATCTATTTTTTATTTTGTTTTGTTTGGGGCCACATCTGGTGACAATCAGGCATTTCTACTGTCTCTATTTCCAAGAATTACTTTTGACAGTGCTCTGGGGACCATATGAGATGCAAGGGATCCAACCTTGATCAGCCAATGTAAAGCAAATGCCCTATGGATTTTCTTTCACTCCATCCCTTTAATTAATTTTTGGTAGTTCTAATAGTGGCCTACAATTAAAAAGTATTAGATATGTAACTATGTTATCTTAAATATATAATAAGGTTAATGGGAGTTGAAAAATAAACAACTTTAGAATTACATTTCTACTCTATGTGTCAATAGTTTGTTCCTTTTTGTAGCTAAGTAGTATTCCACTGTATAAATATACCACAACTAGCTTGTTTAATCATATATTACTATATTCTGTATTTTAATTTTATGTAAACATACGTATGTGTGTATTTTTTTTGTGTGTGACATAAGATTTCACTTTTGACATAAGTATCAGTGGTTTTAATTGCTGAATCATAGGGTAGATGGTTGCATTTTTAGTTTATATAAGAAATTGCTAAACTATTCTTAAGAATGTTTGTATAATTTTGAGTTGTTTTCATAGGTACAAGTGTGTTGAGTTAACAAGTTTTTTATTCATATTTAGTATCATCACTATTCTTTCCCTAGTCCTTATAGGTAAGTATGTAGTAATATCTCATTATAGTTTGAGATTTTATTTGTGAATAGTGTGTATTTTTCATGTGATTTGTTTGTTTGTTTGTTTTTGGGAAGGTCACACTCTGTAGCGCTCAGGGGTTACTTCTGGCTCTATACTCAGAAATTGCTCCTGGCAAGCTTAGGAGACCATATGGGATGCCGGGATTCGAAACACCATCATTCTGCATGCAAGGCAAATGCCCTACCTCCATGCTATCTCTCCAGCCTTTCATGTAAATTTTTTGTTATCTCTTGTCCTTTCAATTAAATCTCTTCAGGTATTTGACCATTTTCTATTTGATTTTTTTAATCTTGAATTTACAAAATGTTTTTCAAATAAACTAGAAATTATTTTTGTCAGCTATGTAATTTGCCATTTTTCTTTCACTTAATAGCATCCCTTTTATCCTCTTCAAATGGGTTTTCAGAAAGAAAAAATTGAATTTTAATGAAATTCACTTTTTTCTCTTTAAAATATTTTTTGAATAAATGAGAGCATTGCAGGACAGGATGTTTGGTCAGTGAAAACTCACAAGAGAAATAGAATTTGAACTGAAGTAGAAAGGACTTAGAGTTCCAATTAGATGCAAAGGAAGGTAGATGATGTAATATTCAGAAGAAAAAGTATTAGAAAGACAAAGGTATGCAACAAAATATTTCTAATGAACTTGGAGTGTTCTAAATAGCCACTTAGATTTTACGGATCACAGACCACTGAAACAGGAAGAAAAAGAACATTCTCTTAATTTTCTTTTCTTCTACTTCTTTTTATTCATAAAGTGGATTAAAAAGAGTTTTATCTGATTACACAAAGTTCTTGGTCTTAAGAAGATTAACTATTTCAAGATTACAAATAACATATAGTTATAAACAAATATACATATATTTCATTTAAAATACCATATAGTTTGTTTTGTTTTGGGAAGATAATGGGTCTTTTTTTTAATTATTATATAGTTTAACTAACAAAGAACTGGTATTTTTTTCCTATAATTTGCTATTATACTGGAATTCAAAAGCAAACCGAAATGCCATCAGTTGTTTTAAGCTGTGATATGTTTGAAAATGAAATCTGACCACTTCAAATAGAAAATTTTCATTTTCATTAGAGTTTTATGAACTGTCAGTAGATAAAACATACACTATTCTGTAATCTGCTAAGATGCACCAGGCATGATTATGAAAACAAAGACAATTGTTTGTACTGGAAATAGAAGAGTTCATTAAGGGTTTTATGGATGAGTATAGCATTATCGGTACCCCTTGTCATTTGTTGAATTAATAACCTCAAATTTACAAAGAAGTCCACTTTTTTAAGGAGATTTGCTTCTGAACCTCTTTTTTGTGGATATCTTTTAATAGTGCTTTTAAAGCTCAATTATATAAACAACATTAAATAAAAATGCAATTAATTTGTTAATCATCTTTCTATAATTCACATAGGATTTCTCATGAAAAGGTAACAAAGTTAAGTGCTCATCACTTTAGCAAAAGAAAATAATAATAAATTATTTTATAGACTTAAATACAAATAAAGATGGAAAGTTAACAATTCCCTTGAAAGAGTGCTAAAATATTTAGTCATAAATAAGATTTAAATGTTTTTGAAAAATAGCCATCAGATAAATTGAGCCTTACTAAAGTCAGATAAAATAACATTAAATAAATGTTTCTGAATCTACAAGCTATAATCCTACTTATGAAAAACTATATATTTTTATCATGAGTTAATAAAATATGTTCAGAAAAACTAAATATTTAGAATTTGTTTATTTTGAGAGAGCTAACAGCAAAATATCAAGTGAAATAAATATGTTTGCCTACAATATTGGCACAAATGAACATTCCCAAATTAGAAGACTAAAACGTGTCTCATTTTGTATATTTCAAAATAATAAATTTCATGTTTTAGTTTTGGTTTGGGTTCACACACTCAGCAGTGCTCAGGTTTTACTCCCAACTCTGTGCTCTGGTGATGTTGGGGTTACCATGTGCAGTGCTAGGAAGCAAACATGAGCTGATCATGCACAAAGCAACTGCCCTGCCTGCTATATAACCAGTATGACTGACCCCAGAAATATGAACTTTAAAGGGCAGACTTTCTTTCCACATGTTCAATGTTTTTCTCTATTTCCATGTATGAATAATCCCTTTGTGATCTCTCCTATATAGTTATTTGGATAGTGATCATTTTTGAGAAATCTGAGCAATTTTCAATATTCTTTCTTTGAGTATGCCCCTTGGGAGCATAGTTAGAAATTGATTCTACCATTTTTATTTATGCTACTTTGAATAAGATAGTTGAATATTCTAAGCTTCAGGTTTTCAGTAGAAAAAATAAATAATACCCACCTTAGAAGAATTAATTTTGTTTGGGTCAAAGAAATTGAATTGTTCAGTGAAAGAGTAAGTTAGTTACCTTGTACTGGACCAACCTGGGTTTGACTCTCCAGCATCTTATATACTCCCCCAAGTCCTGCCATAGTGATCCTTGAGTGCAGAGCCTGAAGTAAGCCCTGAGAATATATATATATATTGGAATTCTCATATATATACATATATACATATACATATATATTGGAGCCATGTATATATGTATATGTAGATATACATATACACATATATAAATTTGTAAAAATTAAGAGAATGCATGTAAAGCATTCAATGTAGCTTGAGTTTCATAATACATTAAACAAATATTTCTATTTATCACAGGAGGAAGCAAAGTATTGTATTTAGAAGAAAGAAATATGATATATTTGTTAATTATATGGTCAAACATGAGGGGTATTATCAGGAACTATTTTAATAGTTGGAGAGTAAGTATAGAGTAGAATTTTCCTTGAATGTCAATGAGAGCAGTTTGATCCTAGAATTACAATGTTCTTCTGGGATTGGCATGAGCACCACTGGGAGAAATCCTGGAGCACAGAGCTGGCTGGTGAACCTGAGCACAGTTGGGTGTTCTATAAAATGCAATTTAAAAAAAAAAAAGAGGAGTTTTTTCGTTCTTGGCTCCAAATATTCTTACCTTCATTCATTTTTAGTCATTCATTCATCACCCATCTGTTAAATACATACTATATATTAAGCACTACTATAAATCTTAAATATACATAGATGAATAGAATAAAGTTTAGTTCAATTCTTCATTATTCTTATTCCTCTGGAAGAAAGAGAATAATAAACAAATAAAAATACATTAAACAATTTTTGTGGCAACACTGACAAGGAACTGTGAGAGTCTAAAGAGCAAGCACTGAAATGCTCTTATAAAAATTGCAGTGGTTGTTAATCCAATTAACTTTTATGTATTACTGAGCTATGTAACTTTTCAATAAGTAAAATTATCACTGTTTTTTTAAATAAAAATTTCATGTCATTTTCTTTCCAAGGCTTTTTCTCTGCATGGCAAAACTTAATTTGTTAGGCGATTTACAGAATCAAATGCAGTTATGATTTTATGTCTGCTGACTTTTCCTCTAAGTTTTCACTTAATTGTTATGGAACTATGCTATACAGATCTGTATACAATGTTATAATTTTTTAATAATAAAGAAAAAGTACATAATCCCAAAACCTAGTTTAAGGAATAGTCTGCTAAAATTCACGTGTGTCTTCCCCATCACATTGTCCCTTTGCCCCCCATGATTTTGAATTTTGCATACTATTCCTTTATTTTCTATATGAGATTTGGCATCTTGTAGTTCCTTTCTTTCTCTAAACTAACCCCCTCCAACGACATGCTAAATTAAGAAAAGATTAAGATTTATAGTGTCTATTCTATGTCTGATTGACATACATGAGAATATTCCCCAGTTGGTTATAGCACAGAGTTAGTGAGGTGAAAGCACATTTTATGTTAGCACGGACTCAAAAATACTTGGAGCATTGGAATGCACATATGTTTTCTCTGAACTGATGCCAAATCAGTAAAATAAAAATATCAAAACTACCATATAGAATAATATATCATCACTTATAATGTACTTTCAATATGTGCACTGTAAATGATTTTATATACTATTTAATTATAGTAATTAAATTATATGTTAGTTACTACTCAGAAAGATGAAATATACATTTCAAAACCAACAATATACATTTTCCTTGATATTGATTTGGTCATTTTATGATAAATACGATAAAACCTTTTAAAATAGTATCAAACCAGAATAAATACTCTGTAATTGTTGGCTTAATTTTGCAAACTCAAAGTTCACAGAAGTAAAGAATTATCCCCTCTGGATTGACAGTATTCCTGCTCTGAATCAACTTCATTCTGAAATACAAGTTGAAGGAGTAGATGCTTCGTCAGATTTTGATGGCCTGAGAGGCAGGAAGACAATATTAGAATTACATGATCTCCTCTTCTAGAAGAGACACCCATAACTTTACTCACATCCCACAGAACCAAGCAAGAAGTATGTTAATTCTGATATAGGGTACATAATTAGGTCATTCTTCCATAAGAAATGAGAACAAATATTTTGAAAAGTAATACAATTGAGTTCAAGATTAAGCAGTAAATTGTGGGACTATGGGTAAAATCTAATAGGTAAAATTTATTATTTTCAAAAGCACATGGTCAGTGTTAGAGCTCAAAATGAACTTTTCTTGTAGCAAAGCACTATTGTTATTGCTATTGCCACTCTATTTCTCTAATGATAGACTACTGTTTTATTGAATAGCATTGTACTTGTATACAATAGGAGAAGTTTCTGTAATTTGATAAATGCTTGCTACATTAGTTGTAAAATATTTTTTGGTATATTTTATTTTTAAATAGGCCTGGAAATTCAGTGACCTTCAGATTAAATTTTTGTGCCATTCTCTTTTCTTCTCATTTCCCTAAAAGTGATTTTTACTGAGTAATTTTTTTCTCATGAAACCTAAACTATGAAAGACGCAGTGATAGATATCATTTTTACATATCTGTATTCTTTTTCTTTCTGAACCAGCTTTGACATAGTTCTAAATGATACAACCTAAAAATTTCTGCCCATTAAAACGTGTCACTTATTAGCCTCCATGCAATCTAAAGTTCTTGCATGATTCTCTGATCTCTTTTTTAGTAGTCATTATGGAAATAGTTGAGAGGGTGGAACAGCAATATAGAAGCATCTTAGAATGTTTTGTTTCAACAGAGAAGACAGTTGCCGTGGGGGGTGGTGGCCTGTTTTATATTAGACTTCGTATGAACTAGAAATAAATTATAAATGTTAAATCACTTGAATTTTGTAGTTGTTTGTTACTTTGTCTTGACTAATACAAAATACTTCCTTTTTCATGCACATCTAATAACAGCATTCTTGTCTTAAAGAAAAAGAGCACATTATTCATTTTAATGGACTATTGGAATTTATACTTCTTAAAAAGATAAAATGTTGAGAGTTAAATATTTTTTTGCTGTTGGAGTTTACTTGCTTTTTTTAATTGTTTAGAGTTAAGTAACTACATAGAATAAGCATAGCATTAAAATATTAATATATAATAACCATACTACATGTTAATTTATCACAGTATTATTTTTGTCTTTGTATGTATATGTAGACAAGCATATTAATTTATAGCTTTTTGACGTTATAATTAAAAATAAAATCTAGTTGTGATGAGGCCCATTTATTACTTAGGAAACTAGTATAATAAACTCACCCAAGTTAGTTTGTGGATGGGCTATTGTTGTGCTTATCTATTAACTCTGAACTGAAAATGCAAAGATAAAAGTTGACTAGAAAGAGTTTGTGTCAAGCAGTTTTAGAGCAAATTATTATGCAAGAATAAGCTACCTCAACAAAGCTGACTTACAAATTTACTATTCACATTTTTGCACATTTACTCTGGCATGATTTTGTTCCTGATTGGAGTATCCTTCATTTTGTGTTATAGGTTGAGACAGCATAAATCATGGAATGACAATGCTAGTGTTAAATAAGGAGAAAATAAAGAATATTAGAATCATGTGATTGCCTCTTCTAGAAGTGCCACCTATATATTGTATATATACATACATACATCTCTCTCTATAAATATATAATAAAATATATATTATATTATACAATAATATAATATATATTTTATGTAGCATTATATTATATTACATTTATAATATAATATGTACATAATAATGTAATATGTATATATAATACATATGTCCATATATAAAATACATGTATACATAATAAAATATATAATAACATATATATTATATATGTTACATATGTTATACATTACATATATTATATATGTGTATATATGTATATGTACATATATAAAGATAGGTACATAGATAGATATCCTGCTAATATCCCACAGGACCAAGCAAAACAAAGTTTAATGTCATTATAGGCTAAAAGAAAATTCTCCCAGAGAAATAGGAGCAATTAGTTTGGCTATTTTGAACAGTAATACAATTGAGCCTAGGGTTAAGCAGCACATTATGGAACTATTGGTAAAATCAGAAAAGTAAACCATTTGACATTTCCAACAGCACATAGTGCCAATAATACTTGTAGCAAATTGTATAGATGATGAGTATGATAAGGGATTCTGATACCTTAATCTCTATCATACTCCATAATCAGAAAATAAGAAATCAGAGACGATGACTAAAAATAAGGTTCCAGATATCTATTGATAGAATTGGGCCAGGGAAATAGTGCAGCAAATAGGATTCCTGCTTGCGATCTGTGTTCAACAATCTGTACTACATGTTGTCTTTTAGCACCATTAGGAATAATCCTTGATCAAAGAGCAAGGACTAAACAAGCCTGAGCACAATGGATGTGGCCCAAAACTCAAACCAATACAAACAATATAACAAAGTATCGACAGGATTAATACCAAAATATCTGATGTAGATTGTCTCTTTAAAATCTAACTAAGTTTTTTAAAGTTTTGAGTGATACAAAATTCCAAAACTATAACAACTATACTTATCAATCACATGCCATTATTAAAGTATAGAAAATGTAGTTTCACTTTTACCCACCAAAATCTAACTAATTTATCTGAGATCAAATACTAAATAACATTGACAATGGACTAGGAAAATTATTTTTGAAAAATGTCACAATAATTTGTTCTGTTCTACAATTCAATGAAGTCACTTAGAGTAGCTTCTGTTTTAATAAAAAAAGTAATGCATTTTATACTTCTTTGTTTCTCAATTCATCTTGGGAGTTCTAAGTTATCATATATCTATTATCATTGGCATAAATTAGTTCGGTGATGAAATGCAGTCATCAGCCATTTATGTTTATTTTGTGGAAAATGTTTATTCATGTATTTTGCTCTCTTTTAAATTTTTATTTGATATTGAATTATGAGTCCCTTATATGTGGGGTATTAATTCAGTATATAAATATTATTTGCAAATGTAGTCCTTTATCATATAGGATTTCATTTTATCTCATTAAAAACGAAGGAGGGAATACCAATAAGTGCTCTGGATTTATTCCTAGCTCTGCATTTAGGGATCACATCTGATGGGACTTGACTGACCATATGAGTTGTAGGGTACCAAACCAGGGTTGGCTGTACATGTGGAAGACAAATGCCCTCCTCACTGTGCTAACACTCCAAGACATACATTTTTATATAATAGATCAATTTTGGGGGGAGAGGGTTACACCTGGCAGCGCTCAGGAGTTACTCCTGGCTCTATGTTCAGAAATCGCTTCTGGCAGGCTCAGGGAACCATATGGGATGCCGAGATTCAAACCATCATCCTTCTGCATGCAAGGCAATTGCACTACCTCCATGCTATCTCTCTGGCCCCTATCGGTCAATTTTTAATGGGATAAAGTATTTAAGATGATTTTGTCTCACATTTATGCTTCTATTTGTTATTGCAAATAAAAATATTTCACAAATAAATTGTCACAAATAAAAAATATTATATTGAGTCCTATTAAGAAATAAAAAATCATTACCAATATCAATGTCAAGAAATTTTCTATCTTTTCCCTCTGAGAGTGTCATGGTCTTGTGTATTTTATTTCAAGATCATAGTCCATTCTGAGACAGGGCTACATTTTTTTAATGTGTATTTAATTTACCTGCATCATTTATGGAAGAAACTATCTTTTCCAATTATTCACTCTCAACTTCTGTGTCATATACTAGTTTATTGTTTATGAATGTACTAACTTCTGGGATTCTGTTCTATTGATCTCTGTGTTCATTGTCTTTACAATACTATAATGCTTTGATTACTGTCATTTACATATTGAAAAAGAAACCATAATGCTTTTATGTTGATCCATTTTCAAGATTTTTGAATATTTGGATTATTTTGTGGAAGCTTATGTGCGAATTGCAATTTTTCTTTACTTTTCTTTTATTTCCTTTCTTTCTTTTTTTTTTTTTAAAAGCCACACCAGGTGGCACTCAGCATTATTCCTAACTCTGCTCTCAGAAATCACTCCTGACAGGCTCTGGAGACCTGGGATGCCAAGGACCAAATCCAGATTGGCCATGTGCAAGGCAAATGCACTACCCACTACCCACTCCAGCCCTTAATTTCTTTTACTTTTGTTAAAAATATAATTGGGATTTTAATAGGGATTGCAATGAATATACATATAACTTCAATAGCATGGGTTTTGTTTTGTTGTCTTTTCTTTTTGCTTTTGGGCCACACCCTGTGATACTCAGGGGTTATGCCTGGCTATGTGCTCGGAAATCACTCCTGACTCTGAGGAACATATGGGACGTTGAACATCGAACCAAGATCTATCCTGGATCGGCTGCTTGCGAGGCAAATGCCCTACCGCTGTGCTATGACTCTGGCCCCAATAGTATGAATATTTTAACAACATATTTTGATTCTTGAAAATGTTTTATAGTTCCCTTTATTTACAATTTTTCATTTCTTTCATTGGTGTCATATATTTATTAGCATATTGATCTTTAATCTCTATGTTTAAATTTATTCTCAAGTATTATATTGTCTTACTGATACTATAAATAACATTTTTTCAAATAGTACACTGTTATTCTATAGAAATGAGACTGATCTTTGTGTGTTGATTTTGTACCCATTTTGTGCGTGGGGGAAGGGTACCCAGGGTATTCAGTAGAACTCAGGGATACAGTGTTCCTTGATTCTTGTGGCTCATATGTTGTGATAATCTAAATACTTATTCCTTAAATAATCTTTTTGTTCTTACAAAACACCCGTAAACTGCAAGTATATTTCCAGTACAAATGGCATGTTTATAAGTATTGTTCTAACAGTCTAAGTTAAAACAAGACCAAAGCAGAATTTGTATTTTCGTTTTTCAATATAAAAGTCCTAGATCAATGAATATTTAAATGAAATTGATTGAGATCTATTATTATTGATTGCCAATTACCTTGAAATTATTCTTTATTTCTACTAATTTTGTTTAGCACTTTTAGAAATGCTACTTGGATATAGATATTGTTGCTTGGTCCTTTGCTCTTTTTGTCCTAAGAAATTCGGTTGCAAGACCAATGATAGTATAGGAAGAAATTCTAATAAAAAGCAAAAGTATATTCCAGAGGTTAGGAGTGGGAGAGATCCAAGTCATAGGCTTAATTCAGTCAGGTGAGTTTTATTCAATTCTGTTTTACTTCCCATTCTAGGTTTCCGCACCTCAATTTTGCTCTTACTCCCTGTGGTTCCTGGATACTGAACAAGGAGGGACATCATTTTGTAAAGGTTAAATGTCAGGTTTCTCTTAGGTTCTGAACAAGGACGAATGCCATTTTGTAAGGACCACATGTTAGGCTTTCCTCAAGCCTAATTTTATTAATATCGCCCCAAGCTACCTGGCTATACCAGGTAGCCTTTAGGTGAAGGACACAAGGGAACAATAGGAAGGTACCCTAGACAATAGTCAATCATTTTAAAGAACATACAAAAACTAGAACCTCTCTATATCTCCTCCTTACATAATCTAATTTGTGACCTTGGACAGGTTTGTCTCCTTCAAGAGAAGACCCTGACCAACCCTGATCAGGCAGTTTGGGGCTGTTGGTAGACAGATTAGTTTTGTTCAGCCTCAGTCGAATTGTGTGGTCTCATCCATCAATGACCCTAAAACTCCCCACTGTTAAATTTTGGCCTGCAGGGATGACACCTGGGGAGCAAAAACTCAATGTGAAGAGAACACAATGAAATGCTAATGAAGACAGAATCATTTTCGAATTCCCCACTTTCCTTCTGCTGTACCTTTCCATTAAAAAGAGATTCCCTACAATGTAGTCACTTTACTTTCCGAATGTTCAATACCCCTAAAATCTTGTTTTATGTCATTTGCTTATAAAATAAATCACCCAGACCCTTCTTTCTCATGTCCACTTATCTTCATACTTATATTTCTGCAAGTATCAAGAAACAGATCTTTTGCTTATACCTGATTCTTTGATTCTTCTTACTGAAACCTAAGAGATATTCTTAAAACTGTACACTGTATAAATACATTTCTAGACTTACCAACTTTGAGAAGCTTCTAATGGAACTAAGCTTATTTTTGCCTTTTGACCTTTTCACTAACTCTTTCTTTTACTTGAAATGTTCTTCTCATAGATTTTATTTCAGCTAGCTCCTTTGTGTCATTCAGATCTTAGCATAAATATCACATCCTTAGAGAGATCTCTTAAATCCTCAGCCTAAATTTGCATTTGCTATCACATTGCACTCTTAATTTTCTGCCAAATATAACTACCTGATACTCTTCTATCTTATTTATTTCTTGGTTTTCTTCTACTAGTAGTGCAAGTCCCACACATTATTTTTCATTTTCTATTTATCTTTCTCTTTAAGAATTAATGTCTTTTATTGTTTATCTCTCTATACATACATGTATTATTATGCCTTGTTAGCACACATATACTAAACATTTTAATTATAAAATAATTGAGCAATGAATTTGTCTAAATTCACTAACAACTAACACCTGAGGAACCATGTTTATAATTTTAAAACCAATACCATAGAATGAAAACAGTTTTGCAATTCTGTTTACTCTTGAGAAGAGAAAAAGAGATAAGAAACCCAGGAGTTTATCAGTAAGAGAAAAAAAACTCATCAACAAACAATGCCTCCCCAAAATAGCTGTCATTGATATGTATAATGAATATTATACTATTCAACTCCACAATTTTATAAAACTAAATCTCTCTAAAAATAATGGAGCAATGAACAGCTAAATATTTTGAACAAATTATGGAGACAAAGAAGAAAACACATATCACTGATTAGTTTGGTAAAATTTGAACTCGAATAAATTGGGCCAAATATGTTTGATCACAGTTTCTTTAAGATTTCTGAAATTTTCACTTGTCACTATAAAATACTCATTGGAATATCTGAGTTAATGACAGTTTATTAAGCACTTTGTGTACTTAAGTAATCTCTTTTCAGTAAAGCAGTTGTGTTGTTATAAAAAATTAAGTATGATTTTTTTTCCCTTCAATAACATGAACTTCATTGCTTGCATAACACCTAGATTGCCATGATTAGGCCTTACCACTATGATTTAGAAATATAACCAAGAGCTAAAACAAAAAAATCAAGGTAAAAGTTTATAAATGCAACAGCAACAGCAAAAATCATCAAAGATTTTCTAGATTGAGTCTTCAACTCTTAGTGTGAATAAATAGAAGTTTTCACAGCAGTCAGATGACTCAAGACTGGTCAGCACTGCACAGGATGAAGTAGATCGGAAGGATGTGCACATGCAGTGAACAGAGTTCAGAGCATATGAGGAGAGGAAGGATTATACTTAATAATAGATACATTTTTGAACTTCTTAGGACTGTTTTGTTGCCTGTTACTGCAGAGCACTGTGGGATTTTTTGCTGTACTGTGTTTCCCTAGGGTCTTATCATTAGATAGTTACCTAATTAGCACACAGCACATTCTTGTCTATGTTCTATTTGCACTGCAGATGCTTCCATTTCATACATCATTCACAACCTGCAGCAATTACAAAGTGGTAAATGACCTTATGTGATAATTACGCTAATAGATCTATATTGTTTCATTTGGAGAAGATTGTTTGGAGAAATGAGGTGTCTGACATGTACAAAGAGTAGTTGCAATTATATTCTTTATTTAAATCTGGAACACAATGCCAAAAAAAAATAAACTTTGGACATAAAAAAATTACATTTTATACCCAATTGAATACAATTGTTAGAAATTACTCCTGGTAAAATGAACATAAACTTTCTGCCAATATCTCATATATTTCTTGGACAAATTGTTTTTGGATTTATGATTTCAAACTGATTTTAGTAAATAAAATCCTCCCTACATTGTAAAATATCAGAAAAAGACAGCACATTACTATTTGCCTTTAAAACAACTCAAGAGCAGTTCTGTGCTTGAGAGATAGTTTATTGTTTATTGTGTTGGAGTGAATGTTTGCATGAAGACTCAGGGTTTGTTTGTTTGTTTGTTTGTTTGTTTTTTTAGGGGAGTTTGTTTTTTAGAAGACACTGGTGTGATCTCCAGCCACTGTGTGGTTTCCTAATCAGCTAAAAATATTATTATATGAATCTAATTATTTATAGGACTTAATGAACTTCATGTTCCCCAAGGTGTAAAGATGAAGAATAGGTAGTTTTTTAAAAATATTCATTATCACAGCTTATTAAAGAACTGTAAATCAAGTGTTAATCAGATATCCTCACACCTTTGAGAATGATATGTATTATAGAGACTAGAAACAACCAATGCCTATGTGATGTGGAGAATGAAAGTTACTTATGTCAATATGTTGATGAGATTATTAATTCAGCTTCTATAGAAAATAGATGAGAACTTCTCAAAGATTTAAATAGAACTACTATATGATTAAATAAACCCACAATTCATCCCCTATCCAACATCAATTGAAAAAGTTACACACATACCTAGGCCGGAGCAATAACACAGCGGTCGGGCGTTAGTCTTGCACATGGCTGACATAGAACAAATCTCAGTTCAATCCCCAGAGTCCCATATGGTCCCCCAAGCCCGGAGCAATTTCTGAGCACATAGCCAGGAGTGAGTGTTACTGGGTGTGGCCCAAAATACAAAACACACACAAAAACAATGCAGAAAAAAAAAGGTAGACACATATTCACTACAGCACTAATTGAATTAACCAATATTTAAAAACAACTGAGTTCTAAAGAAAACATGAGTGGACACATAAACAGTAGCATATACACACAGTGGAATACTACTCGTCTAAAAGAAATGATAAAAATATTTCAGATTTTGCATCCCATATGAAATTGGAGGATATCATGCTAAGAAAAGTGAGTGCAAAAAAGAAAGATATAAATGTCAGATTATCTCAGTAATTTGTAGAATATAAAGACATAGAAAGAGAAGAGATAATGGCTAATAACAACAAAACCGAGAATCTGCTTACTGAGATAATTTTTCAAGTGAGAATGTTGGTGAAGGTAGGACACGAGAAGTTATGTGGGGACAATGGTGGAGGGATTTTGGTACAATGGAGGTAAAGGTGATAAGTAAGATTTCAGGCCTATGTTTACACTAATTGTTTTGATATGTCTTTTTCTTTTTTTTAATTGCTTCTTTGCCTAAAGATACTTTGAAAGAGAGAGTAAGTGCAAGATAACAGACCACAATTTCTACTAGGACTTAGGGTTTAAATAAATGATTTCATTCTATTATCACAAATAGAAATTGTCTCCTTTTTTGGGGAGAAAAAATCTGGAACTGGTACACTTGGAGGAGCAGCAAATATTAGGGGACACCAATCAAATATTTTATTAGCTAATAAAAAAGATTTTTAAAAATCCTCATAGCTTTTACTTATTTTTTTACTGCTCTAATTTGCTCCATTACATAACTGTTAACTTTTAATATAGTCACCGTTAAGATCAGGTTTGTTTTCAGGCTGCCTGGAAACTTTCCTCTCCCCCTCACTAGTACTTCTTTTCCAAAGACATTTTCTTCGAGTCTTTCTCACTTAGTCATCCAGAGCTTTAGTGACCCTCACTCCTACGGGGTAGATTTAAACTTTGCCTCTTTTGTAATTTCAGAGGACTTTTTTTAGATTTTGTTTTGGTAACATCATGGGATTCACTTACCCACCCCCTCCATCCTGAACTAGTCACAGTCTTATGGGCTCAAAAATTGCATTATGCCCCTCTCTTTTCATCATCACTATTGTTATTTTATTTTATTATTATTTTAAACCACACATTGTTCTCAGCTCAAAGCTGGGCATTCCAAACTCCAAATAGTATTTCTAATAGGATGAAATAAGTAGTTGATCATACTGTGCCAAAATGAAATGCTTGCCCCTTCTAATCAGTGTGGTTAAATAAGACAGACTTTGTTGAATATCTTATAAAGCATTCCTAAGTACACATTTTAGATGTAACTGAGTGAGTAAACAATTGGAGTACTGTAAGTTGCTTCACAGCATAAAGCTAAATAATGTATTGAATTAGCATCAAGGACTATACTTCTCTTTTAAAAAACTAACATATTTTTCTTCACGAAAAATCCACTTACTCTATACATGTGTGTGTGTGTATATATATATATATATGTATATATAGTGTGTTATAGAAAAAGCAAAAGAAATATTTTATATTTTGGTAGCACTGAGAAAATCAACTCATGTATTTTGACTTACTCTTCCTTGCCTCTTCTGTTTGATCGTAATTGAGTAAAAGATTACTGTAAATTTAAAAGAATTTCATTACCATACCTAATCAGAAAATACCTTTTTCGGGGAATTGGAGTGTGCAAGCAAGCAGGGGGCCTCTGAAACAGAGATTGAGTGGCCAGTAAGCAATTTCTTTACCAACTGAGCCTGAAGTTCAGTGCAAGTGTCTGAGTGTTGCTGAGGTAATGCATTGCAGGGATTAATAAGGCCATCCAATAGAGCTTGGGTCTTCCACAACTGTACTCAGCACATCTAGACATTGGATGCATATGATGCTAAGGACTGAACAAGGTTCAGTAACATGCAAGTCATGAGCCTTAACACGTGCACAATCCCCCATCCCCAGAAATAACTTTTTTGAAAAAAGTCTATGTTACAATTTTAATGCAGATTAATTTCAATAAATGGTAAAGAGAATGTGAGGGCAGAGGTGAAAAAGAATCATGATTTCAAAAAAGATCCCAATAAAATCATTTTTGCTCACATGAATTATCGGGTACCCACGAGATTAATGAGACTTCATTGAGTACCTACATTATACTCAATTCTAGTATCTCATTGGCTCACATTGGGCATCTACTTAAAAATACCCAGTTGATTTTCAGTGAACTAGCTTCAGGTACAAGAGAAAAACAGAACAGGGATGTCTATTAATTCAGATGTGGGCTTTATAGCCAGATGAATAGATTTAATGTCTTGTTTACCCTCTCCTTTATTTGTGAATTTATATAAATTTTATCTTCTATAAGTCTCATTTATTATGCCTAAAATAGAATAATAGTTTCTGCCAATAAACAAATTATAAGTGCTTCTGTTATATCTAGTAGTTTAAACATATATGACAAAATGAGAGTCCTATTGTTTTAATTTAACCACATACCAGTGAAGATAGTTTCTGAGAGAATTAGCTAGAAGGAAATGCATCACTTCATTCTTTTTTTCCTTTATTTAGTACTCACTTTTGGCAATTTTGATAAGTCAATTGGGAGATGGGGATTGAGTATGCCTGGCAATACTTAGGAATTACACTTGACTCAGGAGTCACCCCTGGTGGCTCCAAGGATCAAACCCAAATTTCTTGCATGCACAACATACTTTTGTGGAATGTGCTTTCTATAAGGTTCAATGATTAAAATTTAAAGAAAAAATTGTAAGACAATATTTTCTAAGAAAGTGTAAGTTTATTAAATATACAATGACATCAAAAAGAAGTGAAATTCATGCAATTAAAACGTTGTAAAGCTACTGACTTTTATAAAAAAAAGTTTCCTTCCTTTTTCAAAGTTTATTTTTATTTACCCAATTGAGAAAATAGTCTGCTAACTTTTTGCTTTGTTTTGTTTTAGTTTTTTGGGCCACATCAGTGACGCTCAGGGGTTAATCCTGGCTATGTACTCAGAAATCACTCCTGGTTTGGGGGACCATATGGGATGCTGAAGGATAGAACTGAGGTCTGTGCAAGGAAAATGCTCTATCGCTGGGCTATAGCTCCTGCCCTATATTCTGCTAACTTTTGCCTAAGTTAAAGTATGAATAGCACTGAAATCGAACTATGAAGGACTTTGTAAATCACAATGGTTTTAATAAAATTTTAAAAAGAAAATAATATGAGTAGCATGGAACAGAATTGGGTTGGAGAGATAGCATGGAGGTATGGCATTTGCCTTGCATGCAGAAGGACGGTGGTTCAAATCCTGGCATCCCATATGGTCCCCCGAGCCAGCCAATATTGATTTTTTTTTTTTTTTGGTTTTGGTTTTTGGGCCACACCTGGCAGCGCTCAAGGGTCACTCCTGGCTCCATGCTCAGACATCGCTCCTGGCAGGCTTCAGGAACCATATGGGATGCCGGGATTCAAACCACCGTCCTTCTGCATGCAAGGCAAACGCCTTACCTCCATGTTATCTCTCCAGCCCCATCCAGGAGCGATTTCTGAGCGTAGAGCCAGGAGTAACCCCTGAGCGCTGCTAGGTTGCTAGGTGTAACCCAAAAACAAAAACAAAAAAAAACAAAAAACAAAAAAAATGGAACAGAATAATTTTTTTACTTGAGTTTCAAAATTTTAATCCTTTTGATTCTAAAACAAATCAATAGAGAAAAAATATGATTTATTTGCAGTGTATTTTCAGAAAATTAGGTTGAATGAATAAGTTGGACTTCAGTTTAAGTAATGAAACTGGAACATTTTATTATAAATATATTTCACATATCTTTTGAAGATAGGACTGACTATAAGAGTATCTATGAGGAAAGTGATGTGATTGACAATAGTTGATCTTAAAAATGATTTCCCCTGCTTTGAATAGATATGTTTTTACTTATCAAATCCAATATAATTGAATGAATGTTTATAAATGTTGCCTAATCTTTCTAGCACTTGTAACAACCTTGCTCATAAGATGGACAAATAGACATCTTTATGAATGTTGGTTTATTTTAGCTACAAATCTGTATTTTGAATCTAAGATCGCATTATTAGTTTCACTGCACCATTATGTAATTCCTAGTTTGGAAAACCCCATAACCAGATTTGTCTCTTCAAGATACAAAAGCCAACTTTGTAGCTATAGACAAGATACAAACATGAAGCCAGCTCATATTTTTCTATAGCTTCTCTTTCTAGTTAAGTCTGCAAACTAATTTGGATTAAACTAAAACAGACTTTTGCTCCAAGCATTTTGGAAGTTTAAAGAGTTTGGCTAATTTTGGTTGTCTTTTCAAAATATTTCTTATATGGCTTCTTCATGTCTGCGTCCTGGAAGGGGACCAATATGTGCTTAAATCTTGTAAGAAGTTGCTCTTTTCTTTGAAAAGGCAGCAAATGCATGAAAGTTCTAGGTAATTTTTGTCTGATTTTCTTAAGTAAGAAGTTGGAAAAAGTTCATTAGCACTAGGATTCAGGGTCATTGAGGAAGAAAAGTAGAGTAGCACTTAAAATACAGGAAAATTTCTCTGCTATCCAAAATCTTTGTTGGTACCTTAAATTATTTTAAAAAAATAAGAACTTAAAAGTATGTTTTCAAGTTTTAATTGTATCTCTCATTTCATATTCACTATGATTTTATTTGTTTCCAGTTGAACCTGAAAGTAGGTTAATTTAATTTCTAGTTTAGATTCTATGCATCATTGGTACATGATACTACATAAGAAATCTTCTCTTCTAAAAAATCTTTGCCACTGATGCCACATACAAATACCGTATGGACTAGCTCTCAGAGCCAAAGCAGGAAAAATCGCCAAAGGGTAAAAATAGTTCTTGATATGATGATATGCTGCTAAAAGCCACATGGTGTTTGGGTGCAGCATTTCACAGTCAAACAATCATAATTTCATGCCTAAAATGTGCATGTTATTTCAGGAAAATACAAAATCTAAGCATTGCACATTTGCTACAGAATGACCAGTGAGTGTTGCTATAATGATTTGTTTTTCTTTTACAAATGAATATTTCTTGCTGAGCCTTTTCATGCCATATTGCCTAGGGTGGCGATAAGAAAAGGACAGACTGAGGTGAGAGGAGGAAGGTTTGAGTCTATCTAGGTTTTTCTGTTAGATTCCTATAATTCTACAAACTAGGTAGGATATAAAGCCAGCCCCTCCTCTTTTCTTTCTCTTCTGAAATATCCTGTACTATAGTCTTCTAAGAGGAGTTAAGCTTTATGTATCTTCTACCTGGTGGTAAGGGACAATTCTTTAGGACCATTTATATTTCAGATCTATGTAATCTTCAATAATTTTCATGACAACAGAACTCACCCCATTTAAAGTTGTAATAGATTTGAGATGATTCAGTTGTCTTGAGGCTATGGCTCTAGTGATGTAGATATAAGAACACTATATCTGATTCACTAAAATAATCATCCTCTTTTATTTAAACCATATTCTGGGAAGGGTGGTTTAAAAGAAATACAAGAAGGAATAGAAGGGCAGAAAACACAAGACAAAATAATTTTTTTTATTTTGTCTGGTCACAGAAATCTTTTTCATCATAGAGAAAAAAGTAGTCTAAATGTTACTAAAATTAAAGATTGTGGCATTTAACAAAATAGAAAAATATTTGAAGGCTTAGAGACAAGTAAATCAGTATGAAAGGTTACAATATCCTGGAAGACGAGTAATTAGTACAAGACTCAAAACAGTAAATAGCAATGTGTTTATTTCATACCATAAAAATGACTGAAGGGGCTGGAGCATTGGCTTGTCTGCCTTGTCCAGCCTAGGACGGACCACAGTTCGATCCTCCAGCATCCCATATGATCCCCCAAGCCAGAAGTTATTTCTGAGTGCATAGGCAGGAGTAGCCCCTGAGGGGCACCGGCTGTGGACCAAAAAACAAACAAACAAAAAAGACTGAAAACATCACATTAAGAACCACTGTATGCCAGGCACATTAATTAAAATTAATCCACTTAATTTTCAACCAAAAAGTTTTATAGGTATTATTACTGTACCCATTTTACAAACGAAGAAACAGCCTATTAAGCTGTTTCGTTGTAATCCACAGTAACATTATCTTGTAATAAGATGATCTTGTAGATGATGCCTTTCCACTATCCCAATTCCCATCCCATCCATACCTACACACCTGCATGTCTACTTCAAAGCCACATAGAGAGGTATAGAAAAGCCATTTATCTATAATCCAGAAGAGAGTAATTGAACTGGATAGCACCTTGATCTGATTCCATCTTCCAGAAATGTAAGAAAATATATTGATTTTAATCAATCTAGTCTATAGTATTTTGATATGGCAGCCAAACTTACTAACATAATAAGCTTTGTCTTTGGTGTCTTTCATCAGCCCCACATAATGATGGCATTTGAGACCAGACTGATAGCACAGGTAATAGGACATTTGCATTGTACAAGATGACCTGGGGTCAATTCTACCACCCTGTATATTTCTCTGATTTCCACCAGAAGTGATTCCTGAGTGCAAAACTTGGATTAACCCATAGGCACATCCCCCCAATTACATAAACATTTCCCAGTTGTGAAACCTGGGAAGGTTTCTGGAATTCTTAGAAGAGGAGTCTCCCAAGAAAGCATTAGGAATTTAAGAGAAAAAAAATAATGCTTAATGTGCAGTATGTCACAGAAGTCAAGGAAGGATGACTTGAGGAGGGTGTAATTAACATAGTCAACAGTGGAAAGGACAAGAAAATCAAGGACCTAAAAGAATTCATTAGTTTTATCCATTGCAATCTTGATGAGAATGATTTAGATAGTGGGGTATAATGGCTGATGAGATTCAGAAAGCTGTGTTTATTGTCAGTAAAATGTCCCACTCTAGCAACCTGCTGCAGAAAGATTACTGATGGTTCCAGACATTCCCCTTGCAGACTTACCACTGTTTTATCAAAGGCCATATTTCCTATTTAATGCCCACTACTGATGTCTGAACATAGTGAAGATAGATGTAGGAGAAATTGCTTTGCTTAACAGGTTAGCATTGGTTCAAGTTTTCCACATTGGCTGGCTGAGCTCTTTTGAAACAGAACTGCAGCTGATACTCTTCCTGGAAATACTTCTGATGTACCTTTTATTTCTCTGGGTCACTTTGGCATCACAATCTAAAAGTCCCTTTCATATTCTTTTATCTTGCCCATTTTTCCTAACTTTATCTCATCTTCTTTTGCTTCTTTCCCTTTCTCTTTTTTTAGACTTTCTTTATTTCCTTTCAAAAAACTGACTTGTCTTCTTTCTACCCTTATGGAGATATAAAATGATACTGAAAGCAATAAAGGGTAAAAGCTGGAAGTATTTTTGTGCAAAAATGACACTTACTGGAATTACTTTAAGGAAGAAGTGACAATTTGACCAACAGAAGAAAATAACAGAGTTCTTCCATTTTTACACAGAAGGGAGAAAGAATTTGTGAATTTTGTAGTATTAATGGGAGGCTCTTAAGTCAAACATCATTTTCTAGCTCCTTTGTATTCTATAAATTAGGAGATGAGGTTTTCCTTGAAAGCAGGATGAATGGCTAGAATTTTTTTTTTCACTAGAAAAGACCAATCACTAGAAAGACCAAAGTGATATGGGCCCTACATTATGGTCATCAAAATCAACTTGGTTCTTTTGTTGTTGTTTCAGGTAAGCTTAGTAACTTTATTATTAAGTAAAAGATGATTGAATATTGAATTTTAATTTTAGACAATGATTTAGATATTTCACAATCTTCTGTTTTTGGAAACTTGAATTTTAGACATTTTCTTTATTTTTCTTTTTTTTATTAAGATAATGCTGGTTTATCAGGTAATGTATTTCTTAGGGGTACATTTCACATGTCTTCAAAATACATATTATCATGCCATACCCACCACCCAAAGACTGATATTTTAAACTAGAATAATAGCTGCTTCAATATTTCTGAGTCCCTTAGGACATTTAGAGCATCTATTTAGAGACTGAGATACTCCTTGTCTCCAGTAGCAATAGTTTTATCTAAGTACTAGTTTTTATTTATAATAATAAAAGTTAAGTTCTAAAAGAACAAAAATCTTAACGTGTCCCTCTTTTGCATATATATCACCCCTGAAATATTTTATACGATCCAGTTGGACTACTCATAATAGATTCCTTGTCTTGTTCCACCACTCATAATAAGTAAAAAGCTCCAAAGAACCCATCAGAAATAGCATTATACCTTGTTGGTAGACTGAAAATACACTGCTAGCTTTGCAATTGTAGTTTCATAATGCTTCACCTTTGTTGTTCAGGACAAAGAAATAGAGAAGAGATATAAATACCTTAAATATCATCTAGCAAGCAATCGATTAATAGCAAACTGAAAATAGCAAGCTTCAGCAATGATAAATAGTATGTCATTATTTTTATATATTTACATTAGATATTGCTACCTTGCTCTCCCCCAAAACAAATGTTACTTTCTTCATGTATCTGAATACTATGCAAAATATTGATAAATTGACATGCATATAGAAATTTGAATATTTAAAATTCAATTCTTATTAGGCATTATATACATATATAATTTATTAAACTTTGCACACCTGAAGACATAATCACAGGTCTTTTTTTTTAAAGTATAAGATATGGGGCCAGAACAATAGCACAGTGGTAGAGCATTTGCCTTGCACATGGCGAACCAGGTACGGACCTGGGTTTGATTTCTGGCAACCCATATGGTCCCCTAAGCCTGCCAGGAGTGATTCTGAGCACAGAGCCTAGAGTATTCCCTCAGAGCCACCAGGTATGCCCCGAAAACAAATAAAAAAAAACAACAAAAATTTAAGATTTTAACCTAGCTCCTAAAGGATAAATAGTAGATGTATTTTAAAAACAAACAATTTGGAGGGGCCAGAGAAATATTATAGGAATAAGCTACTTGTCTAACATGGGGTCAATCCAGGGTCAATCCCTAGAAGCACATGGTTGCCCCAGTATCACTAGGAGTGACCTTTGAACAGAGTCAGGCATAAGACCTGAGCATTTCCTAGATATAATTGAAAAAATAAGAAAACAAATTGTAAAAATAAGCTACTATCTGATAAATTAATATTACCATATTTACTATATTCCAAAACTTGTATAAAAAGTAATCTTACATGCATGAAGCTTTAATAACCACAAGTACTATACCTATATTTATTTTTCATCCTACTTTTCTTTGTAAAGGAAGCATTTGTTCCCTACTATAAGTATGTTAGTCTCCTATAAATTGAAGCTGTTTAAAATAACACAAATTTACACTTTCTTCTTTGAGAAAAAGTATATTTGTAAATATTAATAATTTATTATGTGAGATACTTATTCAAATGCTACAGAAAAAAAATGATTTGAGGAAATGTGTTTCCCTTCTCTTTCCCACTCCTCTCAACACTACAAGGCCTGATTCACCAATAGACCATAACTATGTCCTCAGAAAGCCCAGGGTAGGAGAGAGGAAATGGGCAGAGATCAGGCATTTGACATGAAAGGAGTATGGCAAAATAGGCTTGACTTCTTGTATCATCTAAATATGGTTGCTTTGCTAATAGCTCTGTAAAATAGAGGCAATCAGAAGGGATAAGCTGAAGATGACATCTATTGATGTGCACCAAAAGGTGCACTTTCAAGACTGAAGTGGTCCTGAAGCAACTGAGAAACATTGCCCTTTCTTTAAAACTTTGGAGACAAAACTCCTGTGTGGAGTGGTATGCTTCTTTCTGTGATTCCCTATACCCAGATATGCCTACCTATGTGTCCTTCTTTTACTCAGTAAAGTATCTCACTTTGGCTAATCTTCCAGTCTGTTCGCATAATATCAGAAAGTAACATACTTTTGGCTAAAGCTAAAGTAAACTGCTACTGAATAAAGCCTCCCAGCTTTACAGAACTGATCTTTTGGTACTTCCTACCAAAAGAAATAGAAAGCAAGCTATGATGGGACGGTTTCATCCCTAGCAGCAATCTTTACTTAAGGCAATGAACCATCCAGAAAACTGCAACCAGTAAGAACACAGCTTTAAGTATACTGGCTCTTTTAAAAATGTACCTTAACCTTTCCTTCCTTTACCTACCTTTTTAAACTTTCCTTTCTTGGATTTAGGAATCTGTTCTGGAGTGACTCAACTGGTTGTTAGCTAGAACTTGGCCAACAATAATTGGGTAGGGAATTAAAAAATGTGTTTTGTTCTGAATATTTTGTTCTGACAAAGACTGAGCTCCCTTCCCCTCATCCCATCTAGTATGCTTAGGGGAAGGTCCTTTAACTTTTTTCCCTGTGACTGTAGGTTGTCAAAATCATTCATAAAGTTACTATTTTTTTTTATATATTTACTGTTTGAAACTCTGTTATCTTGACCTCTATTTCTCTTGTTGAGAACTTCGATATCTCAAGGTACTTTGTGACTTTGTGATACCTTTATCTCTTTATATTAGGTCTAAACAATCTTTTTGTTTTGTTTTGTTTTTGTTTTTTGGGTCACACCTGGCAGCGCTCAGGGCTCTGGGGTTACCCTGCCTCTATGCTAAGAAATCGCTCCTGGCAGGCTCAGGGGATCATATGGGATGGCGGGATTCGAACCCCCGACCTTTTGCATACAAGGCAAAAGCCTTACCTCCATGCTATCTCTCCAGCCCCAGGTCTAAATATTCTTAATTTTTGCAATTGTATATGTTTTTACAGATTCCATCTCATATTTTTTATTCTTTTATGATTGTGTGTAAAGTCTTTTAAACCTGTGAGATAAAACTTCTCAGAAATTAAAATTCTAAAAAGATAATAAAATGTTTAAAAATCATTTATTGAGGCACTATAATACAAAACTATTCATAATTGAGTTTTAGAATACAAGTTTCAAAACCAGCCCCAGCATCAGTGTCAACTTTTATTTACCAAATACTCTAGTTCCTTTCTACCTGAGCCTACCTCTTTGATAAGTACATATTTGTTTCTCAATTTTGGACCACACTCAACATGTTATTCTTATTTTTGAACTCAGGAATCACTTCTCATGGGCTCAATAATAATATGAAATGTCTGGGATCAAAATTGAGTTGAGAATGTTCAATGTAAGCACTCAACATTTTCACTGTCCTAACATTTTGACCTTTTCCACTCATTCACACACACACACACATACACACACACACGCACACACACTCACACACACACGCAAGCATGCATGTATGTCTGTGTGCCAAGTGTCCAAGTCCTTCCACCATTGTACCTCCTCTCCCTTTGTGGTAAGCTTACTATTGAAAACTTGAACTCGGTTTCAGATGTTTTGGTCATTTCCTTTATATCCCACATATGTGGAAGATCCTTTTGTGTCTAATCCTCTTCTTCTGACTAATACACAAAAAAGAATAAAACCTTAATTGATTAAAGGGAAAATAGATATGGTTGGTGTTAAGTGCTCCTAAGAATCCAATAATAATTGAATTCTCATATTTGATTTAGGTTTATTTGGTATGATTAATCTTCATATGTTTAATCTCATAACATATATGTGAATAAAAAGTTATTCTAAAATTATGTAGAATTCATAAAGAATTAAGTAATATTTAATAAACAAATATGTATTAAAACTAAATTATAACATTAAAAGTTGTATGCCTCCAAGTTGAACAACCTACTTCACCAAATGTTAAATAATATATTTAAAAGTGAGCATACTAAAACCTTCTGTTATAACAGAATTGTTCTAATGCTTTCTGTTTAGATAAATTCATGTCAAATGATTCTCAGTAAATATTAGAGATTATAGATTTGTCATGGAATGAAAAACAAGAATTAAAGAGTTTATAAAAAGTGTACATTTACATATTATAGGAAATTGGGTTTCTGATGTGACTTAATGGATTATTATTTTAAAGTTTTGTTTTTGCTTTAAATATTTTTTTACTCTTTTACAAATTTATAAAAACTTCCTTTCTTAGCTTTGACCTAAAAAACCTGATTAATTATATTTTATTGTAAGTAGAACTGAAGCAGTTTCTTTGACCTCTTTCATGATAACTTTAATATCTTTATATTTCATGGTAATGTATTTGTTTGCATTTATCTATAAATTCAAGAGGAAATCTTTCTTCTATGTAAGACTCTGTGCTTACACTGGAGGTAAATTCAAAGGTCAGCTATGAGACCCCAATTACTTGTTCTAGGTAAACTCAAAGGTTCAGAGGGATGCTAAAGTAATAATATGGTGAATAGGATGTGCCTGCCATTCGGCCAATCCGTGTTTGATCCTAAGCATCCTATATGGTCTCCTGTACTTTCTAATAATAATTGCTAAGTACAGAGCTGGAAATAATGTCTGAGCACCAAAGAATAGACCCCACTGTAGAATAAAAATAGAAAATGTATAGTCCATGATTTGGGTGAGGTTGCCCCGGCCCCCTTGCCTCTAGCCCCTTCAGCTGGCAGGTCTGAAGAAGCAGGGTAGTGATGGAGAAATAATACACAGCACTCAGAAAAGATATTCATTGGAGTCAGCTTGCTTTATTGCTCATGGCTTTTTCTCTGCCATAAATCTGGCCTGTACTCCTAAGCCTTGTCTTTCTTTCTGTCCTGCCTATCCCATTTGTTTTTTGATGAGCTCTCTCCTCACCCTCAGGCAGACTTTCTTTTTATCCGGAACACCACCCACCAGGGTGGGGGAAGGTTCTGTAATCCAGGTGTGGTTTTACATACCAAAATAAGGGGTTAGGGAAATAGGAAGTTGGGGGAAGGGCCTTTATTAGGCTTTTACCTGGGTTCATTTTACAAAACCCCTAAAAAAAAAAGTTCAGCTGTTTAAGGATAAGAGCAGGCAGGCTATACTGCTTTTATGGTCTAGGATTATGTCATTCATACATTGCAATTTCAGAGACCTTAACGCAATTGGCCCATCCAGAAACTGGAGTATTACTACTAAGAAAAAAGAACACTGAAACAATTTAAAAAGAAAAATGAAATTTGAGATCAATACCAAATCCCTGCCCTTTCTATCAGAGGAAATGTCTTTGGAAATGAGATTGCTCTTAGACCTACTATGTGAAAAGCTAAACTACTGAATTTAGACTAAGAAGTCTCAAGAGAACCAAGGCCACCTTCTACTAACCTGATCAACAGATCAGATCTTATATACCCAAGTTAGGCATACTAAATTGTTTTATTGATTATTTAAAAAAAAATTTACTCTGGCCTTAGCCAATTTCCAGAACTTCTCTCAGTCAAATTAATAATGAGATAAAATGAAAAATGTATTTATAATATGGCCTTGAAATAAAGCAATAGTTCAATGAGTTGAGTGCATACTTTGACCAGGATTGGTCTCTGGCACCACATTCTTCTTTTTTTTTTTTTTTTGGTCTCACTTTCTCTGGTGGAATAAAACTCTGGCTTCTGAGATATCACTTTCTCTCTCTTCTTTTTAATAATATCTTTATTTAATCACCATGGTTACAATCATATCTATAGTTGGGTTTTAGTCATTAAAAAATACATACTCCTGACAGCATAACAAACCCATTTTCAAAGTGGCTTTTTCTAAGCCACTTTCTTAAGACCCTTTTTTAAGACACTTTAAGACTTTCTGAATACCTGCAACAACCGATTGGACATAGGAGACAGGAAACCAATGACACTCTCCCCCACAAAAATCCTCCAAGCATGGCTTTATCTACCTTCTGAATCCAGAATAAGTTCAAAAATGACAATGAGAAACAGAAGTCATACAAAGAGTTAAAAGAGTAAATATCCTGTAAATCACCAAAAGAGATACGTGCACATTTAGGACAGAGGAAACTGATTGTACTTAAAGCACCAGGGAGAAAGCTCTCTTTGAAAAATGAGTGATCAATGACTTGGTAGACATGGCTTTTTTCCTGGATTTCTTTTTACCCTTCTTACCATGGAAAAGCACCTTTTCTTTTTATCAAATCTCTAATTTTGTTCAGCCTCTGATCTGCTTAAATAATCTTTTTGAGAAATAAAAATCTTCTCTGGGCCAAAGGGAGATATTCCCTGCCTATAACAAATATGCTAGAATTTCTTTTGTGAACAATATATTTATCTTCACTCTACTTTCCTTAGAAATGAGAAAGATGAACTATATTTTCACTTCTTTTTTTTAAAGTGGTGGTGAGCATCTTTAAACATTTTTGGACTTTAGCAAACTCTTGTCCAATTACAGAAGAAATGACAGCTTGAATATTTTTTCAGAAATAATTAAATTCATATGCATATATAAAATATGAATATATAGTATTTATTTTAATTACATATATTAAAATGATATAGCATTTTAATTAACCATTATTGATTTTTTTGGTTTTTGTTTTTGGATCACACCTGGTGATGCTTAAGGGTTACTCCTGGCTATGCACTAAGAAATTGCTCCTGGCTTGGGGTACCATATGGGATGCCAGGTATCAAACCATGGTCTATCCTAGGTTAGTGGTTGCAAGGCAAACACCCTACTGCTTGCGCCACCACTCTGGCCACACTAGTTATTGATTTTTAATGGTATAACTGTAACTAAAATGAAACATACCATGAAATGAAAGAGAACTTACAGTTCAGAGTTTAAGACTAGTGATGTAGAGAGAAATATGTTAACAGAACTGCACTTATCTGCTTCCCATTAAATTTGCATTTTAACAAATCACCTATTCCATATTACAAAAAGTGGAAGTAGAAAGCTTTGCATCATAATAAGAAATTTTTTTTATAATTTTTAAAAATCTTTCACATTTTCCCTGATCTAAAGTGGCTAAATATTTAAGATAAATAGTTTTTTGGTTTTTTAAGCAATAGCTTTGGCACCATAAGAGACTATTTGTAAGTCGAAGTTAGCCACATTTCTCAAAGGATTTGGGTTGCAATCTATATATCAAGTTTGCTATGCTATGCAATTAACATTTTTTCTAATATAAGTTTAAATCAGAGAGAATATTTTCAATGTAGAATAAATATTAAGATCATTGCATTCTTAAAAAATGTTTTGTTAATTGTTTTCATTTGGGGGACACACACAGTGGTGCTCAGGGCTTATTCTGATCCTGCCCTCAGAGATCACTGCTGATGGTACTCAGAAGACCAGATGGGATCCCAAAGATTGAACCTGGGTCCTTAGTACACAACTTTAATGCTCTATTATTGTACTATCACTCTGCCCCCTAAAATCTTTATATTCTAAAATGGTCTTAAATAAACCTGATTAAATACAATTAAAATTTTACAGGAAACCTATGTAACTACTAAAAGCTGTCAGTAAGAATTAAAGAAAATTTGGGGCTGGAGAGATAGCATGGAGATAAGGCGTTTGCGTTTCATGCAGAAGGTCGGAGATTCTAATTCCGGAATCCCATATGGTCCCCTGAGCCTGCCAGGAGCGATTTCTGAGCATTGAGCCAGGAGTAACCCCTGAGCACTGCCAGGTGTGACCCAAAAACCAAAAACCAAAATAAAAAAAAAAGAGAAAGAAAATTTTATCCAATACTGAGAATTCATTTTTAATGATTATCATGATCATTTAACTCTGAAAGTTTCTGTTTCACTGTCACTTGAGGGCCAACGAACAAACGGTTTCATAACAGATCCAAAAAGTAAAATTATTATCAACAACTCAAGAAATTAGAAGTTAGTAGAATAATATCCTTAAAGCAACCATCATGGCTGAATGGTGACAAAAAGGGGGGTTTTTGTAGAGGAAGATAATATTGAGGCATGTTATGAAGAAGGGTTGGCTCCAGATCAGGGGGCATCAGAATAATAACAAAATCCCTGGTGTAATACACAAAATGAAACTAAGTGCTAGTCTTAGTTGTGGTGATTTAGTAAAGTGGTGAGAGAGAAAGGTAACCTTGTGCAAACAATATTTGTCCCTCTCTACTCAACCCACTTAGGCAATGCAGAAAATCCTAGTATGGATCAGTATTGATTAAGTTCAGGGGTTTCTCCTGGCTGTCTGCTCAGAAATAGCTCCTGGCAGGCACAGGGGACCATATGGGACACCGGGATTTGAACCAACTACCTTTGGTCCTGGATCGGCTGCTTGCAAGGCAAACGCCGCTGTGCTATCTCTACAGGCCCTGATTAAGTTCACTTCTAAACTACACTGCACCCATGTCTTTTCCTCATCAGACCATGATGCAGAAACAGTCACGGTAGGTCTTGTGATCGCCCTCAGTTTTCAGATTCCTCAATACTGAGTAGTAACGATGCTCAAACTCAGATCTAGAATGTTGTAAAGTTTATTGGAAATAAAGAAGATGGAATAAAGAATTCCCCACTTTGAGAGGAACTTAAGTAAAGAAGGACTAAATTAATATGGCTTGTTTTGTGATTTTTTTTTTCTTTTAGGAAAACTGAGTGTTTGTGCAGGCCTCAAAAGGTTCTTTGCATCCCTTATCAGTTGATAAAATGTTACAAAGAATCAAGGATCCTGATTAGTGGTCTGGCAGATCTGAGTCCTTTGGGTTTGGTCATAAGCTTTAGACACGGTCTATTATTTTAGTCTCTCAGTGAGATTAAACTCTAAGAAAGAATTCTGTGATATTGTGGTATTGTTAAATCTTTGCTTATGAGAAAAAGACCATGAATTCTCAGGAATATTAAAAATGTAGGATAGGGGCAGTAAAAAAATAGGACTTAGAGCTGCTGTCGAGTGGAAACTGAGGCTTCTTCTTTCAATTCAAGAGGCAGCCAAACTGTCTTGCCTAGAAGTTCTCTTTATAAACAAAAATTAATCTGGGACTGTCAGAAGAAATGCATTGGACTCTTAATGGACGTACATTTTACATGCTTATTATAATCTAGAATCTCAGGTAGCTTCTCCTTTTCTAAGAGCTCCACCCTTCTCTATAAAGAGGCTTTGATTTCTATATTTGAGAAGTACCTCTACTTCTCTATTTGGAGAGCTCAGAATTTGCATCTTAAAAGTATGTGGCCTTCATGCCTTTGGGCTACTTTAGAACTGGATTATTTCTTCTTAAATTTTATTGTTTCCTGAAAGCTCATTATCAGGATCTTCCAATCCATCTGATGCAAACAGGGAAGAGTAAATTGAGCAGGAATCATCTATAATTTTAGACTTTGGGGTAAAAACTGCTGCTCTTGTCTAAGATTGACCTTTGGCTCTGTTTTATACAGATTGCTCATAATTCCAGGTATAGAAGGAAAACAAAGAACTAGATATCTTTTTTCCTGTTATAGATAGTCCCTAATCAGTTCATTTATTTAAAATACTTTAAATATGAAATTTAGATGTGAAGCAAAAACATATTTCCCTTAGAATTGACAGGTTTAAAGTAGCATACCTCTATGATGAAGCACAGAGGGAACACACACACACACACACACACACACACACACACACACACACACACACACAAAGGGGCCAGAGCAGTGGCACGGAGTGGTAAGGCACCTGCCCTGCAAGCACTAACCTAGGACGGACTGCGGTTCGATCTGCCAGAGTCCCATATGGTCCCCCAAGCCAGGAGCAATTTCTGAAAGCATAGCCTGGAGTAATCCCTGAGTGACACTGGGTGTGCCTCCCCCACAAAAAAAAATACCCACACACACAAAACAAAACAAAACAAAACCTTAACAATTTCACCTAAGCTTTAGAATTCTTGCACTAAATGGATAGCCTGGGAGGGATACACTGCAGGGCAGTCTCAATTTACTTTGTATGAATTTTAGCACTTTTATTTTTTGCAGTTTGGGGTGTTAATTTAGCTCTAATCAATAATAATTTTATCCTTTTAAGATCAAAGTGATTTTGTAGCAAAACATATTCTAATAGCATTTAAATGCATAATCTGTGTCCACCAAAATCTACTTCTTAGTTATTAATATTTCTTTATAATAATAGCTTTTCCCTATGGTAAATTAAAATTTCCTTTCTTTAAAACAACACAAAAGGGGGCTGGAGCATTGGCGCAGCTGTAGGATGTTTTCCTTGCACGTGACTGACCTAAGACAGACCCCGTTTTGATCCGCTGGCAGTCCATCTGGTCCCCCAAGCCAGGAGCGATTTCTGAGCTCATAGCCAGGACTAATCCCTGCGTGTCACCGGGTGTGGCCCAAAACCAAAAACCATAAAAAGCAAAAACAACGCAAAAGACAAAATGTGAAGATAACTTAAGTTGTCCAGTTAGAAAGACACTGGAAGAGGCAGATATAGTAACAGAAGTGGACCACTAGTCAGGTAATTTCCTTTTGGACTTGAGTCAGATTGGACTGCAGCTCTTTGACCCCTCACTTGATCCAAGAAGTTATCAGTTTCACTCACATGACCTGATATCAATGGAAAATCAAAGGGTTAAGAAACAGCTGAGTAATGGGCCTAGAAAAGCACTGAAACATACTACAGAGCTGCAGAGTCCAGACCAGGAGAACAGCAAAGGACATTAAACCAGAAGAAGGTCAGCATAAGCAAAGGACAAGTACTTGGTAACCACTGAGGAATCAGGTGAGGCCTGAATATAGGACACGGGGTAGCCAAAATTACTTAAAGCTGTTAAGTTTAACTCAATAAACACCTACAGTTTCATACGTACTTTTACACAGTGAACTCAAGGATGTACATAGGAATTAGGTCAGTTTCACAGTTATATTAAATAAGTAGAAGGGATGCTGTTTAGATCAACTGCACATCTTCACCCGAACAAAGTCTCAGAAAAGAGCTGAATGTTGTTGGGCCATGCTGGCATAGAGCTTCACAGACTAAGAGGATTTCCTTTTTTTCTCCTTATAGTGTTAAGGGAAAATTATGATATGATATTAGATGTTTATAATAACTCAGGTGGTCAGATATAGATGCCTGTTAAGCCTTTCTCCAACCCCACCTTAATCAGATATAGATGCCTACATTCTTGATCCCCTTGATTTGGAATTTCACCTTGAGACATCAAAGGCCTGCTGCCCTGGTAACCATTAGCCAACGACCCCTCCTAAGAGGAACTTGACATATTTGGGTAAAAGAATGGACTTCTGCTCACCCCTCCTAAGATTCTTGCCTTATTTGAAAAAGAACAAGCTCACCATCTGATTGGACATTATGTTTGAACCTGGACTAAGGATTGATGCATTCTACAAGCCCTACTTTCCATATCAACCCTACTCCTAAGGTTCCTTAAACCTACAAAAAACACCTCCCTAGATTGCCTGGGGCTTCTGGTTTCAGTCATATGGCAGATTCCGGTGCCCCAGCTAGCTGGACAATAAACCTGATTTTGCTGATTGCATTCTCTGAAGATTCGTGGTCTTTATTTGAGGATGTGGGCTTTCTCAGACCCTTAACAATAGTTGACTAAAGAGAAAAAGACTAGAACCAATAATGTATCTTCAGAGCATTGATTAATATCTTTGTTTATGCCACAAGAGTGCTTAGTCATAGATCCTCAAAAGTAAGGTCATGCTGCTATTACCCACCATAAAAGTACTAAAATAGATTTATCAACATGATTGGACAAATAATGTCTAATATTTTGGAATCCTTAGAATATTCTAAAGATAATTTTTCAAGATACAAAAACCAATATTTAAATGTAGGAACTGGGGCAAAATGTTTAACATGAAAAAAACATTTTTAATTAAGATAAATCTAAGAAATATGTTCTATGTGAGAAAATATTTTATTATACATAAAATATATGTTAACTTTAAAATAAGTTTCAAAATTATTTACTTACTTGACAGGTTATTTAATAATCTTTATACTATTTTTATTGGAGAGAACTAGGGTCCAGAGATATCTCTGAGCACTATATAATGGTCCCCTTAGTAATGCCAGAAATGATTTATGAGTACAGAGCTAAGAGTAAGCCATGAGAACAGTTAAGTGTGGCCCAACTACCAATAAGAGAAATGAATACATAATGCCATCTTGCCATCTTACAATTTCTATAAACTATTTTTTTCTGGAATAAAAATTATATAAATGGGCCAGAAAGATAGTACAGCAGGTCACAAACTTGTCCTGCTTATAGCCAAGCAGGGTTCAATCCTGCACTACATATGCTTCTTTGAGTACTGATAGGGGTGATCCCTGAGTAATGCAGGTCATGGCCTAAGAACCATTCCTCAAAAAAATTAAATAAATAAATAAAAACAAGAGCAACAAAAAATAAACAAATATTAAATGTTAAAGTCTCAGTACTTTATACTTATTAGCCTTTCAAAATGATTTATTTTCAGGCATTTACTTTAAAATGCTCATTAAAAACAGCTGCAACTTTTACATTTAGATTTAAAGAATGCAGAATTGATGGTGGGCTTGGGGAGTCAACAGAAACATAAGACAATATAATATAGCTTTTATATCCATTCCCTAAATTTATGTAGCTTCTTTATAAACTTCATTTTGATATCTACATACTTGGAAACATTTTATGTTTCTTCTGAGTGTAGTCAATATTCTGAAATTGTTTATCAGATAATCAAATCCAGTAAAGTTTAATACAATTATGAATAAATAATGTAGGAAAAGTCTCACGCATAACTATGTAGATGTAGGGAAACTTTTTTTCCTCTCTATCCATTCTTTTGACCCTGTTTTCCCAGGACACTTCTTGATAGATTGGTTTCTCACAAGGGCTTTGGTGCTGTGTGAATATTACTTGCATGCACACAGTCAAACTTCTTGAGGAAGCCAAAGAAATCATTCTTAAAATTTTGATTCACACCATTTTCAAATCAGACTTGATAGTGACAGGCAAACCACTCACAGCCATAACCTCAGCACAAGAGGAAGTGCCTGAGGCCCTAGCAGCTGAATGCTCCAGGCAATCCATAAAGACCTAACTACTCTCTAAATTGGGAATTGCACTTCAAAGGTTGGATTTGCTTGTTAGAGCATTCCCTTTCCCCCCACCCCCCCACACCTTTTTTTCTGATTTTGAGTCAAGATGGAGAAATAAGTCTGCTATGACATTATTAAAAAATATATACTGGCAAAAAGTTAACGAGTGAGGTGTTTATTCTTTTCTCAGTACGTGCCAGTAACTCCCACTGACAGCTATGACAGTTATGCAGAAGCATGCAGAAGAAAATAGACTCTTTTAAACATTAAACATCAGATTTGGGTTTCCCTGGAGAATGCTGGTTACTGGAGTGGCTGTGAATGATGCTTTCTTGCAGGATGTTTCAGCCATAAATCAATCCTGAATCATGCTTTTCCTCGAGATCTTTGCTACTCTTCTGAAATCCTAGTGTATTATGCATGCACTGACTCTACTTTAGACTAAGCCTAAATACATTTGCCAAAAATAAGATTCAAATAATTAAATGTGACTTTTATAATTGTTTTCCTCTGAAGATCCAGAGCCTAATCTGGCGTTGGTTCATCGTTTAATTTGACTTATAACACAGTGTCAGTTTATTTAGTTGGAATTAGTTTTCTATTTCTCTCCATTTTGTAAGCGCTGCCTGTTTACTTAACAATATTTGGCTTTGCCTAATGATATGTACAGAAGACAGTGCTAAGTGGAACATCAGCTGTTTACATCAGCTCTAACAATTAATGCATGTTAATTTTTAATTACACTGATTGTACTAGAGGCAGAATGTATGTTTCTTCACAGAACAGATGTACTAGTCAGCTTGGCTGGTGAACATGCATATCGATCAGATGTTGATGCTGCCAGCAATTCAGCAAAGTCTGCTAAGAGTGTCGGCTTCTAATGTACTTACAAGTTTACGGCTTAGAGTCCTAGTGGAGGCAATACATCTCGATGCTATATCCTCTAATGTTTATAGATAATCACAATATGTCTGTTTTGCCATTAGCATTCTTCAATGTATGGTTATGAGATGGAATAGGTATGCAAGAATCCAAAGGTGGTTGCATCTTATGAACTTCTTTCTCCATTTTTATTTTTTGTTGTGCTTTGTTTCAAAATTTTTATTTTACCATGAGAGAAAAATTAATTTATGATTTTTATGTTAATGTTAGGTTCCAGACACTGATGACCACAGGTATAAGGAGAAACTGAACTAAAATATAGTTACTTGCAAAGAAATGTCTATGGAGTAATGTCATAAGAACTAAACAAAAAACTACCAAGTAGTGAAATAGATGACCAGCTTTCTGTGAATTGATAATCAATTAAGATTATCAACTTCAATATGCTGAACACTTTACTCAATATATAGATTACATATAAATGAGAGAGAAAGAAAGAACTATCCAAGTCTTTTGCCCTTAGGTGAACTCACTTTTAATTAAGAAATATGTCACAGACACGAAAGAATTAAGGTTCAGGTATACACTATTGTTGACAATATGTAGTTGGCAATGAAAAGAATGTAGGTATGATAGAATTAAACTGTAGTTGAAATGAGAAATGGTTTTAAATAGATCATATCATGGCTTTCACATTAGATATTAAGTTTTAGTTTTAATCATCTGTGTCAAAATATTTGATATTAATCTATGAATTAATCTATGGTTTTAAATAAAATATCTCATTAAACAAACAAAGAAACCCAAAACCTATATGTTAAAAGTAATGCTATTACTTCTCAAGCATTGAATAATTAACTCTAAAAGTGGGACTTCATGTAAAGAGGAATTTATTATTCTTTCAATTACCAACATCAAAGATATGATTACGAGATATTGCGTGTGTTGATATGCAAGAGAAAGAAGAGTAAATTTAAAATCCTTCTTTAAAGAAATTAAAGTTATTATCAACAGAGAATGCAAATAAGTCCAGTTTAAGGGCACTCTTAAGAACAATGCTTATTTTGGTGAATGGCAGTGGATTCAAATTTAATAGATTTATGGAATATATAGACTAAGTTGAGTATAGTTGATTTCCCAGAGAGAGATAGGGAAAGGCATATCTCAACAAAGTCCCTTGGGATCAGAACAAAACTGGCTTTGAAAAGTAAATCTTCAAGCTCACAACATATCACTTTATAAGACTATGAGGCATTATTTTCTTCCCATGTTTTGCTTAATACAGCAGAGCAGTTAGTCAATTAATAATAAAACTTCATACCTTAGTATAATCAGAGAAAGATAATCACAGTATTCCAAATGCATTGTCATTTCAGAGTGTGTATGGGCAACTAAAGATAGTGTCCAAACATAAGAGACTTCAAATTGGAAGGAGTAGAGAGGGGAATAGACATCATTGAAGTAACCTACCAATTACTAGAAAAGGAGCAACAAGAAATTCTGGGAAGGAGGAAAAGTACTCAGAGTTACTTCAAAACCAAAATGTTCCATTTTAAATAATTTATATCATAGAAAAATTTAAAAAACCATGAAAGTATAAAAGAATAAAATAAATAAATAATAATATATAATAAATAAATAATGGTAAATAATAAACAAAACAATAAATAATAATAACTAAATAAATAAAAGAAAAGAAAAGAATAAAATAAGACAATAGAAACTCCCTTTAAGAATGATGGAAGCTGGCTCATGATATGAAGCTCACCACAAAGAGTGGTGAGTGCAGTTAGAGAAATAACTACACTGACAACTATCATAACAATGTCAATGAGTGAGAGAAGTAGAATGCCCGTCTTGAATACAGGCTGGGGGGGGGGTGATGGGGACATTGGTGATGGGAATGTTGCACTTGTGAGTAGGGGTGTTTTTTTATGACTGAAACCCAACTACAATCATGTTTGTAATCATGATGCTTAAATAAAAATTTATATTTAAAAAATATAAAAAATAATCTAAAATAAAAATGATGAGAGTTGGGACCAGAGAGATAGTATAGCAAATAGAAAGCTTACCTTACATGCTGCTGCTCTTGATTCTGAGCATGACCACCCCTTAGCATATTCCAAAACCATTACCATGTGTGATCTTCAAAACTCCCTAAAAGTAAAATGTCTCTAGTAAATGTATTTTGTTAACAAATAAGACAGCATCATTTTATATTTGTGTTTTAAATCATTATAAAATAAATAGCATGAAAATATATATAAGTATGACATATACATATAATTTTGATATACTATAGAATAAAGGCACTTACTATATTTGCAAATAACTGCACAAAACTGATAGGTTGATGCAAAGCTGTATGCGTTAAAAAATAAGTATAGATAGAAACTGGTATCAGCAAGAATAAAGAGAATCAGAAAAAAAGTGAAAATGTCAATATATAAATGTTGTGACTGTAATCTTACATGTGTTTCTTTGATTATTAATATTCATAAAATTATATAAAATAATTAAAAATACATGAATATATAAAGATATAAAGAAAAATTAGAAAATACTTTAAGATGAATGAATTTTTTAAAATGATACTATGCAGAAGATCAATACAATAAAAGAACAATGATAAAGAGCTAATAGAAATGCTATTCCCTCCATATGTCATTGAAATTAAGCTTATATAAATATGAAAATATTTCTTATAATTTAATATGTATAAGTGTAGCCTAAAAATTAATAAATTAAGAAAAATAATTCATAGAATAAGAAAAATTAAAGAATAAAGCACTCTATTAGAAAATGTCTACTTCAAATAGAATATAGGCAGGGGGTATGGATGGAGGGAGATGGAGTGCATTGGTGATGGGAATGTTGCACTGGTGAAGGGGGGTGTTCATTTTGTGACTGAAACCCAAATACAGTCATGTTTGTAATCAAAGTGTTTATATAAAGATATTAAAGAAAAAGAAAATGTCTACTTCACATGAACTATAGCAGTAAACAACAATAGAGAAAAAAATTCAAAATAGAGGAAGAAAATACTCTCGAGATAGAAAAATTGACACATATATTTAAAATATTATAGGTAATAACATTAAAATTAATGAATTCTAATCATTAACTAGATATGATGTAGAATGAAAAGCCTAGATCCAATTATATCTATAGGACACACGATTTAAAAGTATATATGTTACTTATGCCTTTTATAATTTTATTGTAAAAATATAGCATAGAACAAATATATTATGCAAATAGCAACTGAAGGAAAGTTGGAATGTCCATATTAATAACTGACAAATACATACTTGCAAACTATAGCATGACTAGACATAACAAAGCACATTTACAATAAGATCAATCCACTAGAAAGATACATGATATTTTTACATATATGCCTCTCAATAGAGTAAAATATACACAATCAAAAATTAATAGAAAAATAGACAATTTAATATTATTGTCAGAGATCTATATCATATTTTATGATATATATAAACCATACAAGTAAAAGAGTGACACAAATAAAAATCAAAAATATCTTAAGCAACACTTTAAAGAATTATGACTTAAACAATTTTTTTTTTTGTTTTTGGATTTTGGGTCTCGGCCGGCAACGCTCAAGGGTTACTCCTGACTCTATGCTCAGAAATCGCTCCTGGCAGGCTCGGGGGTCCATATGGGATGCTGGGATTTGAACCACCTTACACTGCATGTAAGGCAAACGCATTACCTCCATGCTATCTCTCCAGCCCCTGACTTAAACAATTTATATCCAGGCATCCAAAGAACCTTCTACTTAATGATAACAGAAAATACATTCTTTAAGAATGCAACATTTGTGCACTTCCCAGTATAATAATATACCAGACCATAGAGGTAAAACATGAAATAATAAAAGTATCTCCTTTGTATGGAACTTTAAAAAAATCATTGGCGAAACATGTGGACATTTAAGAATACATTTCTAACTTTTCAACCAAAGACAAACTCTAGAAAAAAATTAGAAAATACTTTAAGTTGAATGGAAAAAAAAGTGTATAGTATGTCAAAACATGAGGTGTTAAGCAGTGATTACTTAAGCAATGAATGGGGATAAGTATTTTACTGTAAGTGACTACAATCAAAAAAACTCAAATAAACATATCTTCAAATTTGAAACACTAGGTAAAAAAGAAAAATAAAGCTAAAATGATCAGAAAAAATAAGAAAGACTATCATAAAATTTAATTAGGTAAAATATTTTTTTTAAAAAAAGAAAGCAAATCTGAAATTTATTATTTATTTTGCTGTTTTAAAGGGGAATACATCTGAAAGTATTGAAAACTGCATTTACTCTGTGCTTGAGGGGTTCTCCCCTGTGCTAATAATCAAACATGTATCCATATATAGGAGATAAAGGCTTTAATCCTGGTTCTATCTCTGTCCAAGTTCTTCCTTGATTTTTATTTATTTGGGTGGTGGGGTGCTGCTCTGTAGGCCCGGGCATTTCTAGTTTATATCAACCCAATCAGAGGTTCAACAAAAAGGTTTTTTTTTGTTTTGTTGTATTGTTTTTGCCACACCCAGTGACTCCCGGGCGTTGCTCCTGGCTCTGTGCTCAGAAATTGTTTCTGGCTCAGGGACCATATGGGAACCCGGGCTGGAACCAAGGTCCTTCCTGAATCAGCTTCGTGCAAGGAAAATGCCCTACCGCTGTGCTATCGCTCCAGCCCCTCAACACAAAGATTTTAGGATGCAATGCAGCCTGATACCTGCAGAGCCAAGGATACCCAGACCACACAGGAGTTTCTGGGGCTCTCCAGGGTCACATTCTGCAGCCATGCTCCAGGACCATACACAGAGGTGTTCAGAGAACAGTATGGTGCCTGGAATTTCTCTCTGGGCTGGTACTAACTTCTGTAATATATTCTGACCCCTCTATAATTTATTTGTTTGCTTTTGGGCCACAGCCAGCAGATCTCAGGGAAAGTCTAGACTCTGTGTTCAAGGGTCATTCCTGGCAGAACTCAGGGAACCTGAAGAGGTTCCACATATCAAATCCTGGTTAGCCACATGCAATACCTACTGTATTACTGTTCCAGGCTCCATATATATTTATTTGTTTAAAGACTGAACAGTGTCTGGTTGAATTCCAGAATCCTCTAGTTACCACCAAGGAGACCCCAGATCATCATGGGGAATGGTCCAGATATTCCCCTGGGTCTGAACTACACTTCATTCTTGACACTAGCAGTGAACTGCAGACTGGTTGGCTGATATATGCTGGGTTATTAGAAAAAAGATAGATATTATTAAGTATGTAATATGTCATATAATAGAGATATTAGATATCTATATTATAGGGGTGGCGAACAAGTTCGACACAAAGAGCCAAAATTTTAAACTGTAAGAGTCAGAAAGCCACATCACACAGTGACCTGCCAAAACAGACAAACACTCACACAAAAGCATATAATTTTAACAATCATCTATTAAACACATATTGTATTTTGCCATTTTAGTGAGGGTCAAAATCCTGCAGTGATGATGAGGTGTGCTGTGTTCTCCACACTAAGAACTAACGGCAAGATGTGACCCAACATGTGACCCATGGGTACTCCCCACTCGCTGGCCTGTGCAGTTGTTTCTGAGGGATGGGAGACAGGAGGGAGCAGGAGGATGCAGCCTGGGGGTGGGACTAGTGCTCAGAGATCTCTCCTCAGAGGTCCCTCCTCAAAAGCAGCAGAAAAAAATCCAAAATTGGCAAAGAGCCACAGTATACAAAATCATGATAAGAGGCAAAGAGCTGCATTCATTTTGGCCGGAAGCTGCATGCAGCTTGAGAGTCTCGTGTTCGCCACCCCTGCTATATTAGATATAGATATTAGTGCAGATATTAAAGACTTCTGAGCACATATTGAAAAGCAATTCAAAGACCCCAAAGACCAATCTTTAAGTAGATTAACCAAATTATAAAGAACTCAAATAAATATAATTAGAATTGAAAGGTAGCATTCCTAACAACCATACAGATTAAAAACTTAGAAGAAAGTCTATAAACAAATTTTATATATTACTAATAGACAAATTAGAAATATAAACATTGCTAAAACTGACTAAATATATGGGAGGCATTACTTTCCCCAATTTTAAAATGTGTTACAAAGCAATAGTTATCAAAACTGCATGGTATTGGAATAAAGATAGACCCTCAGTCAGTGGAATAGGCTTGAATACTCGGAGATTGTTCCCCAGACATACAATCACCTATTTTTTGATAAAGGAGCAAGAAATCCTAAATGGATCAAGGAAAGTCTCTTCCACAAGTTGTGTTGGCACAGCTGGTTAGCCACTTGCAAAAAAGCGACCTGAAACCATAAGATATATTCAACAACATATAGGTAAAACACTCCAGGACATTGAGACTAAAGGCATCTTTAAGGGGGAAACAGTCCTTTCCAAACAAATTGGAAGCAGAGATAAACAGATGGGAATATATTAAGCTGAGAGGCTTCTGCATCTCAAAGAAAACAGTGCCCAGGATATAAGAGCCACCCACTGAGTGGGAGAAACTATTCACCCAATACCCATCAGATAAGGGGATAATATCTAAATATACAAGGCACTGACAGAACTTTACAAGAAAAAAGCATCTAATCCCATCAAAATATGGGGACAAGAAATGAACAGATACTTTGCCAAAGAAGAAATACATATGGCCAAAAGGTTTCACATTACTAATCATCAGGGAGATATAGATCAAAACAACATTGAGCTACCATCTCATGCCACAGAGATTGGCACACATCACAAAGAATGAGAATAAACAGTGCTGACAGGGATGTAAAGAGAAAAAAATTCTTATTCACTGTTGGTGGGAATGTCATCACCTCCAACCTTTGTGGAAAGCGATATGGAGATTCCTCCAAAAACTGGAAATGAGCTCCCATATGATCCACCTATACCTCTCCTAGGGATATACCCCAGGAACACAAAATACAATACAAAAATCCTCACACCTATATTCATTGCAGCACTATTTACAATAACCAGACTCTGGAAATAACCAAGATACCCTTCAACAGATGAATGGCTAAAGAAACTGTGGTACATATACACAATATAATATTATGCAGCCGTCAGGGGAGATAAAGTCATGAAATTTTCCTATACATGAATGTACATGGAATTTATTATGCTGAGTGAAATAAGTCAGAGGGAGATAGAGACACAGAATAGTCTCACTCATCTATGGATTTTAAGAAAAATAAAAGACATTTTTGCAATAATTCTCAGAGACAAAGAGAGGAGGGCTGGAAGGTCCATCTCATAACATGCTCACCACAAAGAGTGATGAGTACAGTAGAGAAATTACTATATTGAGAACTATCATAACAATGTGAATGTTATGTGAGGGTGGGATCAGGAGGAGGGAGACATTGGTGATTGGAATGTTTCACTGGTGAAGAAGGGTCTTCTTTACATGACTGAAACCCAACTACAATCACATTTGTAATCAGGTGTTTAAATAAAGATATTAATAAAAAATTAAATATACTGAGGCCTGATATACTGGATATATATAGATACACTGGAGCGGTGGCAGAAGCAGTAGAGCATTTGCTTTATATGCGCTATCCTAGGACGGGTTGCTGTTCTATCCTCCACATTTCATATGGTTCCCCAAGCCAGGAGCAATTTCTGAGCACCTAGCCAGGAGTAACCCCTGAGTGTCACCGAGTGTGGCCCTAAAACCAAAAAACAATATATATATACTATTGATAAAAAATAAGAGGCAATACTCAAATTATTTTCCACTAAAAGAAAGCCCAGGTCCAGTAGACAACATAGATAAATTATATCAAACATTTAAATAATTATTCATAAGGTCTTTCAAAAATAGAAAGAACATTTTTTAAAAGATCAGTGTTGCTGGTTACCTAAATAGGAAAAATCTTTATGAAATAACTACTTTATGAAATATTCATCTCTTATAAATATGAATAAAAATGTTCCAACAAAATACAAAAAAAATCAAACAGGATATAGAGAAAGAATTACATACCGTGACCAATTGAGATTTACCTTAAGAATGCACATTCTGTTTAGAATCTGAAAATCAATGAATGTAATAACATATTATACTACTATAATAAAAATACAAAAAAACACATGCTTTTCTTAATAGACATAGCATGCAAAAAAAATGCAGAGAAGACATTTGACAAAATCCAGTACTCTTTTATGATAAAAAAATTTAATAAACTAGAAAGAAAATCCTTAACTTGGTAAGGGGCAAAACATATCTAATCATGAAAGATGGTATGTTTTTCTATTATACAGAGAGAAGGAGAAGGGTTTTGTTAATATTTTACTGGAAGTTTTATTCAGAGTAATTGAACAAGAAATGAAAAATAAATGTGCATAATTTGAATATAGGAAATACAATTACTAGCACTTGTAGATGATTTTATCTTTTTGTATGTTGCTAAAAATTCACAACTTAATTTTAAAAGTTCAGGAGGGGGCTGGATCAGTGGTACAAGCTGTAGGGTGTTTGTCTTGCATGCACTATCTAAGGATGGACTGCAGTTTGATCTCCAAGATTCTCATATAGTCCCCCAAGCTAGGAGTGATTTCTGAGTGCAGAGCCAGGAGTAACCCCTGAGCATCACTGGGTGTGGCCCAAAAACCAAAAAAAAAGTTCAGGAGATTTTCAGGATGTAATATTATTATATATAAAACTAGATTTTGAGATACTTACAAAGAAAATATTAGAAATAAGATATTTTTCATTTATAAAAGCATCTAAATAATAAAATAGTTAAGTATATATTTAATAGTTTAGTACTGAAACTATATTGAACTAAGGAAAGTTTCAAAATAAGATTTAAATGAATGAGAAATATCCCATGTTCATGGATTGGCAGACTTAATATTAAGATATCAATACTCAAATATAAAAAACAAATATCATTTTCCCCAGTAAGATAAAAGAATATTAAAAATATAATTTTTGTCCTGTGTCTGTCTGTGTTTCTGAATACCTGAAGGTCTTCTCAGAGGCCTAGGGAGCGCACTCCCCAAAAAACTGCATTTTGAAGCTGCCCAGTGAGTAAACTCTGGCTGTGGGGGACGCCATCCAATAAGCTGAGTTCTCTGGCCTGCAGAGGCTCCATGCTGCTGTACCTTTGATCACTCTGAGGACTTCAAGGGAAACTTCTGTGCTTGCCTGTGTTTCTGAATACCTGAAGGTCTCCTTAGAGGCCTAGGGAGCACACCCCCAAAAAACTGTCAACTAGAGGCAGCAGAAGAGCGGGGCGCAAATCGAATGAACCCCAGCACAACACGCAGGAAAAACCACACTACAAGCGTGACAATGGGGAAACCTCGCAGGCAAACACCATGCACAGAGAATAAAGATGAAAGCATGGATGACCTAATAAATTACAACCACCTCATTAACCTCTCGGATAAGGAAATTAAAATAGCAATATGGAAGATATTTGTAGAACTCAAAGAAAGCATAGATATATCTGAACAGAACACAAAGACAGAAACCAGAAAACTCCAAACTGAAACAACAAATCTGAAAAACACGGTGGCTCAACTGAAAACCTCAATGGATGGCCTCGCCAGCAGGGTATCAGCAGCTGAGGAGAGAATCAAAATACTGGAAAATGTGATGCAGAAAAACTCAACACAGCACAAGAAATTGGAAAAGAACCTTAAGACAAACGAACAGGCAATGAAAAAAGTACTCAAGGAATGCGAACAAATGAAAATAGAAGTCTTTGATAAACTCAACGGAAACAACATAAGAATCATTGTAGTCCCAGAGACCCAGGTAGGAGATCTCCAGGAAGAATCAACTGTCAAAAACAGTTTAACTCCCAGAGTTAAAGACTACATGCAATCAAATCCTGCATGCCTGAAGAGTACCAGCTAAAAGAGATACAAAGAAAAACACCCCAAGACACATCCTCGTTACAATGACAAATCCCACAGATAGAGATAGAATACTGAAAGCAGCAAGATCAAAAAGGAAAATTACATTCAAAGGAGCATCCCTAAGACTTACAGCAGACATGTCACAAGAAACACTCAAGGCCAGAAGACAGTGGTGGGATATTGTGACAAGACTGAATGAAATGAACTTCTCACAGAGAATACTGCACCCAGCCCTACTCACGTTCAGGTTTGAAGGAAGAATACATAGCTTCATGGATAAACAACAGCTCAGAAACTTCACAGTTGAAAAACCAGCCTTAAAGGAAAAACTGACAGGTCTACTCTAAGACAAGAGAAACCAACAAACACAGCAAACTTACCAACAAAGATGACATTAAATCCTATGACAATCATCTCCCTCAATGTCAATGGACTAAAGTCACCAATTAAAACACACAGAGTGGCAAAATGGGTCAAAAAGATTAATCCAATCTCCTGCTGCCTACAGGAAACACATCTGAATAGTCAGAACAAACATAGACTCAAAATCAAAGGCTGGAGGAAAATCATCCAAGCAAACAACACCCTCAGAAAAACTGGGGTAGCCATATTAATATCTGATGACACCAACTTTATACTCAAAAAAGTGGTAAGGGACAAAGATGGACACTATGTACTAATCAAGGGATATGTGCAACAGGAAGAAATCAGACTTTTAAATGTATATGCACCCAATGAGAGACAGCAAATTATCTAATACAGTTACTGACAAATCTGAAAGAAGAAATCAATAATAGCACAATAATTGTGGGAGACCTCAACACGGCCCTATCAACACTTGACAGGTCAAGCAGACTGAAACTCAACAAAAACATATTAGCCCTGAAAGGAGTAATGGAAAAAAAGAGGACTAGTAGATATATATAGGACACTCCATCCCAAAAATCCTGGATACACATTCTTCTCCAATGTACATGGGTCAGACTACATGCTGACACATAAAACATACCTTCATAAAATCAAGAGGATAGTAATCTTGCAGGCTACCTTTGCTGACCACAAGGCTCTGAAATTAAATGTGAACTACAAAGGCACACAGAAGAAAAATTTTAACAATTGGAAATTAATTAAACACCCTGCTACTGAACAACCAGTGGGTCCGAGATGAAATAAAAAAGGAAATCAAAATTTTCCTGGAAACAAATGACAATGAAGACACAAACTGCCAGAATCTATGGGACACAGCAAAAGCAGTCCTGAGAGGAAAATTTATAGCACACATCAGGAAGGAAGAAGGGGCATAGCTGAATAACTTAATGACGCAGCTCTAAAAATTAGAAAATGACCAAGAAAAGGAACAAAAAATAGGGAGACAGAAGGAAATAACAAAGCTGAAAGCAGAAATCAATGAAGTGGAAAACCAAAAAACAATCTGAAAGATCAATGAAAGCAGAAGTTGGTTTTTCGAAAAAAATAAAACAAGATTGATAGACCATTGGCAAAACACACAAAGAAAGAGAGAGAGAAATCTGATAACCCATATTAGAAATGAAAAGGGGGAGATCACGACAGATATTGCAGAGATCCAAAGGGTAATCAGAGACTACTTTGAGAAGCTTTATGTGACTAAACATGAGAACCTAGAAGAAATGAAAAAAAAATTTTGGACACTTATAACCTCCACATTTAAGTATGGAGGGATGTAGCATATCTAAACACTCCCATCACAACTGAGGATATTGAAACTTGAATCAAACATCTGGCCAAAAAGAAGAGCACAGGCCCTGATGGATTTCCTAATGAATTTTTTCAAATCTTTCAAGAGGAGCTACTACCAATCCTAGCCAGGCTCTTCCATGAAATTGAAAAAACGGGAACACTCCCCAAAAGCCTTTATGAAGCTAACATCACCTTGATACCAAAACCAGACAGAGATGCTGAATTACAGACCAATATCCCTGATGAATGCTGATGCAAATATCTTCAACAAAATCCTGGCAAATAGGATCCGATGCATCATCAAGAAGATCATACACTACGACAAAAAATATCTTGGAGTCAACTTGACCAAAGATGTGAAGGACCTATACAAAGAAAACTATAAAGCCCTGCTCCAAGAAATAAGAGAGGACACACGGAAATGGAAACACATATCCTGCTCATGGATTGGCAGGATTAACATAATTAAAATGGCAATACTCTCCAAAGCATTATACAGATTTAATGCAATCCCCTTAAAAATACCCATGACATTCTTCAAAGAAGTGGATCAAACACATATGAAGTTCATCTGGAACAATAAACACCCCCAAATAGCTAAAGCACTCCTAGGGAAAAGGAAAATGGGGGGCATTACTTTCCCCAAATTTAAACTGTACTACAAAGCAATAGTTATCAAAACAGCATGGTATTGGAATAAAGACAGACCCTCAGATCAGTGGAATAGGCTTGAGTTCTCAGACAATGTTCCCCAGACATGCAATTACCTAATTTTTGACAAAGGAGATAGAAATCCTAAGTGGAGCAGAGAAAATCTTTTCAACAATTGGAGCTGGCAGAACTGGTTAGCCACTTGCAAAAAAGCGAAAATAGACCCCCAGTTAACATCATGTACAAAGGTAAAATCCAAATGGATTAAAGACCTTGATATCAGACCTGATACCATAAGGTATATAGAACAACACGTCGGTAAAACACTCCATGACATTGAGAGTAAAGGCATCTTCAAGGAGGAAATTGCACTTTCCAAACAAATGGAAGCAGAGATCAACAGATGGGAATACATTAAGCTGAGAAGTTTCTGCACCTCAAAAGAAATAGTGTTCAGGAAAGAAGAGCCACCCACCGAGTGGGAGAAACTATTCACCCAACACCCATTAGATAAGGGGATAATATCCAAAATATACAGGGCACTGACAGAACTTTACAAGAAAAAAATCTAAGCCCATCAAAAAATTGGGTGAAAAATGAACAGACGCTTTGATAAAAAAAGAAATACAAATGGCTAAAAGGCACATAAAAAATGCTCCTTGTCACTAAACATCAGTGAGATGCAAATCAAAACAATGATGAGATACCATCTCACATCGCAGAGATTGGCATACATCACAAAGAATGAGAACAATTAGTGCTGACGGGGATGTGGAGAGAAAGAAACTCTTATCCACTGCAGGTGGGAATGCCATCAAGTCCAATCTCTATAGAAAATGATATGGAGATTCCTCCAAAATCTGGAAATTGAGATCCCATTCGACCAAGCTATTCCACTCCTAGGGATATACCCTAGGAACACAAGAATACAATACAAAACACCCTTCCTCACACCTGTATTTATTGCAGCACTATTCACAATAGCCAGGCTCTGGAAACAACCAAGATGCCCTTTAACAGACGAATGGCTAAAGAAACTGTGGTACATATACACAATGGAATATTATGCATCTGTCAGGAGAGATGAAGTGATGTAATTTTCCTATACATGGATGTACATGGAATCTGTCATACTGAGTGAAATAAGTCAGAAGTCAGAGAGAGAGAGAGAGAGAGAGAGAGAGAGAGAGAGAGAGAGAGAGAGAGAGAGAGAGATCCAAAATAATCTCACTCATCTATGGGTTTTAAGAAAAATAAAAGTCATTTTTGCAGCAATCCTCAGAGACAATGAGAGGAGGGCTGGCACTTCCAGCTCACTTCATGAAGCTCACCAAAAAGAGTGGTGAGTGCATTTATAGAAATAACTACACAGAGAACTACTATAATCATGTGAATGAATGAGGAAACTGGAAATCCTGTCTGGAGTACAGGTGGGGGTGGGGTGGGATGGAGGGAGATTTGGGACATTGGTGATGGGAATGTAGCACTGGTGAAGGGGGTGTTCTTTACATGACTGAAACCTAATCACAATCATATATGTAATCAAGATGTTTAAATAAAGGAAAAATATATAATTTTCATAGTTGGTAAAGATTGAAAGGAATAGAAACATTCACAATCTTGATGATAAGGCATTCGATAGTTAAGACAATTTGGAAATAAAATGCATTTTAAATGCATTTCTGTTGTACTTTTAAAAACACTTAAAATTTAAGAAACTTTGAGTTCATTAAAACAAAACAAATTAATAAACTAAATTAAAAAAAAGTAATTTTTCGACTATAATACCAAAGTACTGGTTACCAGAAAGGAGGGCATCAATAAAATAGCTTAAAAATGTCAAATGTATGGTGAATGTTGGAATTACTTTTAGTGGTGAACTTAATGTTGTATATATTGATATTTATACATATCAGTAAACATAAAATATAACATTATAATGTGATATTACTTCATCAACAACAAAATTATTTGTTTTCTCCTCCAAAATACCAGGCAAGCTCTATGCCTTTCCATAAAATAAGAATAAGAGATGGAGCCAGAAAGATAATACAGAGTGCAAAGTCAGAATTAACCCCTGATCACTATCCGGTATGCCCTCCAATTAGAATGAAGGAATATATATATATATATAAACATATTTTAATATACCTATATTATACATAACATATATTATTTATAATATAAATTTACAATACATATACTATAAATATATTATGTATAACATAACATGTATAACACATATTTGTATAACAATAATATTATTAATGATGATATTAATAATTATGGGTAATACATTAATTATTACTCATTATAACAAATAATAACGAATTCATTATTCATGAATAAATGAATAATATTATTTTTCATATGTATGTTATGAAGATATTCATAACATATTATATACACCTATACATAAATATGTATATTTATATATACATATTTCTAAATATATTTAGTGAATATTAAATTGTATATCTCATATAATATTTAAATAATATATATTGTATATTTACATATTACATATAATATATATACACTATATTTAGAGAATGTTGAAATACTTCAAACTTTTATTTTCTCATATAAACAGAAGAAATTAACTATACATTTAAATGAAATCAAATATACATTAAATATACATTTAAATATATATTTCAATGAAATAAAATATTTATTTTTCTAAGAATCCATGGAAGACTAAAAGTTTGAAGTATTTACATGACATCATGTTCAATTAATTCCCGAGACAGTGAGGGCATGAAACTAACATTAGCAATCCTAATAATAACATCAGTCCCTGGAATAGCATCTTTATTCAAATCTGTATGCAAATATTCCTTCCTACTTTCTTTATTATTCTACCAAATGAATATGTCAGCTATTATTTTATTTTACAATTAGTGAGGGACACTCAATATTTGTTTTTTTTTGGGGGGGTGGGCACACATAGCTGTGCTCAGGGCTCACTTCTGCTCTGTAGTCTGGAATCACTCTGAGCAAGCTGGGTACCCATAAGAGGCGCCTAGGATCAAACCTGAGGATCAAAAAGAATTGCAAGGCTTCTCTCTTTTCTCACTTAAATATTTAAATGGAATTGTCAGATTTTTATGAAAAAGTCATATTGTCAAGAGAAAATATAAACAGAATTATGGCTTTACTTTTAAAATAAACAAAAAAATCTGTGAATATGTGAAAATTTGTATGTTAATATGCTTACAACAATATGAACCATTCTGAGTATGGATTTCTTTTGGGGGGGGTGTGAGTCACTCCTGTGCCCAGAAATCGTCCCTAGCAGGCACAAGGAACCACATGGAATGCACGGATTCGAAACTCTGTCCGTTCTGTTGGTCCGGTGCAAGGTGCTCCTGAGAATAAGGATTTCTTTAGAGGAGTAGATTGAGAGACAGCGGTGTGCGTAACAACAGGGAAAGAGTGAGAGGTTCTGTTGTCTTTGCCTATCCCTCTTTTCCTCTCTCTCCTGAAACTCTGCAAAGAAGGCCAAGAAAGACCCAGTGAAAAATTGTCTCCCAGAAGCGCCCCAGCAGAAAGAAGGCCAAAAGAGACAGCATTATTAATTAATTAATTTGATTTTTGGATCACACCCGGTGGTGCTCAGGGGTTATTCCTGGCTGTCTGCTCAGAAATAGCTCCTGGCAGGCACGGGGGACCATATGGGACACAGGGATTCGAACCAACCACCTTAGGTTCTGGATCGGCTGCTTGCAAGGCAAGCACTGCTGTGCTATCTCTCCGGGCCCGAGACAGCATTATTTTAAAGATAAAACTGTTAAAGTTATTTTTTTTAACAAGAAGTATGTATTTGATGCTTTAAGATGTTCAAGAAAAAGATAATGTTAAACTACATTAAAATACTATGACATAACTTATGATCAGCAATATTTTTCAACAATTTCAAATAGATTTTTCTGTGCTTGGAATGATTTTACTCCATTAGTTTTTCTCTAGAGAAGGAACAAATGAGAAAGGACATGATTACAGTGAGAGTGCATACAAGCATTGCACAAAGATGTGCATATATGGAACATGTCTTTTCATTGTACTCCTCCTTAAAGGTATTGAACCATCTGGGTCACAAAGGAACTATATTCTACACATAGAAGAATAAACCTCTAATGTTTCCATTTTTATTTCTATAACCAGACCCAGAAAATAAAAATTGATATCATTTTAAACATTCCACTAATGGTCTCTTAATTTTGAGAATTGGTATTATAAGACATAATCTCTGCATATTATAATTCTGCATTACTGATATGAAAATTGCCTTATGCCAATATACAATGTTTATGTTTTTTTACGGGGCTGGGTTTCTTCTTCTGGTGGTGCTCAGATGATTAAGTGGTACTAGGGATTACACACAGACCTTTTGAACTATCTTCCTGGCCCTATAATGTATTTTTAAGACATTCTTTTGGTATGAATAATTGAATGTAAAGGGTTTTGCTGTTCCTGTGATAGTGAAGAGAAGGTGGTGGTACTAGCTTCAACAAGGCTGTATTTGATGGAGCCAGACTATAGGTTGGGCATATGTTGCCAACGATGGAATCCAGGCTTTTACCTAAGCCCTGTGCTTTATCCTTTGACTCACTTCCCCATCGCCTAATGTGAAGTTTTCACCATACTTTATATATACATATTATATAAATTTATATACATTTTATTTAGACAATATAGTTTATAATAACAGTTAATGATTGAGTTTCATGCATAAACTTTTAGCAGCACACCCTCACACCTTCCATCATACTGTCCACTTCCCTCCATCATTGTCCTGTGCCAGTTCCTCCATCCCTACCCTCTATCCCAATGGTAAACTTCTTATTGAAAAGTATTTCTCAGTTTCTGTCACTCTCGGGCATATTCTGTTTCATCACTATAAGTGTGAGTGTTTAATTTTCTCATATATGAGAGAGATCATTCTCTGTTTCTCTCCTAACATCGCTCAGCATGACACTTTCCAGATTCATTTCATAGGAGCATTGGATGGCTTTATCTTTTCTTACAGCTCAGTAGCATTACATTGTGTATATATAGTTTATTTAGTAATCTGTTCTTAGAACTTGGTTTGTTTCCAGACTTTTAGCTATTTATTATTTTTGAAAGTGCTGCAATGAATATGATAGTACAAAGAATAGAGGGTTTGGGCTCTTGGTATTGATTCCAAGAAGAGGAATCACTGAGTGGAGACTCAATTCTTAGTTTTTTTTTTTTTTACAAGTGTCTGTATTAATTTCCAAAATATGGTAGACCATTGACGTTCCACCATCAGTAAATGAGTGTTCCTTTTGTACCCACATCCATGCCAATACTGATGGTCTTAGTTTTTTGTCAGTGTGCCAGTCTTACTAGTATGAGGTAATTTCATTTATTGTTAGTGATGTAGAGCATTGTTTTCATATACCTCTTAGCTATGTTTGTCCTTTTTTGAGAGTGTATTTATCTTTCCTATTTATATTTTAATAGTATTAGTTGTTGTTCGTAGTTGTTGTCATTTTACCAGTGCTTCATACACTTTGGATTTTAACCCTTTGTTAAATGGATGGTGGGCAAATATACTCTACCAAATTGCGGGGTGTCTTTTCATTCTGAACATAGTTTCTTTTGCAGTGCATTAGCTTTTTTGTTTGATATCATTCCATTCATTTATCTTTGCTTCTGTTTGCTTGGGCAATGGTATTGCATCATTTAAGATATCTCTAAATTCAACATCATAATTTTTATGATTTTTAAATTTCCCTCAATATAATTTATGGATTAGTGTCTGATGTTGAAGTCCTTAATCTAATTTGAATTTATTTTTCTTATTTTTATACTGGAACTGAATGGGATATTAGAAATCCTTCATAGATAAGAAAAATCAGTCCTGAAATACATAACAACAAATTAAGTTATAAAAGGATACTAACTTTGACACATTTATTTGTTACTCTATACACTACTAAACTAATCATAACTATTACTATTGCTAACATTCACTTCATGTTAGAAATTACTTCAGTTGATGTATACATGCATATTCTAATATGAAGTATGAAGTATTATTTATGCATGCAAAATTCTTACAGGTATTAAGTACTATTTTTTATATACATTAAATATAGAACTATTAATTTTGTACATAGGAGAAAATATGAGGAAATAGCAATTAAAATAACTTGCCAAAGCTATTACATATAAAAAGAGACATTTCCAAGGTTTGATCAGATTTTCTGACTTCCTAACAGTGCTTTCTTAACTTTAATTCTTTATTTCTTCCTGGAAATAAATTTAGCATACTACATTATAGTATATACAAGTGTGTATATAAAAAGTCATACAGTTGAACTATAGATTAGGGGAAGTAACACTAACACTGAGAAAAACATCTATTATTTCTTATATTGTGTTAGAAAATTCCTAAAGATTAGAAGTGATTTTCATCCAAGTTTAACAAGCATTTTATGTGTGGTGTAAGAAAGTAGGCTTTAAGTGTAGTAGTTATGTTGCACAATAATCTGTGATTAAAAAGGAAAGGACTGGAGTGTTTTTAGACTAGTGTACTGTAATTACTCAATTGGAATATTAATTTTGTTTGTCTTCCTTTGAAGGATGTTTCATCTTTTGTTATACTCCTTGGTGGTACATCCAATTACTGAAAACAGGATGTGACTATAAAAAAAAATCCAATTCCCAGCATTGAGGGGCAGATGCACATTCACTTCTAATTGTTGTCATTGAAACTGAGTACCAGGGAAAATCAAAACAGCAAAAAGAAATGTTAATAATTAAAAAATAAAAACACCAACTCCCTATATTGTGCAAAAAGGAAAACGTTTTTCAAGGTTTAAGCTTACTTTCTTAGTACTGAGACTACTAATGGGGAAGAAACTTGGAATGAGTTAGCTGTATATGTCAGTTCTGTTCCATCTCATTTTGTGAAATACATAGAGGAGGTACAAGGCTCATATATTTACTGGACATTGGTTCACTAAAACTGCTGAAGTCTACACATCCATTGTCAATTGAAACTGCAACAGTATTATTCATAGTGGGCAACTTCACTCTTCAGTGTGTTTCTATGATGATAGAATCTTTATTATAGAATGCATTGCAGTCAAATGCCAAATAGAAAAAAAGAGGCTTTAGTACCATTTTGGAAGAGGTGCTAGAAAAACCCTCCAGAAGAAAGTAGAGAAAAGAAGAGTAAATAAAGAAAAGAAAAGAAAAGGGAAGAGTGGAGAGGAGAGGGAAGGGAAGAAATTGCTGGAAGAATTGTGTTTTCAATCAGATCTGTAATTTTATTTAATTGGTCAGTAGACAACATCTATAATTATTAAATCTATGCAGAAATATTTCATAAACTCTTATAGTCCCAGATATGAGGGACATATTATTTACTTAGTGCACTCTTGACAGTATAAGTTTGTAGGACTGTAGAGAATAAATATTATAATTTTATATTAGAATGCTATTATTTTGAAGGACTAGTACTGCCTTTAATGTTTTATTTAGTGCTCAACCCTCCAAACAAGCAGACCCTTATTAAGGAATTCTCTTTTGAATTTGCTGTAATTTAAGATTCTGTTATGATTCAGTACCAGGGTGCTGGAAAAGCTAGAAGCAAAAGTTAAAATTGACACCTTTACTCATATCCAATGGTTCAAACCTTATCTCTTGTCTTCAACTAATTTTATTGACTGAATGTATCATTTTCCCAAATGCTTGGGCAGAGAGACAATGGATATGATTAAGCAATTATTGTTTCACCATACTCTTGCTAACAAATAGTTCTATTTGGCGAATTATATATGTAGTCCTCATAAGAATTGAGTTGTTTGTCTTCAAATTATTATATGTGATTATATTTGAGTGTGCTAGTGTGTGTTTTTAAGGGTATGGACCACAATCCTACAATAATTCTTAAGTAATATTACTGGTTCTATACACAGAAATGATCCCTAGTAGTGTTCAGTGGACCATAGAAAGTAGCAGGACCAAGTTAAGTCTGCACAAGGCAAGTGCTTACACCCTGTAATATTTCTCTTGTCCTAGCTAAGAATTTTAAAGAAATAACTAAGTAAGTGAAGTATGAAAAATGGAGCTCTAGTGCCTCCACTGAGATGGTAGAGAGGATAAGGTGCTTACCTTACATGATTTGACTGTTTTAATTTTTGACCTCATTTAGTCCCCTAAGAACCATGAGTGATTCCTGAGTGCAGATCCAGGAGTAATTCCTGAAAATGCCTGGCCCCTATACAAAAACAAAGTAAAAATTAGTGGACTTCTAAGCCAACCACTCTTGTTCATATAAGAAGAGGAAGAAACACCAGGGTAATTCATGTGTAGAAGAGCATGTTGTGAGAAAGTAGAAAGTGAGAAAGTAGCCAAGGAAATCCATACCTGCTAATTCCTTTGTATTGGATTTTTAATATATATGACTGAAAGAAACAAATTTATATTGTTTTGACCACCAGTCTATATATTTTATTATTTTGGCTCTAGTATATATAATAATACAATTAATGAAACCTAAAAAAATAAAGTAAAATTTACCTAATATTTAATGCTTTATAATTTCTGTTCAACTGACTTCTTGATTTGATAACATTTTATGAATTATATTTTTGTTTTTATGTTTGTTTTTAATTTCTATCATACAGATAAAGATAAAATATAAAGAAAATGTGATATACAGTTACTTCATAATCTAATAAATAAAAGTCAATTGTAATTGCGTTATAAAATTATTCAAATTTTCACTAAGATTTTTCAGGGAAAGCTGGTCATTTAAAATGTTTTAAATAGAGGAGAAAAAAAACAGAAAAAATGTTTTAAATATTTGCATTTGGTCATGAAAAATGTGTGAATTAATTTTTACTATAGTTTACTCAGATAATCTACATGGAAACTATATAGTATTTATTGTAGCAATTACTAGTGACTTAACAACTTCAAACTTTCTGTAGTTTTAACAAAGAAATTTGGGGTAATGAGTTGTATCAATAATATTTTCTAGTGCTATTATTAGGATATGACATTAATAACTAGGTCTCAATGAGTTGACAATCTAAGAATTTCAATTTTGACATATTTTGTTAATGTATTCATAAATATGACAAGGTGGAATAAATTCTTCAAAACAGATGATTTTTTAAATAATGAGGAAATGCCCTTAACTCCTATTAAAGATTTAGTTATGGTAAATGTATTCTTCCACATTGTGAGAAATCAGTAGTTTTTGTGATACTTTTAATATAATTAACATGTGCATTTTTATTTTTAAGGTTCTTTTCTCTGTTCACAATATGAAACAATTACCATCACACAAATATTTTCTTTTTAATTGTTTTTCTTTTTGGGCCACACTGGCAATGCTCAGAAATTTTTCTTGATTTTTCAATCAGTAATCACTCCTGGAGAGTGAGGACCATATGTGATGCCAAAGATCAAACCTGGATAAGCTGCGTACAAGGCAAGTACTGTCTCACTTGTCCCCCATTCATGCTTTCTTTACTGGCTTCTAGCACCCATCTTTAAAATAAACATCAGTTTTCACTGAATAGTTGTTCTGAATAGAGCAGCAAATTTGTTAAAATTTATAGAGCTCATTCAAGCACATATATAATATTTTCTGCATTAATATTTTAGTTTTCAAAATAGTTTAGTCTATTTTAGTCAACTAAAGTAATTGTTTTATAGTGTACATTTAATATCATTTGGTGAAAATTTTGTGAGTTGTTCTAATTGACTTAGAATTTAGCTCTTCTAGTTCATATCACTGTGTTCCAGTCTTATTTTATAAGAAATGTGAATTTTCAATTTAGAAATTTATTTTCTATCCTCTTCCATTGGAACACAATGAGTCAAACTCTATCTCATTTTGGTGTCTATTTGAAGATTCAATTAGCTATATCTCACACAGAATCATCTGGGACCCCAGTCCAATATCCTATAGGAATACTCAATAAAGGAAGCAGCTTTTGTTTCAGTTTGAGCTGATGACACTCAAAATTCAGATACATCCCAAAGAGCTAAAAATGGTTTGTCACTAATTTTCAATAGTAAGTTTGTGGGCTGCAGGTATACTTTAGGTTACAAGACTTCTGTAGGGTTAAAAAAAGGCAAATGCAAAGTCGCACATGCAGTCTTTTTTTTTATCCTTTGGTGCTTATTAAAGATAACTATATGATAATTAATGAGGAAGGAAAATAGTGCAGTGTAGATGGTTTGTCAATATTGTAGTTAGGTCATTCATCTGTAGAGCAGTGATATTCACCTACTTTTTCCTTTGTTTCAAAGAAGAAGAGTTAATATGTCCCTTCTTAATTTAGATTCTCTCTCTCTCAAGCATTATTTTCAACAGGCAAACAGGGACCACTTCCAAGATGAAGAAAGTCACCATTCTTTGCTAGTGAATTCATAATGAAGGGAATCCTCTTTGTGAATGGACTTCTGTAAGGCACCATTCCCCTGAAACTAATGTTCCTAAGTATGTGGAGAGAACCCATTAATGAATGTTAAATGAAGTTATAACATACTTAGAGACATGGGCTATGTTTATATGACACCAGTTTACTTTAAAATACTCCCTCTTGACCTTTGCAAAAATAATATAATAGCAATTTGAGATGAATAGTTACAGTAGGTAGAAATAGTTCTGAAGTGCTAATTCCCAAACCACTGTTTGTGAAATGTCCTGCTTCTTTGATCTATATTTTCATAAGCTTCTTTAGGCAGAGACAGGTAAAACAGCAAGTTCACCAAGAAAATTTCTTAGATGAGAACAGATGGGTTTTCTACAGTCTTTAAATGGCAGGAATCAAGTAGGCCAGGTTACTTAAAAAAAAAATCACTTCATGTGTCATAGATATTGAGACTTTAGCTACATTTTTAAAAAGTGTAATATAAAATTTAATATATCATTTAAGTAAGAAATTAGTAAATCGTAACATGGTATTTGAATATTTAAGATGCTATTTTAAAGATGAGTTGTTTGTTGATGAATATTATCTTTACAGCAGATATTTCTCTGTTCACTTCTTAGGTACTTAGAAGTTATGAGAGAAATATTTTAAAGTTAAGCCATAAAATAAGCATAGTTAGAGAGCTAACATGAGGATTTTTACTTCATTTACATTCATTAGATATTATGAGTTTAATTACCTTCCTCAAATAATACCAGTATGAAGGCAAGATGCTGAAGAAGGCGTACTTCTATGATGATTTTATTGATTGTGACTGATGGATGGCATCAACGTTTCATAGTGAAGAATCATGGTTTTGTTACATCAGGAAAATTAAATTGGGAGAGTTATTTTCTTTCCCAGTGATAGTGGCAGTTAGAATATTTCACCTGTAATGAGATGTGTGCGTTATGTGCCATCGTGAACCACGGCTCAGCCATTAAATATATGTAAATGAAGAGAAACACAAGAGAGCCCGGGCATAATAACGTGCAGAACAGAGAAATGGATCCTGGAAAGTGATTAATTTATTTGATGATGCCTCAAGTGAGGAATTTTAGGTCACAAATGAAGTGACAGAATGACAAATTACCATTTTAAAGAATTTACTGGGCATCATTACTGAACAATTGTCAGGTAGTTTATGGTGGCTGAGAAGATGGTATAAATATAGATCTTTTCCTTATCTGAGATGAATTATTAATCACCCTTTTAAAAATCTTTGTGAGTGATGGTTGGCTGTCTGATTGGAAATAATGTGTTCTACAATTTTAACTAAACTCTAATATGATATGTAACAGGAATCTTTACAATTAAAGTCTCAGTGGAGATGGTAGGAGGTTTACAGTCAATTGCAGTTTTAATGTGATAGAAGAGGATGAATCCACTAGCATATTTCAATAGATTTCCTTAGGTATATTATCCCTGCTGTGATGTTATTCAAATGTTTACAGTTTATTTTCATTTGAAAAATGACATTCAGATACTTAAATTGTTTTCCTTGGTTTATTAGTTAATGAAATGAAATTCTAGTAATTACTATAGTTTTGCAGCCTGCCACATTATTTAAGTGACTGGCTTTGTCAGTGGCATTATAAATGTCGTCTTTTCTGTGTTTTGTTCAATTTTTGTTTGCTTTATCTATGTCATGTCCCTTCTCTGTCTATGTCACTATGACTAACATTAGTATCAACCCAATTGTGAAAGGAAAAGTCAGAATTTGAAATGAAGTCATTTCCTCAAGGTTTTTTTTTTAAATATTTTGATGAGTAAGCAACATTTAAACCTGCTTTGTACACAGTACTAGGAATATAGATATAAAACAATTCCCCGTTAAGAAAACAGTGAAACATCTAATCATGTGTTAAACTCTCTATTGAATCCTGCTAGTTAAAGTAGAGTTTATGCATTTACTCAGGCATGATCAGCCTTTTAGATTGAAGGTACTTATTAAAAATATCCTTATTTTTAAAAATCAGAATTAAAGAACCAAGTTCATTTTTAAACTATTTATGCCAGTTAACTAACAGAGTCTCAGTGGTTAGAGACCTATTTTTGGCAAGTTTGTTTCTAAAGCAATAGTAATCCTTTTACTTTTCAGATCGGAAGCTCCTAACTGACTACTCTTTTACCTAGAAGAAAGCTTGAAATTTTTACTTCTGTTTTAGCGACTGTGTGCACCTCTTCATTTTAATCTTGGTTCATTTTGAGAGAATATGAAAATCTTAAATAAGTATTCCCATGTTACCAATGACATCTTACATTGCTGAACTGGCAAGAAATTTAAATTTTGAATGTACATGCTACTTTTTTTTAAAGCTCATTTTGCTTTTAATTTCCATCCCCTCCCCAACTTGGGTGGTAGAAATGTTCTGGATCCTCTTGTAAAAAAAAAAATGAAAAAACCGTTTGCTTTTACTGTTAATAAGACTCATCTCTATGTGGCATGCTGAGTTTAGGGAAGGTCTTGGCAATGCTGCCTCTGTGTGGCACTTTTCTTTCCCACAAAGGATGCTTGTGTTTCCCCTGGTGTGCATAAAGGCATATTTTAGGTCAGGCCACTTCACCATTTCTCCATTAGAAATGACCCCCGCCTTTCACTTCTCTTTTATTCTTGCTGGTCATAGAATATCTAAACATGCAAACAAATGAGTGAGGGCATGCCCCTCAAGGAAAATTCAAATCTTGCATGAGGTACTATAAAGATTGGACTTGTTTAACCTAACACAGTTCAAGGCGATCAAGAGTACATCAAAGAAGACAATGACTGTTATGTGAACCTTGAGCCCCCTGCTACACTTTAAATATGTTTCCTCTCCTGTCCGTTTCTATCAGCTGTCAGAGAGCTGCAAAAATAAACTGTAGATACTGTAGGACTTCAAATATTCTAACTGGAATAGTGGATGGGTGTTTACATAAATTGATAGGCATGGACATTTTTTTATACGGTTTCAAGATGCAGATTTTAGGCCTTTTACCTGATTCAGGAATATGATAGAGGAGGAAAAGAAAAACATAATTGAAATGTCAATAATGTCACTGTGTGCCAAGCACATGTAAGAACAAAACTATGTTAACAACCTTTGAAGCTAATAAGTTATTGGGTCACTAAAAAAGTCAAAGTTCTACAAATTAAGATTTCTGAGAAATTTCATCATCACAAAATTATTTATATTTATATTCCCCTCTGAGGCCGACAATGTTATTTTTCCTGTAAAAAAAAAAAAAGAAGCCGGGCATAGCTCTAGTTACCTTCTCTTTATTGCCTATTTACTAAATTTTGTGTAAGATTTATTTTAAACACATAGAAAATGAACATTAATCCAACTATGACCCAGAGTTTTCCATTGGTATTTTACTAAATGTATCTTCTAACCTAACGATCCACTGTCAAGTAATCTTAAGATAACTTATTTCTAACAATATTTCTGTTATCTTTGAGTTTTCCTTAAATATTTTATCATATATATAATTATTTAAAGCTTAGTCCTTAATCATGTTTCTAATTCTCTGGAAGTAAAGTTTTTGGGAAGAGTCACACTTAGTGGTGCTAAACGCTAACTCCTGGCTTCAACTGTGCTCACACACAGTGGTGCTCAGGGATAACTCCTGGCTCAGTCTGTGCTTAAGAATCACTCCTGATAGTGTTTAGGGGACAAAATGGGGCATTGAACCTGGGTTGACTACATGCTAGACAAATGCTCAACATGCTAATATTGCTCTGGTCCATCTGGAATTAAATTTCTTTTATGTAAAAAGAAAAAAAAAAGAAAAAAATTTATTTTATGTACAATGGTCTTAGAAAATTAGATAATGTAGACATTTTTAAAGCTCAAATCACTATCAAGATAGAGAAAAGTATTTCACCTCAAAATATTCTCCTTCAAGCTGTAGCAATAGTACAGCAGCTAGGGCTCTTGTCTTACACATGACTGACCTTAATTCAAGATCTCCAGCATCTCATATTGTTCCTTGACCCTGGTAAGAGTGAATCCTGAGCAAAGAGTCAGGAATAGCACTGCTGGCATGGCCCCAAAACAAAAACAAAAAGAAAATTTCCTCCCATTATCAATAATACTCCTCATTTCTATTCCCCCACTGAAGAAACTGTCATTCTATTTTTTACAATGCAAATTAGTCTTATTTATCTATCATCTATCTATCTATCATCTATCTATCTATCTAACATCTATCTATCATCTATCATCTATCTATCTAATCTATCTATCATCTATCTATCTATACATTATACAAACTAGTATCATACAAAATTATACTTTATATGTAATTTTTCCATGAAATTGAGATAACACGGGTTTACAAGACTGAACCTGTTTTGGAAGCACAATTTTCCCTCTTTTCTAAATATATGATACTACTCTACATCTGCCACAAAAGTATTATCATGCCTTTACCAGTCTATTGAAAACAATCCCTTTTTGCTCTTGCTTTTATTCCTTTGCTAACCTCAAGGTTCCATATTCAGAGTCCAAGAGTTTGATTTTTGTTATGCTGTTGTTAACATTGATAATATTGTGGTTAGGGGGCTTAGTGGTATTCCTTGATCACATGGTGCTGGTTACCCAACTCTGGGACTCCTATCCATGAGGGATATTCTTGTATGCACATAATTTCCACCTAACCATAGGTACTTTTGTTGTTCTTGTTTGTTTGCTTTGCTTTATTTATTTGTATTTCATATAAAAGTGGACCAATTTAGAATTATTTAAATAGATTAACATTTCTTTTTTAAATCTTTATTTAAACACCTTGATTACAAATATAATTGTAGTTGAGTTTCAGTCTTGTAAAAAACACCCCCCTTCACCAATGCAACATTCCCATCACCAAGTCCCAAATCTCCCTCCTCCCCACCCCACCCCTACCTGTACTCTAGACAGGCTTTCTACTTCCCTCATTCATTCACATTATTATGATAGTTCTCAGAGTAGTTATTTCTCTAACTACACTCACCACTCTTCGTGATGAACTTAATGTCATGAGCTGGACCTTCCAAAGGATGAAACAATTCTCTTTTCTAACAGTGTGCCAAAATTCCTTTATCTTAATATCCTCGTCAATAATTTTTATTTCTAAATTTTTTAGTATAGAAAATTCTCAGAGATATGTGGTGATATCTCAGTGTAGTTTTATTTGAATTTTCTAATTATAAAAAATGCTAAGTATTTATTTCATATGCCTATGGCCATCTTTGGAGATTATCCAAATAAAACTCTTGCATATTTGAAAATATATTCAATTAATAGATTTTTATATATTATTTTTATAAGGACCAAACTAACTTTGGTTCTGGGGTAGTAGGATGACCCAGGGTGAGTGTTCTTTAATATGAGCCTGAAAGTTCAGTTTGTAACTAAACATATCTTTCCAGTCATCAGATTATTTCTCAAGAATCTTTAACTACTTAACTTCTTTATTTTGTATGTTGTCTCTTTGTCTCTTTGACTCCCTGGTATCCATAAATTGAAATTCCTTAGTTCTTATCCCAGTGCCTTCTTTTGTTCTCATTGTTTACTTTATGTCATAAGAATCAAGTTGAGTTTGAGAGATAGTTTAAGTGTAAAACCTCTTACCTTGTATAATGCTGATCCCAGACTGATCACTGGGGAAAGCAAGTCTGAGCAAAGAGCAGGAAGTAGCCCCTGGCAGTACTAGATGTGATTTCCCCAAACATAACTTAACTTCCCATAAAAGAATATGTAGATTCTTAGAACTTTGAAATCAATCTCCATGTAGCTACATTTAAAAATTTCTGTGCTGGGTTTTCCTGTGATGATTATTAAGTATTCACTATGACCTTCCCAGTCATCTGTTTCTGTTATTGTAAAATCATCATATGTTATAATTAATTTATTCTTTTCCAATGGTGCTTTTCTTTTAACACAGTTGTTTGGATCTGCTAGGATTCCATTTGAAGAAAATATATTAATTTCTAGTTAAACACTCTAAAAGATATATTTCAGAAAAAAATAACATAGAAAGGAAAATTAAAGGCTAATATTTTAAGAAATGTACACAGTTCTGGCAATAAATTAAAGATTAATTTATTGGTACACAGCAGATTTTGTTAATTAGTTCACTGTGGATTATTTTCAGCTTTAATATGATTATATTACAAAATAATAGACATAAAATGACTAGGTTAAGCAAATTAAATGCAGATACAGAACAAAAACAGAGAACACAATTCATAAAGTAAATATTTAAAAATATAAAATGAAATTGATATAAGAAATAAGCAACTATTACGATGATCACGAAGGCAAAAAATGTTATTTGAATAGACTAATGAATTTGTCAAATATCCAAATTGCAAGACGTGTTGAAATAAAGAGAGAAGTTTCAAATAAATAAAATTTAAAATAAGAAAAATATACATAGTAAAGATTAAGAATAATAGACAGGAAATCAATGGAATTTGTGCCAAAGTTTGGAAAGACATACTGCTTTTTTTTAAATATAGCTAGCAAAATTTGTCTGCCAAAGAAAATTTAGAAAAAATAAAAATTGTGAATTTTTGTAACAAATGCAAATGCATTGTAACAAATAAAAATCATCATACAAGTACTACCAAATTCAAATGACTATACAGGATGACACAAGCAAATTTTAATTAAGCAAAACCAAACATAGTTTATGCCAATTGTAGTCAAACTATACCAAAGGCAATAAAACAAAGGTATTTGGGGAAGGAAAATTATGAAACAAAAACGCATAAGAAATGCTACTCATGGGTCAGGAGAGATAGCACAGTGGTAGGGCGTTTGCCTTGCAAGCAGCCCATCCAGGATGAACAGTGTTTTAAATCCGACATACCATATGGTCCCTCGTGCCTGACAGGAACAATTTCTGAGTGCAGAGCCAGGAGTAACCCTGAGTGCCACCACATGTAACCCAAAACCCAAAAAAAAAAAAAAAAGAAAAGAAAAGAAAAGAAAAGCTACTCAAATAACATTGATACCAAAATCAAACAAAATATACATAAGAAAGGAAAATTATTACTATCAATCATTATATACTTATAAAAAATTACAATGGAGTTTCACAAAGAGAACATACACCAGCCAATAGGCATATAAAGAAAGGTTCATCAATAAAATACAAATCAAAATTACAATGAGATCTCATGTCATACTAGTGAGAATGGCCTATTGTATCAAAATGACTAGAAATAATTAGTGTTGGAAAGGATATGATAAGTAAGGAAATTTATCTAATCCTGATAGAAATATTGTCAGGTTCAACCCCTATGTAAAACAATTAGAGATTTCTAAATAAAGTAAGACTAGAGCTTCCATGACCCAGGGATTTTATTTGTTAACAAATGAAACCTCCAAAAAAATATTAATTTAATGCATATGTGTGCCAGAATTTAGTACACTATTTAGGCTGCAACCCAAGAGTCTAATTACATATAAATGTGACAATGAAATACATGCACCCATAAGAAAAGACAAAACCTGCAGTTCATGGCAACTTGTAAGAAGTTGGATAATAGCTATCTTGTTATTTTATTATTATTAAATTTTTCTTCAAATGGAATCCTAGCAGATTCAAATAAGTTGTCCTACAGTAAAAGCACTATATAAGTAAATAAACTCTTCATACGAAGAAGAATGGCCTCAATCATTTGTAAAAAAAATAAACAAACTAGTCATATGCAGAATAACTACTTGATGGCCTCAATCATTTGTGGTGCATAGAGTTGTAAGCAAGGGAACAAAAGGTATACAGCCGTGGCAAACCCAATCTCCTGGCCCTGGATTACAGAACTGAGATTGACAAGGGAGAGGATAATGGAAGTGGTAAGTAATAAGGTAGACTGATGCAACATGATGGCATTGGTTGAGGGTTTTAAAAATTTTGGCGGTGATATTGAAGTAACATAACCATATACGTTAAAATCATGCAATAACACTATTGTAAACATGTAACTCAAAATATAATAGCTAATATTAAGAAATGAGTTTGCCAATGGAGTCTTGTGACAGACTGCAATGGGACCATGCATGACACATTGTTGGAACGACACTGACATTGGTAAAAGTTGAAACAATACATGCCTAAAATTCTATTATCAAAAAATCACAATGCTTGGGGCCAGAATGACAGCACAGTGGCAGGGCATTTGCCTTGCACACAGCTGACTAGGAATGGACCCAGGTTCAATTTCTGGCATCTATATAGTCCCCTGAGCCTGCCAGGAGTGACTTCTGAGCACAGAGCCAGGAGTAACCCCTGAGAGCCTCTGGGTGTGGCCCAAAATGTCCCTCCCCTCAAAAAATCATAATGCCTAAATACTAATTGAAAATATAATATTCATTAATGTACAAAATTGATAGACAATGTAGGATTTATCACTTAATATAGTATAGCAGTAATCTAATTTTGTTAGTAATTTAAAGTTTTATTGTAAATTATACTAAATGACATTATTTTTTAAAAACAAATAACAAAAACACTTTATATGTGAGTAAATATCTTACTCTGAAAATCTTACTCAATCTCCACAAAAATAAACCAAACCAAAAATAGTATAGTACATAGTACTGTACAGAAACATAGTTCAGTAGGTAAGAAGCTTGTCTTGCACATAGCCAACTAGAGTTCAGTCCCTGGTATATCATATGCTCCTCTGAGCACCACTTGGAGTGATCCCGAGAATAAAGCCAAGAGTGATCAGTGAAAACAGTCAGAAATAAGCCCTGAGTGTTCTTGTTCTTTGTGATATGTGCCAGTGTCTGTGGTGTGAAATGGAACCTCATTGTAGTTTTGATTTGCATCTCCCTGATGATTAGTGATGTGGAACATTTTTTCATGTGTCTTTTGGCCATTTGTATTTCTTCTTTGAATAATTGTCTGTTCATTTCTTCTCCGCATTTTTAAATAGGGCTATATGTGTTTTTTTTCTTATTAAGTCTGTCAATACCTTATGTATTTTTGGTATTAGCCCCTTGTCTGATGGTTATTGCATAATAGTTTCTCCCAAAATGAGGGAGGCTTTTGTATCTTAGACACTATTTCCTTTGAGATGCAGAAGCTTCTCAGCTTAGTATAGTCCCTTCTGTTTATCTCTGCTTCCACTTGTTTGGAGAGTGCTGTTTACTCCTTGAAGATGCCTTTAGTCTCAATGTCATATAATGTTTTACCTATGTATTGTTCTATATATCTTATGGTTTCAGGCCTAATATCAAGGTCTTTAATTCATTTGGATTTGATCTTTGTGCATGGTTTTATATGAACAATCAGTGCTGGTGGGGATGGGGAAAGAAAAGAATCTTTAATTCACTGCTGGTGGGAATGCCATCTAATCCAGCCTTTATGGAAAACAATATGGAGATTCCTAAAAAAACTGGAAATTGAGCTCCCATATGATCCAGCTATACCACTCTGAGGGTTATACCCTAGGAACAAAAAAATACAATACAAAAATCCCTTCCTCACACCTATATTCATTGCAATGCTGTTTACAATAGCCAGATTCTGGAAACAACCAAGATGCCCTTCAACAGATGAATGGCTAAATAAATTGTGATACATATACACAATGGAATATTATACAGTCGTCAAGAGAGATGAAGTCATGAAATTTTCCTATACATGGATGTACATGGAATCTATTATGTTGATTAAAATAAGTCAGAGGGAGAAAGGAGACATACATAGAATAGTCTCACTCATCTATGGGGTTTAAGAAAAAATTGGGGGCTGGAGAGAGAGCACAGTGGTAAGGCGTTTGCCTTAGATGCAGAAGGACGGTGGTTTGAATCCTAACATCCCATATGGTCCCCTGAGCCTGCCAGGAGCAATTTCTGAGCATAGAGCCAGTATTAACCCTTGAGTGCTGCTGGGTGTGACCAAAAAACCAAAAATAAAATAAAATAAAATAAATAAAATAAAATAAAATAAAATAAAGACATTATTGTAATAAAGCCCAGAGACAATAGAGTTAAGGACTGGAAGGGCCGAAAGGACTGGCTCACAATTTGAAGTTCACCACAAAGAGTGGTGAATGCTGTTAGGGAAATAACTACAATAACAACTAGCATGATAATGTTAAAGAATGAGAGAAGTAGAATGCCTGTTTCGAATACAGGTAGGGGTGAGGCAGGAAGTGGTGGTGGGAATGTTACATTGGTGAAGGGAGGTATTCTGTTTATGACTGAAACCCAACCATAAATATGATTATAATCATGGTGCTAAAATATTTACTTTAAAAAATAATGTAAATAGTAATAAATAATGCTTATAAAGATTAAGTCAATGTAATTTGTTTATACTTCAGGGGGATACAAATGCTTTGTTGGTAATGTAAGTTAACCTAATATGAACTTAAGTTCATTTCAGGTCATATCTTGAAAGAATTAAGATTGTTAAAATAACCATTTTATCCAATACTTTATACAGATTCATTTTCACAATATTGTGCTTCTTCCAGTCTCTTAAATTTGCCAACTTTTTACTTCAAACATTGACACATACTATGAATTCTTAGAATTGTCCTTCCTGTTGACTGACTAAAATGTAATCATTATCCTAAATTCACATTATTTTATTAAACATAAATTCAAAAATTACATTTGAATCATTTTACAACAAGCTCTTACAAAATTTTTTCAGAAGTCGTTTTAGCACAGAAGTATATTTTTTACTAAACTATATGATAATTTCCAAAAATATTTAGTTTTCTACTATAAGGCTAGTCTGAGTTTATTTCACTTAGATCACTTTTGAATAATGTAGCATGACCTGGATTATAAAAATGAAAGTTTAATTAAGATTTGATACTGTTGGGGCCAGGGAACTAGCACAGTAGTAGGGCGTTTGCAAGCTGGGGACCAGGACCTATGTTGGTTTGAATACGGCATCCCATATGGTCCCCCGTGCCTACCAGGAGCAGTGTCTGAGCAGAGAGCCAGGAGTAATCCATGAACATCATGGATTTTTTGCCCCTCCAAAAAAAAATTAAAGAAAAAAGATTTGATACTGTTATAAGAATAAAAAATACACTTAGATTTTATTTTATATTCAAATAAAAATAAAAATTGGTGAGGATAGAGGACTTTATAAGAAACATTACAGGAAAATTGGTTAACACTTTAAAAAGTGATACATTAGTTCAAGTTATGCTTCTCCTGCCTCCTAACTAGAGGGGGAAATAAAGGAGGCATCAGGACCAAACAGGTGTAAGACTACGAAGTAATAGGATAGGTACAGAGGGGACCACATATTCTAGCAGCCCTAGGGGTGAGGGAAGAGGATATAGGTGGTAGGACAAAAAGGGAGGAGTAGGGAAGACAAACCGGTGATGGGAAACCCCTTTGATCTTATGTAAATATGTAACTAAGATATTATTGTCAACAATATGTAAGCCACTATGATCAAAATAAAAATTATGTTAAAAAAAGTGATACATTATTGTATATTCATACAACCTTTTATCCAAATATGCCCCAGATATAGAGAACACATATATAAGAAAAAATGAAAACATAACATCACCAGAAGTAAAGATTAGGTAGGTTTTATTCTGAGGATAAGACATATAAAAAAAAGTAAAGTGATAAATATACCTTTTCAGTAACTATTGCAAACTATAGTGCCTAAAAGAAAAAAGAAAAAGAAAAATTTCTGCCAGAAAGGCAGGCTGAGAGAAAAACTGAGGGAAGTGGACACTGGTGAAGGGATGGTGCCTGAATATTGTAGGACTAAAAATCAATCATGAACAACTTTGTAACTTTGTATCTCACAATGATTCAATAAATAAAAATATTTTCTTTAAAGTAAAGAAAATTAAAAAAGTTAAAAAAAATTAATTAAAAAATTAAAGACAAAAAATAAATAAGAATACAAAGCACTATGGAAAGAAATAGAAGAGACACTATAACATGGAAAATAAATAAGAATACAAAGCACTATGGAAAGAAATAGAAGAGACAGTATAACATGGAAAATATATAAGGGTCATACATTGAAAGAATTAAAATTGTTAAAATAAGCATTTTATTCAATACTTTATACAGACTCAGTGCAATTAGTCCCATCAAAATTTTAGTAACATTCTTTTTAAAAAAATTTTTATTGAAAACATTGTGATTTACAGTTTTTCATAGTTGAATTTTAGACAGGCAGGCTTTAGGGTTAATCCCAGCACCAGTGTTGTCCTCCCTCTACCAACATTCCCAAGTTGCATCCCATGACACCACCAGACTTCCTGCAAAACAGGTTCATTTTAAGGGCATTCTTAAAGGGGTTAGGAAAAAAACCTATTAAAATTTATATGAAAACATAAAATTCATCAATTAAAATATAGAGGAATATAATGGATAAGGTACTTGCTTTGCATGCAGCTAAAGATAGTTTGATCTACATATGATTCCAAGCCTGCCAGGAGTCATCCATGAGTACAGAGCCAGGAGTAAGTTGCTAGCCTGGGAATTATCTCAGAAAACAAAAGCAGTACAATGTAATAATTCTCAACACATGGACAAATTTATTCTGAGAAGAAACATGGGAGGCTTTGCATTTCTAACTCAAATTTTATTATAAAACAATTCTAATAGAAACTCTGTTAGTGAACTCTCAACCTAATGGAATAGAATTGAAAACCAAAAACAAACTCTGAATTTTAAGGTTAGCTAATCTATGATAAAGGTGCTGAATGCATAAAATGGACAAAGAAGCTTCATTGACAAAGTCTTCTGGAATACTGGTTAGTCACATGGGAAAATGTGAGTATAAATCCGAGTTTCACACAAAAAACACAGAAGTTAATTCAATGTGAGCTTAGAGATGAGGGCTGGAAGGACAGACCAAGGTATGAAGCTCACCACAAAGAGTAGTGAGTGCAGTTAGAGAAATGACTACACTAACAACTATCATGACAATGGCAATGAGTGAGAGAAATAGAAATAGTCTGTCTCAATTATAGGGTTGGGGTGGGGTAAAGGGAGATGGGGTGAATTGGTGATGGGAAAGTTGCACTGGTGAAAGGGGGTTATTTTTTGTTAATAACTAAAACCCAACTACAAATATATTTGTAATTATGGTGCTTAAATAAAGATATTAATTAACATCAAAACAAAACAAAAAAAGTGGGTTAAAAAACTTCAATTTATACTAGAATTTATAAAAGACACTGAGGAAAATATAGCCAAAACTTTCCACAAAATGGACTTCATAGGTGTCTTCAAGGATTTGACAACATTGGTAAAGATAACAAAAACAAACAAAAAATAAAACTATAAATTTATTTTTATTTGGCAAACAAACTTGTTAAAATAAAATAAATAAATAAACCCTATAATGGGAAAAACATTTACACACCACACTTAAGATAAAGGATTAATATCAAATATATATAAACACTCAAACACAAACTCAATAATCTCATTATAAAATAGAGAGAAAATAGACATTTCTCCATAGAGGGTATAAATTTTAACACGAAAAAGTGTTCATCACTTAATAGTAGATAAATATAAATCAAAATAGAAACGTGAAAATGACACATAACAAAAAGATTAAACAATCAGTATTGGTAACAATCTGGTGAAAAGGAACATTCATTTTCTATTGGTGGAAATATTGTCTGTTTGAGCCTTTATGGATAACAATAAGGTGATTTTTAAAAATAATTAAAAAATAAGAATAAAACTTGTAGAAGACCCAGCAATTCTACTTCTTATCATCTATCTTCCAAACACAAAACATACTTTACACATCTATATTCATTAAAGTACATAGTACAATAGTCAGTAAATAACCTAAATGTCTACCAACAGATGAATACATGAAAATTTTGTGATATATTACTATATGTATATGTATATATATGTATATATATCACGGAATGAAATACTATGCAGCTATAAGAAAAAAATGAATATTGCAGTTTGCTGAAATTCGGATAGAACTAGAGGACATCATGTTGAGTTAAATTCTTCAGAAGGAGAAGGATGAGTTCTAGATTATGTCACTCATTTGTGATATTTAAAGAAACAAAATAAGGGAAAAGAGTTTTGAAAAATGACAAATCAATAACCTTAAATTATAAAACATATTCCAAGCAATGTGGAAAGGTAATATATAAAATAGAGGTAGTGGATGAAAAGAAGTAACATAGGACAGTAGTGGAGTTTCTTGGACACATAGGCAATGGTTAGAAGCACTGTATACAAAAATACCATAAATGTTAACTATTTAACTGTTTTATCTAAACAATAATAACAAAAAACAACAGTTTGGATTACATAATCATAGGAGTGTGTGGAATGACCAAAGTAAAAGAAAATTGGTGATATTAGGAGATATGACAGCATGTGTCATATAAATTATTGTCAACTTAATATTTATAGAATATACACTATCACTCACAGAATAAAATATTGTGTGTGCATGCAGTTAATTGTTTCAATAAAATAAGATATATAATGTCATTTATATGCAAAAACAATTCCAGAGGAGGATGATTTCTAAATTCACATTAAAGTATGTTTTTAAAAAAATTCTTCATTTATAATGGGTGTTGAATATATATATAAACATATATATATATATATATATATATATATATATATAAGTCAGCTTCCTGTGAGACAACTGTCTGACCCACTGTATTATCAATCTGACCCAAAAAAGAACAACTTGTTTTTATTGAAACTTGAATGAGTTAGGAGACAAATTCACACATTTCAGTGGGAATAATATGTAATATTTTAAGGCTAGATTAAAATATGAAAACTATACTAAAATCTTTAAAATAAAGCTTTCTAAAATCTGGAGAAAAAGCACAAAGTTAGCCTACATGTAACCAAAGGAATTAAGAAACCATAGAGGAACAATTCAACTAACTCAAAGAAAAACTCTATCAGAAGATGAGAGAATCCATACAAATGAAACCAAGGGAACTAAGAAACATGCTAGAAAACCACAGTAGCAGAATTATACACATAGAGAATCACATGGATGAAATTGAAGATAAAATGCAAGCCAGAAACAACAAAGAAGTCAATAAAGAAATAAGAGACAAAACATTGGAAGCAAATGTAAGGTACTTCATGAACAAAGACAAAAGAAATAATCTACAATTTATAGGAATACTAGAAGAGGAGGAAAAGAGAAAGAGGAAGAACAAGTAGTGAGCCAGGCCTACACGTAAATATCCCATGTTGTGTCGGTTTGTTGTTGTTGTTGTTGTTGTTGTTACAATTGGGTGTTTGGTTTGTGTAACTGATCTCTGAGTCGTTCATTTAGTCAATTTGGTTAGTGCAAATATTGTGAGTTCTTTTTTGTCTGAAAATGTTTTCAGTCCTCTCTTCCATGTAAATGAAAATTTTGCAGGGTAGTGGATGTAGGTTGGAAGTTTTTTTCATTCAGTACTTTAAATATGTCATTCCACTGTCTTGTTTGAATTGTTTAAATGGAAAATCTGGTTTGATTCTTATGTTCCTTCCTTTGTACTTGAGGGGATTTATCTCTCTTATTGCTTTGAAGAATTCATCTCTCTCTTTGTTTTATTTGCCATTTGGATTACTCTGTGTCTTGGTGTGGATCTATTAGGGTTTATTTTATTTGCAACTCTTTTCACCTCCTAGATTTGTACAGAAGCCTCTTTCAAAAGAGTGGGAAAGTTTTCTGTTATTATTTCCCTCACTACTTGTTCTTCCTCTTTCTCTTTTCTTCTTCTTCTAGTATTCCTATAAATTGTAGATTATTTCTTTTGTCTTTGCTCATGAAGTACCTTACATTTGCTTCCAATGTTTTGTCTCTCATTTCTTTATTGACTTCTTTGTTGTTTCTGGCTTGCATTTTATCTTCAATTTCATCCATGTGATTCTCTATGTGTATAATTTTGCTACTGTGGTTTTCTAGCATGTTTCTTAGTTCCCTTGGTTTCATTTGTATGGACTCTCTCATCTTCTGATAGAGTTCTTTGAGTTGGATGAATTGTCCCTCTATGGTTTCTTAATTCCTTTGGTTAGTGATTCTTTGAATTCCATTGCTAACACATTACATAATAATTTTAGGTCCTCATCTATAGGGTTTTTGCACTTTGGAGGACTTGGAATTTTGCTAGAATTTCTCTCCATATCCCTAGCTGCTTTCTTAGTTTCCTCCTTGTTATTTGTACAAGGTGGTTTGGGTGCTAGAGTTTCAGGGTGTTTTAAAAATTGATTTGTTTAATTGTGCAAGAGGTCATTGGAGGTATATCTGATTTAGGGTTTATTTATTCTAGGTAAGCGATGTTACCCAAGTATCACAGAAATGTTGAAAACTTCTTTGTTGGGTTGTTCTTCTTGTTTTGGGTTGTATATTTTCTAAAGGAGAAAGAAGTTGGGTCTGACTTGCCTAGTCTGATAGAGACTGAAGTGTCAACGAGGTTTGTGGAGCAGAAGGACTATGGCCAAAGTGTGTACATACAGATCCCACTGATCACTCCTGAGCTGGTGGAGTACAGGCTTCTGGCAACCAGAGGCTGGAGATGCAATGGGGGCATTTTGGGGAGCCATTTACATGTGGTTCAAGTTTAAAATCTGCTTTTAGGTTTCTTGAGTCCCACTCCCACTGAGCTAGGATCTGCGAGGTTGGAATAAAGAAGGCTTATGGTGTGTGTGTGTGTGTGTGTGTGTGTGTGTGTGTGTGTGTGTGTGTGTGTGTGTGTGTGTGTGTGCATGTGTCTCACCCAGCTCACCTGAGTCAGAGGGGAAGGGGGATTCTGGCCAGTGGCAGCTGGAGATACCTAGGTCTTTGCTATTTTTAAACTGTGACATTATAGCCCATTTCAAAAAATAACAACCTATATAATGCACAATCTATTATTATAAATATGCATGCAACAAGTATCAACTCTACATTTTTCCTCTTTCCCTTACATTTTTTTCTTTTCATCATATTCTCTAGAGTGAGAATTGATAGATAAGTGGTAATGATAGATATACCAAATATTCTTTTTCTTGCCTTTTTGTGCCTACATCTTCCTTTTGCCCTCCACTTCCTCCCTCCTTCCCTCCTTCCTCTTTTTTCTTCCCTCCTTTCTTTCTTTCTTTCTTTCTTTCTTTCTTTCTTTCTTTCTTTCTTTCTTTCTTTCTTTCTTTCTTTCTTTCTTTTTCTTTCTTTCTTTCTTTCTTTCTTCTTTCTTTCTTTCTTCTTTCTTTCTTTCTTCTTTCTTTCTTTCTTTTCTTTCTTTCTTTCTTTCTTTCTTTCTTTCTTTCTTCTTTCTTTCTTTCTATCTCTTTCTTTCTTTCTTTCTTTCTTTCTTTCTTTCTTTCTTTCTTTCTTTCTTCTTTCTTTCTTTCTTTCTTTCTTTCTTTCTTTCTTTTTTTCTTCCTCTTTCTTTTTCTTTCCAGATATACAAAATTTGCAGCAAACTTTAATTCACTCATTATTTCAATTCTAAAAAAATTATGGTATCTTACTTTTTCTACATTTAGTTCTATTTTTACTTAAATTAACATATGTCATGCCATTTGGGGGGCACAACCTCTGATACTCAGAGGTACTTCTGGCTATGCACTCAGAAATAGCTCCTGGCTGGGTTGCTCATATGGGACTCGGGGGATCAAACTGAGTTTGGTCCTGGATCGGTCACTAGCAAGGCAAACATCTTGCCACTGTGCTATCACTCAGGCCCCATTTCATGCTATTTTAAATAAAATCTTAAGGAGCCAGTGAAAGAAAGTATAAGGGTTAGGGTGCTCTGCTTTGCACAGTCTCTTGAGAACACCAAATACATTACCAGAATTTCCTGCTTTGCACAGTCTCTTGAAAACACCAAATACAGTAGCAAAGTTTCCTCTCAGCACAGTCACTGTGGTTCTAGAAGCCCCTGAACATCATTTGTAAGATTACAGTTAGCCCTGACCTTACGAGGTAAGAAGAATACCTCATCTTTGGAACTCTTGCACTGAACTTCAGGACTGGTTGAATGAGATCAGAGCCTAAGGCCACATGAGCACTGCTTGGAAGACCCCACACCAATGAATAGTGAATAAATAAAATTTTAAGATCTAATACCTATTTTAAAAAAGAGAAAATCCAGGCCTACAAAGATTATATTAAGTACCCAATTTGTTGATACTAATTTGTTATATCTAACTTGTTTATCTATAGGATTTGGTTCTTATTAAAAAAATCTAGGAGATTTTCAATTATTTTATGCTATGTTATTTAATAAAGCATAAGAGGTTATAACTTTTTAAACAGCAGATATGTTAGCTATTTACTTTGTTACCCAAATATGGTATCTAATATAACAGACCTTGAACAGAATAAAGTATTGTAAAGTATTTGGTATAAAAGGTAAAGGTATAATGTTGATTTCAAAGTCATCAGATAAAACCAATCATTTCCTTACAAGGAACTGTAAAATGTCAGTTTCCAAAGAAAAAAGACCAGCTGGGGCTTAGATTTAGAATACTGATGCTTTTACTGGTATAACCCAGTTAATAAACTTGCCTGGGTAACTATCTTTTGTAATTTATTTTCAGAAAAGGAATATCATTTTTTACCTTATGTGTTGATGTTAATGTGTTTACCTTAAAAATGATTTGATTATTTGAAAATTATGAGATTCAGGAAGAATAAAAGTTTATAAAAAGTAATCATGACAACTTAAAATAAGAAAAATATGCTACTATATTTTTAATGATCTATAATAACAAAATTCAAAACCCTGATACAATTTTAACTACAAGACCATTGAAATATAATTTATTAGCAGCACATAATACATATTTAGTGTTTTATAAATAACAAGAGAAAAATTATAAATTTAATTCAGATTTGGTTCTTTATTACCACTCCAACCAAAAGCAAATACTATGGTTTCCTAGTCTGATACCAAGTAAATAGGTGATAGTTTATCTAGAAACGTTCATATGCAATAAGCAGACTCAATACTTTATGTGACAGCTCTTCACTTAGTTTAATTTACTGTAAAACACATGTATTAATACCATAGTAAGCTCCCTTGTGTACTATTTCTGGCAGTGTATGTGTCTCATTTTCTCTGTATGGGATTCCCTAGTGGAATATTTGGGAACTTTGTCATGAAAAGCATCAGAAAGGGAAAGAAACTGCTTGGAGGAATCATTTTTTATGTGTTTGTGCAGTAATATGTTACTAAAAATGGTGATAAAAACATGCAGTTTGAATAAATTGTTTCAATATTTATTGTAAAATTTATAATAACATATTGTGTTGAAAACAAGGCAATTGAATTAATGTAATGCCATTTGCTTTACTTACAGTATTTATTTCAACAGACTCCATGTTTATTAAGTTCATACTACATATAAACATAATGGTATATGTATTACGATACAAAACAGATGGTACAAAATTCCTTTTAAAAGCATATGAATAAACAGATACCTCCCACTAAAAGCAGCAATAAATGCTTGATAACCTATAAATAATTCTATATTTGTTTTTTATTTACACTAATAATCTCATGGAACTTTATTCTATATAGTAAAGTCTTCTATTAATACCAACACTTATTAGTATTAAATTTATATTAGATTTATTAAGTGGTCTGAAAATTTGATATGCCTCTTTGTTCTTCTAAAATTTTTGTTTGTGTGTTTGTTTGTTTTGGTTTGAGGCCACACCCAGTAAATCTCTGGGTTCACTCCAGGTTCTGTATTTAGTAATTACTCCTGGCAGTGCTTGTGGAACCATTGTGCTTTCAGAGATAGAATCTAGGTTGGCCACATGTAAGGCAAGCAGCCTATTATCTTTCTGGCCCATGTTCATTTGTTTTATCCCTATATGTCTTTTATACTTCCAGATTGAAGACATTATAAGATATATCTCTCGTTTCTGAATTTTTTTATCCGAACTCCAAAATCATATTTTTCTGAATTTCCTTATCAGAGCTTTAAAATCTCTTTTTTCTCCAAAAACATCTTACAACCTTCAGTGGAAAATGATATTTAGAAAGAAAAAGCAGGCTATCTTGTGTGCTCCTTGCTTCAAGACCCTCTCAGCATGTAAAAAAATAAAACATGACACAAACAGAAGGATTTTCATTTATTTCATGTTCTTTCTTTATGAGCCGTGACTTTATACTGAGATTTCCAAGAGCCAAAAGTGAAGAATAAGCTTCTTGTTATTTACTTATTTGAGAAAATCTAGAACACACAAAATATAGTACCAAAATTTCTAGATAGCCTAACTGTAAGACAAAAACAATTTGATATTGGTTTATATTATTTTGCTAATACATAAATCTTAAGCATTACTTCAATTATTTTTTCCAATAGTAAACATCTATGTATGTCACATCTCTAACAAGATATCTTCTGTTATCACCGAAACAATTTCTTTCTGGGTCCTTTCTAGTTCTTTTCTCATTCCAAGTAACTTTCCTCATTTATTTTTTTTCCCACAAAGATACCACAATCTATTAACGTATACTGTTAGTAAAACTTTGATATCCACCCTCATCTTTTGGCTATTATCAAGAATGTTTCTATAACTTAAATTTTATTATTATTTGAAAATCATGTCCATTGTTTTTTCATTGCTTTTTTTGCTATTGCTACAATTATCACTAGGAATTGCACACAGGCCTGACTGAGGTAATGGTGCACTGTTAACTATCGTTCTCACAGGAGGCTGAACATCAAATTGTGGCACTGGCACATTCAGCAATTTGCTCATTAAGGCTTGTGTTCCTTTAGTTGAGCGTGCACACATACTCTCCAAGGTCACTGGTTAAGTTGTAGTGCTTCTGAGGATCACTTCAGTGACCCTCACAGCATGAGGTCTTCACAACATGAAGCGTTCATGCTCATCACAGAGTTGTGCTTCCTTAATGTGATGTCTGTACCTCATTTTAGTTGCAATATTTACTGGAAGTCTCATCCTTTACATACAAGTGATGGTAGTGCACTTAGAAATTCTTGGGATGTCAGTGGTCACAAATAGCAAACCTGCTAAGATTTTTGAGATGCTGGACCTTTGAACTCATGACATAATGAAATAAAATAGATACTAACTCTTATTTCTCCAGACCCTATTACTATTCTGTTACCAAATGTTTTGTCAATACATATTTTTATTCTTAGATAAGTATCTGAAAGAATGTTCTAGAATATTTGTTCTATTCAATTTTATTAGAAAAAAAGGCCAAAACTTTTACAACTTGTTCCAGTTTATATTCTCATTATCAGTGTATGAAAAGTTTGGTTTCCCATATCCTTGCTAAATTTGGTGCTACTAACATTGTTTTGTCTTGTTTTAGTTTTGGGGTTACACTCAGACATGCTTAGTGTATACTTCTGACTCTGTATTCAGAGATCACTTCTGGCAAAAAATTGGGAAACCATCTGAGGGGCCAGGAATTGAATGCCAAGCAGCTTGCAAGGCAAACTTCTTACTTTTTATACATCATGCCTTGCACACACCTAACTTGGATTCCTGAACCGTAGATGGTCCCCTGAGATCCAGTAAGAGTGAACTGAGCATAGAATAAAAAGTCCTTAGCACCTCCAGGCATAGTCCCCAAAATAATGAATTAATTATTCTTCTTTGCTCTTTCTTTTTTTGCTTCTTTCTTTTCTTTTTATTTCTTTCTTTTATTTGTTTTTGGTTTTGTTTTTGAGTCACACCCATCAGCGATCAGGGGTTGCTTCTGGTTCTTGGTACAGAAATCGCTCCTGGCACGCTCAGAGGATCATACAGAAGGTTGGAGATTAAACCCTGGTTGGCCTAGTGCACAGCAAATGCCCTACTTACTATCGCTCCAGCACCTACATTATTTTTTATTTTAGTTCTCTTTATTCTTTCTGTCTATAGTAGCCTGCACAAACCCAAGTGAGCTACCATACAGCTACCATCTCTTTTTTTTTTTTAATTTTTCTTGGATGATAAAATGTTAACATTGTCTTATGTGCTTTGATATCACTTCAGAAACTGGCCCCTCTTTAGAGCATTATGTGTCTTTACTAAAAAAACCTTGCAAATGTATTTCCCTATTCTTTCTTTAATAGTTCTTTTTATTTTTAAAAAACTAAAATTGTGGGGCCGGGAAGGTGGCACTAGAGGTAAGGTGTCTGCCTTGCAAGTGCTAGCATAGGACTGACAGCGGTTTGATCCCCTGCCATCCCATATGGTCCCCCCAAGCCAGGGGCGATTTCTAAGCGCATAGCCAGGAGTAACCCCTGAGTGTCAAACGGGTGTGGCCCAAAAACCAAAAAATAAAAAATAAAAACAAGAAAAAAACCTAAAACTGTGCTACCCCGTGTTTACTTTTAATATTAGTGAGAATCAAAATTTATTTTCTGCTTCCATATGGATATTTAGTTGCTTCCTCACAGTATATAAAAACTAATTTGTTTTCCATTTGGATTTTATTAATACCTTTCTCTAAAATCAATAGACTATATAAAGTTTAGACTATCTGAATTATACAGAGAAATTTCTTGATTATTAAAGCTATTTTAAAATTTACATTGTCTTTTGTTATAGTTTTGTCCCATTTTCTTATATATTATTGTCAGTTTTGCTTTTACCTATGTTACAAATGGCATATCAATTTTTTGTTTTATTTAATGGCCACACTCAGCTTTGCTCAGGCTCTGCACTCAGGAATCACTTCTGGTGGAGTGCATGTGACCATATGGAATATATGGGATTAAATACAGATGAACCCATACAAGGCAAGTGCCTACCCTTTGTATTATCTCTGTAGCCTCTGTCAATATATATTTTAAAATTTCATTTTGTAATGACTACTGATGTTGAGTATAGTTTATATCTATGCCTGTTGATATTTATGTTTCTTTAAAGACATATCTTCAAATGTTTTCCTTTCCTAACAAAAGATATTTATATTAAATTCTTGAATTATTTATTTGGATAAATCAATTCGGATATAAGTCTTTTATCAGATAGATAACTTGATATATTTTCTTTTTTATGAACTATCTTTTTAGTTTATTAATAACTAATTTGCAGAGCATTCTTTTTATTTTTGATAAAATAAATTAATTACTTTCGATAGATAATGAATCTGGAATTGTGTATAGAACTCTTCACAGCCAAGGAATAACATTTTTTCTCTCTTTTATTTTTAAGTTTTACACCTTTTTCTATGACATCTTTCTTAAGTTTATTTTGTCTAAGTTATGGGTTGGTCTTTTTTTTTCTTTCTGTTTTAATGACATGCAGTTGTTTAAGTGCCAATTTGTTTGAAACTTTTCTATATTTTTTGAATTACATTATATCTTTGTCAAAAATTATTTGACATTTGTATGTGTTTTTAAGTCTATAAATGTGGTATATTACATTGAGTAGTTCTGTAAGTAGAATCATTAACTTGAGATAAACCACTAGGTTATCATTTTTTATATTGTTGTATTGATTCATTAATGTTTTGTGATGAAATTTGTTTTTTTTGTTTTCTAGAGAAATTTACCTACAATTTTGATTTATTAAAAAGATTTAAATAATGTTGGTATTAATTTTTTCAAATTTTTTCAAATTTTTTTTAGATTGTCGAGCATCTGGAATTGAATTTTTTGGTGAATTCAAAATTTTTCTATACATGGATGTACATGGAATTAATTATGCTGAGTGAAATAAGTCAAAAGGAGAGAGATAGACACAGAATAGCATCACTCATCTATGGGTTTTAAGAAAAATAAAAGACCTTTATTGTAATAATTCTGAGAGCCACTAGAGATAAGGGCTGGAAGGTCTAGCCCATGATATGAAGTTCACCACAAAGAGTGGGGAGTGCAGTTAGAGAAATAACTACACTGACAATTAACATAACAATGTGAATGAATAAGGGAAGTTGAAAGCCTGTCTCAAATGCAGGTGGGAGTAGGGGCAGGGAGGTAGGAGATTTGGGGCATTGGTGATGGGAATGTTGCACTGGTGAAGAGGGTGTTCTTTATATGACTAAAACCCAACTATAATCATGTTTGTAATCAAATTGTATCAATAAAGATATTTTAAAAAGTTTTAAATTCGTGATTTCCTCTAGAAAAAAACAAGATTGGGGCTGGAGTGGTAGCACAAGCAGTAGGGCATTTGTCTTGCATGCACTAACCTAGGACGGGCTGCAGTTAGATCTCCAGACATCCCATATTGTCCCCCAAGCCAGGAGCTTGGTTTCTGTACTGGTCCAAAGTTGAAGTCCAGGTGGTATGTATTGTCTTCTGGTTTTGTCTCACCAATAGGTAGCTTTGCAGAGAATCCTGCCCTAAAAGCAGACTGTTGCTGTTACCAGGTGGCCAGGGTGTCATAAGAATTCTCTGGAGTAAGTTGGTGTCATGGCAGTAAGTAGGGTCTTTCTTAGTAGAATTTATATTCCTGGTGCTGGTGTAGGAAACCATGTTTATTTCCTTAGATGTTATCCGTGGTTCAAGGGTGTGGTCAATGTCCTATCTACTGAAGTCTAAGCCAAGTCATTATGCCAAGTGTTCAGGGTGTAAGGTCCCACTGCAGTATAAAATTCTGTGTATTCCTATCTCTATTAGTTAAGAACTTATTTGCATATGCTATTTTTTTCCATTTTAAGGTGCTCGGTGAAAAGGAACAATGCCACAAGGTATTACTGGTGCATGTGGGGGCTGGGGTATCAAGACTGACAATCCCCATAACCTTTTTTTTACATAAACTCTAAACAGAGAGTTATCTACTAGAATTCTCTCCTAAACAGATCCCGAAGATGGCGAAAATTGGTTCTATGTAAGAAGATATTTGATAAAGGTTATGCCTATTAAAGGAATGCATCTAAAGAGATATTCAAAGGAGATGTATATGTCCCCTCTGTCACCTTTAAGTCTTTTGAAATAGTTGAAGTAGAGGTAAAATTCAGAGCACAGCTTCAACCTGTGATTTGGTTTTGTGGAGTCTAAAGAAAATGGCTCCCAACAGTCACATATCAGAAAATATCCTAAAATGGGGAACTCAGCAATTGAATCTGGTAGCAAGCAAAAGTCCATGGTGAAGGGGGTGAAGGAAGAGGGGCCATCGAGAGCTAATCATTAGCAGCAGTGTGTTGGTTTCTTCTCATGCTGAGAATCTCTTTTTCACTTTGGGAGCTGGTTGTCATCTGATGGGGTGGGGAGAATGTCCTGCTTCATGAGGAGTTAAGGACTGAAGATAAAAAAAGACTAAATGTGGGGAAATAACATGGAAGACTAGAAAATAATTTGTAAGGTGGTAAGCAAAGGGGGTAGGGGGTTATATGTGATGGGGAGAACACTATACAACATAAACATTATATCTATTACAGATGGACATTAGACTGACATTGATATGGTGGACATTCATACATTCATACATTCATGCACATACATTGGCAGACGCAGAGGATTGATCCATGGATTACATTTGAAAAGTTGACCCAGGTGATATGGGGCAGAACACTTAAAAAAAAAAAAAAGTAAAGCTGGCAGGTCTGATGTAAAGGTTTTCCTTTTCTTAAGCCAAGCATGGTTGGTGAGGGTGAACTTAACTGAAGAAAAGCTTCAAGCTTAAGTTGTATTTAGTTGTTTATAGAGCATTCTTAAAAGCAACAATAATTTTCAATTCTAAAAAAACTAAGTGATGTGGTAATGAGCATTGTATGGGGAGTCTATGCCATAAATTTGATATTATACCTATTACAGACAAACTTCAGATAGACATTGATATGGCAAACATATACATTCATGAGTATATCTCAACAGACTCTAAGGATCAATCCATGGGTTACAATTGAAAAGTTTTTTTGTTTTTGTTTTTGTTTTGAAAAGTTGACCCAGGTGAAATGGGGCAGAATTCTTTTAAAAATTAAATAAGTAAAAATAAATTACAGCCAGTAAGTTTACTTGTAAAGGTTTTCCATTTTCTGGACCATTCCTGATTTGTCAGGGTAAACTTTACTGGGAAAAGGCTTCTTGGATTAAATTGTGTATGGAGCTTTCCAGACAACTAAGTGATAGAGTATTGAGCCCTGTGTAGAGAGTATATACCAGGAACTATTGTCCAGCGGGTCTTGAGCTTCCCGTTTCCTTTCCTAAAAGCAAACTAAAGTTATGAGCATTATGATATCATGGTAAGATACCTATAATTTTCCCACAGGGTTGGGAAAATGAGGATTTATGGGAAGAAAAGAAAGCTGCTGGGGGTGGGAGCCAAGAAGAGCCCAGCTTCCGTTTGGTGGGAGGGGTTAAAGACCATCACACAACACCTTTCTGATGGCCCTATATCCAGGAGGCTGCTGAGGGCAGGCTGGGGCTGGGAGAATGTCCTATGGCATTGATTAAATTCCGTTAAGGGCATTCAGTCTGTAGTCTCCTTGCCATCCAGCAGGCCCAGGTTTTCCTGTCCCCCTGTGCATGAAGGTTCAGTAATGGCGCTGGGGACCTGGAGATTGCCAGAGAAGAGCTTAGAATTCAGGGCATAATTTTGTTCAGAGTACTTGTAAACATATGAAATTCATAAAAGTTTCTGAAAATAATAAAGTCAATAAATGACTATTTGCTTTGAATTTTCAACTAAGTAAGGCGACTCAATTAGTATTTTAATATACTAAATCCATTAGTGAGGTATATATGTCTTTTAAAATATGAATATACTACACAAAACTCTCACAGATATTGTAGGTAATTTGGCAATAATTAAAATAAAATAATTAAATTAGTTTTTGGTTTTAAACCACTGTATTCATCATAATTATTAGGCAGTTATGACCACCCACAGATTGCACCCCTTGCTTGAGTCTAATATTTATTCAAATAAAAACCAGCCTTTCTCTTCTCACAACAATTTTTTAAAAGGTTGATATAAACAGAAGCTAAAAAAAGTCAAGAAACTAGGTTAAGGATGTTTATCATACGTAGTTACTTTTCATTAAATACAAGAGATAAACTTAGTGTTAAAACATAATGACTAAGTTATATAACTTTGGAAACCTGAATTCTATATGTCTCACCTACAAGCAATGTGTTTTCAGAATACTTTATTTTAACTCAATCCATAAAATAGGAATAATTAAACTTTTTTTCTCTTCTTCATAGAATTATTTTGAGACACAAATAGTTTTATACTTAATGAAGTTTGTAAAACTATAAAATCATGTAACAATTATTTTTACTTAGAATTATAGTATTTATCATTTTATTCTCTTAAGTGTTGATGTTTCAAACTACAGACCTTATATATGCAAAGCAAATTCTCTACCATCAAGTTACATTTTGGGACTCACAAGTTTCTCTATATACTGTATTCTTTTATTATATTTTAATGATTTAAAGTTTTTACTCTTTCAATTAGTTTTTATTTCATAGGAATATGAAAGAATATTCAAATATATCCAACTTTTAAGTTTTCATTATAAAAAACAAGTGTTATATTAAAATGCAGTAGTCATAGAGGAAGCAAGCAAGTCACCTATTGTATGCAGAGATCATATAATTTTTATCTTGATAATAAAAGATGTTGTAATTTTCTATTATGTCCCCATAAAGAGAACCAAACAAACTTCTCTGTTAGATTAAAAAATATAGCTCAGTATTTTGTCATTTTACACCAAAAGATACTACTAGTCTCTAATCTCTTCCATCTGATCTAGCCCTTGACCTAAATAATGTGGAAATCACATTACATGAACCACCCTGTCTAGTTCCCAAGAGTTCTTGCAGTTTCTTTATTCACCCTCTTGAAACACTAACAATGGCTTCCACGTTTAAAAAAAAATAAGAAAAGAAAGAAGAAAGCTATTCTAGCCTTTAGGAGAATGGGAGGACAAAAGAAAATTAAGACAGAGTAAATTCCAGATTAGTGAAGTGATAATCTTTAACATTCCAACCCAGCTTTCCCAACAGTTATTTCAAAGCCTAAAAAGAATATACTATCAGTTTTCAAGTTTGTGGTTAACAAAAAGTGATAAGTGTTTTAAACACTGAATTTTCCTTTTAACCTTTTGCATAAATTATTCTTTTGCACGATAAAGAAGTGAACCAAAATATCTTATTTTTCCCATTTTTAAATAGGTTTGACCAAATCTGACTAAAGAAAATTATTTTCGTATTCTAAAATAAAGCTTTGATAGTGCTCAGTTCATTGTTAGTTCTTTGTTAAGTGATGCAAACTATTAATCATCACTAGTTAACATCAGTAGTTTATATATATTTTACCTTAAATCCTGTTGCTAAAAATAGCTATTCATATCTCAACTTTCAAGAATAAGGTCATTGATGGTGTACAGACTATTTTTCCAAATGAAAGATTTTTGGCTCTGTGTTCTCTTAAGTATTGCTTGGGACTTAAGTTTGTTAGTAGTTCTGCCTTTACAAAATTTCTCTTTACCCCAAAAATTTTATAATCTGGTTTTATGTCACCATACGTATTTGGGGTGCAAAAAGTGGAACTAAATAATAAGAAATATTTTAAACTCAGTGAAGTTAGAAATAAAATTTAAGATATTTTATATTAATTACAACTAAACTAAACAATTAAATATTTTTATGATGATAAAGCTATACAATTATAGGGATATATTTTATGTTCTTTATGGTATTCCAAAGAAATATCTCTCCGGTCAGTTTGAAACTAATTCCCAATAGTTCAGTGGTTAAGATGCTTATCTTGCACACAGTCCACTTATATTAAATCCCAACAAGAAATATGGATCCCTGATCTCAGTTGGGAATGATCCCTGAGTGAAGAGTCAAGAATAACCCCTTATGTTGCCAGGAATGAGAACAAAGCAACAAGAACAAATTGCAAGCATATTTAGACTAGTATCCTCTAAATGGGTCAATTTCCTTTATTTTTACTATTAAATTCTTTTTTAAATTTCATTTTTTTATTTTACCGCAGTATCTTACATGTTTCACAATAATATTTTAGGTAGATATTAACATTGAATCAGAGGAATTCCCATCCCCAAAGTTGTCCTCCTCCATCCCATTCCCATCCTGCATCCCCTATCCCCCGCTCACCCCCAGGCTGCCAGTACAAGTTATTTTTACCATTAAATTTGTAATGATTAAGTCAAGTCTCATTAAGTACCTTATCTTAAGTTTTCAAATTCGTTCATTTGTCAAAATATAAATTCATAATCCTCCTAATAATACAGTCCTAAACAATGACTTGCAAAAATTATTTTGTTTCTCTGACAGTAATGTTCAGTTTGGACAAAAGAATTAAGTACTAGAGCAAAATTAGAACATTTTGCTTGTCTTGGCATTTTTCCCACTTTCATTTCAATGTGCAGTAATTTACGTGTAAGGGCTTTAAAATCATATGACATATGTTATCTAAATTATGTTTATGTGTTATAATGTGAGAAAAAACATTAGCTTCTTCATCTTTGTTACCAAATGTATTCTTCAAGGATTCTTTCCTTCAGCTTCAAGATGGTGGTGGTGGTGGTGGTGGTAGAAATTAGGGCAGTGAAAGTTAGGGCAGAGTGAGGACCACTATGACAATGATAGTTGGAAATGGACACTGGACAAGAACTGGGTGCTGAAAAGAGTGAAGATGATAGGCATGGTACTCTTTCAGTAATAATATTGCAAATCACAGTATCTGAAGAAAGGGGGGAGAAAATGAGTATTTGTGTATGTGTGTGTGTGTTAAAGAGAGCGAGGGAAATTTTTGCCATCTAGGCAAGCAGGAGGAATGGTAGGAGGGATACTGGGGACATTTGTGGCAGGAAGTATACACTGGTGAAAGGTGTTATACCTGGAACTCAATCATGAATAACACTGTATCTATGTAAAAACCCAACTATATTATGAACAACCTTGTAGTCAAGGTGTTTAATACAACTTTTAATAGAAAGGGGGTGGGGAAAATTAAGGTACTCATTCATCAAAATATAAAATAAAAGAGATAAAACACTCTTAACAGTGTATATATGTTGGCTAACCAGAGTCACCCAGGTGATGCCAGGGGTCACCTTAGTCACACCTGAACTTTGTTCCAACAAATGCAAGCTCTTTGCAAATGCTAGGTAGGTGCTCTACCACTTGAACTACCACAATAGTTTTTCCCCAAGTTTTATTACATGAAGGCTCTCTCATGCTTCTGTTAAACATGATACTAAAATTTCTTGATTTAGTTTCAATAATTTTTCAAGTATTGTAGTCAAGGTTTAGAAAGTCAAAGTGCAGTGCTAAGTTCCATATCATCTTTGCTTAAATGTGTCATAGTAAACTGAAAGAAAAGGCTGTCAGTAAGGAAAAGGGAATGCTATAAGGTCAGTTGTAAGTTTGAATAGCTGTATGTACAGTTAAATTTTCCTGAAGGCATGGTATAGATTAAATTGTATTTGATCACAAGGATTTCAATAGATCCAAAATTTTAAAAGATACTGAAATCAGAGGAAAAATATTTTACCTCCATGTGAATTAACTACACTAAAATTTTGATAAAAGTTCTAATTTTAAGCAAAAGTTGATATCCTATCAAAGCTGAGTATTTCTAAATTTTTATGTACAGTGTTACTAAATGGTTGGCACATTGTTTTTCCTGGGTTGGTATTTTTATTCCTTACATAGTATTGCCTTTTCCATAATTCTATATAATATTGGTGGTAAAGGCACATATATGTTTGTATGTGAGTCCATGCATTCATAGTTTTCAGATTTTTTAAAAAATACACAGGAGTTGTTTTGAGCATTTGTTAGGAGGGAATACACCATGATTCATTCCTATGTTCCTACTGAGTATGCTTTATAAGAAACCACAAAACTATCTTCCAAAGTATTTGTACCATTTTGTAATACTACCTGCAAAGAAAATACTCATTTATCAGTGTTCCCTTTGCAAATATATTTTCCAATCTGCAGCCTCTTTTTTATTATCTTGACAAAGTATTTACACATACCAAACATTTTTATTTTAATAAAGTGTAGCTTATTGATCTTTATATTGTGTATTATTTATTTGCTGTTAGAAACCATGCCTAACATCATGATATAAGTTCTAGTAAAATTAAAGTAATAAATATTATTTTTTTATTTCTGTTTTATATTTAAGTCTGTAAGTCTGTAACCTGTTTTGGTTAATTTTTATATTAATTTAAATGAACTTGAATGTATTTATTTTTTGCATGTGAATGTCTGGTTTGTTCCAGTATCATCTTTGTGTTCAGAAATGACTACAGGTTGAGCTCAGGGGATCATAATATGTTACTAAAGAATATGTATAAAAGTAACCTTATGTTTTCTTCTTTGCATTTCCATATATCCTTTGTCAAAAGTCAGTCGAGTATATTTAATTGGGTATATTTGTGTTCCTTCTAATACGTTTGATATGTTTTCTACTCCTTAGATATGCTGCCTGGTTTATTATAACTTAATAGTAGTTCTTGAATTTAGGTAGTGTCAGTCTTACAATAGTGGACATTTTTATACAAAGCATAAAATAGATATCTTGGACAATATCCTTAGATGAATAAAAACATTTCATGACTTTATTTTGCCTAGTAGGTGTGTATTATTCCACTGAGTACATATAACACAGATTCTTTATCTACTTATGTATTCTCTTTCACTTGCATTGTTTCCAGATTCTGGCTACTATAAATAGTGCTGAGGGATTTTCTGCATTGTGTTGATATTTCATTGTTTTGATATGTATTTGACTGATGATCAATGATAATATGGGGCACTAATGTGCCTTCTGGCCATCAGAATTCCTTTTTCGAGAAAATGTATGTTGATTCGTTCTCCCCATTTTTAGATAGGGTTAGATGATTTATTTCTTAATAAGCTCTACAGAGCTATATATCTTATAAATAAACTTTTATCAGATAGGTATTGGGTAAATAGTTTCTCCCATTCCATGGGTAGTCTTTGTATCCAAGCCACTGCTTCCTTTGAGGTGCAAAAACTTAATAGTTTAATGTGGTTCTATTTGTTTACCTTTACTTTCAATTGCTTGGCCAATGATGTTTTATCCTTGTAGATTCCTTTGGCTTCAATATCATGGAGAGTCTATTTATATTTTCCTCTTTGTACCATATAACTTATTAACTAATATCTAGATTTTTAATCCATATCGTTTGGACTTTTGTAAAAAGCTTTAAAGAGAGGTTTGAATTCACTTTTATTTCTATGCAACTGACCAGTTTTCCAAATATCACTTGTTGAAGAGGCTTTCCTAGCTTTATATTTATTATATAAATATTTTATATTTTAACCCTTTGTCAAAGATTACTTGATAATATACCTGAGGTCCAGTCTTAGGGTATTCAAGTCTATTCTATTGGTCTGAAATTCTGTTTTATTCTAATCCATGATTTTTTTAGTGACTAAGGATTTAGAGTACAGTTTGAGGTTGTGAAAAGTGATGCTTCCCATCTTTTTTCTCCCCAATGATTGCTTAAATATTTTTGGAGATTTATTGTTCCATGTGAATTTAAAGTGTTTGATATATGAAAATTTTTGATCTTTGAAAATCATATGGGTAACTTATAAGAATTGCATGAAATATGTACAATATTTTGGGAAGTATTGCAGTTTTAATGCTATTAGTACTCCAAATCCATAGAAGGGGGTGTGTATTGTCTTATTTGTGTAGTTTTTTTATTCCTTGAAGGAGTAGTGTTTTATTGTTTTCTTTGTATAGGTCTTTTGCTCCTTTAGTTAATTAGCTTGCAAGGTTTATTTTCTGAGGCACAATTGTGAATTGGTATTTTTAAATATATCTTTCTCTTTTATTGTTTGTATGTAGAAAAGCCATGATGTTGTGCTTATCAATTTTATAACCTCCCATTTTACAATACAAATATATTGTTTCTAGAATTCTTTTGCAGTTTTTAGAATTTTCTAAATATAGTATGTCAACCACAAACTAAAAGCCTGACTTCTTCCCTTCCTATCTAAATGCCCTTGATTTCTTTTTCTTTATCTAATTGCTATGTCAAATACTTCCAATACTATATTGAATATAAGTGGCAACAGGGAGCAACCTTGTCCTGTGCCAGATCTTAGAAGAAACCTTTCAGTTTTTTCTCTATTGAATTTAATGTTTGACATGGGCTTGTGATAAGTGGCTATGACTATATTAGGAAAGATCCTTCAATTCCCATTGTTTTGAGATTTTTATCACAAATAGGTGTAAAGTCTTTTTGATATATCATTGGATTCTATTTGCTTGTATTCTGTTGAGGATCTGTGCATGTATGTTCATGAAAGATATTGGCCTGTAATTCTCTTTTTTTTGTGGAGTGTCTGTCTGCTTTTTATATTATGCTTCATAGAAGCTTTTTGAGCTCATTTATGTTTCTTCAATTTCCAGAGCTTGAAAAGTATTGGCAGTAGATCCTCTATAATGATTTGGAAGAATTCACTAGTAAATCCATCTGGGTTGAAAATTATTTCTTGGGGGAGGGGGGATATTTTTGAATACCGTTTCAATTTTCTCTAAGTAATATGTTTGTTCAGGTATTCCAAATCATCTTCTTTCAACATTGGAAGGGTTTAGGAGTCGAAGAATTTATTTATTTCTCCTAGGTTTCTCATTTTGTAACATAAATATTCTTAAATCATTCTCTGATTATCCTTTGAATTTCTGTAGTATCTGATTAATTCTCCAGATTTGCCATGGTGTTACCTCTTTCATTTCTGATTCAGTTTATTAGGGATCTCTCTATAGCTTTCTTTTTGAGTTTTACTAATGGTTTATCAATCTTATTTATTTTTTCAAAAAACCAACTCTTGCTTTATTGATCTTTTGAATAGTTTTTGGGTGTCCAATCCATTTCTTCCTGCTAGAAGTTTTACTATTTCTTTCCTGCTGCCTGCTTTCTGCTCATTTTGTTGTAAGTTTTCCGATTTCTAAAGCCGTGTTCTTAAGTTATTTATGTAGGTCCTATCTTCCTTTTTGATGGATGCTTGAAACGATATAAAGTTTCTTCTTAAAACTATTTTGTTATGTCCCATAAATTTTGATAATCTGTGTCTTTGTTCTTGATTTTTCCAGGAATCTTTTAATTTCCTTTTCGATTTCCTCTCTGGTACCCTAGTTGTTTAGTAATGAGCTGCTTAATTTCCAGGTGTTAAAATTATTTCTCCATTTCTGTTTATAATTCACTTTTATTTTCACTGCATTATGGTCTGAGAAGATAATTGATATTAAATTTCATCTTCTTGATTTTATGAAGGTATGTATTGTGGCCTAGCATGATCTATCTTATCCCATGTACACTGGAGAAGAATGTGTAATAGATCATATATATATGATTAGTCTATATATATATGTATATATGCTAACCCTCCATCCACTTATTCTTTCAAAGCCTGTATAACCTTATTTTATCCTGGTTGATATATCAAGAGGTGACAGTGATTTTGAATATTAATTTCCAAAAATATTGTTTTACTATAGATATCTTTCTTGATAAGCAGCTGTTTTAAATATTTTGCTGTTCACTCATTGGGTGCATATATATTAAGTAGTGTGTTTCTAACTGTTGTACATATATTTTATTGTTAAGAAATTACCCTCTATGTCTCTTCTAACTTTCTAAAGCTTGAAATCTATGTTGTTTTATCTTAGTATGGCCACCTCATTCTTTTTAAGGAAGTAGTTTGCTTGAAGAATTCTCTTTTAACCTTTGACTTTGGGACTTAGTTTGCTCTATTTCAATTTGTTTCTTGCAGGCAGCAAAATGTTGTTTCAATATTCTAGTCAATTTTGCCACATTTTGCCTCTTAATTGGTGCATTTAGTATATTGACATTGAGAAAGATTATTCTCATGGAATTTTGTGCCATTTTTTTTAGAAGTTTGGGGTGTTTGGGAGGTTTGTTTAGTCTTAAAATAACTCCTCCATTCCTCTTTTAAGGTTGGTTTTGCGTCTGTCCATTTTCTGAGCTGTTGTTATTCTTAAAGCTGTGTATCCTTCCTCAATCCTAAATGAGAATCTGGATGAGAGAAGTATTCTTGGGGAGGTGGTTCATTTTCTTGAGTTTTTCACTCTATCCCACCACTGCCTTTGGTCCTGAAGTGTTGCTTTTGATAAAACTTCTATAAATCATAGGATGCTCCTTGTGTGCAATTTTCTTTATTGATCATCTGCTTTCAGTAATCTATCTCTATGATTTTCATCATTGTGACTACAATGTACATTGGGGTGCTTAATTTTGATTTATTTTTTTGGGGGGAGCACACACATTTGATGTTCAGGGGTTACTCCTGGCTAAGCGCTCAGAAATTGCCCCTGGCTTGGGGGGATGCTGGGGGATTGAGCCCCAGTCCTTCCTTGGCTAGTGCTTGCAAGGCAGAAACCTTACCTCTAGCGCAACCTCACGGTCTCCAATTTCGATTTCTTTTAACTGATACTTTGAGCAATCAAGATGTGAATATATGTACTTTTCAGTTCTGTGAACAACTCAGCAATTATGCCCTTGACTGTTGCTTTTCATTGGAGTTTTTTCCTGGAATTCTGGGATCCCAGTGGTATTAATTTTCTTTTCTATTGTTGTCTACTTATTTTAAGGACTATTTCCATCTTTCGTTCATTTATTTCTAGACTTTTTTTTTTCATTTTTATTTGCTGTCTAGAGGTGTTTTGTAATCTTTGACCTCACTGATTCTACTCTCCGAATTAGATACTATGTTAGTAAGGCATTTCATGAGTTTTCATTTTGCCTACCATGTTGTTTTGTTCTGCTATTTCTTTTCAAAGTTTTCTTATTTCTACTTTAATATTCTCTTGAATCTTATTAGCTGTCAGTTCCATAGTTTCTTTGAGTTCCTTGAACATCCTCAACATTTCCTCTCTATCGTGCTTATCAGAGAGGCTATATAGATGGCTGATACTAGTCGAGTCTTCAGAATTTTCATCTTCATTTACTAAGTTTGGTAGGGTTCTGAGTTGCTTTCTCATTGTGATCTTTGCAATGTGGTGGTATTTTTATATGTGGTAGTGTGGCTCCCATGACTAGAAAAAATGTGTGGCAGTGAATTGAAGCAGAGTAGCCAAAATCTATTTCTCTTTTAAGTCAACGTGAGGATCCCTCTGCCTGACTCTGTATTCCTGTTTCTTGTGACTGTGTCTTTAGGATCTTTTGATTTGCCCTTTTTTCTAATGCCTGATAATATTTATTTTCTTAATGTTTTCTTATATTTATGAAATTATTACTTTATATTAAAGTCAACATGTTAAATAATGATAGGGCAGTATCAGACCCTGAATATTTACTAATAAAATATGTAAGATACTGAGGGAAAATAAAAAGGACCTATATTTGCTTTTGTATAATATAGTGTAAAGTCACCTAACTTTCTAGGAAATAATTATAAAATCAGAGTAAGTTATATATAAAATTATTTAAATGATAAACCTACTATGAAAAGTATAAAAAATCTACCTTTAAGTGTAGGCTTAATTTTTAATAATTAAGAAAACTTGAAATATAAAATTTAGATATTTTGTATATCTATCTTTAAAGCTAGAAGTTTGTTAAATTTTCTTATAAACTGAATTTTTTGAATAATGCATGTATCAACTATAATAGCGAAGCAAGTTATAGAATTGAGTTTCTACATTTAAGAACATCAAACTATAAAAACTTAATAAATATTAGATATCTTCCTGTTTAATAAAAAATAATTTTGTACTCTAAAACTTTATCAAATAATTATATACTTCTCTAAAGTAAAAGAAATTAATTTGAATAGTAATTTAAATATGTATTTTTGATTAGATATCTAATTTTAAATCTCTTTACAATTTCTCCTTTTTTCTCACTTTTCCTTATTTTCTCAAAAATAATGCTCTTGAAATATGTCCTTTTACAAAATTTGTATGAATAAAAGTGAAAAGGTATGAAAAATATTAATTTACTTCAAGTTATGCTAGTAGTACAATATATTCTAGGTTCATTTTATTCTATGATTCTATATATATTCATTCTAAATAAAACTATTCTTATACTATCATCATTAAAATATTTTTAGTTGATAAATCCTGTATTTTTTCTCCTTTTTATTTTATATCCTTAAAGGAGTCTTATTTTATCACTATTCTATAAAAATTAGGTTCTACATAAACAATCCAAGACAATTTTTAAATAAATTCTTTAAAAAAATTAGTGGGTTTAAAAATTGGAATAAGTAACCCCTGAGCATTGCCAGGTGTGACCCAAAAACAAAACAAACAAACAAACAAAAACAATAGGGGCCAAAGAGATATCATGGAGGTAGAACATTTCCTCATGCTGAAGGACGGTGGTTCAATTCCCGGCATTCCACATGGCCCCCTGAGCCTGCCAGGAGTGATTTCTGAGTGTAGAGCCAGGAATGACCCCTGAACGCTGCTGGAAGTGATCCAAAAACAAAGCAAACAAAAAAACTGGAATAAAAGTAGCTTTAGTTATTAAACATTACATGTATATAGCAGTTATTTAATTTAATTTTAATATGCAAATTACAGTTTTAGACTTTTAGAGAATTCTAGTCACTATATTATGATGTGAACATGTGATAATTGAGATATTTAGAATTCATTATAGACATGAAGACCTTTATTAAAATAAAAATTCATTTCTGGAAATGAATTTATTTTGAAAATGAAACTTAAAAAGTATCTACCAGTTTCTGTTTGAGTTATTTCTTTGACTTGCATGTATTATTATTATATCAATTATATTATATGTTATGTTAGGTCACTATATTATGTTATGTTAGTTTACCTCAATATGTTAATTTTGGTTTTTTAAATAAATTCTTACAATAAAAAAGAAAAAAATAATTTAATTCATAGTTTCTATATGCTCTATTTTAAGTTTTGCTTTGATGTATTATAATTAATTTGTCCTATGGATTATACAGATAAGCCAGTGAATCATCATCACACTAGATCCTGACAATTATTTGTGTCTAGAATTGTATTTAGACATTTTCTTGCTTTATTCACTGAGAGTATAAGTTGAAAGGCCTCAGGCTTAGGATCTTGGGTCAGGCCTTTGATAAAGTTCAGTGGCTAAGGAAGAGGTCACTGATTACTATTTATAATTTGTTTTCTGATAATTTTATCATGCACATTTACTCAGAGGCCATGGGTGGCAGTTCATAAATTGAAACAAATGAATAAAAATATGCAAAACTAATTCTGTTCATTTCAAGGCATTAAGATATTTGTTATGTTCATTTAGAATAGAATAACATTAGGCATTAACTATACAGCAGAGCTGAACAATAAAACACTATATATTAGCATTTCTGAAATTTCAGATGAGTATTTATAGTAGGACAGTATTCTTAGGAAATAAGTGATCGCATTGGATCACACAGTACTGTATGTCTGATTTGGCACAAGAAATAATAAGAAAAATTTTTGTGTACACAAATGAGACTCTGTATGGTTACTGCTAGTGGAGACATACATAAATTAAAAATTTTGTTAAAATAAGAGAATTTGGGCCAAAGAGATAATACAGAAGGTAAATGGTCTTACATGCAGCTCTGTGACATCATATACAGTCTTCTTAGCCCTGCCAGAAATATTTCTAATTATCAGCCTGGAGTAAATCCTAAACACAGTTGAGTATGACCTCAACTCTGCGCCCTTATACCCCCGATTAAATTAACTCCACACTTACACATTTTCTTAAAAACAACAAAAATAATTTTTTCCACTCTGGAAAAATTTGTATGACATCTTTTAAATGATATCTCTCTCATTCATCCTCTCTGTCTCTCTCTCTCTCTGTCTCTCTGTCTCTGTCTCTGCCTCTCTCTGATTCTGTCACTCTCTCTTTTCTCCCAATATTCCTCCAATCAAAAAATTTAAAATCTAACTATTTTACTTAACTGAAAAAAAAAATGAGAACAATGAGGGTTACAGTGGTTAATCATTTGCACAATAGTGTTTGTGACTTTGAGGTTAGATGAAAGAGAGAATGAGAATTGGAAGTCTTTGTTCCAACTTTGTTTAGTAGTTATTTTGTAGCTGTACTCACTATATGGAAAGCACTTAAATCAACAAAATTCAGTGTCTGCAGACATAAATTTAAACTAATAAAGGAGTGGATAGTGTTAAAATAGTGTTAAAATAAAAGAGTTCTAGAATTGTTTCTGGTAGAAAAGTATCCAACAGATGTTGGTATGTTAAATGAGATTTAGCACATTATAGAATTAAATGTTAATATGCTCACTGTGTTTAAGATATTTTAGATATTAATGGAAATTAATGCTAATTTCTCTCTACATATTATTTCTCCCTCAGGAGGGTGTCTTTCTTCCAGTGGAACTTATTACTATTAAGTCAGTTGAGTGATCAAACAACCCATAAAATGTTCCATGGTCTCAGCTGTTAAGTTTACTTGTTACTCATCCATAAAGTTGGTTGAAGGACAATGAACTCAAACAAATCCACAGATAATTACTTATATAACAGTTTTATAGACTCACATAGAAGCTTATAGCTTAACTCTAAAGTGGGGCAAAATAAAATTTTAAGATACAGAAACTATGATCAAAATGAATATAGATGAGAATACAATAAAAAGTAAGGTGGTAAAATCTTGCCCACAAGGGGTTAGAAAGGTAGTATAGTGGGTAGGACACTTCCCTTGCAGCAGATCTAGAATCATTTCTCAGCTCCCCATATAATTCCCCAAGCACCAGAAGTGATGTCTGAGCACAGAGCCAGGAATAAGCCTTGAGAACCTACAGATGTGGTACACCCAAAAAAAATTCCTCCAAAAATCAACAAAAGAAATTGTCTAAATATTTTTAAAGTAGAAAAGAAATGCATGCAACAGTCATTTAATGGAGCTTTTAACCTTGCTTCTGTCAGAGTTTTAAATGAATCTTTTTGTTTTTGTTTTTAGGTCACACCAGCAGCACTCAGGGGTTACTTCTGGCTCTATGCTCAGAAATCACTCCTGCAGGCTGTGGGGACCATATGAGATGTCAGGATTCGAATCACCATCCTTCTGCATGCAAAGCAAATGCCCTACCTCTATGCTATTTCTTTGACCTCAGAATTGAAGAGTTTTAAAACTTAGATCAATCTGTGGTGAAGTAACATGTAGTAACATATATGATATCTATATTACCATCACAGACCTGTTTCCTTATTAAACAATTTATATTACTATTTAATTTTAAAACTACAGAATGTTATTGATTTGTTACAATTTTCATCAAAAATTTTCAAGTTAAATATCTATGCTTAAAAACACTCAAAAATATGGTTATAGTATTAGGGGGTGGTATTTCCAGAGTGATAAGTTTTTGGTAACTGTTTATAGATGGGTTGTCTCCTTTCCCTTTACTGGTACAATGAAAAATTCAGAGATGTTCCAAGGAACAACTTAGGGGAAAATTTTCAGGAGTAGATAGTAGATAACATATGTGAGCTGTGAATGTCTTTGTGAAAAACTTACTTTGTGATGTTCTAAGGATTTTGTGTTGCTTCTATGCAATGATGATAATGATATTTATTATTTATTAAAATGCATTTAATCTAAGTTTAGATTTTCATGGGTTCCTCCTTTCTAGTATTTCTTATGGTGGGACATTTTTAATCTGACACAGTTTATCATGGAATGTTACAGCTATATATAAATAAAATGATAATACTGAAAAATGTTTTTCATATTTTCCTCTAGAAACTAGAGATGGGGAATGGGATTCTATGATAATTTGCACTGGAAATATGAATGTAGGCAAAAAGGATTCTCCAAAAACTGGGGCAAAAAAGTATAGTAATATTTGATGTGTCTCCAGTTCATCAAAATATATAATATATATATTACATATATATATAATAATACCATTTTCTGGCATGCACTTTCAGACATTCTACATTTGCTAGGAATTTACCTCTCCTGTTACATAGAATATCTGATTCTTTATCTTAAAATTGCCTTAAATTCATATATATATTTTTTCACTACTTTCCCTGTAATCATCTATTTCTTCTGCTTTAATTATAATTTATTATATGCATAAGACATCCAGTAAAAGGGGTCAAAGAGAGAGCATGGAGGTAAGGCATTTGTCTTCTATGGAGAAGGATGGTGGTTCGAATTCCGACATCCAAATAGTCCCCTGAACCTGCCAGGAGCGATGTTTGAGCATAGAGCCAGGAGTAACCCCTGAGCACTGCCAGGTGTGACCCAAAAACCAAAAAAGAAAAAAGGACATCCAGTAAAGTTATTATGCATACACACATTCATACATACACACACATATATAGACATATGTATGCTGTCAGCTTATTATTATTATGTTTTTGGTTTTTGGGTCACACCGGCAGTGCTCAGGGGTTACTCATGGCTCTACGCTCAGAAATCGCTCCTGATAGGCTCAGGAAACTATATGGGATGCCAGGATTCTAACCACCGACCTTCTGCATGCAAGGCAAACACCTTACCTCCATGCTATCTCTCTGGCCCAATGCTGTCAGCTTATTATTGTTAAATTCCATTCTACGGTTCAAGGTTTTCTTTTCCTGATATGGAATTCTTTAAACACTTCTTAAATTGAATTAAGTAGTTCTGTGTTTTTCTGTTAATCTATCCATACTCTTTCCTTAGTAGATTTCTGACCATTTGCAGGTATTGGCTCTACCTATTATATACACTATAGCTAATGTATTACACACATAGTTTTTTTTTTTTAAATGAAGCAGAATAAAGTTAAATGACCCACATGCAGATCGATGTCTAGAATTTGATGATAGACATATAATACTCAGACTAGCAGCTAACCTTTGAGTGGATATAAGTATATTTTCTCTTTTATTGTGTATTAGTCTTAAAGAGTTGTATTTCTAAGGTAACAGAAACTTTTGAAATATAGTCCATAGTTATCTGAAGTTATTCACCTAGTTAACATAGGTAAAACTAATAATAATAGCATTTAACATATTTTGATATCAGAAAACTAGAAACTTTTAAGTAGGTAAATTTAGTAAAAAATACAACTAAAATGTAAACTATTTCAAAGAAAAGTCATAACATATTTATTATTCCTATTTTATATTAGTCTCATTCAGTTTAAAATGCTTTTATATTAATATTATTAAACTTTTATTAGCAATAAATAATGCTGAAAATTTAGTTTAATCATAGAAATAATGAACTTATTTTTTCTCTTAGTTTGAAAGAACATACACTAAAATAATCTATTAATTTATATTGTTATATTTTGGGTCCACACCCAGTTGTGTTCAGGGTTTATTTTTGGTTCAACATCAAAAATCACTCTTGGAGTGATTGGAGGACCATAAGTTCATACTTATTACTAATTCAATTATCACCAAGGAAAGAAACTTTTACTATCAAGTTCTAAATTTGAGTTATATCAATGATATTTATTTTTAAAATATAGAACATTACAAATGTTTGTGTCCTATTATAGGGATTACTATGATCTTCACTGAGAAGATATTAATTTTGTGTGCTGCTAAAGAAAATGTTATTCTTATTCTTTACAATCATAGATTGTTGATACTAGTATAAATTGTGTGTGGGTCTCAATACTTGCACATTTACTATAAACTGTTATATGTTTGTACCCAAATTTGTTTTACCCATTCCAGAATTGTACCTAAAAAGTGTTAAATTATTTACATGTATACAAGTTATATGTATACTTCAGCATATTTCAACTTACTCAGAAATAATCTTCAGAATATTTCAGCTATTTTATCAAATTGTAAAGTAATAAATATAAGTTGAAATTAAACAGGGTTTTGATTATTTTTAACATTTATTGCCACTCATTTCTTAAAACATGAGTTCAGTTTGGGTAACTGCATTTAAGTTTAGATCCTTTTTACCACCCCTTTTAAAATGCCTTTAAACTTTTTGCATCTTAAAACACTGATGCTTGCAAATTAGCTTTCTTCCAACTATGGTTTAATGGAAATATTTGTTACATTTTACATCTTTCTCTGTCACTGTCTTTTTCCTCTCTTCTAAAGGAAGGCAGGCAGAGAGGCAAGAAGAAGTTAATTGACCTCTTGACCAAGTTGTTCTGTTTGGTGAGGTTGTTTCATATTACCCTTGTGCAGTTTATAGTAAAGGCTGAACAGAGGTCTGCAGTAGAGGGACTAACAGTGTCAAGATCATAGGCCTAATTGTCTGTTTTCTTGAAGGTAGGGTTATTGGCAGCTGCCATTATAATATCTATGCTGCTGTCACCCAGCACAACCAACCAGTATGCACTAATTGCAGTGGCCTTTTCATCAAGTAAAATCATCCCACTAAACACAAAGAGCTGTCTTTCCATTAGCACAGACAGTAGCTGGCTAGATCAGCTGGGCTCCTTGAGTATGATTGGACTGTCATATTGTTATGATTTGTTCAAGTTTAGAGCATTTAGCAGATACCCTTTGCACCTCTCTTTGTACCTGGATACTATAACCTGACTGCCCCTATCATTTAAGAGGGTACTATAGCTTTTCAAAGTTCAGCAGCACACAATTGCAGGCAGGCAACTGGTTTCTGACAAGAGATCAATACTGTCCTTCCAAATGCTGGAGTCAAGCTGCTGGGTCTGTCAGAGGGATGTGTGCTGTAATTGGATCATGGATGCTGCAAGTCATCTGAGTTTCCCTTCAGCACTGTCACAGCTGTCAGATGTCATCCCTTTGTACAGCTGTCACTGCGGGAGGGTTGGGGCTCCTTTGCGGTTCTAACCCAATGCAAATGTCCACTTAGCAGATGAATATTGAAGATATTAGACACTTCTTTATGCTTTTATGCAAAATAAAGATCTGTGTCATCTGTGAATTTCATGGAAATAAGCTGCAATTTATTCACTGTGTGAAAAGTGAAGTGAAGCCTGTAAAAATGAGAAATTATTTGGTTCAGGCTATTAAAAAAGAACTATTTTATGGAATAAACAACAATATGCAGATTTTTTCTTGAGATGGAAAACTAATATTGTGCAATATTCCAAATGGTCAACTTACATTTGAATGGTATTTTATAATAGATGTGCCTTTTTTACTTCATTCTTATTAGAAAAGAGATTTATTTCGAATAGATTCTGGTCCATTTGAATAATCAAAATGTATCAGAAAATGTAAATCCAATATAGGTTTTAAGTAGAAGCACAATATGTTCTGAGGGGTACAGTTATATTCATAATCAGTAAAAGTATCAACAAAGTTTTTAGAACAAAGTAAACAGTCAATAATGAGTATGATGTTTTTGTCTCAAAGTTCTGAATTATTACAAATGATATACAAAGAATGGGCTAAAGTTGGAAAAATTATTAAAAACTAATGAGATGATTATGTTTAATAACCAATATTGTTTTGTTTAAATTTTTAAAGCATAACATTCAAAGGAAATATCTTGTTACACTGTACTTCAAACACTATACTTCTGAAAATTATGAATGGTTAAGTTCTAGGTACATAGCTTGAGTCCTATACACTTTAAAGACATAGTGAAAATAAATGTCTTTAATATTGCTTTGGAATTATATTATTATATCTTAGATCAAGAACTTTCATAATATTTAATTGCATCCACAATCTTTTCTTGACCATCTCAAAATATAGTTATATATATATATATATATATGTGTTTAATATCTGTGTGTACACACACACACACACACACACACACATTTATAAAACTATTTTCTTCCTGTCTCCCTAAGCTGATGTCAGAATCATTTTTGGATATAGACAGGGTAATTTTAGATCTGGGTGACTGACTTCATTTTTCTTGAGGTTTAGACCACACACCACCTTCTCTGTCAAACAGCAGCTTGTACCAGCCCTACTGACAGAGTAGCACGAACCTTATTTTCCAATATCTAACCTTAGCGTCCTGTCATTCACCCTGGGACTCACTGGGTCAGCCCCTCAAATATCTAAACTTTTTGCCTATATCTGGCATTAAGAGGTGACTTCACCTCATTTGTGGTGGCCAAGATATTTTTGAACCTAAAATTAGTGACTGCCAAAGTCAAAGCTTCAACATCACGTCCATATTGTAGAGTCAAGCAATGGGAAGGAAGGGAGAAAATCAATGAGAAAGTGCATGCAATATTTTTTCTATTGGAGAAATCATTTAAATGAGAATAATACAAATACTTAGGATAAAATAATTGATTCTTCCCAAAGATTCAGCACTTTTTTCTAAAAGTTATTTTACTTCTACTGGAAGAAATATTTTAAAAAAATAAAAAATCAAAATGTATTACCGCTATAAAATGAATTATTTGGCAATAAAATCTTAGTTGATCATCACTAGTATACCAAAAATATCCTGAGTCATTACTTGAGCAGAAAAAATATGCATAAATGAATTAAAAATGTTAAAGTTATTTTCTTAGGTTATTCTTCTATGATGGTAACTGTGGACTTTATATGCAACTCCAGTGACTCAAGTAGGTACTTTTTTATTTTAAATCATAGTTTATGGCTAATTACATCAGAGATCCAAAACAGTCTTTTTTACATTTGCATTAATAAGGGTGTCACATGACTACACTGAACTAGAATTATACATCAAAGATAGATTAAAGGTTGGTTAAGCATCAAACCATGTTCCATATGTAAATTTATAGCAATGATGTGCTGTAGAAATATAGCTTACTCTCTCTTTTTCTCTGCTCCTAAATAAAATTAAAAATTCACAACTCTGGTTTATGGGATTTTAAATGAATTTGATCTCTCTTTTGGGCAGGGCAAATAAGTGTTTTGTGATGTATTATTTTATATAAAAAAAAGACCATTGTTCTGGCTCATTTAATTTTGCGAGTGAATGATCTAAGATTAACTACAGACTAGTCAGTGCAGTTTAAAAGCTGAAAGCAATTTTCAGCCATAGATGGTAATGCCACATTCAGTCCACAACCGAATGACTCTAAATGACTAAGCTTCGAGGTCTTTGTATATGACCACAGGGCCTGATAAAGCCATAGGAACACAGTAAAAGCACAAAAATAGTTCCAATTTATTTGGTGCCATCACCTTAATGAGATTAATACAGACATGTTCATGTGCCTAATTGGTGATTTTGTTTTAACTAGTAATGAAAGATTAAAACTTCAGGCAACAGGCTGCTTTCTAGAAAGAGGAAATTGGGGGGAGGTAAGGGAGTTTTAATTATAAAAAAGGAAGTCAGTGAAATACACCACTGCAACATTAATAATAATTCTTTTATTTTTTTAAATGAACTGATTCATATGTGTACTCTGCACTGTTCTTTCAGTTTTGTGGAAAAGAGTAATTTTATCAATAGACCCTTAGTCACACAGAAACAAAGATCTTACTTCTGGTGAAAAAAAAAAGTGTTAAAACTGGAATGCCTTCACCCCAGGCTACTGTGGAATTTAGAATAAGCAGCATTTTATTTTAATTTCTTTTTAACCAGTTAGGACAACTGTGTGACCTGTGGTTAGCTGTCCTGCTAAGTTTCATAGTATCCCAGTACACCAAAACATCTTTAGAAAAACTTCACCTCTGACTTTCAATGGGGTTGCTCTCCTCAAAGTTTAGAGGTAACCATTTAAATGCTAGCACCATTAAGCATGCTGCCAAAACACAAACACTCAGCCTAAGTTATTAAAATTTAATTATAAGGGGGCAGCTGAGCCCAGTTTGAATTTTGATTCAGAAAAAAAAAACCTTCCTTAAAAAAAAAAAAAAACAAATGTGAAAACAAAATCAATCAACCAAAGCTACCAGCATCTCTCTATACTGGTCTAGTGAACTATATTTAAATAAAACTAAAGATTTTTTTTTAAATTAGGGTTCAATATGATCACAATCTTCACACTGAAATTCATTTCCAAACCATATTTGATTATTCCTCAATCATAACCATAAAAAGGGCCATTATTTTAGCTCATTGTTGTTGATGGGTTGAGTCCTGTGATGGTATTTAGTTCTTTGCCAATATATTAATTTCATCTTTCAGAACAAATGTAAAAGAAAGAAACCACCTCTTTAGGTTGCCAGCTGCATAAAACAATATGATTGTCATTATTTATTTCCCAAAACTTTGCCCAATGCTAAGAAATCTTTTGGGTTACTCAAAATCCTCTGAAATGCAAGCATTTGGTCTTTGAGGCTCTCTTATGAACCACTTGAAAAGGATTCTGGATGGTGATACTGTGCAGTATGTTACCTTCTCAGAGAATGAAGACAGAAATATATTTTACATTTCTTGTCAGATTGAACTTTAAGACATCCTGACTGCTTTCTCTATAATTTAAACATCACAGCCAAAATGGCAACATGCTTTGTTCAGTTCCAGTTGTGTGGAGTTTTAGTGCTTCATTGATTCAGAGGAAGGCTAAAGCTGGCACAGGGAGCAGGGCGACGGAATCACACTCTCACTGCAGCATGTCAAGCCATTATATCTGGGACCAGAATGTCACCGTGGTCTCAATGGTTCGTCAGCTGAAGGATATGGTTAACAAATGTAAAACCAAACTTCAGAGGAGCTGGTTTTCTGTGCTAAGTGATCTGTATTCCCTCTGAATTTACTTTCCCCTAACCCCGTGAAATTAACAGTACTTTCTGACATTCGACCCCCTGACCTCACACATAATAAGAATTTAAAAAGCACCATGCATGAGTGTGTCTCTGTAATGCAAAACTGGAAAAAATGACCATGTCACAGTTTTATTATACAAAACCTTCTCAATCTCCATTGCATGCTTCATATATGAGTGCTCAGTTTAAAGTTATTATAAAGAAAAACACAATTTTAAGAGTAATAATTCACTGTCCATGACTTTTATAGACAATAAATTGTAGCAAATACATATTGCTACCAAAAAGCTTTGTACTCCATTAATGCAGATATTTACCAAGAAAAGTGTTAAAAATGGTCTGCTGGAAGACTGCTGGTTCAAAGGAAGGGGCTTCCAGGGAGTCGATTGCCAAGAGAGCAAGTGCATGCACAATGCGTAGGTCTCAAGGTTTAAGAGGCAGAAGCAGGAAACTGTTATGTGGAAATGATTTTGTGTTATCAGGCTCAGGGGATGACAGCATACAAGAGTAAGAACAAGGTGCTATGTGGCTTTTTCTTCACTGTGAAGTAAAGATTGGCAGCTGGAAGTAAGGCTTACAGACAGACCTGCACACAGGACCTCTTCACCTAGGACTCATAATCACTACTCAAAGGAAAACGCATTTACGAGGGAAAAGCGGCTGTAGCCATCAGAAGTGTGCTTAAAACACCACTTAAATATCACTTTATACGCTATTACTTGCAAACTGTGGCTTCGTATTAAATTATACTTGCATAGGCTTTTGCTTAGGTGCTGATAATGCTTTTGAGGTTGCATTGGTGAAGAAGAATTTAGGCTGCTTTACAAGATACGTGACCAGAATATTCCATGCAGCTGACAGTGACAGGGTGAAAAATTGCAGAACTGTACTTTCTATCCCCATATAGATTGTAATTTTAATTGTCACTGTGGCCCTTCTGTTTTAATTATGGGACTTCTTTGATATATATGAGGACATCGTATTGAATGAAAATATGGTGCTATAATAGTCTCTTTATAATTAATGACCACATGTAGATCTTGGTGCATAAAAGGGAAGGAATAAATGAACAATTTATTTAACTAGGTTTTGGATTTCTTTCTGTCTTCTAGTGAATATAAAATGATCCCAGGGCTTCTGAGAATGTTTGATGTAAGAACTGCACAGAATATCTAATAAATACCTTATGCTAGATACAAAATATATTATATTTTAAAATGTTCTGCCCACATATGCTAAAATTTATCTATTTATTGTATTATACTTCAATCTGAAGTAAAATGTCCTCTTATTCACTTGAAATTATTTTAACGTGTCTTTTTAAAGAGATTTTTTTTGCTGCTATATAACCAATATTTTTTAGTATAAATGCAGTAAAATTAGACTTTAGGAATAAAATGTGAAGTCTGATTAATCAAGCTGAAAAAAAGTAACATATATACTCTCAACTTTTGCTTTCAAAAGGCATGTGATTTGTGCTGCCTTTTTTCTTCTGAAGGAAGAATAAATGAAGAAAACATTTTTTCTCACTTGTCACTTACTATTACTAAAGAGAAGCCATTTTTCTACATATCAAAAAATAATAGTCTATTCATAGGCAATTTAAAGCCACTGAAAATTGTGAAGAGGAAATGGAAAATGCAGTTAAGGCTTAACATTGTTCTTCAACTATCACATAGCAGTTTTACACTATAGAACTACTCTGACATAAATATGCCAGACTCATATACATTTCAAGAGAGCCAGACCTCTGTGGATTTCTGGAAAGCAGACTTATTTGTCCAGGGTCTGTCACTGTAAAACAGGGAAATGCCCCCTGACAAGCTTCTGCTAATTTTATTGTGGCAAGTAGTCCTGTGCATACATCCTCTCCAGTATAAGTGCAGTTCAATTGCAGAGCACGATGAAATTGGATCGGCAGAGACAGAGACTACCCTGGGGTCAGCTGTGACCATGCCACTTCCATGTGATGTCTAGTTGGGGTGATGGTGTGTAAATAAACGTAGGGAATTGCAAATCTTGTCATGGCCACGCAGAACAGCTCAAGCATTTAAAGATGGTTGCCCGCAAACCTAACTGGAAGGTGGTTGCTGTGTGGGGGCTGAGGAAATCCTCAATTCCTTGCCGATGCCTTCTTGACATCTCTGAAAGTACTGACCCGGTGTTATGTTGCTGAAGGGATTAATCACTAAACTGTTTTTCATCTTTCTGGAAAGTAAAGAAACAAACTAGTCATGTTTGAATATTGTGCTTTTAAAGCTCGGATGCTAATACCAGAGACAGTTTTTATTTATAATTGTCCTGGCTTGATTTATTTGGTTTTTTTAATGAGGTGAAGCATCTTAATGTCCCACTGTTTATTGAATTTCACACATTAAAGTTCTATGAGTTCTTGTCATTATTATGAACTTTCGTAATGTTAGAAAATAAAATATTATAGAATTCACATTTTCTGCTTATGAATCTAATTTTATTTAAATACTACTTATAGTACTCATTAAAATATACTTAGGTTTTTCTACCTTCAACCAATAAGATGTATTTTTACCAGTTTTGCATTTACACATATCTGTGTTTTTTTGTTACTTTTCTCACTTGACAATTACCTTTCATTACAAATTTATAAAATCATTTACATTTTAGCAGTTTAAATGTTTCTGCTGACATTTTGTAACTATTACCCTCTTCTAGAATGGCATATGTTCAGGCAGTTAATAAAAAATTAAATGGAATAGCACTAGACAAGGTGAAGCTTTGTATCAGAGTGTTCTCCACATTTCTGAAAATACCATCTTTGTGTTGCAAACTGTGCAGTAAGGTTAGGGCTGTGCCAATATGTGTATTTGTCACAACTGTCACAAAGACCATGAACTAGCCAATCAAACAGCCCTTAATTAGACAGTTATATTTTGCTTTTTAGAAATTGTCCTAATGTAAAATGGTATCTAAATCCAAGAGAGGTGCTATGAGCTAAGAGGGCAAAGAATGCCAACAGGAAATCATTTTAATTTCTTTGAGGATTTAGTAAATGCTGCATTAGTTCTTAAATACAAAAATGATATATGCAATATAAAAGAATGTATAGCCAGAAAGAGAGACATTGTTTTATTGAAATGTTTTATTTTATTGAAATGTTTTATTTTATTGAAATAAAAATAAATTGAATTGCATATTTCTATCATGTAATGTTTTCACATGAATTTTGAAATTACAAATGAAAAAAAATCCACAAATGAGCATTCAAATAGTGAAGATATCATAGATGGTTTTTAAAATGTTTATATAGGCTTATGAATGTGACATCACTTTATTTGAAAATTCATATTAAATTATTTATTATTGAAACTAAATTACTTATTTTTGTCAGTGATCACTCATGGTTTTATTTTTGTTTGAGAAGCAGATATATAAAACATAACAAACATATCTCAGACAATGAATTCATGTTTCTTCATTCTCAAAGTAAAATTAACACATCACTTTCTTTAAAAAATGATTTTAACTTTTATGTGTATATGTAATTATGAAGTTTTATGGAAAATTAAATAGACACAAATATATCAGCAGATCATGTTTGTACAATTATTTTATCTTTATATTCATTTATGTGTGTGTCTCTTATCTCAGAAAAGCATACAAAATACCCCTTTTAATAAATGTTTTTTCTATCCATTTTATATTTTGAAGAGTGAAAATTTAAATTACATGTATATTTTATGCAATAAATCATCAAAAATCACTTGATAAAGAATGTTTATCAATTTTTTTAATTATTTAAATTAATTTGCCTAAGGATAAAAATGTGATGAATTACATAATCAATATGATTTTTAAAAATTATTAAACTTACTCTAACTTTATGTTTCATGTCATTCTTGGTACTCTGATTTCTTAAAGGTGTTTGTAGCTTTTTGTACCAGAACATAAATACTTTGCATTTCTGGGACCTCAGAATCAGAAGTATCGAACATTTGAACTTATGAAAACTATTATACATCATAAAATTATTTATTAGAAAATTAATATAAGCCAAATCAGAAAGAAGTTGACTTATTTGTATGTTTTTAATGGAAGTTTCATAATTTTGTGAACAAAATAAAAAGTAATTTGGGGTAACTTGCTTGGTTTATCTCATTTTAAATTTTTATTCAATAGGCATATCATAGAAGTTTTAACAGTCATAGCAGATTAACCTTGCCTGTGCTTTTGGAGGCTAGTCATCTGATGAATTTACATGCAATTGGATGAATATGCTATTTGGAGAGAGATTGAGAGTTTATTTGATTAAATCCCTTTCTCCAATACCTTGACCTCTTTCTTGTGAAATAATCAGAACTGTTTAGCAAGAATATTCAGGCATTAATAATGAATTGCTTTTGACTGGTTTCTTCTATATGCAACAAACCATTGCTGGCTCTGTTTTCCTGTTTTCTTTTTCTTTTCTTTTTTTTTTTTGTTTTGTTTTCTTTTACTAAGTAATGTTCTTAATTTAATAAACATTGTGATTAGAAATAGTAAAATAAATTTATCTTTGAGGAGTTTGTTTTATAATTTTCCAGGCAATTTTGCCATTTTTAGTACTAATTGTTATTTTCCTCTTTCTTGTCACCTAAGGATCTTCTCCCCACAATGTATAAATGTGGGATGTGTTGAGAGGAACCAAATGCTTCAATGTGATTTAATAGCAATTACATGATTTCTCCTCACCAGCTGTAAAGATAGTTTTGTGAGTTCTCAGAATACAAATGATCTTAAATAGTGCTATTATTCGTGACTCTTTTATTTAAGTGTTTATATACTTCTCACTCATTGAACGGCCTAAGTTTCTAGAACTTTTCTCAGTTTAATCAGTTCTCACTAATTTTTCTGAGCATTTTTTAGATTATACATCTCAAAATCTTTAGTGTTTAAAGACTTCAGTGATCACCTGGTATAGACTACTCTTAAATGGAAAAAAATTTCTTCAAGGATTTTAAATTAATTTCCCATAAATATAGTTAGTAGTGACAGATTTAGGTTGTTCTACTCTGGGATAAGACAAGGGAATAAAGGGCAGGAAAGATAGTACAGGAGCTAAGGTTTTTCCTTTGCACATGACAAACTCAGCTTTTTGCCAGATGCTATTTATCCTACCCTCAAACCCCCACTCAACTGCCTGAAACACTGAGCACAGAGCCAGTAGAAAGCCTTGAGCACCTTTAGGTACAGCCCAAACTTCGAGCCAAATAAACTTAATAGGTTAATAAGCAATTTTTATAATTAAAGTAATTGATTTAAAAAAAAGATTGGGATGGAGCAATAGTAACTCAGGTCAGGCACCTGCTCTGCAAGCAGCCCATCTGGTGTTGATCCCCATTACTCACATATGGTTCCCCAAGTCCTGCCAGGAGTAATCCTTCAAAGTAGAGCCAAAAGGAAGTCCTGCATTCTGCTGGGTGTGACCTTCAAAATAACAAATAAATAGTGAAAAAAATAATTTCAATTTTGCCTACTGTCCTCATCTTCTTAAAACATTATTAAAAGGTAATACATTTATATATAAAATTAACTAGGTAATTTAAAGTTATTTTGAAATAATGGAAAAAGTAATTAATACTAATTACAAATGAGTTGAATAGAATTTGTTGCCCTAAAACTTGAGGAGCAGAATATACATCCTTCATGTCTCTCTGTTATAAATGCATTAATCCTAGGCCTCAATCAGAAAGATATTGGTCAATGTTTTAAGGTTATAATACCTTCCAAGTATAACTCCAAATTGAGGTAAGTTAAGGAAATAAAAAATCTTCTAAAGTGCAGAGGGTTCAAATCTAAATGTTTTTGATAGTCTCAAGCGTTGTATTTTGGGGCAGGTGGCATATTTGCCATAACTATGCCCTAGTATACTGTCACCTTTAATAAAGCTACAGTATCTTATCTTTAAACTAAAATAAGCCTCATTATAATTTGTTTCTTAATAACATGGACTTCATTGTAACATGTAAAATGTTTGGCTCTCATGAACTCTATGGAAAAGAGTTTGCATGTAGCAATTATATTGCATTATAAAATACTAAGCTACAAATATCTAATGTAATATCATAACTTAAAATAATAATTCCTCAGCTTTATAAGTATGATACAAACTGGCTTACAATATAACATTGTTCAGTTTTTTTCTGTTGAATAAAACAGAATTGGTTCATTATTTTTTTACATTGATGATATCAAGAGATATTTAATTCTTTAATAGTGAAAAAGGGATTATATTGAGAGGAAGGGATCATTTTGCTTGTTTATAAGCAGATAAAATGTGTATTTCTTGACCAGAACATTAATATATTATATTTGGGACAAGTTCTGAGACTTAAATGATCTGAAAGTGTACCTGTTACAGATATTTATAGATTCATTTTAAAAATTATCTCACTTCAGAAGGAAAACATATTTTAAACATTTATACTCAGAAATATCTGGAAATATATGCAATACAATTAATTTTTGTAGTCATATATAAACATGCCTACTTTCTTTCTTAATTTTTGATGGTTAGCATCCCATCATTATCAAAACTATTTTTAAAGTGATACTTAATTTACATATAAACTTGAAATAAAGTTTTTAGCACACATATTTATTAAAAGTTTCTAATGTGCATAAAATCCATTTAATGAAGGTTATGTACCTATGTTATGATTTAATATAATTCTGTTGGATAATGCAATGTTCTACCACTGAGTATTTTATAATGCATAAAGAGAATGATATTTGCATATTGACCATAATATAGAAATTAAGTCAGTGGTATTCAAACTCCATGCACCTAAGAAAAGATAATATGTTCAATATATAAATAATAGAATTCATCATAAAAATATTTTACTTTAGGTGATATTCAAGTTTAATTCACTTTAGTCCAGGACTCATTTTTTGCTATACACTATTAATGGTCTGCTCTGAAGATTATAATATAGGTGCAGTAAGAAAATAGTGAAAGAGACAACAAATTCTACTTGCAATATCAATAAAAACTTATGAAATATGACACATTTCATAAAATGTTTGAATAGTGATAATGGGGCTAGGACAGCATTCTGTGATAAATAAAAAGCATCAAAGAACAGCATTAAGGCATGAAAGTATTTTATATAACATGTATAAGGATATCAAACCATGTATATTATAAGGATGGGTTCTTTATCAATGTAGCTGAAATTAAAAATGGTGGAGTAGTATGGAAACTGATGATACAAATATTTGGGAACAGTTTGATACATCTTGTATTTTTATTGTTTTTGTTTTGTTTTGCTTTGTTTTGTAAGTAACCACCCACAGAAATACTCAGGGCTTATTCCTTTCTTTGATCAGGATTTACTGAGGGCAGTGTTCAGGGATTCAGATGCAATGCTGAAGACTGAATCTGGCCAGCCACATAAAAGCCAAATACCCTACCTACGGTATTCTCTCTAGTCTCCACATCTCAGTTTTCTGTTTGCATTTGATGCAACATGATTCAAAGTTCTGTACATGTACAGATGTAAAGAACAGAGACCAAAATCAAGTTTGTCCTAAGAAAGTTGTCACTGAATCAATGATAAGAGTTCATAATTTCAGAAATCCACTCTTCATTTTTTAAAGAACATCTTCATTGTGCAAAACAAAACATAATGTTGGATTTTATTGGTAAGTATATTCTCTTATCTGGTAAGTCAAATCTTCATTGAAACTTGACACACTTCCATTTAAGTCTCAGTGTATCCAGGGATTTTTATAGTTGACTACCTTATTATACTTTTTAGTTTGTTTCTCAGATTTTCTGTGCTGTTGTCAAGATGACAATAACTCTTGCTTAATTCACAGTAAAAGAAGATGGGATCTACCTTGGTTTTAAATTGGTTATAAGAAAGGGAGAAACACAATGCCATTACTTTCCAAATCAAATATTGTGAAATATGTTCTTGGCTTAGAATGAATATAAGTAACTAATTATGTGAATGTGTATTAGCATAAAACTCATTGACTAAGCTTTGAAAGAAGGAATAAGGAAGAATAAAGAATCCAACCCTATCTGATGCCTGAATGAAAAACTTACTACTACCAATAAAATTGAAAAAAAATGAGAAAGAAAAACATTTAGAATGTGATTTTTTTATTTAGGATATTACTGGGCATCTGCTAGTCTTCATACATATAGTTTTGGTCACACTGGGGATAGAAGTTGTATAAATCCATATATCTGAAGAGTGAAAATGGTTGATAGTAAATTGTGTCACAGAGATGCTAGATGACAAATATAAATGGAAAGCAAATATAAGGCTGTGTCAATAAGGAAAAGGAGGTCTGGGAAGATAATTAAGCAGTTGGGTGTATTTATAGCTCATAGACAACTAAGATTCAATCTATGGTATAATATGGTCCTTCAATCTGAAAGCTCTGATAGGGTGGCCTGAAAAACCCTCAGCACTGTCGAGCCAGAGCTACATAGCATACATGCATTGAAACATGCATTGAAACACTGGCCTGCACGACTAAGTATTGCTTCCAGGGTTCTTGGTCACATTAAAAAAGGAGAAATGTCAACTCCACCTTGCCTTCCTTTAAGCCGCCAGGATGGTTCATAATTTTAGGTTTTAATTTTTTTCTTTTATGCGGTGTAGGAGGTGCGTCAGACTGGGCCTGGGAGATGTCCTGGCCAGGACGAGGAGCGGGATAGGCTCTCAGAATCCCCTCATCTCGGCTGACCCCCAATTTTGCAAGGGGACCCGAAAGGCAGTCTCTCTGACTGCAGGGCTGGGGTGGAGAGTCAACGCCCCAACATCTATCCCTCCATCCCTAACTTCCGATGCCCAGCACGCCCCACGCCCCGCGGGATGCTTTTTGCGGGGGCAGGGCCGGGAGAGGGAAAGCAAGCGGTGGCCGAGAGGTGGCAGTAAAAAAAAAAAAAAAAAAAAAGGAGAAATGTGAGGAAAAATAAGGAAAGGGAGAAGCAGGTATAAAGTGTAGAAAGAGTAAGGAGTAATGAGAAGGAAAGAGTGAAGAGAAGAAAAAGGGATGAGGATGATGACAAATGAAAAGGGAGGAAAACAAGGGGCAGAAGAAATGAGAAGAGGAAAGAGGGCAAAAAATGAGAAGCAAGGGAGGGAAGAGAGGAGAAGAAGAAAAAGAAGAAAGAGGAGGAGGAGGAGAAGAAAAGAAGAAGAAAAGAAGAAGAAGAAGAAGAAGAAGAAGAAGAAGAAGAAGAAGAAGAAGAAGAAGAAGAAGAAGAAGAAGAAGAAGAAGAAGAAGAAGAAGAAGAAGAAGAAGGAAGAGGAGGCGGAGCAGGAGTGGGAGAAGGAGGAGGGGGAGGAGGAGGAACAGGAGGGGGAGGAGGAGGAGGAGGGGGAGAGGAGGGGAGAGGAGGGGGAGGGGAGAGGAGGGGGAGGCGAAGAAGGGTAGGAGGGGGAGAAGGGGTAGGAGGGGGAGGAGAGGAGAGGAGGAGGAGAAGATGAAGGAGGAGGAGAAAGCGGAGGAGAAGGAGGAAGAAAAGAAGATGAAGAGGAAGATACAGGTTCAAATGAATAAAGCAAAGCATAACTTTCTTAAAAAATCAGAGATTGATGACAGGGGGTGAAAGGGTGGAAAGGGGCACAGAGTTAAGAAATTCAAATTTGTCATGAAATACTATCCAAGGAAAATTGCAAAACTTTGTGTGTTTTATCTTCTTTATCAAAATGGAAACTATCAGTAATAGAGTTAGGGGAAATGATGAAATTATCATTAGTTAGTACAGAGCAGAAAACAGCTGTCTTGTATTCTGCCAACCCCACTTTCATACCTGGAACTACATATTGTCTCTAACTACCTCAAGGAATGATTTCTCAAAAGAGAGATAGGAATAAGCCCTGAACACCACCTGTGTGGCCCATTCTTCTCCCCACAAAAATGAAAAAAAAAAAAAGTCTTGCTAGAATGGACCACAACTCCTAGTTGATTCCTCCACTTCCTGGTTTTTATCCTAAAAATAAAACTTTAAAAATGTGACAAGATTGCATTTATGAAGCCATACTGTCTTATCTTTGTAAAAATTTCTTGTAATAAATTGATGCTGATCTAACAAAATAACCCCAATCCCTCATAAGGTATTCACAAAAGCTATAATATTCTCTATAAATACAGAGCAGAAATTTTATTTTCTTCAATGATTTCTAATGTCATAAAATTTCCATAATTATCAATAAAAAAATTTTATCCCAGAAGAGTACACAGTTACTTAGAACTAACTCTTAATTCTTATAATATGAATTGTTACAAATAAATGCCTATTGCTTAGCTCATTTTATGCTTATGAGTATTTATATAAAAATAATTTTTATGAAGGCCTCTACTCAGTTCTTCTAGAGCAGAAGTTACTTAACATACTTGGCCTATTACCTCTTTTTCAGAAAATTATCACCCAACACTTTCAGAAAATCCTTCTACTTCCTCCATTTTCCCTCTTTTTTTCCTTTGATGAAAAGCCTCAATTTAAAATAGCAGAGTGTCAGATTCCCTCCCCTCAAAACCCAGAGTCTCCATCTTCCACCCCTGATTCCCACCTTCCTATGTATGATCAGTTCTGTAGGCCTATTCTCAAGTTCTGTTGACTTTGACCATTTGTTATTTCCACTATTAAGTTTATGAGAAAGATCATAGTGTATTTATTTATTTTCTTCTAACTGGTTTGACTCAGCATAATAACTTCCAGTTCCTTCCATGTAGAGGCAAATTACACACTATCATTTCTTTTGACCTAAAAGTATTCTATTGTGTGTACACAGATAAATATATGCATATATATCATGATTCCTTTTTTCAGCCTACTGTTTATATACTCTGGTCTATATTTTATATTGAGTATTGTGAGTAACTCTGCAATAAGTACAGGATTACAAATATATTTTTGTTTTTTATTTATTATAATAATTTTTATTTTGACCAAAGTGGATTACATATCTTTCACAATAATATTTTAGGTACAGATTAACATTGAATCAGGGAAATTCCTATCACCAAAGTTGTCCTCCCTCCACCCCATTTCCCAGCTTGCATCCCATATACCACTTCCTTACCCCCCCCCCCCCCCCGTGCTGCTAGTGTAAGTGGTCCCCTTTGTGTCTAGCTTGTTGTAGATTGGTTATCGATTCTTTTGTCTTTGGCTTTTGATTTGGTGTTTAAGTCCAATTACTTTTTGTTACTACTTAGTGCTCATACAACTGTTTGATTTTGGTACCCTCCATTATTTCCCCCTCAATTTGAGAGGCAGAACAAGGTGTTTCAAGTTATGTAGTTCTGTTTGAAGAAAAGAAAAGCAATAAAATGAGGTGAAAATCAAACAAGTCAAAAATGGGCTGAGTCCTTAGGGGCTTTCAACATCAGTTTGAGAGAAGAAAGGGAAAAAGGATGAGAAAGATCACAATAATACAAAAAGAAAAATCAAGCAAAAAATCCAGTGAACACTACAGCAATAAAGACTAGCACCACTAAACAATGATCCAATAAGTTGTATGTACACTGCTATTCATTGTAGCACACAGTATAATAGCTAAGAGCCAAATCAACCTAGATGTCCAATAGATGAGTGGATCAAACATACACACATATATACATACATACAGTGGAATACTACATAGCTATAAGGAGTGATGCAATCATACATGAAGAAATGTACTAGTTTAAATGGGGTTATCAAGAACACTCTAGGCCCAAGAGTATAGTGAGGAGAAGGAAAGAAATTGAATGGAGGAGAAGAAACACAGATATAAAAGGATGGGGATTGGCGCCAAGAGGTCTCAGATTCATTGGTGCTGTTAAGAAAGGACAGAACTGAATATCCAAACCAGAGTCAACAACGATGAAATCATGAGACCCAAACTTGAACAACCAAAATTGAAAATGAGTTTGTTATGCTGGCAGGCTGGGGGTGGTGGGGGTGCGGGTGGCTCTGGGAAAATTGGTAGAGGGAGGTTGATACCAATGGTGGGATTGGTCCTGCAATATTGTATGTCTGAAGCCCAACTATGAGGAACTTTTTAAATCACAATGGTTTAAATAAAAATTTTTGAAAAAGGAAAAAAAAAGACTAGCACCACATAATAACCACATTCCTGAAATAAAAGCAAAACAGCAAAAAAAAAAAAGAAAAAGAAAAAATGAAAATAACCAACAACAAAACCAAAAAATAAAAGAATAAATAAATAAATAAAGATTATTTTGTGCTGCTTTTTTTTTCTGCATAGGCACAGTAAATATTGGGGAAATTAGAAAGGGAATTCCCTTGTCTAAAAGATACAGGGTTTCTCTGTCCTTGAAGTATATTGTCATGGGAATAACTAAGACTCCTCGTAAGTTCATTTACTCTCCCCTAGGTCCTTTTGTGGTGTATGGAAGACTTCTGCTCCATCATGGGTGATAAAATCAGACCTCTGTATCTAGAGATACAAATATATTTTTGAAATAGTATGCTTGAGTCTTTGGGGCAGATGCTAAGAAGAGGAATTTGAGTCATACTGAAGATCCGTTCTTAAATCTTTGAGAAGTCTCCATATTGGTTTTTACTGAGTTTGAATCAGTTGAATCCCCCTTCTTTAAGAAAAGCAAAAAGAGGGGCCGGAGAGATAACATGGAGGTAGGGCGTTTGCCTTGCATGCAGAAGGATGGTGGTTCGAACCCCAGTTCCCATATGGTCCCCTGAGCCTGCCAGGAGCGATTTCTGAATGTAGAACCAGGAGTAACCCCTGAGCATGTCGGGTGTGACCCAAAACCAAAAACAAACAAACAAGAAAAGCAAAAAGAGACTCGAAACTGTGCTTCTACCTCCCACCCATCACTATAATTTTAGAAGGTATGGGCCACTTTGAAAGTCACTGATCTAGAAAAAAGCTTTTGTGAAGAAATAGTGTCATGAAAGTAATATAGAGGTAAAGATTCAGGTAAAACTATATCTTACAATATTGAACAATTTTGTTATTTGTAATTTTTACTGTTAATTTTCTCAGTAAATGGATTGCATCTCATTTGAAATCTCATTTGACGTTTTTAAAATAATATCTTTATTTAAGCACCATGATTACAAACATGTTCGTAGTTGAGTTTCAGTTATAAAAAAAAAAAATTTCATCAGTGCAACCTTCCCACCACCAATGCTCCTCATTTTCCTCCTTTCCACCCCTGGCTGTAATCTAGACATTTGGCTTTCACTCTTATTTGGGGTTGGGAAGTTTTATAATATTTCTCAACTGGAGGTTATATGGTCTTCTGAAGACCTAGGTTTTCACAGGGGTAACAGAAAAAATTGCATAAATGGGGGCATAGCACAAGTCTAAAGGAAACCAGTAAGAAAAGTGCCATAGGAAGGAAGAAAGATCAGAAGTGGGAAATAAGTTAAGAAACACTGTTTAAGAATATAGTTTTCTCTATGTAATAAAATATGAGAATATAGTTTTATTTTATGTAACTCTACTGTGAAAGCCTATGGAAAAAACAGTTTATTAAGTTATAGTCTTCAACAATACTAGAAAAGGTTAATTTAATTTCAAAATATGATAACATTGTTCATAAACTCTTCCTTCAATGACCATCATTTATTTTTTTGTTTTATAATAACATGGAAGCACTCTAAATGTTATAGGACTGGATTTTTTTTGATATTTAATGTAATCAGAAAATAATCATTGGAAAATACAAATGGCCCTATGCATATTAATGTTTAATGTTAGCTTTGCAACCATTTCAATAGTCTTTGAAATGTTGCTAACACTGCAAACCTCTCTACTAGTTGAGTCAATAAAAAGTTTATAGTTAGTATTCACACCATTTTCTACATTAAAGTTAGTCTAAATATTAATGAAAATCGCAACAGAGAATTACATTAATTTCTGACAAGATTATAGACTACAAAAGAAATTTACAATCACTTGTCATAGCCTCGCTAGGCCAATTCAGAATTCAGACACCCTCTGTCTTGTCAGAGGTTTTACCTTAGGCCATATATACCCTTCCCACTTGCCACATTTGCAGTGGGAATCCTTGGAACAGATTTATTAATCTTTCAAAGGATTTTTCATTGCTGTAGTCTATACTGATTACATAAAACATTTGGATCACTTTGAAACTATTAACCATTACTGAGATGAATTTTACCTCATGTTTTTCCATTCTCAATCAGTGGGAGCAAAAGCAGGATAAAAGCAGAGTAAATTCAGAATCCCGTATTTTTGCTCTCCCTTCAAAACAATCCAGTGTATTCATAAACTTTAAACTGGTTATAGAAAAAGCATACTTTTTGTTTCATAAGTACAGATAAAATAAATTATATACTATTTGTAATATTTGAAATTTAATGCATATTTGAATATTTGTGATTAATTTTTGTTTTAAAATTGTATTTATTATTTATTTATTTATTTTGTTATTTTGGGCCACACCTGGTAGTGTTCAGGGGTTATTCCTGGCTCTGTGCTCAGAAATCACTCCTGGAAGGCTTGGTGGACTATCTGGGATGTAGAGAATTGAACCCAGATCATCCAGGCTAACCTACCACTCTGCTATCTCTTTGGCCCCTATTGATTTAATTTAAATCATCTTCATTTTAATATCTATATGGATATATATTCTCCACATGTTCATCAATTGTTAATATATCATATCCAAAAATGCAGCATTTTGATAAATAAAATAAAAAATAAAAAAACTATTTTACTTAGACATTTTTGAGACATGTAAATAAAATGCCATTACTTTTTCTAATTATTTTTAAAATGAACTAAATTATGATTAACATGATTGTGATAAACATGCCTGCTCTTGGTTTGGTTTTTAGTTTTGCTTTTATTATTGTTGTTGTTATTTATTTTGGGGCCACACTGGTGATGCTCAGGGGTTACTTCTGATTATGCGCTCAGGGGACCATATGGGAAGCCAGGGATAGAAACAAGTTCACAAGTGACACAGGAAACATCTGACTTTCTCAGGCTCAAACAACTGGATAATGATAATAAAGACACAAACCTTGTTTCTTCCAATTGACTTGATTACTGGTAAAATAGGATTTTAAGGGGTTCAAAGGGAAAATATTTATTCTCAAAGCAGATCAATTACTGTCTTTTAAAAAATTATTTTAAATATGTAGTGGTTATAGAACTTAAAACTTTGATACACCTGTGAAAGAAACATCAACTTCACATCAGGAAAATGGATATGACATTTTTATGAGTGTTGTATAGTGATCTTGAGAGAGTATTTTCTATTTCATTTGATTCCTTTTATTCAGAATTAGGAGGATTTAGGTAGATGAGTGTTTCAAATAACTAGTATAAAATTTGGCTTATAATATATTTCCTAGTTTTCTTCTAGAGAAAAAATAATTTTCTTTTTTTCTGCAATTATATGTAGGTGAAAACTTAAGGAACACACTATAGATGCCATTTGAACTACATTGAAAGAGAACTCAATATTCACATAACAATTTTTCAATATATTATCTTGTAATGAAAAAAAATAAAAAAAAAGAAAGAACTCTTTGCCCTGGCTCCACAGTGCTTTGACTCTTTTGTCTTTTAGGAATGAGCATTTTATTTGCATGTTTTACTAGGACTGAATGTGAAAGAAGGGGAAAGCATTCCACTGTTTTACAAACAACCACTGCTTTCTATGCCATGTTTTGTGGAAGTTTATTCATGCTTTTGGATAATCAAAGTGGTCAATCAAGTCCACTTGCATTGTGCAATGTTTAAATAAACTAGCAATCCAAGAGAATATAAGTGATAAAACACTTTTGTGTTTTGTTTGTTTGTTTGTTTGTTTTGTTTTGGGATCACATCTGGCAGTGCTCAGGGGTTACTCCTGGCTCTACGCTCACAATCGCTCCTGGCAGTTTGAAGGACCATATTAGATGCCCGGATTCTAACCACTGTCCTTCTGCATGCGAGTCAAATGCCCTACCTCCATGCTATTTCTCCTGCCCCATTTTGTGATTTTTTTTGCTAGGTGTCAGTCATTCCCAGTGACCCTGAGCTTGTCAGTGTCTAGTTGTACTTAGGAACTCAAGCAGTAAAGTGAATCAAAATTATGACCTCACACTTAGTAGCTATGCACTGTCTCCCTATAGTTCTAAACCTTATTTCTTTGGATTTGACTGATTTCTAGTGTATATTTTATTGAAATTGAACTACACTTTTTTTTTCTTTTTAATATACTAGTTGTATCATATCTACTAAAAAAGACTTAGACAATTTTTTGTGGGGGAGTTGCATACACAAAATAGGCTTAGGGCCTATTCCTGGCTCTATGTTTAAACAGTCCTAGTGGGGTTAGTGACACCATGTGGGGTTCAGGGAATTAAACCAAGTTTAGCCTTTTGGCCAAACAGCTCTACCCAGTATACTATTTCTCTAACCCAACTTACAGAACTTTTGAAATGAAAAAAATAAAAATAAATACATTTTTATTTTTCTTTATTTTTTTTCCAGCCACACCTGGTGTTGCTCAGGATTTACTTTTGGCTCTGCATTCAGCAATCACTCCTGGTGGGCACAGGGGACAATAAGGATGCCACAGGTTGAACCTGGGTTGGCTGCTTGCAAGGCAAATGCTCTACCTGCTGTACTATCACTCCAACCATGAGAGTAAATTTTCAAAATGTATATATATATATATATATATGGTGAAGGATCCAGGGAACACCATTTGCCTTATTAAGCCATGAGTTGTAAAGCCTGTAAAGCCTTGTAAAGCCATGAGTTCACTTCAAGTACTGCAATGCATACTGTGTACAAATCTAGTTGCATTACTGTTGGAGTTCCTGGCACCACAGAAAATTAATGTTTAATCTCTGGCTCACCACAAACCAAGTATGTGACCCTCAGTCATCACAACTTCACTAATAATAATAACAACAAAAAGAAGAAAAAGAAGAAATGGTTCACAAGTTCTGCCAATAGAAATTCGTAGAATATTTAAATTTATGGACAGATACGTAATCAGTCTTAACTATAATATCTGTTCTTTATCTCAACTTGCATCTTGTGTCAATTCATGTTGTAAGGCTATATATATATATTATATATATATATATAGACATGCATATATATATAAACAATTCATGTTTTAAATGCTGACAAAACCTTCAAGAAATGTATTTAATATCTATTATGATAGAAGGTTCAGGAAATATGGGACTTACTGACAGCAGCAAAGGCAAATAAAAAAGTGAATAATTTTTATTTAATTCTCATAAAATACTTGCCAAGAATAAAAAAATTGCCTTTAAATGCTTGAATATTTCCCTAAGGTTTTTTTGTTCTATACAGCATTGTAGAAGAATTTAAATTGTATGCTAAATTTAGAAAGCTATGTATTATTATTATGTGATTATCAGCAAAAAGTATTAATGAGACTCAGGGAGATGGCAGATGCTTTAATTGCCTCAAATAGTGTTCTCTTATTATCACTTATTCAAGTTTTAAAACAAGTCAAAAAATCATTGCATGGTTCAAATAACATACTCAATTAACCAATTGAGTATATGCAAGTTAAAATGAAAGTACAGTTTTTCTTTTCTTTTCAATCTCTGGCTATTTTGCATAGTCATTCACCACTTAGGGATGACCATAGATACACTTTGAAGTGTTTAGAGATACTATCAGTTTTTTTTTTTACCATAAACGTGTTTAACTTTTCTTGAAATGGAATAATTCCGAAGTATCTAATCACTACCATTTATGACATTTTAAAATGAGTTGTTTTTAGCCAGCATTTTTTCCTCGTGTTTTATTTTATGTTCATTCATCCAGTTTCACTGTCTAGGTGATGATCATCTATATAATATATGTTAGGAATTTCACTTGAAGGACCATGTATCTTTAAATGTCTTCTTTTTATTCATCCTAGTTCTAACACATGTAATTTCCCCTTTAATTTGACATCATTTAACGGCACATTACACGTCAATGATGTGATCTGTGAATATTTACAATGTTCATGTCATTTTTATTTTCTAATCCAATTTAAGTAGCTCTGCTTTTTATGACATCATGAATTCTTCAGTCTTTTTGGTCTTTTTAGGACTAATTATTCCATTAGTTTCTCTGAACTAGCTCTGTGTTGTCAGTCATTTCTTCCCTTTTGATCATAAGACCTTTGCTGCCCTCCTTTGCATGTACAATCAGTCTGAGGTCTATGCAACTAAGCTAAGAAGCAAGTGCAGAACTCATTCTTGCTTATTGGTATCCATAATTTCTGTTGAGAGGTCACTTTGCAGGTAACTCTATCATCAAACTATAGCTTCTCAAGTTCTTACATACAGAAAGCAAATCTGTATACAATATTAAAAATATTTAATATTTAAGATGTTACATATTAACATTTAATGTACCTTTATTTGTTAAGAAAAATTTTAAGAAAACAACAAGTTTGGGTAAAAAATTAAGAATATAAAAAACAATTTCCACTTGTTGCAATACTAGGTGACACATAGTCTATGCTCATTGTGCCACATGGGTTTTGACAATTAGAGGCATTTTTGAGTCAGTTTTTAAAGCAAACAACTCTGGTCTTCCCTTGTACTTTGCAATGTCTATTCAATTGTATAAAAATGTATAGACGTGATTAATTTTAAACAGCATAAAGGAGAAATAAAATTCAGAGTGATTAAAGCATGATTTTGTTTTCAACTCTCTTGTTTACTTAGGAACTTTTAGCATTATAACATTTTCTCTGTGATGCTAAGGACTGCTGTCTGTTGCTGCCCTCTGTAGTGATCAAGAAGAGAACACAAGATCTGTTTCTTTAAATACAATAAAATTTGATTCTGATTTTTTTTCTGAATATAAAACATAGCACAATTTTAATTCACATATTCTCTGAAAATGAGAGAAATATGAAGTATTTTTGATTCTGAGGTATTCTATAGTACAAAGAATATAACCAAATTTCTTTCTTAAAGTATTTCTAATACAGTTTTTAACAGAAACTAGTCTGGAAAAGAATTGTTACTGCAGTTAATTTAGAAATAAATTAAAATTTAAATGACCAATTTTAAGAATTTTATGTTTAATTTTAAGAATGGACATATACCTACCATTAGAGTTTATCTAAAGTTTAGCTATTAATTATACACATGACTGCTTCATTATCTTTCAAATGATGATAATTGTTTGGTAATAAAATAATTTCCAAATTTTCTAGAACTCATAAGAAATGTAGCTTTTAAAATATAAAATACATTTTATGGCCTAGAGAAATTGTAAGAAATAAAATACTTATGGTTGAAGGCTGACCCTAGTTCAAATCCCTGGCACTATATGTTGTCCCTGAAATACTCCCAGAAGCCACACCTTAGCAGAGAGCCAGGTTGCCCCCAAACATAGCTAGTGTGGTTCCTGAGAATGAAACAAACAAAAACATAAAATGTAAGTCCATTCTAATAGTATGCATTTGTACTTCCTTAATCTATATTTAACAATTAAATATAATATGTTCCTATTTTTTTTTCACTAAAGACCTGCCCTACATTCCATCTTTTTGGATATTATATTAGAAAGTGAAAGGAATGAGCCAGAGTGGTAGCACAGTGGTAAGGCGTTTGCCTTGTACATGGCTGACCCAAGATGGCCACAGGTTTGATCCCCTGGCATCCCATATGGTACCCCAAGCCAGGAGCAATTTCTGAGTGCAGAGCCAAGAGTAACCCCTGAGCGCCGCCGAGTGTGGCCCCCCCAAAACAAACAAACGAACAAAAAGTGAGAGGGATTTTTATTTCAAATCTAGAGAGATAACAAAATATGTCCTCTTGTAAAGAAAGTACTTAGAAGTTAGATAGGCTTTAAGAACTTACATAAATAGCCCAAAATTTACAAAATTGACAACAAAGTGGAGACCCAAATCCTACTATATAAATAATAACTTCTTTGATGAGGTGACTATTAAACTACAGTAAGCTGATCCTCTAGACTGTATAGCAAGTTTCAGAAATCTGAAACTGGTAATTATATATATATGCATATATGGTGCTAAGAAAGTTAGGGTAGGTCACTTCTGTTTGGGTACAGCAAGGACCATTATTTTGAGTTAACGTTGGCAATATTGTGGAGGGTCATGTGGAAAAGAAAATTAAAACTTCTAGGTAAGTTTCTACCATTCAAGTCATATATACAATTAGTACTTTCAAGGTCCTCTTTTTCTTTTTTGGGCCACACCCAGCAGCGCTCATGGGTTACTACTGGCTCTGCCCTCAGAAATCGCTCCTGGCAGGCTCTGGTGACCATATGGGATACTGGGGATCATATCTAGGTTCATCCGGGTCGGCAGCATGAACACAAACACCCTACCTCTTTGGTATAACGTCTGCCCTCAAAGTCCTCTTTTACATTAAGTTGAAGTTTACTGTTTGGTTGACAATACCATAATTCTTCAGTTTCTCTTAGCCTCAGTTTCTCATTTGAAAAATTAGTGAGATATTTGTGAGACTTCTAACTTAGAAATTTATTAAAAATGTATATTCGAGCAGGAGAGATAGCACAGCTGTAGGGAGGGCATTTGCCTTGCGCGCAGCCGATCCAGTACTGACGGTGGTGGTTCGAGTCCAGGCATTCCATTAGTCCCCTATGTCTGCCAGGAGCGATTTCTGAGTGCAGATCAGGAGTAATCCCTGGGCGCCACCGGATGTGACCCAAAAAACAAATAAACAGAAAAAAATGGGTACTTGATAAATTTTAAATGATCCTAAATCTGGTCAGGATGAGACAACTTTGGTCATGAAGGTCATTTTTGAGTTTCCAAAATTACTTGTCATATGTGGATTATTTTTCTACATGTTGTTACAGGAGTCCACTAGGATTGACACATGCTCAGGGGTCCACTCTAGTACAGTATTTTTTATGAGTTTATTGTCATCCTCATACTAAGCTTGATTTATAATTACAATTTCAGTCACTGTTTCTTAATTATAAGTGATTTCTACCTAAGTCTAATACTGATTATAGGAAATCCGTCTATTTTTTATTATTAGTCCTCAATATTAAGACAAAAAATTTTTAAACATCAGTTGTATAATTGATTTTAATGTTTTTAAACTAACTTTGCTCCTGAGACTTTGTGTAGAGATTGAATTAAAGCATCTTAGTGTTTGTAGGGGGAACAACATTTGAGAAAAGCTAATGATTATCCAATGAAATATATATATTTATATATTATATATATTTTTTTCGATTTTTTGGTTGTAGAGAACTCTTTTTTAGTTAAAAAAAAATCAGTTCTATTAACCCACTTCAACCTGACATCAAACAAAGAATGGTTGGGGATGAAATTGGTAAAATTGCTAATTCACTGACTTTATTCCATTGTCTGAATCACCATTTAAAAACAAACATAAAATAGTGTTTTAATAATTAACTATTTTAAGTTGAATAAGTAGAATTTAGAAGTTACTGTTTTTCATAGTACTCATGTTTCAAGTGAACTTTGGGACTGAGGAGTATACATGTGAGGCTTTAAGTCCAATTACCTGGGTCAGAATAGTAAGTCTGAATGATCATTGGAAAAATTCATGCTATTTACCCCTTAAGTTTTTTCTACTTTAGTTGCTATTAATTTCATTTTTTTTTACTATACTTTGTTGGGAACAGGAGTTAAGAAATTGGAGGACACCAAGACCAAACACAGTCATATGAACATTGAGTAGAAATAAAAAATGATCAGACTTAAACACAAAATCCAAAGTCAACTACAACAGGATCGATACCCAATCTACAACAAGCTAGACACAGAACGGACCACTTATACTAACAGCCGGGGGGGGGGGGGGCAAAGAATGGACAATATGGGATGCATGCTGGGAACAGGGGTGGAGGGAGGACAACATTGATGGTGGAAATGCCCCTGATTCAATGTCACTATGTACCTAAAATACTACTGTGAATGATTTGTAATCCACTTTGGTCAAAATAAAAATTATTAATAAAAAAAATTGGTGCATGTAGATCCCTACTAACATTTTAAAGTTTTTGAATAAAAAGAAAAAAAAGACATGTAAATCCATAGTTTAGATATAGTTTCAGAAAACTAAAATTGGGACTGGAGAGATAGCATGGAGGTAGGGCATTTGCCTCTCATGCAGAAGGATGGTGGTTCGAATCCCGGCATACCATATGGTCCCCTCTGCCTGCCAGAGGGCTATTTCTAAGCATAGAGCCAGGAGTAACCCCTGAGTGCTGCCGGGTGTGGCCCCATCCCCCCCCCAAAAAAAAAAGAAGAAAAGGAAAGAAAACTAAAACAAGCAGCCTTTAAAAAATAGTTGACCAGGGCCAGAGTGGTAGCAGATCTGTAGGGCATTTGCCTTGCACATGGCTGACCCAGGATGAACGCAGTTTTAATTCGTGGTATCCCACATGATCCCCTGATCCAGGAGCGATTTCTGAGCACAAAGCCAGGAGTAACACCTGAACGCCACCAGATATGGCCTAAAAAAGAAGTTGAGCACTGAGGTATTTTTTTAGAATATGTATTTATAGTAAGGATATTTATAATGTAAAGGTCATACCATGGTAATGTTAATTAGTAAAATCTGAGATATCTCTTAAAATTGATTGATACAAAAGGGTTTCATTCTACTTAAGGTGAAGTTTGCTTAGCTGTCAGGTTGCTCTTTTCACAAAGCATTCAGCTTTTGAATGGACCACATCTTAGTTTTCTCTTTGCATTTGGTGAAATACATTTCAGCATATTGTGTATGTTTCCTTTTGTTCACTAGACACATAAAAGTTTAGATAGTTTTTAGTTGTCAGACTCCTTGTTGCCTACTTTTTTAGTACCTTTAGTAGTATGCAATTTAATCAGTTTTAACTGTGAGTCAAAAGTACATATTTTATGAATTCTCCTTAAAGGTTTATGTTTTTTTTTCTTTTACTTCTAATATACAAGATTATCATTTTAGGTCTCTAATGATTGTTTCTCAATAGCTTAATACAATTACTAATAGAGAGCTACATGGTCTGAAATGAGCTCTAATATAATTATTTCTATCCCTGAGTTGTGGGTAATTCAATTTTCAGTGCTGATGTACTCAGTTAAACATGTTGAATTTACATACCTATAGTCACAGGTATGTATCCAAAGAGGCTAGATGATATCATAAACAATAATCATTTCATTTTGCTTTTTATTTTTATCTGAAGAATATCTGGCTCCTGATAGCCTTATATGACTTTTCTCTAATTCTTAATATTAATGAAGAAGAAATTTTGTACAAATGATTTAGCTTATAGGTAACTTAAATAAAGCACCAAAAGTAAATTTAAAACTTCAAAGTTTGCATTCTAACATTTTTATCTAAATGTATTTTCTTAAAAACTATACCTTAAAATTACTTTAGACAAGTAATAAGTACTCTTAAAATTGGTAATATGGTATATGGTATAATATATATAATTGATAAGGTGAGTATAATAAATAAATGCTAAACAAATAGTTGAAAATAAATAATAATTATATGCTTTGACCTTGTTAAAGGATTTTTCTTTTGCTCAGTTTAAGAAGACATTTACCTGTTTTATATTACTCTAATTTCAAGACCAAAGAATATTAAAATAGCTTGCCACTAAAAGAAAATTTTGGCTGCTTTGTTTATCACCACTGTTGCTAAACCCTAAGGACTAAAGAAAACATAATGAATTAAGAAGATTACTTATTGGACTTTTACTACAAAAATAAATCTAGACAGTAAAATAATCCAGTGTACTTAAATATCCAAAGGGCTTGGGATATTTTTTCCTCATTCTGCTATAGTGGCTGAAATTTCTATAATTAGAGATATTCCCCTGTGTTCAGGCATTATCATAGTTGTTACCTGGAAGGTTAAGCTGATACTGCACATCAGCTTGGAACACACATGATCTTCTCAAATATGTAGCTCAAACAGTACACTTAAGGGATATAAATTGAATGGGGGAACTCAGTTCATGGATTTTTTTAAATGTTAATTTCGGTGTCATAGACAATATAGGGTTATCTCTGATATAAAAGATAATAATATAATTTGGCTCTTTTAATTCTTAATAAAAGAATCAATAGTAATATAATTTAACCTAAAATAAAATATGTGCTCATTGCATTCGACAAGATCTCCTTATTTGTATATCATTTTCATGACTTCATGTTACTGATCTGTTTTTCACACATTGCTATATTTACCCAATTCTTGAAGAATTGTGTTAGGAAAATGACTATTTTTATGTATGTTACATTAATTATCATTTGTGTTCATGAATAGAATAGACTATTAATATATTATTTAGGTATTTTAATTTAACCAAATAAAATGATATCTGTGCTCTCCTTTAAATTTCCTCATGAATTGTGATTTATAATTTATAAAATGATATGAACAATAGAAATGAAATTTATTATAAACATGTTTCTAGTTTAGTTTTAAATTCATTTTTTCATAAAGAAGCCTCATATTTATAAATCACTTATGTAACTATATTTGAATGACATTCATTAGATATATTAAGTTATTTTCAAATATTAATTTTATAACTTTGGAGTAGTAGCTATGTACAAGCTTAGTACCAGGGTTAGTGAAGGAATGAGATAACTTGAAGATAAAGCATGTTTTTTTCTTTTTTTTAAATCACTTTGATTAAAATACTATTAATACTAAAGTTTTGTTTATACAACATTCTAATGTCATATTCTTCACATTGTCTCAGGGTTTGCTCTCAAATCCTACTTCTTGGAGTTTCTTGTGTTGAAAACTCTTTCAGTTTAAAGAAACACAGTTTATACATAAATATAGTAGTGTATAAATAAATAAAGAAAAGATACTTCTGATCAAGAAGGTTAAGACCACATTTGAAATTAAAATATAGAGCACTAATCATAATGTAGATGACCAATTATTTTTCAAAAACAGTAGTAAAGTTTAGTAGAACGGACAACTTTAAAATTAGTTAAAACAACAAACATACCAATTTCTTTTTGATTCATTTGGTGGGCCACACACAATGTTTTTCTGGGTTTATTCGCAACTTAGTGCATATTAAGCATGCATTCAGTCTATTGAGCTATCTATCTAAACCAGAACATTGATTTTTGTCATAAAAATATGTTAATTTTCTAAGAATTGGGACATAATTTAGACTAAACAGTCTAACATCACAAATAATTATAAATTCATAAATACATCTTCTTCCAGGTAGATGCTTTCCTTCAAAATGCAATCTGCATTTCAATATATATCACAACCTGCTTTATGCTGTGTATGGACATTTTAGGAGAGCATCTCAAAAAATCCTCAGAAGACCAAGAACACCCACTTCAGGCAATCTGAGATTGCTATGGTTGTGGAAGCCTGGTCACCCTAGTAGTGCTTGTATATAGGATTGTAACCAAGAATGCTCAGGAAACCATGAGTTCTGCTGGATAAAATCAGGGTTGGCTGCATGCAAAGTCTTTGACTTAGCCTTTATACTCTCTTTCCTCTCCAATAAACTGCTTTATGTGGTAATAATCTTGGAATGGAATTGCATGTTCGTCATTTATTATTTTATTTAACAAAAGTTTCTAAGAATTGACTACTCTAGGCATTTATTATTCAAGGATACAATGTTATTATAAAAGATATGCAATCGATTTACCAATTAATATTAGATTTTTTGTAGAAGAGATTTAATAGGAAAAAAACAAAGAAAAATAAATCTATTTATATATTTTCCATTTTGTCATTGTTGAAAGTATTACCTATTTGTGTGGCGACTATATTCAATAAACTGAAAGATTAAGGAGATGAAAATAACTTAAATTTTCTGTTTATGAATCAAAAAATAAAAAACATAAATTGTAGCCACTTACGAGTTTATACACTTATGAGTTTATCTTTATAAAGATTCAAGTCTTAGTTTCATAACTAAAAATTTACTTGACTTTGGACAAGAAAATTTTGAGAATTTATTGAAAGCTATTCCCTGATTACTGGCATGGATCTACAAATACCAGGACTCCAGAACAGATAAGGAAAGATCTTTTTTTGTTGTTGTTGTTGCTATTTTTGACCACACCCTGTGATGCTCGGGGTTACTCCTGGCTATGTGCTCAGAAATTGTTCCTGGCTTGGGGAACCATATGGGACGTTGGGGGATCAAACAGCAGTCCGTCCTGGGTCAGTCGTGTGCAAGGCAAATGCCCTACCGTCCTACCACTGCTCCACTGGTCTGGCCCCAAGAAAAATCTCTTTTTGTGTCAACAAAAATTCTTATTATTTGAAAGGAGAAAGTACCAATATATGCAAGTAGAACCTTCAGAAGATTATATTTTAGGACATGTTTTCAGCCAAAAGTACTTTTAGATTTTATAGTCATCTGTCATCCATCCATTCATCTGTCAATTCAGTTATTCAAAATTTATCTATCAATCAGTATTAGGATAATTTTTCTAAATAAAAGATGTAGGTTTTGAGAAACAGTGACAGGGGATTACTTTTTTCATTAAAGAAAAACAAATATTATTTAAAGATTTATGAGTGAGTATATGTCGGTGTCTTTATGTATACCAGACTGAGTTCTTCCATTTGTGTTATTTACTCTCTTTGAATTCTTTCTCTACCTAATCAAATATGTATCAGAGAATCTGTAAATGGGAGAAAGAATACTCTCCAATACTTTACAGTTGTGCTGTATGAATAAAAATTACAGGGAAAATAGGAAACTCTCTACTTAAAATTAGTGTTCAAAACATAGAGTAATTAGGTTTAGAAGAAAACTCAGTTAAAGTTGCTATGTGACTACACTATTAGAATTAAGAGGTAACTGAGATTTCCCAAGTGATAACAGATAATTTGCCATTTAGCCTGTAATGAGGTTTGAAAAAAAAAAAGAGAAGCTCAACAAGATATCAGCAGTAACTAGAAAGGCCTTTCTTAGGAAGTCCACCTAGTGTGCATTTATCCTTTATCCTTATAAAAGAGACAAATTGTCTAATACAATGTACTCTCAATAGTCATTAGTGTCCCCCACAAAGATTTGTATTGACCCTAACCATCTCCACCAATGATTTCCTCCCCATTCTAGAGTTTTCCTAGTTTTGTGCTGAACTATTTTTGTCCTAAGCCATCTGGGTCAGATGTGGTGAGATAGTATAGAGAAATTGAAATCATAGTCTTCATTGTGGTAATAATTGCATTTTCCTTGAAATATTCAGAGAAATATGATGCAATCCTTAAATACATATGCAAATTATGTGCAAATTGTATGCTAATGCATGGGTGGCCCGCCTAACTATTACATATAACTGAATGCAGCCCTTGGGAGAATCTTATTGGAGATCATTGGTCTAATGAAAATTGCTACTGCACGCTAATTATAGTGGCATGTGTGCTGCTGTATTGCCCCTTAGTGGTGAGGGGAATGACAGAGGTTAGTTGAAGTTAGATAGCTGACTGACAGAATGATGTCTGTGATGATTTAATAAATAGCAAAATATCTCTGCTCTCTAAAATGCATCTTTTGTGATTTTTGTCTAAATTAAAATGCATTTTGGATAACTTTTGACAATGTATTCTGGAGAATAGGAGTATAAAACAATGACAAAATACTGAGTTTAATATCTTTTCATTATGTTTTTCAAGAAATTATTTTAATTTCCCACTCACTAACTCAGTAAAAATGTGAAATTTATAGTTATGCTCTGTGTACATATAGAGAAGTCATTCACATTTGCCTTCCAAAAATAAGTTATCTTCTAAAGAATTTTAAATTTTCTTTGAAAGACTAAGTCCAAGTTTTACTATGTTCAAGACCTTGAACAAGTCTCTTAACATCACTGAGTCATCAGATATATAAATATGAACATATAAGAATAGAAATACCTACTTGAATAGGCAAAATATCTGCATGATGTAATATTTCACAGAACTTGAGATATAAAAAGATAAATAGTGATGAACCTGATAGAGTGAAATTATTGATATTTATTTTCACATCTAAATTGCTTCACTAATTTAGACTTATTTTTTAGACTTATTTTTAATTTATCACATTTATATTCCCCAATTAAAGAAAAGTCAATATTTGGAAGGGCCCAGAGTTATATAAACTATAATCGAAGAGTAAAACAAAAAAATTAGTCTCAATTATGATATAGAATACTGAATAAAGTATAATGTGTGATTGTACTTAGAAATTCTAATACCATCAGTTGAGACTTATGATGAAGACATGAAGAGACTGAATTGAGGGGGAAGAGTGAATTACCTTAATTATTCATTAACCTAATTAGCTTAATTAATTTAAGCTGTTTCTCTGCTTGAAAGAAGTACTTTTCTAAACTTGTTCAGAAATCACATTTACCTTCATCAAAGCCAAAATAGACATAAAATGTTTAGATGATACATTATAATAAAGTTCAGATATCAGAGGACTTAGCAGTTTTGATGGTCAGGAAATCATTTCAAGAAAGAATATCTTGATTTCTAAAAGTTATAGATTTTTACTTGCTCTTTTTTGTATCGTGTTAAAAGGTATTATTTCATTCAATAGGAAATTTCAGCAAACTCGAGAGCTTCTTGAGCAGTGGCAAAAGCAGCAATATAGCAATTAATGTGTGTATGTAATGGGGAGATATCGGCTGCATTTTTAACTAGAATATGAAATTGTTTTTAGATTTTGAAGAGTAATTCTGATCGTGTTGTTGTAAATAACCATGGATTCCTTTCTTATATGAAGCATAAATTTGGATGGATAACTACTAAATTTTCCATGGTCTTTTATAGTGAATAAAGGAGTTAAGAAATATCCAGGTGATTTTCTACATTATAAAATAAAAATTTTATAAATAAACATATTTAATTTAAGCCTCAATTTTATAGAAGGGGTCATTTTAACTGAATATTTATGTAGTAAATATTATAACCAATAATGAATACTTAGAGGCTTAACTTTAGCACTGAGCAGTTTTATAACATACAAGGAGAATTCAGAGCATTGCTTAATTAAAACTTGTCCATTATGAATATAATTATCGCAAAAATTGATATTATGAAATTTCCTTCTTACTGTATTTGCTCTATTTGATATTTTTAAAAAACAAAACATAGTAGAGTGTCTATGATAGACACCAAGTTTTACCTAGGTTTAATGTCACATTTTCTCTTACATTGATGACTTAATTACTAAAATGAAGTCACTGTCCTGTTCTTAATGACTTAATTATTTGGAAGCAAATTGATTTCTTCTTTTTATCTCAATAAACTCCTTGCCTCCTGTGTTAAGCAGAAGGATGAAGTATGTTATGAAATAAAATTGAAGGTTTAAAAATGTTTGATCACAGTTTTCTCATAGTACAATATGTGTGAAATCAACAGATACAACACTTTTAGCTTTAGGAAATGCTTGACTCTCTAAAAAGCAAATAATTGAGTGTACCTGTTTTACAGGGTTATGTCTAATCAGTCAACTGTGTAGCTGGGTAGAGTCAAGTGTCATTCATCTGCTTCCCCTGAGATTTGTAGAAACAAGGAAGATCAGGAGAAGACAAAGATATATAACCGTGTTCACCACTGATGTTCATGGTTTATATCTTAATTACCTAAGTTCAGCTATCAGTCAGAAACAAACCTGTAAGATTTAAGCACATATTATAATTTACAATAGAAACAGTGTAATGTTAAGGACAGTTGTGCTAGAATTAGAACCTACAAGTGTATTTAATTTGATTTTTCTAATTATAATTCTAATAGCTTAAATATCTGTCCAGATAAAACAGTTAACCACCTGCATTTAAATGCCACCTGATGCATATATTTTGGAACAGTAACAGATTAGCATAACTTGAGCCTAAATTTTTCTGAAATGTTTTTTATTAATTGGTTTTAAATTAATCTTTACCTGATCTGCAAATGATATTAAAGGGAAGCAATACTTGTGAGAATTGGCTTGACATGGCAGTACCTTTTGTTTTTATTTGGGAGGTCAAATCTGAATAAGGAGATTGTTAACAACCATTTGACTGGCATTTCCATTCTAAAGAGCATCAATGTTGGAATAGTACCTGGGTTAAAAAAATAAATTCAGTTTTCATGGTACTATGTGAAGAAGTTTTGGTGAATATGGACTACACCAAGTGAGCTATATGCAGAATGCCCCCCCCATGCCATATAGAGGTCCATGTACTTGGCACAGATATAACAATTTATTTCTCATTCATGACAAAAAATATCTAACCTTTTGAAAATCTGATGATATAAATCATCCTTCTCTCTTTCACCACACCTTCCCCCCCAAAAAACCTCAAATAGTATGGTGACAATAAGCTCAAAACAGTTAAATTACACTATTTCCTTTTGTTCGAAAATGAACCTATTATTAGCAAATTTCAGAGAAGTGCAAAGATAACTGTATTTTTTTTTTGTGAATGTGAAGTTTTAAAGTTCTTAAAGACTTGAGAAGCTCTGATTCTAACGATAGCAATCTCACTCAACTGGTGTGTGCTGAACATGCTGCTTTTTAAGGAGGAATGGATACTTCAAGCATAAGAGAATAATATGGTAATCTCAAAAAATTTTCTATACTAACTAGAACTATGGACTCAATTTAAGATGGAGATTAATAAGAGTGATATCTTAATTTTTCTATTGTCATTTTTTAAATTGAACTTGATACCAAAAAGAGTAAAATTGAGGCTCAAATTTATTTACTGATGTTACAAACCATTCATTAAAATCGTTTTTGTTTCTTCTTGGGCCACACCCTTTGATGCTCAGGGGTTACTCCTGGTTATGTGCTCAGAAATCGCTCCTGGCTTGGGGGGACCATATGGGACACTGTGGGGGAATCGAATGTGTTCTGTCCTAGATTATAAGGCAAATACCCTACTGCCGTGCTATCGCTCCGGCCCATGATTAAAATCTTTTTAATTAATATGTCATAGTTTCTACTTCTGTAAAATGGAGGGCTTAAACCTTATGATGTTTAAACACAAATATTGTCTACTAGATACAATGTTGTGGAGAGGAAAAACGTGAATTTTAGAGTCTGCAAGACAGAGCTTAATGTTTGACCGCAATTACTGTCTACATGACTATTCAAGATCAACCTCGCCTACCCTCACTTCTTTTTAAATGCAAGTGAGATAAATTGGTGACAGGCTGGGGAACCAAGATTAAAGAATAATAAGTCCTGATTATTAGAAGGTACATCAATGTTTATTTTGTTTCATTATGACTATTTTTGGGAATTCTGAATTCCCAAGCAATATTTAGAGGGGAAATCCTGGAACAAATTAACCAACCTGGATAAGTGGCTCAATGTTAGGTACTGGGAAACAGTTCTGCTCAAGTTCAATAATACTGAGGACCACCAGAGTCACAAATGGCAGTGCTCTGGACCCTGCAGGCTATACATGGTAGTGCTTGGGAAACCATAATGCCAGAGATTAAACTCAGGACAAATCACATGTTTTACATGTAACCCTGACCCTTAGCTTTTTTTCATGATATACATAACTATCTCTACATGACAATAAATTTAACAGAGGGGCAGAAAGGTACCAGGTCTAGTTATGATGGTAAAAAAAAAACTGTATAGATTACGAACATACACATAGCATCATAGCAGATTTTTTTTCTCATAGTAGCAGATAGAATTAAATCTATTCTGAAATTGGAATGTTTAATTGAAGGCTTTTCCTCTGAGTCAGAGGTATAAAGAATTGTCCCCTCTAATAAAAGTATAGATATTTTTGTTGTTTTTTTGCTTGTTACTGCAGTTGCCAATGGTGCAAAGAACTATTGTTGTTAACACTTTGTGGAACTGTGAGGTGGAGCAAGCATCATAGAGTAATTGATAATCTCTCATCAGATATATACTCAGAAAGCTCACTTATTTTTTTTTATCGATTAGCGCTATGTTTCTCAAACCATTTCCAACCATGTTCCCATTTTGGCCTTGTTTACCTTGAAATCTTTTATTTCTATAGTCTCCCTAATCTCATGGTGTGCATCCTCTGAAATATCCATCTGCCTTCCAGTTAAAAAATGCTGGTTCAGACTTATTCCCTTCTTTGGGGGAGAACACTCAAGCTGACTTTTGAAAATGCTGTTATGAAAAATCAAGTTGTAAATTCACAATAGAGGAGGAAATGGCAAGCATGATTTCTGTTGGACAGGAATGACTAAGAAAGGATTTCAACCTCGACTGACTCTAAGGAAAAGGCTACTCAAGCATGACTTGACAGGTGGTGGGATATATCTAAAATAATGGATTGGTCTATATAATTAAATAAGTAAAATAGGTTAATTTGATAAAGGGATATAATGCAAACTTATATAATTACTGTACTATTTGTTTCTGTGATAAATTAAGAATGCTATTTCCTAGCTCTAGTTTAAGCTCTTTTCTTTTTATAATTGCTTTCACATATATTTTGGATGAAATAGGATCATTTGTAATATATTACTATATTGTCTTTTGGCCCAAAATATGTATAATATTTTGATCCACTTAATGTGAATATAATAGTAAATGATGATCTTTCCATATAGTTTCCCAACACTATCTCCCTGGGTAGTTGTCAGCTGGAGACAATCTAGTCTGAAATGGCTAGTAAAATGTTAAAAATATTTGCAAAAACTACTTAAAATTTACTTGGTGGTAAAAGAGAAGGAAAAGTGCATGACAATTTAGATTCAGGCCATTCCTATGTCAAGGAAAAACGATGCTTCTTTTCTCTTTCTAATATTTTTAATTTAGTGAGTAGCATTTTCTTGTTCAGTACTTGCCAATGGCAATCTATGTTTCTTGGCCCATATAAGACTTAGTGATATTAAATTGGTAAGGAAGAATGTCATGACTTCAACTTGAAACAGCAAATTTCTGATAAGTTACTTTTTCTTTTTCTTTTCTTTTTTTTTTTTTTTTTTTTTGCTTTTTGGGCCACACCTGGTGATGCTCAGGGATTACTTCTAACTATGTGCTCAAAAATCGCTCCTGGCTTGGGGGACCATATGGGATGCCAGGGATTGAACCCGGGTCTATCCTGGATCAGCCCCGTGAAAGCAACCACCTTACCACTGCGCTATCACTATGGCCCTTCACAAATTACTTTTTAATGGCATCAATAACCTAGTAAAAGTTGTAATAAATTAGAGGGTATTTGGAAAAAATAAAGTTCCCACTAGGATATGAGTGAACGAGGGATAAGGGATGTACTACCAGTCATACCCCTATTCTGCAGGGAATATTCTTTCTTGGGGTAAAAATCATGAGTCATCAATAGGACTACCTCGATGTTTAAAAATTGTCAGTTAATAAAACTTAACATTCATATAGGTTGTTTACTACATGAGAAATGGTATACTAGCCCTATTTAAATTTATAAAAATTAAAATAGCTCTTCCAATTCAATTGATATTTTAGAACATTTTAAAATCACTTAAAAGATAATGTTTCTGCCATTTGGGATAGCATACTCAATGAAATAATAAAATTCAGTAGAAATATTGAAATCAGTTTGTCCTAACCTCTATTTTATTTAATTGTTGTCAGATGACAAATTCTTCATAGACACCTCCACCTAGTAATATTCTTCTCCAATCAGGTTATTGGATGCTATCACTTCTGTTTACAAATTTCCCAAAACTGATTGTTTTCTTTTTATTCTACTGTTAGTGCCTTAGTTCAGAATCTTTAGCAACTTGCCCTAGTAATTGTCTCTTAACATGTCTTGCTGTTTTCATTTATGTCTCAAGGTTTTATTTTAGTTCTGGTTCCTGTCTTAAGAACGCTTTTGTCTTGTCACAATTCTAGCAGTTTCAGATCTGGAGGAGAAAAGGAAACATGAAAGAAAGCAAATGTATTATTAAGGAAGAGTAGAGTCTGGAAACAGGAAGGAGGTTAAATGCTTCCCTTGTGTTCTTTATTATAAATCACCCTTCTTGTAATCCTAAGAAAATGCTCTAGCACATCAATTATTTTTGAAAATATAATTTTTCAATATATTGAGAAAATTTTTCTTATGTATATTGTGTATTATAAGTTATATATAACACAGATACCATTTATTCATTTTTGAGAACACCAGAAAATTCTCATGGCTTACACCTTGCTTTTTCTCAGAATTACCTCTGTGGTGCTTGAGGGACAATCTGGGATCCCAAGGATTGAACCCAGGTCTACCAAACAAGGCAAGTTTCTTACCCACAATATTGCTGCTCTGGCATACATTTTTTTAAATAAATTAAGATCCTTCTAATTACTTTGTATATTCTTTGTGGTAAAGAAGTCTTGATTGGTTTCAATATATAATGTACAGACTTTGGAACCATAATTTGATTAAGATTATTCCTTCTGCAGCACTTAGTTTTCAGTACTCAGTTTCTGATGCCTATTTTATTGATCTTTTATTGCTTTTTAATTATGCTAAATTTACCACTGTATCAGGATGTTCTCATCTCTCTGGTTATCTTCATTTTAGGTTTTCTCTACCTAAAATATTTCTCATAATAAAACTTAATCAATTACTGTCTAACTCCACTCTACATTTGCTTATTACAATTTTCTCAACATCCTTCAGCTTTGTTTAAAAGATACCTTCTACAAAAGTTTTTGACCTATCGTTAAAGTTAAGTTCTTCTTCCACTAACTCCCGGATGATACTATAAATCTTTGGAGTATATATTTTTTATTTTTTTTATTTAGCACCATGATTACATACATGATTGTAGTTGGGTTTCATTCATAAAAAGAACACCTCCCTTCACAAGTGCAACCTTCACACCACCAATGCCCCCATCTCCCTCCTTCCCTACCCCCTTCCTGTATTTGAGACACGCATTCTACTTCTCACTCATTAACAAAAAGACTATCAACTAAGTGAGAGCAATTTTCCTGTTGTTCATGCTCTCCACTTTATCCTGAACTCTCAAAACAGCAGATACTCAGTAAAATACTTTAGAGTCACTCCCACATTGTATTTTTTATTTATGTTTCACAAGCAAATAATAACTAGTATTGATATATAATAACAAATCTTGATGTAAGTAAACATTCAGAAACATAATTTAAAAATAATAGAATTAATAAATAAATTAATAAAGAAAAGACTGAGTGTAGTGATAAGAAAAATTCAGAAGTACCTCAAAATTATTTCTTTATGAGATTTAAAATTCTGAATAATATTGTTCATTTAATATCTATTAATTTCTTACCACTGGATATAGATCCTAAGAGACTAAAACATAAAATGGCAAGAAACTGCAGATTTTAGTTTGAAGCTAGATCCTTGGGGAAAAAAAAGATTAATACAAAAAAAGTAAAGAATGATGGAGGTAACACAGATGACAGAAAGAAAAGACTCCTACCTCTGTTCAGTACTTCTATTTCAATTATTGCAGGTGAAAATTTTTGCTTTTGCTTTCATTTCTGAAGGAAAGTTATTTTTTAAAGATATCTGTAGCAAGTGGCTCAAAACAAAGACGATATATGCAAGTTCAAGAAAATGAAATCAGTGTTTAATTACTAAATATTCTACCTCTAAAATTAAAGAAAAAAGCTTAAATAATTCAGTTTGATTTGGTCTCATTAGTCTGATTTCCTAGTATTTAGCCTTAATTATGAGATACATAAGCCCTAATTATGTGGTACATATACAGTGCACTCTCTAAAGTTAAAGATCAGAACGGATACTGACTTAAATGATAAAATATGTTAAATTATTAATGATAATTAATCTTACAAAATAGGCATAATTAGTTTAAGTATGTTAGATACTATTCTTAATAACATTAAAATATTACACAGTTTGAACATTTTCAAAATAATTTATTGGGAAGAAAGACTACACAAGCAATGTTTTTACTCAGGAGGTTCAAGGGATTGCTTGCTTCTGTCAAAACATATATAGCTGTCCTTGTTGAAAAGGTGAGTTTGCCTTAACCCATAAAATGCTGTTTCCTAAACACATGGAAATATTGTTTTTTAAATGGTACTGATATTTAGAAATCAATGGGAACTATAAGGGTATTTTATCAAAAAGGAAATGTTAAATCAAATACTACAGATAACATTACTCAACTTCAGCTTTCAATTGAATTCTATATTTTCTGTTAGTTGCATCATTTCAAGAAAATGCCCCAAAATAATTTTCTATAGAATTTTTTATGGAATATGGTTCATTTTATTTTATTCTTCAACAAATGGCCTTGCATTGCAGTCTGCTCTTAAACTGATAATGACGGTGTCAACCAAAGACTTCTATTTGAAGTGAACAAAGAAGCAATTGTTGAAAATGTTGGTTGCCATGGTTTTGTTTAATCACATTTTATTATATATTGTGAGTGGTTCTTTACTAACTAGCTCAATGAAACTGTTGCACATTTCACATTGATTAGGTTATCATACAATATATCACATAATATGTTCTTTATGAAATCTTGTTAAAATTTTCCTATTTGAAGTTAAATTTCAAATAATAATTGGTGGTTTTGAATCTTAAAAAAATACTGATGAACATTGTAATCTGTGTAAATGCTATGCCTTAGTTTTTTTTTGGGGGGTGCAAAAATAAAGTCATACTCATTCATTATGAGTAAGTATTTAGGCACATATGTTTCTTATTTTTTTATTTTTCTTTTTGTTTTGGGGCCACACCTGGTGATGCTCAGGGGTTACTCCTGGCTCAGAAATAGCTCCTGGCTTTAGAACCATATGGGAGGACAGGATCGAACTGAAGACAGTCTTGGGTCAGCCTCATGAAAGGCAAACGCTCTATAATGTTTCTTTATTCCATTAACTTATATTTTTATTGTCACTCTCTAATTTGCTTGGCCTAGGCTTCTTTTGTTTTCCCAGATTTTTCAAGATTTAATTGTTAGATAATTATATTAGTCCCTTTAAATATTACCTGACTTTATTATCAAAAATTAAGGAATCATAAATAATAGGTCATTATTAACAATTTGATTACTTTCCATTGACCATACTACAATAACATGTCTAATGCACCTGTCAATTTGTTTCATGCTTTTTCAAAGGGAGAAAGATATTATTTGAGTACAAGGGAGTTTAATTCAGAGCAATTATTGAATAGCCATGAATCTGACCTGTGGAAGTACCATGCTTATTAGCAATTATTTATGTTTTACTTATTTGACAATGCAGTGGGAAGGAAGGAAAAAAGCTAGGGCTGTGGCTCAGTGCTACAGCTCATACCTTGCATGAATTTCTCATTCTAGTCTCTAGAAATGACAACACTCAGAGGAAATCTCTATTACATGTGAAATATGAAATCTGGCATGATTCTGTGTACATTAGGAGTAGTTGGCTACCTGAAATGTGGAAGCAGCCAATATCATCTTTAGGGCAATGGTCCTTACCTAACTTGGTGACAGTAAGGTGAGAATTGTTCTGATTCTTGAAAAATTATATAGGCATTTATGGAGGATAATTTTGTCTCTGATACAAAAGTTTTAGTGTCATTCATATGAAATTCTTGTCAAGGTAGCAGGACTATGTTCATATGCATTTATCAAACTCCAAGCAACAGTCTTCAAATAATAAAGTTTACCCAAGCGACAGCAGTGATCAGTATACAAAGTATTTTGGGATGGAGCAATAGCAAAGCACTTAGGGTGATAACATTGCATACAAATGATGAAGGTTTAAGCCTCTCCAGAAATGACCCCTGAGATCAAAGGCATTAATAAGCTCTGAGCACTGCTTGATGTGGCCTACAAATAAACAACAGCAATGTAACATTTCTTTTACCCTATGTTTTTCCCAAGAACAATGAAAATTAATTTATACCAACAATTTCATTTAAAATAGTATCAGAGCACACAATCACAAGAAATAAAACCAGACAGACAGACCAACAGCAGGATCCTCTTTAATTCAGAAAAGCTATTCTCGTCCCCAGGTCAGTGTACTCCAAGGGAAATAGTAGCAGTAGGACAAGGGGACATGGTTTCCATCCTTCCCAACTGGGCTCTACCCAATCACACAGTTTTAAGAAAATATGTCAGGGAAACTGACTGACAGTGGTGCTGATTGGCTTAGAAGAGCTATTTTCTTTCTTTCTTTCTTTCTTTTATTTTGGTCCACACCCAGTGATGCTCAGGGGTTACTCCTGGCTACGTTCAGGGATCACTCCTGGCTATGTGCTCAGAAAACGCTCCTGGTTTGGGGGCCCATCTGGAATGCCGGTCCATCCTCGCGTGCAAGGCAAACGCCTTACCACTGTGCCACCACTACAGCCCCAGAGTATCTATTTTTTTTAACCCAAGGTCAGTGTGCCTTGAGGGAAAGAGAAGCAGAAAAATCATGAGGGTCTACCAGTCACTCCAGCTAGGCTCCTCTCAGTCACATTGTGCCAAGAAATGGAGGCAGAGAAAGACAGGTAATGAATGGAGTTTTCTTTTCTTTTCTTTCTTTCTTTCTTTCTTTCTTTCTTTCTTTCTTTCTTTCTTTCTTTCTTTCTTTCTTTCTTTCTTTCTTTCTTTCTTTCTTTCTTTCTTTCTTTCTTTCTTTCTTTCTTTCTTTCTTTCTTTCTTTCTTTCTTCTTTCTTTCTTTCTTTCTTTCTTTCTTTCTTTCTTTCTTTCTTTCTTTCTTTCTTTCTTTCTTTCTTTCTTTCTTTCTTTCTCTCTCTCTCTCTTTCTTTTTCTTTCTTTCTTTCTTTCTTTCTTTCTTTCTTTCTTTCTCTCTTTCTTTCTTTCTTTCTTTCTTTCTTTCTTTCTTTCTTTCTTTCTTTCTTTTTGTTTTTGGGTCTCACCCGGCAGTGATCAGGGGTTACTCCTGGCTCCATGCTCAGAAATTGCTCCTGGCAAGCACAGGGGACCATATGGGAAGCCCGGATTCGAACCGATGACCATCTGCATGAAAGGCAAACGCCTTACCTCCATGCTATCTCTCTGGCCCCGATGAATGGAGTTTTCTTTAACTCATAAGAACCATTTTCACCCCAGATCAATGCCTTGCTTAGCTTCACATCCACAAATTTCTACTAGTCAAGGAGGCCCACCATAACACATAAAAACCACCATCATACTGAAAAGGTCACAATGAGAAAACAACACAAAACCCCACAGAACTTGGTGAATAAAGATGATAATTCTGTAGAACCAAATGGTATTAGCTACCAGTATAATCTCTCTGATGATGATTTTAGAGAGGAAATGTTGAGGATGTTCAAGGAACTTAAAGAAACCATGGAACAAATAGCTAAACATATTCAAGAAGGTATGAGAGTGAAATTAGAAAACTTTAAATAAAAATAAAATACACTGAAAATACTTGGTAGACAAAATAAAAAACTTACTTGAAGGCCTCACCAGCAGTTAAACAGGTTATGAGAACAGATTCAAAGTTGAGGATGAGCTTCATATCACTTCCAAATAACAGTAAATATGGAAACAATCATATATCTATATTTGCTTTTTAGGTCACACCCAGTGACACTCTCAGGGGTTTCTATGCATTCAGAAATTGGGGGACCATATGGGATGCCGGAGGATCAAACTGTGGTCTGTCCTAGGCTATCGTGTGCAAGGCACATGCCTTACTGCTTGTACCACCACTCTGGCCCCTATATGGAAAACAGTCTTAGAAATAAATAAACAGAAGATGGAAAAATCCTGAAAATGAATGAACATACACAGTAGAATTTTGAAATAAATTAAACAGAAACAACATAAGAAACATTAGGGTCCAGGAAAGCAAGAAAGAAAACTCCTAGGAAAAAGTAGCAAAGACATGATTGTTGATAAGTTCTCAGGGCTGAAGAGTGCATACACCCACATCCTGGAAGCCTAAAGACTACTAGCTAAAAGAGACCTAAATAAAATCACTAACTGAACAAAATACCAAAATCAAAATGTATGAAAAATGTCTTTTCAAGTTTTTGTTTAGTTAAATAACTATGGTTGACATGGTTAATAGTAGAGTTAGGCATTTAATATTTCAAGAACAAGACCTTCACCAATGTCAATTCTATCACTTGTATTCTCATACTCCATTATATCCCAAGTCCACAATCACCTGGCCCATTACAAAGTTTTGTGGTGCAGCTTAGATCTCTCATATTCATTGTTGATTAGTCTGTACTTTGAATGTATAGCTATACCATTCTCCTATATCATCAATATAACAGAATCCTGACATCTGTTCCCTCATTAATTACTTTTCTCATATTCTTCCTGCCTTGATTTTTTTTCCTCATCTCCCCCACTCCTCCCTAAGCTTGGAGTCAAGGGTGTTCTAAGCTTCATCTTTACTACATAACATTTTCTCTCTAGTTATTCTAAATACCACAAATAGGTGAGATTATCTGCATTTGCCTTTCTTCTTCTGGCCTACTTCAATCAACATATCTTTAAATTTCAAACTAGTTGCAGCAATTTGCTTGATTTGTAAGGAAAATGTTTAAGAACAATAATTAATTCTATTTTCCTCAATTAATATTTTAACTCAAGTACACACATATTTAATCCATTATGGAAAACTGTTTGTAGTGTTAATATTTTTAATATTTATTCTTTTCTTTTGAGGACTAATTTTAGTCATTAGTGACTTATTTATCAAACTCTAATTGCATGTTTTTTTTTAAATTTTGTGTAACTGTAAGGACATTGGCATATTGTTTTGAGTTTATGGAAGATCTATTTCAAATCGTACTATGAGCCACCAAGCTACTCTAAAAGGTGTTAGAAGAGAGGTAGCATGTGGTACTGGGCATCAAAACTAGGACCTTGCAATGAGATGCTCTACCAGTTAATTTACAACTTTGGTCCCATGCTTATTTTTTAATCCTTGGGAAACTAATCATTTCATTCTGTATTTTTACATGATTCAGTCTTTAAGCAAAACTTTAAGGACTTTTTTAATTCAATGAAGAAAAATTATAGAGCATCAGAGTGACAACGTATTGAAAGTATTACAGAGGCCAGTTAGATTTCTATAGAACAAAAGCACCAATACACCATAAGCTGCTTCAGAACTAACCCAAGACATTTGGGAAAACTTAGTGCAAATATATACTTGCAAAGTCTCAGTAATCCTTAATCAGCTTCCATTCTGCTAAGCAGGATAGATCCCAGAAACAAGTCCATTATATCCTGCTTTGGATGATGAATGTCTTTGGAATATTAAGCACTAACTTCCATCAGAGTGTAAAGGAAGGAAAGCAGCTTTCTGACTGTAATGATCAGGTAAGTCGTAAGTCTTCAACAAAAAAGTGGCATTTGAGTTAGACCTGACATACTTGTCACAAAGAAAGAAAGAAGAGCATTTTTGTTCTTGTCTTGAATACTGTGTCAAAAGGACAGAACACACTGCTGAAGGGGAGGCTATAAGTAATTAGGCAAGACTGGCTGACGAACTTTGAAACCTATAATAAGAACTTTAAAACTTAGAAAATAATACACATTGACAGAAGAAAATATACCTGATTAGAATATAATTACATTAGAATCAGGGACGATAATTTGGATGGATTTTATTTAGGGTCATCTGAAAGGAAAGATTAAATAAGTCTAATACTTCAGTCAGGACCCTGATATACAGAAAAAAAATAAGAAATGAAGTGATTTATAAAATGTTCCTAAATATGGTTAACTGTTACTAAATTTTCTTTATTAATAAATTTCAAATAAGTTTTTATTATCTATTAGACATTTTTAAATACTTATAAATATTAATTAAAATAATTTATAAAAATGATTACTAAATAATTATAAGTAATGAGAAACTATTTATTTTAGGTTTATGCCCCACAACCAGCCATACTCAGGCTTACTCCTAAGTATTCCTGATGGATTCTGGACTATAAGAGGGCCCGGGGCTAGAACAAATTAGCCCCATGAGAGGCAAGTGCCCTATACTACTATCACTTTGGCCCCTAGAAACAACTCTTAAATGCCTGGATGTTTGTGTTAATATCATATTGAAAACATAAGAATGACTTACTAAATAAATAAGGCATATTTATTTAGAAATGAAGTTTAGAACCATTAATATCACTTACAGAGCTATATGAAATAATTTTATAAATAAAAACCCCTTGAAAATGCTCACTATTCTAATCTTCTAAGACTCATCACAAACTTTAACAAACCTTATTTTTAAAACTTTGGCAATAGCAGTACATTTTCATAACTGAAAAGATTAGTTAAGCTCACTGTATAAACTCACTTAGATATTCAATTAAGGGAAAACCTTTTTCCTGATAACAGAACTACATACCAGTTATTTGGAAACCATATGTATGTGTTTGCTGCCATGGACTTCCTTAGGTTTGTTTTGTTTTTGTTATTTGAAGTGGTATATCTATGGAAAATTCCATTTTGTTTTTTATCATTGAAAAGTCTTTTATAAGAAACCCACTGTGCTAACGTGAGAATTTGCATGTTTTAATTTTTTTCAATAAAAGATCGCTTTTTTAATTTTAAGTTTTTTAAATCTTGTCTTTGTAAAATTTTTAGCCACACCCGACGATGATCAGGGATATACTCCTGGCTCTGCACTCAGGATCTACTCATGGCATGGTTGTGGTATGCCAGAGATAGAACCCAAGTTGGGCATATGTAAGACAAGGGCCCTACCTACTGTACTCTTCCTCCAGCCTCACAAAATTGCTTTTAACCTGAACATCATTTGACCCCTTTTAATTTCTACACTCAATTTCAAAGGGCATCACATTTAGATAAGATAAAGAAGTATCAAACATTATAAAACTACCTTAAAGTTACGAAGAACAAATGATTTGTGTTATTAGATACATATGCTTTAAAAGATACACAGAAAAATGATGCACTCTTTAGGGTACACTGAAAAGAATTCAGAGAATGCATGCAGTCAGAAAATGAAGCTCAGTGTATCTCAAAATAAAATTAATTATTTCAATAAATTAAAAACTAAGACCAAGCTTAAATTTAAGCTATTAATATAAAAAGTTTTCAGATGCCGGAGCGATAACGCAGCGGTAAGGCTTTTGAAGGCATTTGCCTTGCACTCGGCTGATCCAGGACGGACCTCGCGTCCCATATGGTCTCCCAAGCCAGGAGCGATTTCTGAGTTCATTGCCAGGAGTAATCCCTGATCAGGCGTCACCAGGTGTGGCCGCCCCCAAAAATGATAATTTTCAATTTTATTATATATCCCATAAAAAATGAAATATTAGGGGAATCTATTTTCTCCTTTAAAATTAAATATATTTTTGTTATTTTTAAAAGAGTATTTTACACTTAATATTGTCAAATTCTTTTTATAAGTCTGGTCATTCTAGAAGAGTTTTAAATTCATACATTTTAAAACCTGCTTTGGACTTCTTGACAAAACTAGACATGGTAAAATATATTTTTTTTGTTTGTTTGTGGTTTTTGGGTCATACCCGGCAGTGCTCAGGGGTTACTCCTGGCTCTGTGTTCAGAAATCGCTCCTGGCAGGCACTGGGGACCATATGGGATGCTTGGATTCGAACCACAGTCCCTCCTGGATCAGCTGCATGCAAGGCAAATGCCCTATCGCTGAGCTGTCTCTCAGGCCCTGTAAAGTATAATATTTTATTTAGCACAACTACTGCCATATACATTAATACCATTTTTCTCATTTTTAACATTTTTGAAAGTTTCAGCTAGAAACTTGCCTTAATTGTAACTCCCCAGTTCCCCACATGCAACTTTTAAATATTAATTTTATCTCATTACTAGCTTGAATAAGGGTTCCTCCTTCTGGGCTCATTGTCATCATGTCTCATGTATTTCATGTATTCCAAATCTATCTTTCCCTTTACTACTAGAAAGATTTTGTTAACTGAATAATTTTTCAAACTACTATTAGATAAGTAATAATAATACTAATAACTACTATTAAAGTTATGATGTTTATAAGCAAATTTGGTTGTACACCACTTAACGTATTAAAGTTGCTCTTCAGTGTCTGATGATATAAAAACTCAATATTAGCTGCTATACAACATAAATTTTCTCCTCTAACTTTAACAAATTATCTGAATTATATTCACTGGAGGGCCAAAATAGGATCAGATGGCTCAAAGTAGGAAGTATGAAAAGGTGATATGATGGGGCCGGAGAGATAGAATGGAGGTAAGGCATTTGCCTTGCATGCAGAATGATGGAGGTTTGAATCTCGGCATCCCAGATGGTTCCTGCCAGGGTGTGATTTCTGAGCGTAGAGCCAGGAGTGGCCCCTGAGCACTGCTAGGTGTGACCCAAAAAACAAAAAAAAAAAAAGAAAAGAAAAGATGATATGAGAAAAGAAATTACTTAGGAAGATAACCAAGCTGCCTGCGTTTATTTTTTAATTTATCAATATAAACTTATTAGGAATTGTAGTTAGGTATTCGGGCTATACACACAAAGTAGGGCATAACCATTGTCACTAATTTTTTGTTTAACATTAGACATTTTAAAACACAATGAAGCATTATTCAAGATTGTAAAGGATTGTTTTTGAAAGATTTTCAACAGAATAAGCAGCATAACAAAGGTAAGAAACAATCAAGAGCACTTCACTTTTTACAAACTACAGATCATATTTAAGCTAGTCATTCTTTACCACAAAGTGGTATGTGACAATTGTGACATAATAAAGACTGAATCAGAAATGTCTTTGGGGCTAGAATAATATCATAGCGGTAAGACATTTGCTTCACATGCAGCAGACCCGGGAAGGACCCGGGTTCTATCCCCCGTATCCCACATGACCCCCCTGAGCTTGCCAGGAGTGATTTCTGAGCCCAGATCCAGTAGTAGCCCCTGAGGGCAGATGGTTATCACCCCAAACCAAATAATCAACAACAACAAAAATACTCCAGAAATTTATTTAACCATTCAAGCCTGAAAAGTATTTAATGAAATTTGTTTTAGTTAAGTTGGAGTTTATAGATATAAAAATATAAAGCACATCAACATAAATTAACAATGTAAAATTAATATCACTTCTAAAATATACAAACAGGGATGACTTGATATGAACTTTATTTTAAAAGATTCTTCAATTAGAGAAAAATAGAAGAGATACAATTCATGCAGAGAGAATTTGGAAAGTATTGCTACATTCCAAACAGAATATATAAGGAGCTGGAGGAATTAACAAAGTGAACATATTTGAAGATATTTAAGAATCAGAATTGATAACATTTTATGTTTGGACAAGAAACTTAAATTAAAATAATACAGATAAACCAGCTGTAAAGGAAAAATTAAATGAAAAATCCAACTTTGCAATGCATAAACAGCACTGTTCTATGTAAATTTAAAAAAATAAGATGGGGATTGGAGAGATAGCACAGCAGTAGGGCATTTGCCTTGCATGCTGCCAACCCAGGAGCAACCCAGTTCAATTCCTGTTATTTCATATGGTCTCCCAGCCTGCCAGGGGCAATTTCTGAGTGCAGAACCAAGAGTTACCCCTGAGTGCTGCTGGGTGTGGCCCCAAAACCAATCAATCAAATAATTAATAGATAAATAAATAAATTTGAAAATAAATAAAGGCTGAAGATAAGCTATGCATTTTATGTTCACATTATGTTTGTATTTTAATAGATCATAATTATATAAAGTTTCTATGACTGGGGCTAGAGCTATGTAGGGGGAGATACTCTGGTCATGTATATGGCTGACTTTAGTTGGATCCCACACTCCAAATATGGCCCACTAAGATCTTCCTAAAGTGACCTGGATGCAGAACCAGGAGTAAGCCTTGAGCACCACCAGTTGTGGCCCCAAAATTAAAAAAAAATATTTAAAAATTAGATTAAATTTATATAATAAAATATTTATTTTTTTATAATATTGCAAACAAACATAAGATGGAGAAGAATCATTCAGATTTTAGAAATTTTAATGTAAATTACACTGAATTGTTTTGATTTATTTTGCTTTTTGGGGAGAAGACTATTGAGTCACACCAGACAGTGCTAAGGATTTAGTCCTGGCTATGTACTCAGAGATTTCTTTTGGCTCAGGGTCTCAAACTTGGTCAGCTGCATAGAAGGCAAGCACCCTACCCATAGTACTATCATTCCAATGCTAAACTACAGTAGGTTTTTTTTTATATAGATGTATGTATTTTTAGTTATATGACCATAATATTTACATAGATGTATATGACTATGACTTTAAATTAAAACTGTATTATGAATATTAGCTTTGAATACCTTATTATTTCTGCTAAGTACCACTACTTCTATTCTCTACTCCTGTGTTAGTAAATAAAAAAATGATTAAAGAAAGAAAATTAAGTTTGATGGAATAAGATTAGTATTTCCTTTCTAGTTATAAATTTTTTAATTTCAATTTCCTTCTGTGTAGAATTTTAATCACTTAAATGAACAACTTGAGCAATTTTATCCAAACCAGAATGCATATTGTATAATCGTATTTTCTGTTCCATATTTCTTGTGTATTTTGTTAACGATGTAATTTAGTTTTTGGTAACCTGGGAATTAAATGTCCCACCTCTCATTGATAATAAATAGGGGGGGGGGAGTCTCACTTGTACTTAGTTTTAAAAGGTAAGATCCCAAATAAAATATTGAAGCTAAAAAAGTTGATTTTTGAGGAACATGGGTATGCGTGAGAGATGTACAGAATTAATCCAATGGGGAAATCTGAATCATGCCTCAAGGTCCAGGATGCCTGTGAACCAGTCATTGCATAAAGATTCCTTTGTTTTTCATGCGTTTGGCTTCTTAGTGAGGTTATTCTTTTGGCAAATGATCTATCTTAATGTTACACAATGAAGCTTTGTGCATGCAGTGCATCATCAGAGTTCTCTTGTTCTACAATAATGTAAGGAAAAGAATGAGTGCAATCAATATCAAACACTACGTCCCAGAAGAAAAACAGCATTTTTTACATTTGTTACAAACATGAAAAGTACAGTGAAATTTCACTTAATAAGCACTGGAACTTTAGAATCTCAGCATATTTAGAAGATTCTCATTAACTTGTATGTTCATATCATCTATAAGAATATTAAAGGTAACTAATATGCATTAAGTGTTTAATAGGTGCCAGGCATCATATCACATATTTATGCAGACTATCTCATCTTTTCCTTATGACTACTGACAATAGTAAATATAGTTATTATTTTCATTTCCCAAATAGAAGTATAAGGCTTTGTTATGTTAATACTTTATCCATGGTCATTTTCCTAATGCAGAATTTCAATCTAAGACAAATGATTTTATAAAAGATACTTAAACAACCAGGCAAAATTTCTTTCTAAAATTATATAAACTATTGTTGTTCAAGAAATGCTTAATAATATATGATATAGTATTTCATTTCATATTGCATTTTAATTCATTTATTTTGTGAATTAAATTTGTGCATTAGTATGCATTTTATGTGTCTGATGTTTTCAACATTTACAGATTACATTTGAGTTAATTTTTATTATTCATTAATGACTGTAAAATACATTTATGTGCTCCAGGAAACTAATAACACTTTAAAATTTTGTCTCCATTTTTATATATAAGAAATGCTTTATTATTAAATTTATTTAAAGAAAATGCATCACATAGTTGACATAAATGATCATAATACATTTGTTTCAAGATGACCAAAAAGCAAAGTTATTAAAAAAAATAGTAAATAGAAAGAAAATCTAAAAAAAAAAATAGAGGATAAAGGAAAGAAGAAAAAGTTCAGTAGCAAGTATATTTGTGAAAATTATTCTATCACCAACGAACTCCTTAAAGCAATAGCAGATTTAGTAAGCTTTTCTTTTCTTTTTTTTTTTTTAAGGAGAAGAGTTAATGAAATACAGTAAAAGTAGCAATTGTTGCTATTTGCATAGGTCCAGCAAACTATGGGAGAACTAGAAAGGAAAAGCCTTGGTCTAAATACAAGGAGACCTTACCCCTAAAGTATTCTGGCATAAGACCAACTCTGGGCTACAGGCATACAAGGTTGTTCTACCCCTGAGTCATTCTCTGTGGTCCCAGTAAAATTTTTCCTCACAATTGCTGTTGTTGGTGTCAGGTTTTTGTAGATAGAGATCCTGGTTTCTGCGCAGATCCTATATCCAAGTCAGGATGATGTGGAGAGTCCTCTAGTTTAACCTCACCATTAGAGGGCAATGCAGAGAGCCCTGTCCTGAAAGCAGGTTGTTGCTTTCCTAAGTTGTCTGGGTGTTAAAAGAACCCTCTTTGGAATAAGTCAATGCCAGGGCAGCGGTAGGATCTTTTCTGGTAGAGGTTTGCTTCCTGGTGATGTTATTAGACAACCATGGTTGTTTCTGTAGAAGGTATCCATGGTTCAGGGGTGAATGGATAATGCCCGTTCTTCTGAGGCCTAAGTCAAGTCATATGCCAGTGATCAGGGTGTAAGGCCCCACTGCATTACAAAATTTGTGTGTTCCTATCTCTATTAGATAAGAACTTGTTTGCATATGTAATATTTTCCCATTTTAACATGCCTATGCAAAAAATGAACAATGCCACAAGGTATTATGGTGCATATAGGGGCCGAGGAAACAATCCCTGTAATTTGGTTCTAACATGAATTCTAAACAGAGAGACTTTTCTACCAGAATTCCTTATTAAACAGATCACAAAACAAACAAAAAACAGTGGGGAACATTGTCGTTATATAAGGAGATATTCAATAAGGGTTATAATTGTTAAGGGAATACAACTAAAGAAATATGTAAAGGAGATACACATGTCCCTTTTAAGTCTTTAGAAATCAACAGCGGAGGGTGTAAATTCCAGAGGACCACCGTGATCTGTGTATTGGCCTCGTGGAGTCTGAAAAACGGCTCCCAGCAGACTCATATAAGGAAGTGTCCTCAAGCGGGGGACTTCTCAGATATGCAGTCTGGTAGCAAGCAAAGGTCCACAGTGGAAGGAAGTGGAGGAAATGAGGCCACTGAGAGTAAATCAATAGCAACAGAGTATTGGTTTCTTCTCAGGCTGAGAGTCTATCTTTTCACTTTGGGAGCTGGTTGGCAGCTGACTGGAGTGGGGAATAATGATCTGTTTTATGAGGAGCCAAGAAATGAGGGTAAAAAGGGTTAAATGTGGAGTAATAGCAGGTGGGGATGAGGGAGTGAAGGACTAGAAACTAGCTTGTAAGGTGGTGAGCAGAGGAGGGAAGGACAGTATACAACATAAGTATTTTATATATTGCAAACGTACATTAAACAGGCATAGGTATGGCGGACCTGTACGCTTATGCACATACATCATCAGAGACTAAGGATCGATCCATGGGTTATAGTTGAAAAGCTGACCCAAATGAAATGGGGAGAATGCTTAAAAAATAAAATAAGATAAGATAAAGCCTGCAAGTCTGATACAAAGGTTTTCCATTTTCTAGGCCAGTTATGCATGGTAAGGGTAGACTATACTTAAGAGACACTTAATGGAATAGATTGTGTATCGGGCTTTTCTAGAAAAAAAAAATCATAGTGTGCATGTCTAGAAAGCTAAGTGAAATGGAAATGAGCACTCATGTGGAGTCAATACCATGAAATAGACATATGTCACAAAGGACATTGGCCAGACATTACTATGGCAAACACATAAACTCATACACTGAGGATAAATACATGGGTTACAGTTGAAAAACTGAGCCAGGTACAGTGAGAAAGGACCCTTTATAAAAGAAAATAGTAAATAAGAAAAGAATATATGGGAGGGAAGAAAAGAATATATATATGTAAAGCTAGTCTGGTGTAACAGTTTACCATTTTCTGACCAATCAGGTTAGTGATGATAAACTTTACTGAAGAAAGGCTACATGGTTGTCTACATTGATCTACATTGATTGTCTATCAAGCATTTTTAAAAACATTCCTAACTTTCAAGTCTAGAAAGTTAAGTGATATGGTAATAGACCTTGCATGAGGAGTTTCCGCCATGAAATATTGTCTAGTGAGTCTTGAGCATATTATTTTCTTTCCTAAAAGCATTCTAAGCTTATGACCCCTATGGTATCCTGTTAAACTATAATTTTTGAAAATGGAGACTGATGGGGAGGAAAGTTGTGAGCGATTTCCCCAAGCCCGACCCTCTTGTGCTGGGGGAGAGGGTGAGGAAGGCCTGAGGTTCCATCTAAAGTCCTCCCCGCACCCACCTTGATGGCCCCCCAGGTTGGAAAAAGAGGTGGGGGGTGTTGTTGGAGCAGAGGCCCCAGAGCCCCATTTAAGCTTGGTTGAAGGCATTCTGTTGGAAGCCTTTCAGATCCCCTTGCCACCGAAGACTTTTGGTTCCCAGAATCTATATATAAGATTTGTGATAAATTTATGGAACATGAGGAAACATTATTTCTTTGAATTCAAAATTGTAAATGATCCTCCAAAATTTAGGACTAGTCAGATGTTTTTTCTCCAGAGAAAATATGAATCACTTTGATAAGTAAAGATAATATTATATATGATCTTTGAATTTTAATACAAAAAATAACAGTTTCAAGAGTTTTAAAGTTTAAGTTAAACATCATCAGGAATTTTATTAAAAAAGTAATTTCTAGGGGTGTCAGACTGACTCAGCCAGTCTTACCTATTTGAAGCTGTGACTTAGATCACTCCCACCAACACACATATCAAATGTGATACAGTGCATTGCAAATTTTTAATACCAGCACCACAAAGAAATGCACAATCTCTGGCACAAAGTACACTGTCAAAGGTGAGAAATATCATGAAATGATCACCAATGCCAAGTGTATGAGCGCCCCAGCCAATAATGGATGACCCTGGCAATTATAATGACAATAAATGAAACAAATAAAAAAAATATATAAGAAAGAGGGAAATTCATTCTTTTTTTTTTTTTTTTTTGGTTTTTGGGCCACACCCGGCGGTGCTCAGGGGTCACTCCTGGCTGTCTGCTCAGAAATAGCTCCTGGCAGGCACGGGGAACCATATGGGACACCGGGATTCGAACCAACCACCTTTGGTCCTGGATCGGCTGCTTGCAAGGCAAACGCCGCTGTGCTATCTCTCCGTGCTATCTTTCATTCTTAAGAAAATAACATCTAGGGTCAAAGCGGTGGTGCAAGGCAGTGCGATCCCACTCCAATATGGTCCCCCAAGCCAGGAGTGATTTCTGAGTGCATAGCCAGGAGTAACCCCTGAGCATCACTAGGTGTGGCCCAAAAAACAAAAAAAGAAAAAAAGAAAAAGGAAAGAAAAATAACATTATGTGATCTTTATCATATTTTACAATAATAATATTCTTATATTGTATGAAAAGTTACAATATTTTTGTAACAAAAGTTAAGATATATTTTCAAATATATTTTCATTAAATATGACAATTTCAAATTAGTTTAATAGATATCTATAAACTGTTCTAAAATTTGGTATTTTATCGTGTGTTGACATATTTTTTTTAATTTTGGGGTCACACCTGGCATTGTTCAGGGGTTACTCCTGGCTCTGTGCTCAGAAATTGCTCCTGGAAGGCACAGGGAACCATATGAGATGCCGGGATTTGAACCACCATCCCTCCTGGATCAACTGCTTGCCAGGCTAACGCCCTACTGCTGTGCTATCTCTCCAGCTCCGTGTATTGACATTTTTAAGCTTTTTAATATTAAAACTAAATTTTGTCCTGTATATGTATGCCTTTTTAGATTTTTTTTTTTGAGTCACTCTCAATGTTCTGGCTCTACTCTCAGAAATTGCTCCTGGCATGGGGGACCATAAGGGATGCCTGGATTCAAATCACCATCAGTCTTGGATTGGCTGCGTGCAAAGTTTTGTACTATCTCTCTAGTCTCACACTTTTAGAATTTAAAAATACTTGTTTTAGTATTTTAGGGAATAGACTATGTACTTAATTTTACAAGAGACTAAGAATCTGCCAGACTGTATATCTACATATTAAAACCTTTTATATCTCCAATAGAAATATGGGATTCAATGATATGACTTCTTAAATATTTGATTTTTTCTTTTTATAATGTTTTTATAATGTTTTCACTTTGCAGCATTGAGAAAAATTTTATTAGATTTTTAATGCAAATTTCTTTTATAATCTTTAATGTAAAAAATACTATGCCTGTAATGTTTAAGGAGTTACATAAGTTTTATGGCTTTAGATTGCCTTGTGTGCTGTTCAGAAATATTATAATATGTTACAATCTGGGGACTTGAGGGACAAAATAATTGTACATGGATTCTGTCTTATTTATCTTAATGTTCTTTGGCTGAAATTTCAAAGTTAAGATATCAGCAAGGGGACTTCTGAGAATTATGTTATGGGTGATTGTCCTTCCACTGTAACTTTACCTTGTCCTCTTTCTTTGCATCCTTGTTCTCATAATTAAAAATTAAAAAATTAAAAAAATAAATAAATCTTGTCAATTAAGCTGTTCTTTTCTAAATGACAAGTATTTGGACCAATTCAAACTTTATTTGTCCTTTACATAGTAGCCCTCTTAATCATTCTTTTTCCTATACCTGCCACATTTTTTGGTGATTAGGGAGTACATCAGATTCTCCATCAATATTTCTGCTTTGGTTCCTGAAACAAAAATACATTAAATAGTAATGAAAAATACTTTCTTTTCTTCAGCATATATTCTCCAGGAAGTTATACTGCCACTTTTAGAATTACTAGTTCCCCATGTATTGGCATAGTTGCCTAAGTTAATTATTAGACCAGTTCTTTTCATCATAACAAAATTAGCAAGAGACTTTATTTTTTTATACTTGAAAGATATCTTGTCCTCTATTTAATTAGTAAAATTCACTAAAATATAGTATTGTTATTTAAAATATTATTTTAGTTAACAAGGAATTTTGGAAAGTAGTAGTATTTTTTTAAAATAAACATATTTTGGGGCCGGAGAGATAGCATGGAGGTAGGGTGTTTTCCTTGCATGCAGAAGGACAGTGGTTTGAATCCCAGCATTCCATATAGTCCCCTGAGCCTGCCAGAAGTGATTTCTGTGCGTAGAACCAAGAGTAACCCCTGAGAGCTGCTGGGTGTGACCCAAAAACCAAAAAAATAAAACAAAATAAAATAAAATAAATACAATTTTCTAAACCACAACAGGTTTTTTTACCCTTGCACTTAAAAATTTAGCAAATTTAAATTTGTTAATAAAAAAAGTGCTTATAAAATTCAAAGCAGTAGGAAACAGGGAGAATGAAATATAGCTTTTTCTTCATTACTTTTTCTCTATTCTTCACTATCCTTTTTTTCCCCTAAGCCTTATAATCAATCTTTCTTATACATGTCTCCAGTAAACAAATGATATATCTCAGTATAATCACATTTGATGTCAGGACTTACTCAACGTCCATCTCAAATGTTCTTGGTACCTGGTACCTGGTAATTTGATCTACACCTTTATCAGTCAAGTTCAGCAGCAAATATTTGACAGACAAAGGCTATATACCTGGGTAGCTTTTGACATATACCATTTACTAGCCAGAATCACAAATCAATGGCGGAAAAAATGAATCCTGCTATAGACATATAGATAGAAATATTGATAGATTTCACATTGAAGACAAACTCACCTCTATATTATAATTTACATATGAAATCTATTTTATGTGTGGAATCTGATGTTCAGATTAAGTTATGGTGAAATTAAAACAGTATGAGAATTACATTGTGTTTTTTTTTTGGGGGGGAGTAGAGTGCAGAGATGTTATGTTTATAAAGGATGAAGCAATCATCTGACTACTAGTAACACTAATGTCTCAAAGTCAAATATTTGCACTTGTTTGGAAAAACTTAAAACATTGAAAACATTTTAAATATTACTATTTTGATATATTTTCTAATCCTACTTCACTAACTGAAAAGTTATTAGATATCTAATTTGTGATTAAATACTTTCAAAATACAGTCTTCTCTCCAGGGCCAGAGAGTTAGTACAGTAGATAAGGTGCTTATCATACGCACAGTTCTGATGCACAACCAGCAATGACCAAGAGTAAGACTTGAGATTCTCCTAGTGTGTCTCCCACAAAGAAAACATCAAAAATTAGTCTTTCTTCAAGACTTCATCTTTCAAATATCTTTTTAAAATAATTGGTTTATTTCTCCCTATTTAACTCGTTATACCCCAGTTCTTAACTCCTTGGGAACCTGAAAGTTTGACACCATAAGGACTTGGAAACAGCAATAACCTGCTTTCAGGGCAGGTTTCCCTGTCTAGCCATTTATGGTAAGACAAATCCAAAAGAAGCTCAGTGAAATTCTGGCTTCGATGTAGTATCAGTAAAAATACAAAATTTCTGATTACAGAAGCCTGACTGTGATAGCCGTAATTGAGGAGAACTTTCCTAAGACTATGAAGAAGAACTTTGGAATTAGATAACTTAGTGTGCCCAAGCCTGTAGTTGGTCTTATGGCAGGATGTTTCAAGGGTAGGGACACCCTGTTTTTAGGCCAATGGTTTTTCCTATTTTCCCCAACGTTTGCTTTGCCAGTGGAAAAATAAAATCCTTCCACCCCTTCTTTATCTTTTAGATAGGGCTCCTGCATTTTTCATGAACCTTGGGACATTAATTACTTTATTTTACCTCATATTTCTGCATTTTTCTATAAAACTAAGAAAAAGAAAAAAAAAAAAAAAACAAAGGATGAGTGCCAGGAGCCAAATGCTCTCAGGTGCATTGGTAGAGATTAAAAAATAAAGGACAAAACTAAATATCCAAGCCAAAGTAAATGACAATAGAATCAAAGTCCCAAATTATAACTATCTAAACTTAAAATGGGCCTGTTACACTAGCAGGCCAGGCAGACAAATGGTGGTTGTATAGGTTGTATGCTGGGAACATTGGTGAAGGGAGGTCGACACTGGTGCTAGAATGGCTCTGATTCACTGTCACTGTATGCTTGAAATTTTACTATGGATTTTGTAAATCACAATGGTTTCAATAAAATGAAGTAAAATAAATTTAAAAATAAAGTAAAATAATTGGTCAAAGAATTTTTAAATTAATATCATTATTTAAGCATCATGATTACAAACATGTTTGTAGTTGGGTTTTAGTTATAAAAAAAGACACCCCCCCCCTTCACCAGTGCAGAGTCCCATCACCAGTGCCCCTATCTTCTTCCTCCCCCACATCCTGGCTGTCTTTGAGACAGGCATTGACTAACTTTTTAAATTTAAAAGAATTAAAACTTTTAATAAAATTTTAACGTATTTATTATGAATTTAATACAATGATTATAATTTGAACTATAAACACAGTAGTAATATATTAATTAACTATATTGTCTGTAAAATATTACTTTGTCCCTTACCCCAAATACAATGGCAAACAGGATATAATGAAGATTATATAAGTATTTAATAAAATAGATGGAAGTTATAGTTTTAATTAGTATATAGGAGAATGATCCTATTTAGTCACAAAAGCTAAAAGACCCAGACACGTAAACAATGCTTACAATGAGTTTTTTCATTAGAAATATCTCATGAAGATCCAATATGACCTGCATAAATACAATAATAACATTGTTTCAAATATTGCTTTAAATATTCTGCTTGCAACTAATTAAAATAAAAATTATAAATTTCTTTCCAATTATTATAAATTAATTATTAATCAAACTTTAAATAAGGATGTAAAGACTTAGAATCTAGTCTGTAAGAATCAATGTCATAAAAATAATTGTCTATTATTTAATTATTCCTTACTAAATAGATGACTTTTGTTTTTCTTCATCAGAATACTGAAATTATGATAATATAAAACAATATGACTCATATTTTATAAAGATTTTGTGTTGTGAATTAAATACATATTTTTATCAATAGATAAATAATTCATTTGATCTCTTTTTATTATATTAATACTATTTCTCATAACATCATTCTATTTTAGTAAACTGATTTAATATTTGATATTTTTCATTTTAGTTAAAAGTGAGAACTATTTAAGTATATATTTTAGTTACATAGGGTTTTAAATTTTATTTTGGTCATTATAAAAGCACTTTTATTTTGTATGGAATCTAAGTCAGTTGGCTGATAAATGTTAATTCAGAAATGGATTTTTTGTATATTTTAAAATGTGTATTCTACATCACAACACTAGTAAAAAAAAAAATCTGTCCCTCTGCCGGACCAGTGTTAGTTTGATGATTATACTAATATTAACTGCTTCACTTGAGTAAGCAAAGAAGAAGTAAAATACCAGTCAGACCAGCTGTTAATTCAGAGTGTTGTACTATGCTTATTAAAAATACCCAAAAGATGTACCTTTGTGGTTCAGTCTTTTGAATTAGAATCAGAATATTAATCATGGCTCAGGCCTAAATTAAACATTGGAAGGCCCCTTAAGAATTTTCACCAAATTTTCTTGGATTTTCTTTATTGGGTCTTTCTGGACTGTGTTTAGCTCTGTAATTGCTTTGCTCCTTTGTTGATAGGTTAAAGCACAATGTGATTTTCTCCATGTCATAATATTTAAGAGGATGGCTCAATGGTCTACTCCTACTTGCAGCATGCAGCTGTGACACCAGTCTATAACAGAATAGTGTTTATAATGTAAAAAAAGTATGAAGAACAATTATATAGCTCAAGGTCCATAGTCATAAAGGGATCTGAATCATTACTGTTTTCTTATCATTTACACTATAAATGGATTATCTGAAATGATCCTTCCAAATACAACTGACTTGCTTTATGTGGATATGCAAATGTAAGAAAAAATAAGAAAAAGTAGCAAGTATGCTCGAAATATACCATTGTTTGATTTTAGAAAATAGTCATGGTTTCTAAAGAATCTATGAGTTTTCTTATATTTCTGGATGCAGTTCCAGAGAAGTGTCTGATTACCAGCAGCATTTGTTTATCCAGCTGTATGAGAACTGTGTCTAGAATATATTGTTGAAGATGAGTTCAATAAGAACTTCCCACACTTGAAAGACTCACCAATTTAAAATTCTGGTCTTTAATAATTTTTAATGCTTATAGGTAGGTATTATTTGACTCAAGGCAAAATGAAGGTCTGGAACAGAATATAAATTTGAGGATGACTTATTATTTCAAGTAAATAATCATAATAATGAAGTGCAGAATGCTGCCAATTCTGGGGTCTTCTTGGAATGGGGATGGTCAGCCTCCTCACTTTCCCATTTCTGTACTGTTTTCAGCTGCTATATCCATATCTCACAGCTGCTGCCATGTAATAGCTAGTCCAGCTTCACAGTTTCACCATTAATCTCAAGAGAGATGCAAGCCGAGTCAAGCCCCTGAAACTTATCGGACCATTCCTATAGATCCTCGAGTTCCAGGAACATTGCAACACCTCCAAATTTCACACCAATTAAATGGGAAAGTAGCAAAGAACTCAACTAAGCTCAATAAACAATAACACAACAATTTTGTAAACCTTCAGACAATGATTTTAATATGTCTATTGTGAGGTATTCACAAATTTCCTTTTACTGAAGTAGTTTCTATAATTTCATTGGTCATTTTATTATAACAAGCAATATAAAACAGATGATTTTGTGCCTGCTAAGGAGGAAGATATGGAATGTAGTGAACTGGAACACAAGTCGAAGAAAGGTCACACTAGTGGTGGGATTGGTATTGGAACATTAAATGACAAAAACAATTGTATTGTGAACAACTTTGTAAAGCAGAGCGTTTAAATAAAGTATAGAAAAATAATTCAGGGGTCAGGGAGATAGCTTAAAGGATTGTACCAAATGCCTTGCATTCCTTGTTTCAAATTCATATCCTGCTATCACATGGTTCTCTGAGCACTTTAAGGTGAGCTATTGGTAGTAATTTAACTATTAATAATCTGTTTAAACTAGCAATATGTTTTTATAAAAAAGCATGTGTTATAGCAAAAAAAGCCAAGAATAAAACCTCTGAAAAAGATAGTCAAAAACATTATTGCTGAGATGTTCCCAGAGCTGCAGTTTGCATGCACCCACACCCTGAATGTGAAATTATTACAAGAAAAAAAAGATACCCAAATTAAAAAAAAAAAAGCCAATCCTAGTCACGAAGATCAAAACCTTTAGGCCCAAAGACAGAGATTAGATTTAATGAAAAAACACAACTCACTGAATGCTTCATCATGAATATTTAATCCAATCAGATTCTCCTTGAAGGTTGAAGGAAAGATATACAACTTTATGGATAAATAATATGTCAGGGACTTTACCAATTCAAAACTAACTTTGAAAGAGGAACTAAAGGGGATACATTATGGCAAAACAAACTCCACAGACTCATCAAACTTCTACAAAAACATGCACAAAATTCCATGAGAATAATCTTTATCAGTGCCAATGGACTAAAAACGTCAATTAACAGACACAGAGTGTAAAAATGGGTTATAAAATTGAATCAAACATTTTGATGCCTGCAAGAAACAATGCATGCTTGGAGCTAAAACAAACTCAAAAAAAAACCTTTCTAACAAACAATTCCTTTAAAGATACTGAAGAGACCATACTAATGTTAGACAACATAGACTTCTTGTTTTAAAAGGTTAAAAGAGACAAAGAGGGTCACTTCTTGGTAACAAATATATATGTAAATTGGAGATAAATTTTACTCCTAAACACAAATATACCCAATAAGGGACCAGAAAAATACTTAAAATTGCTTCTAATATAATAAAAGAAAGAAATCAATCACAACAAATAGTCGTTGGAGACTTCAATACTTCAACATCTCTCTGTCTCCTCTTGATATATCAACCAGGCTAAAATTCAATAAGGATATGCTGGATTTTTTGAAAGAAATAGACAGGAGGTTATTGTATGTCATATATATTATATACATAATATATATGTCATCCTCAAAAAGCTGAATACACACATTCTGCAGTGAACATTTTTATGTCAATGGATAATGGAACATTATCCAAGATAGACCATGCTGGGCCACAAAGCATACCTTCATAAAATCAAGAGGATAGAACTTGTTTCAGCTATCTTGTTAGACCATGATGCACTGAAAATAGAAGTGAGTTACAAACAAAAATGGATAAATACCATGGTCACCTATAAATTAAAAAGCACATTACTGAACAACCAGTGAGTCAGAGAGAAAGTCACAAGGAAAATCAAGATTCCTGGAAACAAACAAAAATTGAAACATGAACTAGCAGAATTTATGGGACAGGCTAAAGTGGTATTAAGTGGAAATTTTATACCTTTGCAAACATTCATCAAAAAGAAACAAATAGTCTACATATATAATTTAAGAGTGCACCTTAAAAAAACTAAAAAATTATCAACAAAGTGGGCTACAGCAGGTAGGAGGAAGGAAATAATAAAACTTAGAAAAAAATTAACAAACTGAATCCCTCCCCAATCCAAAATATCAATGACGGTTATAGTTGGTGCTTAAAAATATTTATAAATAATTAGCAAAGACTCACAAAGAGAATTTTTTATTATTACTAATAAAAGAAATCTTTTTTATTCCTAATAAAAGAAATAAAAGAAATGTCACAATAGAAATTACAGAAAATTAAAGGATAATCAGATATTACATTGAGAATTTGTATGCCACACACACAAAAAAAATAACTGAGAAGAAATGAATAAATTATTGGACTCCTATAAACTCCCAAGGTTGAACCAAGATAATATAGAATACCTGTACAGACCTACATTATAGATGATATTAAAATGGTAGTTAAAAGGCTACCCCAAATCAAAAGTTTGAGCATAGATGGATTCTTTACAAAATTGTTTTTGATTTTGAAAGAAACTCTACTTCCAATTCTTCTCAAGTTTATGCATAAAATTGAAAAAAAAAAACAGAAAAAAATAACCCAGAAGAAAACAGTAATTTCTATGAAGCTAATATACCTGTATACCAAAAGTAGAGACACCACAATAAAGAAAATTAAAGGCTGATGTGTTTGATGAATAAATATGCAAGGATAAAAAAAATACTAGCAAATAGAATCCAACAATTTATCAAAAGTTTCATACACCTTGACAAAGTAGGATTGATATGAGTTTCCAAGAATGGTTTTACACAATCAAGTCAACATAAAAAACCTTATTAATGAAAGAAAGAAAAATTATATGGTTATATCAGTAGCATGGCAAGTATATGTATTCTCAATGGGATAAACATATTTCTCTCTAAGATCTGGCACAAGACAAGGTTGCGCACCTTAGCCACTTTTATTTAATATAGTACTGGAAGTACTTGCCATAGCAATAAGGCAAGAACAAAGATACCCAGGGTATCCAGCTAGGAAGTGAAGAACTAAAGCACTCACTATTGTGGATTTATGATACTATACTTAGAAAACATTAAAGATTCTACACACACAAAAATACTTCTAGAAAGAATAGATCTCTAGATTAAAGTGACAGACTACAAAGTTTATTCTCAAAAGTCCATGGTTTTTCTATATAGAAATAAAATCGAAAAAAGACACACTAAAATATCCCATTCACTGTATGAGGGAAATGGAAAGCCTGTTTAGTGTACAGGTGAGGGTCGGGTGGGAAGGAGGGAGATTTGGGACAGTGGTGATGGGAATGTTGCACTGGTGATGGGTGGTGTTCTTTACATGACTGAAACCCAAACACAACTATGTATGTAATCAAGGTGTTTAAATAAAATAAAAAAATATTTTTATCCAAAAAAAAAATAGCCCATTCACAATTGTACCTAAAAATTAAAGTACCTTGGAGTAAACTTAACTAAAGAGGTGCAAGACTTATACAGAAAAAACTACAAAACTTTGATTCAAGAAATAAAATGGGACAAAAAGGAATGGAAACACATACCTAGCTCATGGATTGGTAGGATTAACACGATTAAAATGTCAATACTTCCCAAAGATTGTACAGATTTAATGCACTCTATATAAGGATACATGTGCCATATTTCAAAGAAATAAATCAAAGACTCCAGAATATCATATTTAAAAATAAGCATCCACAAATAACTAAAGAAATTCTTGAGACAAAGAAGATGCGAGATATCACTTTCTTTAATTTTAAACTGTACTAGAAAGTTGTAGTCATTAAAACAGCTTGATATTAGAATAAACACAGACTCTCAGATTAAATGAATAAATTTGAGTACTCTAAGCCTAATCATTAGTTATATAAGCAATTAATCTTTAATAAAAGACAAGAAATATGAAGTTGAGCAAAGAAAGCCTGTTCAACAAGTGGCATTGGGAAAACTGGTTAGATAAATGCAAAAAAAAAAGAGTAAATTAAGACCTCTATTAATGCCATCTACAAATTTCAAATCAAAATGGATTAACAACCTTCATATCATATCTGAAATCATAAGATACATAGAGAAAAGTATAGACATAATACTCCAACATTAAAACTAAAGATCTCTTCAAGGATAAAACACTACTGGCCAAGCAAGTGTAATTAAAGATAAACAAATGACACTACATTAAAATAAGAAACTTTTGCATCTCAAAGGAAATGGTGACTATAATTGACAGACTACCCACAGAATGAAAGAAGCTATTAATCCAATACTCATCTGATAGATATTAATATCTGAGATATAAAGACACTGGTAGAGCCTAGCAAAAAACTTAAGGAAAATAACCTCTAACTGTATCCAAAAATGGAGAGAAGAGATGAACAGACATTTTCTCAAAGAAGAAATACAAATATCCAAAAGACGCATACTCCACATTATTAATTATCAGGGAGATACAAATTAAACAACAAGGAGGTATCATGTCACACCACAAAGACTAACACAACAAATAGAACAAGTGCAACCAGTGCTGGCATGGATGTAAGGAGAATGAGCCTTCCATTCACTGCTGGTAGAAATGTTGATTTATCCAGTCTTTTGGCAAAACAATATGGATATTCATCAAAACTAGAAATAGAGCTTTCATATGACAAGCTATTCCATTTCTATTCCACTAGGAGTTCCATACCCCAAAAAATGTAGAAAAGATCTCTGCATTCCTCTGTTCATTTCAGTACTATTCACAATAGCCAAAATCTGGAAACAACCAATTCCTGAAAACAGATGAGTTGATAAAAAATGATGGTACAGCTACACAATGGAATACTATGCAGTTGTTAAGAAAAAATAATTAATAATATTCTCTTCTACATGGATGTATATGAAGAGATTGTGCTGAGCAGATTGAGTCAGAAGGAGAGGGATAGATATAGAATAATCACACTCATTGTGGGATAAAAATAAATGATAGCATAGTAATAATATCCAGAGATAATAAAGATGAGGGCCGGGAGGCCCAATCCATTGTAAAAAGCTTTTCACAAAGACCAGGCAAGTGCAATTAGGGCAAAGAAGGGACCACTATGACAATGTGGTGTGGCCACAACTCCACCTGAGATATGTACCAGAGAGAATACTCTTTTGGAGCTCATGTTTTCTATTAAAGTATATTTTCTCTTTCTTTCCTAATAATCTCTAAATAAAACTGTTTAATCTCACTATTCATATCCTCCTGAGATTCTTTTCTGTGAAGTAACTAAATAGATCTGAGAAGCATGGTTAAGCCTATTTTACTTTGCTAAAAGAGTAATTCCTTGATCCAGCATGAATTCCATGTAACCACCAGAAATCAGGTGGAAAAGATCATTTCCCACATGAGACAGAACAAGTGAAACCCATGTGTGATTTGAAGATTACCTTGTGGGCCTAGTAAGATGTCCAGTTTATACCAGGCAAGTACCAATCAGAGTTTTATCAGTGCTAGATTTTTTCCAAGCACTTTCTCAAGTGATGAAGGTGGGTAATGGAAATTTGTAGACTATCTTTCTGAGGCCACAACATCTCACTTGAACAATGTGATTATGTAAAATGCTAATATAAAAAAGCTAAATGTAAAAGCATATGTAAAAAGTTAATGTAAAAAGCATATGTAAAAAGACAATATTGACGGCATATCTTATATTTATTTCATATTAAACTGAAAAGGAGATAAAAGTAGATAAAAGTGAAATAAAATACTCATATGTTTACAGTTAGTAAGACTAGAATATAGGTATTATTTGTTACATAATATGTACTATCTTGTATACTTAAAATTGCCTTACAATAAATATAATTTGTGTTTATGAGGGAAGTAGAAAGCCTGTCTAGAGTACAGGCCGGTGTTGGGTGGGAAGGAAGGACACTTGGGGTATTGGTCACAGCAATGTTGCACTGGTGAAGGATTTATATATAAATATATATATATATATATATTTAAAAAATCAAAAAAAAGAAAAGAAAAAAAAATTCTTACCACAGGCTGTGTTCATTACACTGACTGAATAGAAAGAGGAGGTACATTAAATGCACCCCATATACACCTCAACACAGGCCCTTACCCTGGTGTGTATTGTGAATTGGGGGACAAAAAAAATTTGTGTTTAGACATATAAATACAAATTATAAAATATAATTCCCCAAACTATATATTTCAAAGTTATTCTAATAACCATCAATTATGGTAATGCATTTTGTTTAATTATCATTTATTAGTTAGCATATTTTAATTAATTATAATTAAGTGATCAGTGCCCCAAAGATAAAATAGGTTTAGGGGGAAGTGTTGGGCCACACCGTGTAGTTCTCTGGAGTTACTCCTGGCTCTGTGCTCAAAAATCATTCCTGGAGGCTCCAGGAACCATATGGGATGCCAAGAATCGAATCCAGGTCAGTCAAAAGTAGGCTGCCATGCAAGTCAAACCCTCTATCTACTGTGCTATCTCTCCAGCCCAGGTTTTAATTTCTGGAATTTATAAATATGTTGTTATATTGACAAAGTAACTTTTCAAGTTTATTAAATTAAGGATTTTTGAGATGGGGGATTATATGGGATTATTTAGGACCCTAAATAAATTCACAATATTCTTTAAATAAGAGGTAAAGAGGGACCCAGAAAGATAGCACAGAGGTGTTTGCCTTGCAAGCAGCCGATCCAGGACCAAAGGTGGTTGGTTCGAATCCTGGTGTCCCATATGGTCCCCCGTGCCTGCCAGGAGCTATTTCTGAGCAGACAGCCAGGAGTAACCCCTGAGCACCGCCGGGTGTGGCCCAAAAAACAAAAAAAAAAAAAACAAAAAAAAAAAAAAAAGAGGTAAAGAGGCAGTTCAATGTAGAAAGGAAAATAAAAGACAAAGCAGTGAGATGCTATGCTGTCAGTACTTAATTTGGAGAAAAGAACCAAGAATCAATGCGGCAATAATCTAGAAACTGAAAAAGGCATGTGAACAAATTTCTTTAAAGTCTGAAGAGAAGGGGCCAGAGTAGTGGCGCTAGAGGTAAAGCGCATGCCTTGCAAGCGCCAGCCTAGGACGAACCGTGTAACCCCTAAGCGTCACCAGGTGTGGCACAAAAAAAACCCAAAAAGAAAAAAAAGCATGAAAGTAAACGTAGCTCATAAAAAAAAAAACCCTAGATTTTAATCTAAGGAAACTGACTTTGAACTTTTTAATTCAGTTCTAAGAGAATAAATGGTTTTTTTAATGCCAATTTGTGGTAATTTGTTATTATAGTCACAAAAGAGCATTACAATGAGTTTAGCAGTATACACAATGATTGCTTTGTTCAGCTATTTTTACTGTGGTATTGACTACAACTTCCAGGGAAGGAAATATATGTTCTCCTAAATTTTCTGTTCTCCAGCACACTAGTTGTTCTATATTTTCCACTGGACTGAAAAATAGTATTCAAGGAGATCATATGAAGTCATATTGATTAAGAGCTGTCTGAAAAAGAAACAAGAACTGAGAAAACAGTTTGTATTGCTTAAATTCTTGGTTCTCAAGTCCCAATCTTTGATATTTTAGTAGCATGTCATATATTTCATCCTGCCCATATTTTTCTTTAATTTGTAGTATAAAGATTCCCCTAGATGACATAAGACTTTATTAGTAGAGAATCATTTATTCATTAGATCATAACTTTAGGTTTTTAAAAATAAAACCTGAAGTGTAGAGATCTCTAAAAGCATAAAACAAAAGAAACTGTCATTTCACAAGTGAGTAAAAACAGTGCTAATAAAATTGAGATAAAGGTTTTAAAAAAGAGTTGAGCTGGTGAATTTACATTAGTGAAGAGATTATTCGGGACAAAGAAAAATCATATGAAAAGAACTAAAACTTGACAAGCAATAGTATTAAGAAAAGGTCTGGGGGCTGGGTGGTGGCGCTAGATGTAAGGTGCCTGCCTTGCCTGCGCTAGCCTTGGAAGGACCGCTGTTCGATTCCCCGGTGTCCCATATGGTCCCCCAAACCCAGGAGAGCGCATAGCCAGGAGTAACCCCTGAGCCTCACCAGGTGTGGCTCAAAAACCAAAAAAAAACAAAAAAACAAAAAAAAAACCCGAAAAGGTCTGTATGTTCTGAAATAGTATTAAGAGAAAAATATATAAATAATGAAGCTACTATGGGAGAAACAGAATTGTAAATAATTTGCAGCCTTTTTCAAATTTTTTTATTTTATAACGTTATATATAATCATATAACATAAACACATATATGCATATACATATATTATATACTTATGATTAATCATCTAATGTAGTATAGCATAATATAGCATACAGTAATAATATAACATAATATAATACAATTAATATGATATAGTAATTAAGATAATATTTTTATTTTATAATATATCATTCTATATCATATAAGAAAATCCACTGGAAATTCAAGCAGGTAAAAAATTCACTCTAATTTTTGGGGGGGCAGGATGGTAGATGAATGCTAGAGATTGAACCCAGAAGAGGCACATCCAAAGAACTTTTTACCACTGAGTTAATATGTAGGGCTCTGCTCTAATTTTTAATCTATGATGACATTTATAAAAGTTTGAAAAAAACATTTTAGTTATAGGAAGATCATTTAGAAAGCTTTTGAAATTATCTAATGAGACAGAATTTAAAAATTGCACCATAATGTTGCTATTGAAAATAACTCAAAATAAAGTGGTAATAGCCTTTTGATAGAATATTAAAAGAGAAATGTTCATTAATTTTTTTCATTAAAACGAGTTTTCTTATTTAGATAACACTGGAAACACTAGATTTTTTAAATTTGTTTTCTTATTTAGGTAACACTGGAAATGTTCATAAATTTTTCATTTGTTTTCTTATTTAGGTAACACTGGAAATGTTCATGGATTATTTCATTTGTTTTCTTATTTAGAAAACACTAAAAAAATCCATATATTGAGTGACCTAGAATTTATTTAACTGGGACAAATAAGTTTGGCTAATGGTAGGTCTCACAAGAAAATTGGAAGGTAGAAAAAATGATAAGCCAGGGAATCTGGTCTCCATTGCTTTATTCTAAACATCAATTCACTAACAATTATGTTTGTCTATACCATGAAAATATTTAACAGATAGAAACGTGTTCTTCTTTGCTTATTATTAGGGTAATTAAAACCAATGTTGTTCATCTCAGATTTTATTAAAAGAAAGTCAATAGAAAATAAGTGTTCATTTGGTTATAAATAAAATAAATTTTGTTCATTAATGATGGGAAGAATACAAATTAACATAGGTTATATGATATATATATATAAGTTACATAAAATTAAAATTCATTTTCATCAATCTCTCATCTAAGTTTGTATGCACAGACCCAAAAGTTGTAGTTAAAAGTATATATTTATTCTTATTTTTGTTAATCCTGGAGTGATGACTGAATAAAAAAGTGATGTATGTACACACAAAGGAATAAATGCTAGTTAGTCATAAAAATTATGAAGTCCCTGTAAAGCCTGAGTACTGATTCCATTCTTCCAAGAGATGGCACACTGTTTACAATGCCATGTATAAACTTTTGAGGGATCATATACTAAATAAAACATCAGAAGGAGAAAGGCAAATTCCCTATACTTTCACTCACATATGGAATATAAAGAAAATGACCAAACAAAAATTTAAAATTAAAAGCAAACTCTCAGACTCTTCTCAGATTATAGTGGTAACCACAGAAAACAATAGGGCATAAAGATATAGAGGAGGTAATTTGTTGAAATTAGTAGCTGGACAAGTGACAGTGAATATGGGATGATATCTATAGTTACTGAGATAAGAAACTGTACATGTGGGGCTGGAGTGGTGGAGCAAGCAGTAGGCCATTTGCCTTGCATGTGCTAACCTAGAACGGACCACATACCTTGCATGTGCTAACCTAGATCTGGTGTCCTATATGGTCCTCCAAACCAGGGGCGATTTCTGACCGCATAGCCAGAAGTAAACCACCCCCACCGCTGTAACCCCTGAGCTTCACTGGTTGTGGCTGAAAAACAAACAAAAAACAAACAAACAACAAAAAAAACTGTACATGTGAAAACCCTGTGTGGTTTTCCATGGTAACTTTATAAATTAATTTTAAAAACTCTTATAATTAGGTCTTGTTTGTTAATATATTTTATGATAATTTACTTTCATAATTTAATTTACAGATTCAATGAGACAATTGTAATCTAACAATTAAATGACTTCAATTCTTTAAATTGCTATGTTCTGTAGAATGGGATAAAGCACGTTTGGGATGAATGTCTGGAAGTTCATATGTATATAGCACTTAGTTACAGTGTAAACAATGATAATTTATTTTTAAATTAATTATTTTAAGGGGTTAGAGCAATAGCACAGTGGTAGGACATTTGCCTTGCACACTCTGCTGACCCAGGATGGATCACAATTCGATCCCCGGCATCCCATATGGTCCCGCAAACCAGGAGCAATATTTTAGCGCAGAGTCAGGAGTAACCCCTGAGTGTCACCAGGTGTGGCCCAAAAACCAAAACGAATGAATGAATGAATGAATAAATAAATAAATAAATAAATAAATAAATAAATAAATAAATTACTTATTTGAGACGAAGCAATAAGTAATTCAGTGGGTAGAGCACTTACTTTGCACATATAAACTGCTAATCCAGGCTTGATCCCATATGTTTCTCTGAGCTCTGCCAGGAGTAATTCCTGAGCAAAGATGCAGGAATTAGCCCTGGGTAAAGCAGGGTATGGTTCAAAATAAAAAGGAATTTGGAACTGGAATTCACAATGAAAATAAATGGCTAGAGTCTCTGTCTATCTTTAACTTATGATTGGCATTGCTTAAAATTTATAAATTATTTTGGGATGAACTGATAACTTACTGAGCTTTTCTATCCATGAACATGGAATATCTCTCCTTTATTAGTTATTTGTTTTAACTAATAGATTTAACTTTGTTCACAGAGAATTATATATTTAAACTAGCTATACATTTATACTATTTCAATATAATTGAAATATTTAGGAATATTTGAGTTACAATTTTTGAATTTGATATTTTTAATCTAAATTTCAAATTTGAGGGGCTGAATAGATAGTACAGGGAATAGGGAGCTTGCTTTGTGTGCAGCTAACCAACGTTTGATTCCCAGTATCTTATATGATCAACCAAGCCTTGCCAAAGGTAATTCCTGAGATTAGAGTCAGAAATAACTTCTGAGCATTACCGAGTATGACAGAAAAACTAAAATAAATAAATTTCAAATTCTATTTGTTTTATTGCCGATAATAGGAAAATTACTTTTGTATCTATAAATTTTATATCTTTCAATCTTTCCATGACATTAATATTAAGAAGTTTTTATTGACGATTTCAAATTTATTATATTATCACTTATGTCACTTATGAAGAAATTTTAATTTCTCCTTTTCTTTTTACTTTTTGTCTTACAATATCTTACATGTTCAATATGTTTAAGATGAAACTTGAATTTAAGTTCTCCTTATTAATGGAAGAAGACTTTTTCCAAAACATTTGTAAATAAATCTTTGTATATAAATAAATAAATAATAGTTTTATGTAGTAAAGGTGTTCTTAAGCTAAAAATTGCTTCTTATTTATACAAACACCTAACAGCACACTTTTATAAAAATTAACATCCAACATAATTTAGATATAAGAATTAAATCTGGGGCCCGGAGGGATAGCACAGCGGCGTTTACTTTGCAAGCAGCCGATCCAGGACCAAAGGTGGTTGGTTCGAATCCCGGTGTCCCATATAGTCCTCCGTGCCTGCCAGGAGCTATTTCTGAGCAGACAGCCAGGAGTAACCCCTGAGCAATGCCGGGTGTGCCTCCCCACCCCCCCAAAAAAGAATTAAATCTGCTGCTTTAAAACAAGGTAGCCTGAATAACAAAAACATACACGATTCTGAAATAAGAATCATAATTCATAGGATTCTCATAACAAAGTTATTTTAAGTATGTACAAAAATAGGTTAAATAGGTAGAGAATAAATAATTTATTTATAAAATCACACTATCTTGAAAGTTGGAATATGTTTGAATACTTGATTTGAGCAATTGAAAGTGTCCATAACATGTTTTTTTATGTGGCTTAATTAAAGCTAGGGCTTATCAATGGTTAAAACTAATAAGGTTGCAATTGCAGTTCCAGAATATTCCTGGCATGCTGTTGGATCAGGAAGGCAATATTGGAATACATATATAATATTCAGTCCCTTTATTTAGGCACTTCTCAGATGAGTTCAAGAGAACTCTTCCAGTATTTTCGCAAAAATAATTTGTCTTTTGATGGCAAAGGAAGACATATGTTGTCTTAGTGAAATCACAGTATTCAGAGAATTCTGTGAAAAAGAAGAAAATAGTAAATGGAATAACTCAGTGGAATAGGCCAGAATGAAATAGGTTCTCAATTATTAGAAAAAATAAAGAATTTATAATGACCAGAAGAAAACCAGAGATTGAATACTAAAGAAAATCAAATCCTGGTATTATTTAAATAGTAATTTCAGTTGCAAAATTTATGCCAAAAAGAATTCAACTGAATATAAACTCTTTTACAATGTTTAAAAAATTTGGAAAAAAAGAAATGTGAAATATCACCATGAGGGAAATTACAGATTCTTACCGTTTTGTAAAATTTGTCTTAGATAAATTCACTCATAAAAAATTAACTTTTATGATATGTTCCTCTATATTTATTCTATAGTCACAATTTCTACTCATTAGTTCATATTCTTTCAAAGCCACATAGAAGACAACAAGTCTCTACTCATAAGTAATTCCACAAAAACTGAAGACAGTTTTATGTTCTCCAACATGAAACTTAAATTCTTTCACTAGTCTTATCATTACTTGCATTTTAGTTTGTTTATGACAACATCCTGAATATTTCAATTATGTCCATTGAGTCCCCAAAGCTGGTGAAAACTATCATTTCCATATTCCTGTTGCAGTGTTTCTGCAACCTCTATAGGTTGGGACTGTTCGTGCCGCTGTGGGCCTAGCTAAGGGGGCCATGACCCACTACATTCTAATAATGCAACCTAAACTTGAAACTGTTCCTTTATAAGCTTTGCATCAAAATTGAACTTGACTGAATGTTATCTTAAACGTTCAGGGAAAATGGAATAAATACTTATTAGGAACATATGTTTGTGACAAATTTTAGTTTGCCCTCCTCAAGTCTACTATTCCTCTATGCTTAACAATTTAAAAACATATGGTTTCACTTCCGAAGGTCTCCAACTCTAGTTTATTTCTAGATTATTAGAGTATTTTTTCCTATTCTTTTATTAGTTATATTTTTTTATTTAGTTAGTTTTTTACCAAAAGTATGAACATTTTTCAAATAATATCCCCAACTTGAAGATTAATTACAATAATAAAATAACTTATCAAGTTTCTAATATGAATTTTAAAAAAATGCTCCATTATCTTTCCAAGAATGTTTTAACTTTTATGCCTAAACTATTCCTAACATTGTGTTTATAATTCTCTGAAAGTAAACAAAATAAAATACCAGTGCTTTGTTGAAGTAGCACATATAGTTGAAGGAGAAATAAGATAGCTATACGAGAAAGTCTGCAATTTAAGGAGAACTTCAATATTTATTAGAGCTTGTTAACTTGGTACAAAGTTTAATGACCTATCTGTAAGAGGGTATCTTATTTTGTTTGTTTGTTTGTTTATTTGTTTTTGGGCTATACCGGGTGATACTCAGGGATTACTCCTGACTATGCTATGAGAAATCGCTCCTGGCTTGGGGGACCATCTGGCATGCCAGGGATAGAACACAGATCCGTCCTGGGTCAACTGCGTGCAAGGCAAACACCATACTGCTGTCACAGCTATTGCTCCGGCCCCAGTAATAAGGGAACTTTTATTAGAGTTTTAGAAATAGCCACTCGTAAGCCATTAAATATTTTTCAACTTATACACATAGTTCTCAAAATAAATGTACATATGCATTTATCCAGAAAAAAAATTTCAGAACAGATTTTTAAGATGACAAACAAAATAGAGTCCCAAATTACTAACTTGCTTTGATAAACAAATAAGATATTATACAGTCCCACAACTTTGGGTCTTTTTAAATTGGAGTATTTGAAGGAAATATTGGAGCTTCCAAGAAGGATATTTATGAGTGGCAGGTAAACAAATTCTAGATGGCAGGTAGTTCAGAGTTGATTCTTTTGTTATTAGTTTTTTTTCTTTCTTATAAAATATCACTGGAATAACTAACACCAACTGTATGCTTTCTAGCAGTTCAAAAGATTGGAAAACCTAGAGATTAATGATCATTTGTGTTCAAGATAAAGCATAACTTCAAGTAGTCTCCTAGGAAAGCTTCCACTTAGACTTGAATTTAGAGATAAGATGAAGAAATATAGATCCTTTATATCCAAGAACCATAATTCTTTAGAACTAAACAAAATGTTTTCTTTTTATTATTATTTTTATTGTCTTTATTTAAGCATTATGATTAAAAAATTGTTTGTAGTTGGGTTTCAGTCATAAAAAGAACACCCCTTTTCACCAGTGCAACCAGTGCAACCCCTTTTCACCAGTTGCAACATTCCCACCACCTTTGCCCTCCATCTACTTCCTCCCCCACACCCTGCATGTAATCGAGACAGTAAACAAAATATTTTCCTATACAATAGAATATTTTAAAGTGGGGCCCGGAGAGATAGCACAGCGGTGTTTGCCTTGCAAACAGCCGATCCAGGACCAAAGGTGGTTGGTTCGAATCCCAGTGTCCCATATGGTCCCCCGTGCCTGCCAGGAGCTATTTCTGAGCAGATAGCCAGGACTAACCCCTGAGTAACGCCGGGTGTGACCAAAAACAAAAAGCAAAACAAAACAGAATATTTTAAAGTGTCTTTATATATTAAATTTATAAATAAATAAATAAATATTGAAAAAAACAATTTTATAAGAATAAATATTGCTTGAGCTAAATTCACAAATTTTCTAAGAGTGAGACAACAAAATATTATTATGTTTGAATTTATTTGTAAGGATTGCCTTAAAAAGTTTTATTCTTCAAAATATGTAAGATTAAATTTTGGAGAGGGGAGTATTAAATCCTATGGAATGTAATTTTAAAAGCACTTTGATGTATGTTCTGAAAAATAATTAGAAGTAATAGGAACCTTATTCCTTTGTGATATAAAATTAAGTGTTAAATATAATTAGGATGATTGTAAGCACAGTTTTGATTTTTCATAAATGAAACAATTGATACGTTATATATTATATTGTTGCTAGCAATGCTATTGTTTTTTATATTTATGTCTTCCAAATGCTAGTGTGCATAAAATCACAGAGGAATCATGTTAAGATTTTAATTTTTAGTTCTTCAGAAGTAGACTTAAAATTCTGCACTTCTAACAAATCCAGAAATCAATATGCAGGTCATCTCCACACACATTGACTAGTCAAACTTAACAGTTATTCCTCTAATTTTTTAAAATACTACATTTTTTCAATACTCTCACGTTCAAAGTGCATATATTACCAACAATTAAAAGCAAATTGATGAAACAGCTCCATACTGGAACAAATGGTTTACACCTAAAGTGTTATTAAAATGTGCTAAAAGTAAACATGTTTTATTTTGAATGTTTAAATTTTTAATATTCATTGTTTTCAAAAAGCATGATGTAGTTTTAGTATCATAGCTATGGACACTTTATTTCCTTGTGTATATTTTTATATAGTTTGTGAGATCAAAATAATACAGAAAAATTTTATTGTCAATGTTTATCATGTCTGAATAGTTAGGTATCTTCTGGCAGAACTTTAGTTTTTAGAAATAATTTAAAATATTCTCTTTCTGTCAAACTCAATGTTCTTATGTAAAACTGAATAGGATGAACCTAGTTCAAATCTGCAATCAGCACCTATTTTACCTGCTGAGAATTGGCAGAGTTTTGAACCATTCTGTGGCTTGTTTCCTGATGTACAGTAAATTTCTTTTAAAATGAAGGTGTGCTTGCTTTTTGACTTTTTCAAAAAGAACAAAATAAAGAAGCATAACGAACTATAAATTTTAGTGTATTTATAATTCACTGTAAGCTTTTGCTTTCTGTTTTTGTGTGTGTTTTTGTTTTTGTACATTTTCTCGAAACTAGTCTCTGGCAGCAGGATTGGTCTGTTTGACCTTCTGACTCAAACATCTACATCAGTACCTCTAATGCTTTATTTTGTAGAGAAACTTGGAAAAAAGGGAAGGATTGATAGAATGAATGCTTATAAGACACATTTTAGCAGTGTCTGTAGTCATTCACTTATAATTTCATCTTAATTTTTTAATAAAATAATCAATGATGAGCAGTATGGTGCCATAATTTATAAAATTGTTTATCATTTGTCTTATGGGAGATTTTGAATGTAAAAATGCTTTTTTGAAGAAATAGGTAATTATACCAGGTTAATTCCTATTTCTGGGAGTATTACAATTCATCTAAAGTTGAATCTGTAGACCTAACTGACTTGTAGACCTAAGTGGCAATAGGGAGATAATTGCCCAAATTAACAGTGCTAGGATTACCACAAAGAAGATAAAATTGCATTTATCAACAGTGATGTCTCTGTCACTTTTAATTTTAGCTTCAAATTTCAGGTGGGATATATCTCTTCTATTTCAGTTTATTTTCTCAAAGCAGCACAATATGACTGTGGCAGAATGAGAGAGGAATGCGCATGTGTGGCCTCCTCAGCAGGAGCAAGTCCTGCAGAACTAGTGTTAGATGAAGGCCTGCTGAGAAAGGTGTCAGGGAAAGGTCCACTCTGGGGACCTAGGCTGTCACTCAAAGAGCCTAGTAGTAGGTGGCAGTGCTTAGGGGAGGGAGTACATATTGGAAGAAACTACTCTTATTTTCATTCAATAGAATAAGAGACATGTTTACAATTTTATGTATCTAGATGAGGTATTTAAGGCCTTGGGTTTTTTTTTTCTCCTTTCACCACTTCCTCCTAATCACCTCATTAATTTACAGTTCGGTGTAAAAAAATTCAGCAAGCTGGAACTATATGGCTCATTTATTCTACTTTATTTTATTTACTTGTTCAAAGTAAAATTGATCAAATCAATTAATAAATTTAAGTTCATTTACTATATTTGGAGAACTGCTAAATAATATATCTTCCTTTCTCTTTAAAGAGCGAGAAAGTAATTCATCTGTGAGAATAAAAAAATCTCTCCCTTAAGGTAGTTTTAAGAAAATAGCAGATTGTTATTGCTTTGAAATTTTAGTTCAGTTCTGAGATAAAGTAAAACCAAAACAGGGATGCTAGATTACAGTATTAAAGAAATACTTCATCCATGGACATGTGTTACTGATAAGAAAAACATAAATACTAAATCATTATTTAAATTCTAATCTATGTGGGAATAAGAGTAATTCAAGTTCTATAGATATATAAGGCGCTGGTAGAACATAGAGAGAGAAAAATTATCTAATCACATCATAAAATGGGAAGAAATGAAAAACAGAAACTTCCTCAAAGAAGAAATACAGATGGACAAAGGCACATGAATAAATACTCAGCGTCATTAATCATCAGGGAGATACAAATCAAAACAACAATGAGGTATAAACTCACAACACAGAGATTGGCACACATCCAAAAATAACCCCCAAACCCAGTGCTAGTGCCTATGTGGGGAGAAAGGAACTCATTCTCTGCTGGTGGGCATGTCGTCTATTCCAGTCCTTTCGGAAAACATTTCTTAAAATACTATGAATTGAGTTCCAATAAGACCCAGAAATACTCTAGAAAACCAAAAACACAGTGTAGAAAACCCTCTGCACTCCTATATTAATTGCAGCACTATTCACAATAGCCAGAATCTGCAGAATCCCAAGTGTCTAAGAACAGATGAATGGCCAGGTAAAATGATATACATGATACTCCTTCAGTAAAGAAGACAGAGAGAGAGAGAGAGAGAGAGAGAGAGAGAGAGAGAGAGGGAAAGAGAGACAGAGAGACAGAGAGACAGAGACAGACAGAGACAGAGACAGAGACAGACAGAGAGAGACAGAGAGAGAGACAGAGAGAGAAGAGGCAGTCAGTGGGAGGACAGGGAAGAGTAGAAGAGAAACTGGAGACACTGGTGAAGAAAATGTGCACTGGTGGTTTAAGGATGGGTGTTAGACATTGTTTGAGTAAAACTCAATCATGAACAACTTATCTCATAATAACTGTATTTAAAAATGATCCATTAAAACTTTTAATAATGCAATGATGTTTTTTGGATTTTAAACTAAATACTATAAAACAGATGTTGCAAAACTACTCAATACAAAATTGGGAAGCATTATATATAATGATGTGTAGGGTTAGATTGTAGATAGATAGACAGACAGATAGACAGACAGACAGACAGATAGATAGATAGATAGATAGATAGATAGATAGATAGATAGATAGATAGATAGATAGATAGATAGATAGATGATAGATTGATTGATAGAGAAAGAAATTTATGGAAGGAATTGAAGAAATAACCAACGATCTCCAAAAGAAATACCCATAGTTTTCATACGACTAGAAATATTTACCTTTGTCATCTCTATGTTGCAATTCTACCACCATAGCCCTTAACAAGGTGCCCTGTTTTGAAGTATATCTCTATTTTCATATCCTTATCTTCACTAAGCTATCGAGTTTTATAAGCATTGCTGCTACTGCAAATGCTAATAAAAAGATAAAGTTTCTTTAAAAGAATCAGTGTTAATGACCTGATAATGCTTTGTTATGGCTTTCTGAAAATGTGTGAAATGTTCTGACATTATGTCAACAATGTGTCAAATATGGTGAGAGAGGAACTAAGAATTGGAATCACAGTGTCACTTGAGTGTTAAAGCAGGATTGGACCTTAGACCCCCTTCATGTTGGAAGTGATGGGGCTGAAGCCCAGGAGGATTAAGTGATTTGTTCAAGGTCACACACAGCAAGTAAGAACCAAGAAACAGAACCTGTGTCCCCTGACTATAGTCCTGTTCTCCTTTAGGTTTGCAATTTTCTCCTAACTATATTAATTATTTTGTACTGCACAGAACAAAACACAGACTGCAGAAATGAAGCAAGAATTGTTTTTTTTTGAAATCTGCATAATTTTAAAGGTCACCCCCTTTTCTTGTGAGTCAGAATGCATAACTACCTACCACCAATAATTTATTTAAGCATTTTCCCCACGTTACTACTGGAGATATCGATTTCCATAACAATGAGAAAGCAGTGGTTGTAGTGTTGAAGTCATCTCTCACTTGTAGTTTATTTTCATCAATGGAAGTATGGTGGTTATTTTTTTCTTTTCTTCATTTCCTTTTCTTTACATTCTGCTTTTATTCATTTATTTCTTTAATTTACTTATTAGTTTTGGGACTACACCAGGCAGTTTTCAGGTCTTTCTTTGGTTCTATGTTCAGGAGTCATTCTTGGTAGGGCGTAGGGGACCATAAAGTTCTGAAGATCAAACCCGAGTTGACCACATGCAAGACAATTAATTATACTACCTACTCTATTAATACTTTGGCTCCCTGCATTTTGGTTTTAAAGAGGTCCACCCCCCCTTTAACATAGTTTTTATATATTTAAACTACAAATCCAACAACATTGAAAGAATGAGACCCAAACTATAACAGCCAAACAAAAATTTGCCTGTTAAAGAGGCAAGCTGAAGGGCTTCAGGAGAGAAACTGGAACATTGATGGAGAGAAATTGACAATGGTTATAGAATTGGTTTATATCATTGTAACTCTAATATTAACAACTTTCAAAATCAGTGTCTCAATAATTTTTTAAATTTTAATTAAATAGCAAATGTTATAAATAAAAATAAAATAAAAATTAAGATATATTTTGTCTAATGTATCTTGTCTAATTAATGATTTACAAATAATTGTCATAAATTTTTTGGGGGTTTTTGGGCCACACCCAGTGATGCTCAAGGGTTTCTTGCTTCAGAAATTATTCCTGGCATGGGGGACCATATATGACACCAAGGATCAAACCAGGTCTATCCTGGCTCAACTGCATGCAAGGCAAATGTCCTACCACTGTACTATCTCTCTGACCCCATATTTCTTATAACCCTTTTTTTTTTTCAATGTTAGGGTGATTTTAATGTTTTTAAACACTAGATAAATAATTTGTATAGTAACATAGAAATCTGGTATTACATTATAATATAGAAATCTAGTATTAAGTCCTCCCTGCTTATCACTGACTTTCACTAACTTAGTTGGACTACTGAGTGAAGCAAATTTGTTGGAAATGAGTTCTGAAAGTCTCTACTTCATCACCAACTATAATATTTTTTTATTAAATATATTTTTTATTTAAGTAACATGATCATATTTGGGTTACAGTCATAACCAGAACACCCCCCTTCACCAGTGCAACATTATTCCCTCCCCCTTTCCATCCCCTGCCTGTTTTCGAGACAGGCATTCTACTACAGTAATTTGTTTTTAAGTTCAGTAAGTTGTATTTTTTTTCCTTAAAGGATAAGAGTAAAAAATATAGTAAAGGTGTGATAGTGGCAATCACCAATGTTTGCATAGGTCCAGAAAAATGGAGAAAATGGAAAAAAAATCCTTGACCTGATTACAAAAAGGCCTCACCCCAGAAGTTTATTGGCATAAGACAGACTCTGGGTTCCAGGCACACCAGTCTATCCAACTCCAGTCATTCTAAAAGTCCCGGTGAAACTTTTTTCACATTTTAGCTATAGTTGGTATCAGACTTTTATATTTAAAGACTCTGGATTCTGTGCATTTCTTTCGTCGATGTCAGGCTGATGTGGAGCATCCTCTAGTTTCAGCATATCATTAAATACAGAGTGATCTGCCCTGCATGCAGACTGTTGCTGAGTCGCCTGGGTGTTGGGGAGTACTCTTTGGAGTAAGTCAATGCCAAAGCAGTGGTAGGTCTTCTCTGGTAGAGGCTTGGATACTGGGAATGTTACAGACAATTGTGGTTGTTTCCATAGTTCAGGTGTGTGTGGGCGATGCTCATTCTTCTGAGGCCTGAGCCAAATCATTATGTCAATGTTCAGGGTAAAAGGCCTAATTACATTACCAAATTTGTGTTCCCATCACTATTAGATAAGGACTTGTTTGCATATGTATTATTTTCCCATTTTAATGTGCCTATGCAAAAGAGAAGCAATGCCACAAGATATTGTTGGTGCATCTGGGCCAATGAATAAAGTCCAACATTTCCCTTAACTTGGTATAAACGTGAAATCTATACAGAGTTACTCTTCTAACAGTATTGCTTATAAAACAGATCTCACAGGGGGAAAAATCAAACAATCAAATAACTAATCTAGTGGGCAAAATTGTCACTATATGAGGACATTTGAAAAGAGTTATAGATGTTAAGGGAATACATCTGAGATATACAAAAGAGATACATGTGACCCTTTTATGTTTAAAAAAAAAAGAAAGAAAACAAGGGTATTTGAAGACAACAGGTGATAGTTGAGTTTGAGACATGTTTTGTGGCATTACGGAACCCTGTATTGTCCTTGAACTAGGGGTTATGCTGAAGCTGATTCCGGTGTCATGCAACAGTCCATAGTTTGATGGGGGCATGAGGGGCCACCAAGCATGGGTCAACAAGCGTGTTGGTTGCAGTTGTTTGTATAGGCATGAGCTGGGGACCGAGAGGGTGTCATTCAATGAGGAGCTGGATGGTGGTGTTGGGGCAGAAGGTCAGTCTTGGTGTCTACCCAATTAGGAAATGAGGATAAGGGGGGTTGAATAAGGGGAAGATAATGGTTCAGGGTTTGGGTATGAGGAGGTAGGAGAGACAAAGGGGTGAGGGGAGAGGCAATACATAAGACTAGACAATAAAGGTCAATTTGAGTGTTTTATCAGAATCTTGGGCATCCTGATTCTATTCCTAAGAACAGTTTAGGATCAGGAACATTGTTGGATAATGCTTAAAAAAAAAAAGATTATAAGAAATATGGGGCCAGAGAGATAGTGCAGTGGTAGGGCATTTGCCTTGCATGCAGTTGAGCCAGGACAGACCTGGTTTGATCCTTAGTGTCATATATGGTCCAGGAGACTGGGACCCCCCACGCCAGGTGGTTCTTCATGGCCGGCCCTGGCAACTCGGGCCCTGGGGGGCGGGCAGAGGAGGCAAACCCCTCCCTTTCACTTTTCAAACTGAAGAGGGAGCTCGCAGTTGGACCCAGCAGAGCGCACATGCCAGGAAAGCCATCCGAAAGCAGTCCCTCTTTTTTTCTGGTATGTTAGGGTCGCCGGTCGGACAGCGGGCCACAGATCTCCTGGACTGAACACTTGGTCCAGGAGACTGGGACCCCCCACGCCAGGCGCGTCTTCATGGCCGGCCCTGGCAACTCAGGCCCTGGGGGGCGGGCGGAGGAGGGAAACCCCTCCCCTATGTATATTGGACCCCCTGTTTTGTTTGCTAGTAATACTATTTTTCAAAATCACGCGGGTTTTGGCCCCATATTTCTTATAATCTTAAGCACTCCTTTCAGTTTATAGATTTGAGTAAGTCATTTGTTTTAGTAGTAGAAGCTTTTAATATAATGTTCCATTTATTTATTTTTACTTTTATTTTATCAATAATTGGAAATAAAACAATAAATACATCATGACAAAAGCAGATTTAGAAAATTAAACATCCATGTGTTATTCTTATTGTTTCAGATCTTATATAGAAATATTTACACCATTTGAGTTAATTTTTGTATTTTTCTTATAAAAAGTGGTCTAGGCTCATATTTTACATGTAGTTGTTCAGTTTCTCTACACCACTTATCAAAAATATTCTTTTGTCATGAATGAGTTGTCCATATTTGTGAGGGGATTTTAATGCTACTTAATTGATGTGGCTTTTAGTTTTTATTATAATACTACACTGTTTGGTTATTGTAGCTTTGTATATTATTTTTGAAGTCAGGGAGCATAGTATGTCCCAATATTTGGTAGTTTGGATTCAAGTAACATAATTCCCTACATTTATGTTTGTGTGTGCATGTGTTTTTTTAATTAGAATTGCTTTATTTGATTTGTGTTTTTCTACACAAATTAGCATATTCTTTTTTGTGAATAACATCATTGGGTTTTGATAAAATTTCATTGAATCATCATATTACCCTAGACAAAATAGTCATTTTAACAAGTCAGTTCTTCTAATTCATAAAAGTAAAAATTTTTATCTCTTATTCTTCTTCAAGACATTATTTTATATATATACTCAATATGTTAAGAAAATTAAAAATAAAATAGGACACAAGAGAAAAGGAATTACTTAAGAGCAGTGAAACATGTTTAAACTAATTAAATGTATTATTTAATAGTTAAATCTAATGTGAATAGATGTGACAATTAGACAAGATCAAGTGTTTCTCAAATTAAATTTCAATTACATAAATTTAGCTTTTATTACTCAGGCTGTGGTAGGTGAATGCTTTTTTAAGTTTAGAGATGCCTTTCTTTTCACTTATTATTTTATTCTTGACATTTAGATGTAAACTAAATATTACAACAATGAGGAGGCTATCTTATATATCATATAATCTTGAGATGCCTTAAATAGTCCTAATCACTACTAGAGATTTTAGCTACTTGTTTCTTGTTTGCCTATTTATAGCACCAATATCCCCATTGGGCATTATGTTTATAAAATCTGAGATGATGCATTTCAAATTCTTTCTTGTACTGCACCTGGCATACCAGTTTTCAATGTGTGTTGCTAAGTGAACTAGGCAATCCATAATGATTTTACTGCTAACATACTCCTTATAGGTTTCTGAACCATTAAACCAACTATACATCTAAACCAACTACTCAGGAGAAATTTCCCCTGGTTTATGTTCCCACTCTAGATTACTTTTCATAAAAATAACATTCATAAGTTACATTATTCATATATCTATTGAGTATTTCATTAGTTCTTAGAAGATATGTATTTTGTTATAGCCTGTGTATACTATTAACATTATTTTCATGCTATCTCCTGACACAAGGCTTAATGAAGGGTTTCAGTAAATTTGGAAACTTCAACCTTGGCATAATAGAAGTATTTTAAATTCATATTTTATAGTTAGACTTAATTATAGAGTTCATTTGCTTATTAGAACACAAACTTAGAATTAGGTATGAAGATATTTTGTAGATGAGGTTTAAACCTTTATTATTTATTTATTTATTTATTTATTTATTTATTTATTGTGGTGTCTTGAGCCACACCCAGTGGCACTCAGGAGTAACTCCTGGCTTGACTCTGCACTCAGAAATCGTTCCTGGCTCAGGGAACCATATGGGATACTGAGGATCATCCTGCATGTGTCCTGGGTCAGCCGTGGGCAAGGCAAATGCCCTACCATTGTGCTACCACTCCGGCCCTAGTTTAAACCAATATTTATTGTCTATAATGTCTATAATTTTTTCAACTATCTGGCCTTAAAAAATTAAAATCTGAGACTTTTAGAGAAAAAAAATCTACTTCAAGACAGCAGCATTAACTACTACCTAAGTTTCTAGTTTGCTCACACAGCCAATTACCTACCCTAATCATATGTGATACCATCATTCATCTTTCTATTTAAATCTATTTTTGGATAGTGTTGAAAGTTAAACCATATCGGGCTGATCTGTGCTATAACACAGTGGTACAGCATTTACCTTGTATGCTGCCAACCCGGGACAGACCTGGGTTCAATCCTGGCATCCCATATGGACCTCAAGACTGCTAGGAGCGATTTCTTTGGATTTTTTTGTTTTGTTTTGTTTTGTTTTTTGTTTTGTTTTTTTTTGGTTTTTTGGTTCACACCCAGCAGTGCTCAGGGGTTACTCCTGGTTCTACGCTCAGAAATCGGCTAGGAGCGATTTCTGAACACAGAGTCCAGAGTAACTCCTGACTGCAGCCGAGTGACCCAAAAACAAAAATAAAGAGGACAAAATATAAAAATAAAGAGGTCAAAAAAGAAAGTTAAACTATATCTGACTAGATGAAAGTAATTAGATGATTAAGAAGTGCTATAGTAGAAAATGTTATGCTCCAAAGGGAAACAATAATTTAACTTAAATTAACAAAAAGGGCAATTGTCTTCTAATCATTAAAGTATATGTTTGGAGATTGTAAATTTAAAATAAAAAGTTAAATTTATTTTTATTTTAGAACTTGAAAAAGAATATCAAGTTTTTTGAGGCTTTCCAATGAGAAGAGAGCTATTCGAGATACTTCATATTAGCTTGCAACATTTTAGCTGGTAAGTTGGAAAACCTTTTTTACTTAGACTGTTACTTGCGTTCACAAATATTGTTTAGCGTTCATTAGAAATATTTCCTTCAAGATTTTGCCCCTGTTAATTATTGGCAGACTGTATAATGAAATTGTATGATGAAGCTGCACTTCAAAATCCTGAGTCCTGGGGGTAAGGCTGTTTATTCTTAGTTCTCATATTTCCCAAGCTACCCTCTTAAGTGCAGAAAAACAATTTTACATCTAATCTAAATAGGAGATGGCTAGGTATAAAACACAGCTAGCCTAAAAAATTTAGGAAGATATAAAAAAAACCTTTTTTCTCACATGTATTAATATTGCTAATACAACTAAAATTATTCTGGTGAGTTCACACTTAATAAATTTGACTTTCTAATTGAAGATAAAAATTGCCAATAGTTAAATAACCCTATTCATTGTTCAGTGAGTTAAAATTAATAACGCCTTTTTTTGGCAAAAAGTTTTTGAGTCACCCAGAAATAAACTAAATACATATGATGCAAGTCAGGACAGAGCTAGTGTTGAATCTGGCCTTAATTATTTCAGCTTCATCACTCCAAAAACTATATTCTATCTCACTTGTTTCTTCAAGTCCACATGTTGTTGTCATCATAGACTAGACTAGAAAATCTATACTATTTATTGAAGAATGAAATCATACAAATACGGACTTTAAAAATCAGTGGTCATTATCATTATTATTCTTTATTATCATAATTCTATTGCTTATATTCTATATGAAGTCATAATTTTAAATCCTGAACAACTACTTGGTTATTAGACCTGTCACAAATGTTACCATAGCTAATATTTTATAGGATTACACGAAGATGATTATTTGAGAAAATAAGGCTCTGGAAATAGAATCAAAGCTTATTTAGTAGCATTCTTTCCCCCTAGAGACCTTATATTCACATCTTATTGCAAGTAATCCAATCAGAAATTGTCATCTGCCTCCAGGCTCTTCATGTCATACATATTTACTTTTTAGCAGCAATTTTTAATTATTTGAAATTCCCCTTCAAAGTCCATAAAATATTGTTACATTTTAATAGGTCCTCAGAGAAAATTATTTCTGACTAACACATAAAGTTTTTAAAAAGTCAAACTTGGCATACATATGAGAGTTGATTTTTATTTGTAGAGATTCTATAGTAAATTTTCAATGGTATTATGACAATATCAAGTCCAAATCTCTAACTTGTTCACAACCCAACTCACTTTCTTGGGTCAAATTGTTAGCCATCTAATAGATTACCATTATTTCTTATTACAAATATATCTTTGGATGGAAAAAGGTTTTGTGTTTTTAGATAGTTACATAACAGCTTGTACAAGTTAGTTCTATACTATTTTACAAGATATGATAATGAAAAAAACAGGGGAAGCTTAGCCAGAACTGGCTTATAATTTAATCAGATTTTAAGAAGATATGCAATTCACAAGAAATTTAAAACTGTCTTTTCATCAATATAAAACTATAAAATAGATGTAATTATCTCCAATATATGTAGTTTTACTTAATTCAGCAAGATTAGCCATCTTATTCAGTCATACTTTTTATTTGAAGGCTTAATTTGTTTATGAAAAATAAGACACTTGAACAAATAAAATGTACTATTAGCTTTAAATAGTTTATTTTGTACATTTTCTTACCAGCACCTATAAGATTGTCTGTTGCTATGTAATAAAGAGTAAACTTCCAATTGACTCTCTCCACGAGTTTAGATTTGCTCAGAATGAAGGAAAGAATGAAAAGAAAAAATATTTTATCAATAATCATAATTATATTGTCCTACTTATATACATACATGATGGTTTTTGTCAAATAATTAATTAGTGAGAGGAAATAGTTATATTAGTAGAAACTTTAAATATAGTTTTAAATATAGTTCTGGTAAGATAGTCTTAAATACTTAAAGAACATCTTTATTGTTTCATAGAAAAACCACAGGACTAATTTGCTATTAATAGCATGATTCTGATTCTAAAACATAAATACATATACTTTTATATGCCTTCTATGAGTTATGTAGCTGTTATATAAATATAGATTCAGAATATTGTGACTAAAATTTCTAGAGAAAATTATTGTGAAACTTAACAGCAAAATGAAGTTGACACTCATTCTGTATTGCCCTTGGGCAAGAGTTTTGATCAGAATCTGAGAGAAATCTTGCCTGTCACCACAATAAATTTTCTATACACATCAGAATCTAACTTTATAACCCTCTTCAAGTATAAATAAGTTAATTTTATTATTTTTGATGAATATATAAATAGTAAATTTATCAGAAATAACATACAAATGAAAATTAATCCTCTTCAATACTGGTAGCCTGATTAAATGTATTATAATGTTAATACCAGTGTCAATATACACATTTTTACACATATTGTCCTCAAAATATAAAATTACTTTTAACAAGTATAATATAAAATAAATTGAACATGTATAAAATAAGATCATAGGAAAGTAGTGATTACTTTTTCTACTAAACTATGTAAGCAATACAGTCATTATATATCATCATTCATTTTAAAAACATTTTAAAGTTGTATTCTCTTTTACCCAGATATTAGACAGTTGCTTTGAATTTTTTTAAAAGTACATTTTGATCATAGGTTCCCAAGAAGGTTAAATATAAATTAGTCATAAAGCCAATGAAACAGACAGGAAATTATTAGGCTCTATGATTATTTCTAAATTGATAGTGTTTTAACACTACCATGTTTAATTAAGGAGAAAGAGGAGCCAATTTTATTTTACGTGATTATTTCAGACCTCAAAAATTAATGTTTCCTTATTCTGTAATGCTGTAGTTCTAAAGCAGTGTTGAAGACAACAAAGTCCTATTTGATAGTCTAGCCTTTCAGAGAACAGCTCTTCTTCCTGTCTTTGATGTAGGAATGGTTTATTTAATCAATTATTAATCAAAGTTATGGCATTCTTCTTATATATTTAGGTAAAACTAAAAGATGACTTTCCCTAGCCTTATTTCTTAAATAACAGTTTAAATAGACTATGAAAACGCTTGACTTTGACATGGTAGATATTGTGGCAATTTAAGTTTCAGAGAGCCACGGTCCCAACTGGGTGCTTAGATGAAAAGGTGATGTGTGTGCTTGTGTTTATGAGAGAAAAAGACAGACAGACAGAGATGGTCAGAGAGAGAGAGAGAGAGAGAGAGAGAGAGAGAGAGAGAGAGAGAGAGAGAGAGAGAGAGAGAGAGAGAGAGAAAGGGACAAAGGGACAAAGGGACAAAGGAAGAGAGATACAGACAGACACACAGAGGCAGAGGTTAGAGACACAGAGACACAGAGACATAGAATCAGAAGGGGGGAAGAGAGAGACAGAGACGAAGTTCAGTGTGCCTTTCTGGAAATACATGATGAGCATGAGTCAAAGAATCCACAAGACTTTTGATAACCTTTCTTCTGATAGCAAAAACAGGACAGATAATTTGATTAGTGTTTTCTTTGCACAGGTGTAAAAGTTGACAGGAAACAGCTGAAAGACAGCATTGTGGTACAAGCTGGGCAGCTGGACACTTTGTGCATGGAGAATCTTGAGCAGTTGGTAACATTTGGCAGCTTAACATAGAAAAAAAATGACTGCTAGCAAAATCTGAACTGCTGCTAATTAGCAGCAATGAACTGTGGGTAGGACAGTGCGTTTTAATGTGAGAAGATCTCTACAGTAACCACCACACAAAGGGGGGGAGGGATGGAAAGAAATGCTCCCTAGCTGACCCTCATGGCAATCCAAGCTGCATATTGCAATAATCCTGTAAATTACTATGCTTTCTTATACAGTAACTTGGAGTTAATTAGTAATTTAACATTCCTCTACACTATTAAATGTCTTTCTTGCATTATATTATGTTGTTTCATGGGCTTACCTTAACACTAATGGGGTTTTGTTATATTTTCACAAAACAGTTACAGTAAAATAAAACTGAGCTAGAAAATTAATTAGTTATCTTTTACCTTTGATTTACCTGTTATTAACAATTAAGTGGTGGGACACACTTTTAAAGTGATTTTGGAGGTTATGTTGAGATGAATATACTTCCAGAATATATTACAGTGAAAAGTGAATAAAAATGAGTAGTGAACATGATTTGAGACTGTGTGTGCTGTATATACAGAATGAAATACAAATATGCTTCAGATTTCTACTCTATTAGAGAGAGTTAATAAACTCCTGAGTGGGGAAGAGGAAGGGAAACTAGAAATGAAGAGAAAAGCCTATTAATCTGCATTACTAATTTTTCTAAGAATGTTTGCAGAAACAATAATTCATTCATTGATTTTTGTCATGAAATGGGAGTGTTCTGGAATGAGCTGAGAAATTTTACTATATAGCCAGAAAGGAAAAATAAGCACAGATTTTCATAGCTTTGCTATTTGTAAATGCCAGAGGGTTTTTACAGAATTTTGTCTGGGTGAAGATACTAAAATATTTAAATACTACAATTAGTGCATGCAGTAACTTTCTGGTACAAAACCACCAAGTGAGGAATTGTGGCAAGTAAAATTAATCTGATTACTTAAACAAACTAAACTTATCAATGTTATTTAAAAAATTTGAACATTATTCTCTTTTTAATTTCTGTATTGAAAAAGCAGACAAATAAAGCAGCATGACAGCACGTATGCCTTAAGAACATCTTTATGCATTTGAAGAACTATTCTGTATTTTTATAATAAAGAAAGTGATCAATGATCAATGTAAACTCAGAGTGAAACAATTTAGTAAAAGCAGGATGTCAGTAAAAAAAAAAAAAGCTATGGATGTCTACGTGGAAAGGAATGAATTCAGTACAAAACAGTTCCAAAAGATTTTGTCTCTTGGGGCTCTCTCTAAAAGAGTGTCTGCTATCATTTAAAACCCCATCCTTTGCAGCTGAATTTGAACATTCCATAAAAAATTCATCTGCGCTTTAAGAGATTTCTGCTTCTCTGTCCTCTCTATTGTTAGACAAATTGAAGTGTGCACTCGGAAGGAGAGTGGCAGTGAACTGCGAATTTATTTACTCATTCGATTCTAATATTGAGAGAATCTACTCGCTCTGTTCAAAGGGTAGAGCAACAATGCAAGTGACATCAGGTCACCCAGCACTTCACAGCTACCTGTGAGATAGAATTGTTCTCCTTGCAGATAGGAAGTGACTGAAACCTCTTTTTCTCATCAATGTCTATTATGATTGATGGCTCTATGGTCACATTGAATATGCCCTTTTTAAATAATTCACAAAGTCATCACCATAGTACTAGTTTATAACTAGCCTGTTATTTTTACCTTTGTTCATTCACTATCAGAAGGTTAGATAAATTAAGTACTGTGTGGATTTTAGTATTACCAACCGGAGTGTTTATAGCCCAACAACAATAAAGCATCTGTTTTATTTTATTTTATTTTTTTTATAATACTTTGGCTCTTTCTCCATAAATACTGGGAAAAAATCTGCTAAAAGAAGTATTTGTAACACACTTTAACCTTAAATTACACATTTGTATTAAGTTATAACTTTTTAATATGAGTCATATTGCAACCAAACATAAAGTTTTACCTTTATTTTAATGTATTAGAAAATAAAATATATTTATATGTGTCTGTAGAATAATAAAATTTCTAAGTCACTTTCACATGGTTAGTTCAGAAATGATAAATCAGAAGAGCAGTAAAGATATACCTTTAAAAATAATGCTTGATATACAGAATGAAATATATAAAATATACATTTTATTATTTTCTATCACTATAAAACACTATAATGCCTGAAATACTGATGGTTATCTTCATAACTTCTCATTTGATAACTTATATATAAGGTGATTATTTTATCGTTTTGTGGGATGGACCAATATTAAGTATATTAAAATGAATAATTTTGTCTCATATAGAAAATCAATAATCGTGTTACATACGGTTCATTGTAAATCAGCTATGTTGCCTTACATAATCAGTCTTTTGTTTTAGCATTATGATCAATTTAAGCTCAAAATATTCTATCTATACCTATATTTACTGTCTGAATACCTTACTTGAGCTTAAGAACATTGATTATCTCAAAACTTATTCTATTAATATTCAATCTATAATAAATATATAACTTTTTAGAATAATTGATAGTAATATTACATTTTTATAAACATTGACCTTGATGTTTTTGTTTATAGGATACTAATACTGTATTCTTATTATTTGTTATTATTAGTTTGTATTTCTCAAATCTGTATCACTTACAATGAAAGAATATATAACTTGTCTGGACAGAAAATATGTGACCAAAGTTTCAATAAAGGCTTAACTCAGATGGCCAAAAATTACCATGTGATCAGGAATATTATAATTAAGGACTAGGTAGGGGCTTCTATTCATTCATTTGCCCAATAAATATTTATAGATCACTATGAAATGGAAAGGCCTGACTCTTGTTAGAACGAAGATTATATTTTACCAGGGAAGATGGACTACAACCTTTTGTCTGTCTCAGAGAGGCAACTTTAGATAGAGCAGAAATTTTAAAAAGGTGATATAGTAGAGGCTAGGTAAAGTAAACCTTAAAGGTCTTATTTAAATTTGGTGATCAAAAACATTCTTCCTTTTTTTATTTTAGAGAATCAATCCATTAAGACACATTCACAGCTAAAGAAAAATTCTCAAACTAGAACCTCAACTGGAAAATTACTGTGCAATCCTAGTCACTTCTCTAAAGGCTCTTCTAATATTTTGATCAGATCTGTCATCCTGCAAGCAATGATAGTGTTTTTTGTTGTACTATTGGTTGTATTGTCCTTTCATAAAAACAACAATAAGATAGCATTGTGACATATATTTTTTTATTCGTGATACAATATAAAAATATGCATTCTCTGTCACAGGCAAAAATGTAATGATATAATAAACATTATCTGAGCTTACCTTTGGGATAAAAAAATAGGCCATGTAAACATTGGATTTGTTATTATAAACCTTGGACTTTGGGGAGAATCAATTTCTCCTAATGTCAGTATGTACAACATCATATAATATGGTCTATATTACCAATTTTCACTAGAGAATTACATATGCAGAATGAAGAAAAACCTTATAATTGGATGCTCAAGTATTGGCCTTTATTCTTTATACTGATATTTAGAAATACCGGTATTTTATTTTGGTAAAGCTAAAATTTTTGGTCAGATCTTTCATGCTTCACTAGTATGTATTGACTCTAACCTGTGTAATCTTGGGGTCCTAAATATACATACAATTTTCAACAAGAAAACTTTGGATTTTGGGTTGGGGTGGGGGTGGGAAAGATTCACCCAGCTGTACCTAGTGCTTACTCCTGTCTCTGTGCAGAGTGGTACACTGATCCAACCAGATTTATTCACAAGCAACTCAAGTAACTCAATCCTTGTATACTGTCTATGGCACTTTTAAGCTGGAAGGGTTTGTTTTGTATTGTTATTGTTTCTTTGGGTTTTTGAGTGATATCTTGGGGGATTAAATCCAGGTCACTTACATGCTAGGCAAACTCTCTACCCCACTGTACTATCTATCTGATCTTCAACCCTCAATTGGAGTTTTAATCACTTTATGTACTGAATGTTTTCTGATCTCAGGCCAAAAACTGTAAATGAAAAGTCTGTCCTCTACCACTTTTCTTCAAAGTCTGACATTCACATTTTTCTGTATCCTTCAGTAAATATCAGATAGTTGCAGGGTTCATTTATGTAATTGATACTTGGCTATAATTTTTTAATTTATATTTATTCTACAAGAGTGCTACTAGAATACATGTTTCACCATAAAATTGCACTCTCAACTTTTATAATAATGTCTAAGGAATATTAGATTCTTTTTTAAAACTTTTTATAGGCTTTGCATGCATTAATTTATTCACAATCATTCATTCAGAATAATTTTCTCAAATGCTGAATTTAGTTAAAAAAGAAAAATTAACAACAGTAACAACAAATAACCTAAGCTCTTAGTCAGGCTTATGTTAAAATCTTGTTAATACTTAGAACTGTTTGTATTGACCAATTGTGGGTCCATGGGCAATTTTATTTTATCAATTCTAATGTTGATTGTGTACTTCCATTTTTTATTAGTAATTTTTATTTTGACCAAAGTGGATTACAAATCTTTTACAGTAATATTTTAGGTACATAGTGACAATAAATCAGGGGCATTCCCACCACCAATGTTGTCCTCCCTCCACCTCTGGTCCCAGCATGCATTCAATAGCCCCCTCTTTTGTTCACCAGGCTGCTAGTATAAGTGGTCCCTTCTATGTCAAGCTTGTTGTAGATTGGGTATCGATTCTGTTGTCGTTGGCTTTGGATTTGGTGTTTAAGTCTGATCATTTTTTATTTCTACTCAATGTTCATACAACTGTTTGGTCTTGGCACCCTCCATTATTTCCCCTCTCAATTGAGACAGAACAAGATGGTTCAAGTTATGTGGTTCTGTTTGAAGGAAAGAAAGAAAAAAGAAAAAGAGGGCTAAAAATTAAACAAGCAAAAACTGGACTTATTTAAGTCCTTCTAGAGGCCATAAATATCAATTTAGGAGAAGAAAGGGAAAAAGGAAGAAAACATAACAACAATACAAAATAAACCAAAAAACACCACAGTGATAAAAAACAACAACCAAACAATAACTATGATCCCAAAATAAATACAAAACAAAGCAAAATATGAAATAAACAAACAACAACAATAACAAACTTAATTTGTGCTTCTTTTTTTTGCATAGGTACAGTAAATATTGGGGAGGTTAGAAAGGGAATTTCCTTGGCCAAGGAGGTACAGGGTTTCTCTGCCCTTGAAGTATACTGTCAAGGAATTACTACAGGCTCTGTACATGCTCTTTTACTCTCCACTAGGTCCTTTTGTGGTGTCTTGAAACTTCCAGTTGTGGATGATAAAATCAGGCCTCTGTAACTAGAGATATTGGTATTTGCACAGGTCATAAGTTGGAGTCTTTCTTTACAGTTCTAGAAGTTCTGTTCCATCACTGATATTTTAATCAGTTTTCTATAGTTGGTGGTCTTGGTTTTTGCACCTGTTCTAGGGTGAAGCCTAGGATAGAGTCTTTCATTATGTTTCCAGTTTTTAAACTTTATCCATTGATTGATTGATTGATTGATTGGGGTCAACCCACAAGTGCTCAGGGGTTACTCTGCACTCATAAATCGCCCCTGGCAGGCTGGGGGACCATATGGGATGCCGGGAATCTAAACGGATTCCTCCTGGGTTGGTCACGTGCAAGGCAAACTTTCTACCATTGTGCTATCTCTTCGGCCCAGAATATCAGTTTCTAACTTCTCTCTACTTCTATATTATATCTTGTTATATTCTTCACATGTTCCTTGCTCTGAGTTTCCCTAAGCAGTCTACATACTACATTTTTCTTATTATATTTGCCTGCTCTTTCTCTGCCTGCTACTTTGGATCTAACTTTTTAGATATATATTTATTTTCATTAAGCTATCATTTTATACATATTTGACACTAATTCCCTTTTAAAATAAAAATACAATGACTAGACTTTAAAATAACATTAAAATTTATCACATAAAAATTCCATGTATGTGAAATAAGAATAATTGCACTGGTGAAGGGGGTGTGTGCATTTTATGGCTGAAACTTAATTACAAACATGTTTGTAATCATAGTGCTTAAATAAAGAAATTATATAAACATTTTTAAAAAAGAAATAATATTTATCCAGTTTTAAACAAGGTCCTCTCTTTAAAAATATTTTATGTAAAACATTAAAAGTACAGTATGTGTAAGTCATATAAATTATACCTCCATTTTCCAGAAATGATTCCAGTATAATTTTTATTCATGTAAAAATTCAATCCCTATGTAACTTCTTCTTTGAGTGAATATTACTTCCAAGTCCTTAAAACTTGATATTCCAAGATGATCAAACTGAATCATGTCAAAAGTACCACTAACACTTTGGCATGAAGAAGGTAATACCAGAACTTGATATATACCCCAAAGAACAAAGGACATAGTTCCAATAAATTCCAAATATATACAGCAAAATAAAAAATAAATCCATAATGCCCTACATGCATAACTGTAATTTAAATTAAGATATATATATTCCTGTACAAATACATTTAAATTAGAAGCTTGTAGTAAATAAAATAAAATAAAATAAAAATAGTAGCATAAACTGAAGGGTTTGTAGGTAGGAGTTTTTCAATAAGATTAGGAAATCTTCCTCAAAAAGTCATATGAAATTTAAATGCAAAATTCAAAGTATAGAACCTTTGAATTAGAAGTGGATTGAACATTCAAAGCTGAAAAAAAGAAAAAAAAATTAGGAAAAGCAGAAAATAGTAGAAACCACAGGAAAGCAATGCAGCTGAACAGGACTTGATCCCTAGCAACCCAATTATTAAATGCTTATCAGATAGGTGCTGAAAATTTCTCCCATCATGTGAAAATTCTTTTTATCCTGGTCAACCTTTCTGATGAGGTGCAGTGAACCTTCTTAAATTAATGTAGTTCCACATATTTATCTTTGCTTCCACTTGCTTGGTCAGTGGTGTTTTCTTCTCAAAGATGCCTTTAGGTTTTAATGTAATTGAGAGTTCTGCCTACACTTTCTTCTATGTACCTTATATATTCAGGTCTGATATCAAGGTCATTAATCTATTTAGCTTTAATTTTTGTTCATGAAGTTAGAAGTAGGTCTGAGTTTATTGTGTGTGTGGGGGGGGGGCTTATGAGTTTCTCAACAGCAAAAGGCTTTCTTTGCTCCACTTAAATTTTTTTTTCCTTTATTGAGATTTGCTAATCACATAGTTGCAGATCTGTCTCAGAATATTTTATTCCATTTTATTGTTCTGTGGGTCTTTATTTCAATACCATGCTGTTTTAATTAATATTGTTTGATAGTATGATTTGATGTTAGGGAAAGTGTTGCCTCCCATCTTTTTGCTCAAGGATATGAAGGGGGTAATTTTTCTATATGAATTTCAGGATTGTTTGAACTTTTCTTGCAGTTTTGAGCCCACACTCACTGGTCCTTAGGGGTTCACTCTTAGCTCTGCATTCAGTAATCATTCCTGTAAGGATAATGAATGCTGTGATCAAACCTAGATTGGCTGTGTGCAAGGCAAGCACCCTCCCCTCCCTACTATCACTCCAGCTCCGTTCTTGTGTTGTATTTCTTTGAAAAATTTCATGGGTATTATTAGAGGACTGCATCAAATCTTTATAATGTTTGGGGAAGTATTGCCATCATTTTAATGATGTAAATGTCTCCAATCCACAAGCAGGGATATTTGGATATGTTTTCATTTCCTCATGTCCTCTTTTATTTCTTGAAGTAGTGCTTTGTAGTTTTCTTTGTATAGGTCCTCCAGTATTTCAGTTTAGTGAGATTCCAAAATTCTGGATTTTCTAAGGCACAATTGTGAATGGTATTTTTAAAAATATCTCTTTAATTATTTGTACATAGGAAATCAAAGAATTATTGCTTATTAGCTTTTTTCTGCTACAATTATATACCTTCAACTTTTTCTAATATATCAAGCAGTACATTGTTCTGTATACATCCATCATGGAAAATCTCTGTATTTCCCACTAATCTATTGGACATTGCAGTTATTACTAATTCACCATCAGTATAACTACTCTTCCTAAAATTTCAGTATTATCATAATATCTTTACTAAGACCACATGAATTCTTACTACTCCTATAAGAATAAACTTTCACCTGTTCTCCTTGATAGCAATTAACATGATTTAGGGACAGTGCCAAGAAGTATCTCAATTGTCAATATTTTTTTAGCATTTTTTATAAGTATTATTTGTACCTTGTGGTGAAGAGATACAACTCTTCATTTCCTAATAGTATTCTACCATATATCTCGTAATGTATGAATGAGACAATAATTGTACAAGAGAACTCTTAATACCATGCTTACTTCTAGATAAACTGAATCAAATTTATTATAATTGGTTCAAATAAAACATAAATTTGCTTTTAAATAATTTTTAAATACAATGTGAATAAAAAGACAGTACTTTAAGAGTATAGTTTATTAAGATTTATTTTGGATACCAATTTAAAGAGGAAATGTCAGTGCTTGGACATCCATATTCTCCTTTTTTATTTATTTTACATAATTATCCAATTATAATAAATAATATAAATATTTTAGTGTTATATTTTTCTAATGAAAGACATTTACTTAACCAAAAAGCACATATTTCTCATACAAATTTCCATGTTTTTCTGTCCCAAAGTTAGGAAGTAAAACATTCTCCCATTGTTTTTCATGGATAATTCATATATTTTTATATTCTATCAGAAACGGATAATTCTGTCAAATATGTCTTATTTTTAGTTATATTAACATATAAAACAAAATAAAGTACAGTAATTAAGACTATCTTTGTTACCTCCTAATAGCTGTGTCTGATCAAAATCCTTGATTTAAGAACTGACTAGGATTGCACAGAAGTTTTCTAGTTGAGGTTGTAGTGTGAGAATTTTACATTAACTGTACATGCGTTTTAATGGATTGATCTTCTACAAAAACAAAATAGAAATAAATTACCTTTATCCATATGAAACACATTATGACCAAGACTGGTTTTCCAAAATCCATGTTAGATGGGATTGTAGTATCTGAATGGAAGTCTTTACTTTATGAAAATTATAATTATTTTGATTTTTATCCACAACCAGCTTGAAATGTTGCAAAACTCTGCAGGTGCTCGCTGTTATAACAAAACCATGGAAACAGATGGTGCAAGGTACCAGGCCAGCTCAAGGGATTAAATGTGAAGCTTTTGAATTTTAAAATTAGAGCTGGGTGATCTTGGGAAAAAGTGCCAGCCAAGCATAGTTGCTTAAAAAATATATAAATAAAAATAAATCATCCAAATTCTCTTGACAAGCTTATTTACATTCAAATGGCCATAAAATATTAAGTAGTTATAAAGTACTCTTGGCAGGGTACTGCCTACCTGACCAGATTAAAATGGGAAATACTTATTTTCATTATAGAATGGATTATGAATACAGTGACCACCCTCATAGGTTTAGTACCTAACGGGAGCCTATTTATTAAATACGGTGGAACATTTTAGGTACCATAAAGATAGCGTAAACACTGTCTTTTTTAAATGACAGTAAAGGGCTTTCAACAATTCCTGTTGGTAAAAAAGGTGATAAAAGTAAAGCCCTAAAAGAAAATCTTAAAAATTAAGATTAAAAAAACTACCTTTATTTATCTTAAATAAATATACAATTTACACCTACATCCCACAGAATTGCCATAAACTCATTGGTCCAACTTCACAACTAATCTTGAAAGAGATACAAGCCAAATAGCTAAAATTCACTGGTACAGTGGTCTTCCAAATGAAAACTCTGGGGGTACCTTTGGAAAGTTGGGTGCAGGATTCTCACTACTAGTGACTCAGCAACCACAACCATAACCCAAAGCCTCAGCCATACAAACAATTCAACTTTGGTGCTTCACAATTAATCTCTGCAGAGACAACAAGCCAATAAAAATTACAGGCACATGGGGTTTGAGCTGAAAACTCTGGGGTCTTCTAGGAGTAGGAGCTTTCTCCTCACCATATTACTGGAAGTTCTAGAAACTAGACCCACATCCACCACCATTTCCCCCCCTGGCCCAGTTTTATAAATCCTAATGCAGGAAAACATATATGCATGTGTGGCATCCCAATTCCACAATACCAAAAAACACACCAAAGTAAGTGGGAAAGTAGCATAGCTACCAACTAAGTTCATCAACATAAGCAATAACAAGAATAACCAACTAGTAACAAACAGCTTAGTAAACCCTCAGAATATGATTTAATGACCCCATTGTGTAGTATAATGCAATTCACAACTTTTCTTTTACTAAAGCATTTTTTGATTATTTCATTAGCCATTTAGTATAATAAGTAAAAAAAAAAATATGGGGCCAGGAGAGATAGCACAGCCATAGGGAGTTTGCTTTGCATGAAGCCAATCCAGTGGTTCGAATCCTGGCATCCATATGGTCCACTGTGCCTGCCAGGAGTGATTTCTGAGCACCCTTGAGTAACCCTTGAGTGCAGCCCAGTGTGACTCAAAAGCAATATATATATATATATATATATATATATATATATATATATATATATATATATATATATATATATATATGTTGTGCCAGCTAATAGGGAAAGTCTTGAGATGAAGGTGAGAAATTGAAGACAGTAATGGAGTGAAGGTGACACTGTTAATAGGATTGAGTTAGAACATTGAATGCCCCAAACAACTGTATTATAAACAACTTTGTTTGCCACAGTGCTTAAATAAAGTGTAAATAAATAAAAAATTTTGCAATGTAGTAACAAAAAAAAACAAGTAAAGAAACACTACAATGATAGAAATATTGAAAATATTAAAGTGGTTATATTTGGTAACTCCATATTTTCTTTATAATAAAAAGTTCTTTATAAACTATTTCAGTGTATTTAAACAATTGTATAACATAAATTAGGGTTCTTTAAATATGGTAGAAGCTAATGTCTACATTTGTAATTTGTAGAAAAACTAAATTATTCACCATAAATTTTTAAAATGTAAGCGTAAGAGTGAGTGATTTGCATCAAATACAATTACTTCTTAAGTTTTCAAAATGCATTCATAACTATTATATTCTTTGAGTCCATAGACTCTCATTTCATATGTGATAAGACCTACTTTACAAATGAAAATAACAGAACTTCTTGAAAAAATTTGAATTTGGATAGGTATCACATGCCATGAAAAGGCACAACCAAGTATAAGGCGTGTGCCATAGTTTAGTTGTATTTTCATGACGAAATAATTTTGTTAGATAACTCTGTAGCAGAAAAAAAGCATTTATAAATAAAATCAGAATTATAACATGAGGTAATTTTTTTTTTTTTTTTGCTTTTGGCAACCATACAACCCATTGTACTATCTCTCTAGTCCCAATTAATTTATTGTTATACAATCTGCCACCATTGGGTGAGGATAAATTCAGACCAGGAAGTTTATCCATGTAAAGTTTCTTCTCTGTCACTCATATTTCTTACAACCTGTTACTTTTTTTCTATGAAAATATGAGTGCTTTATTTTTTGTTCCTTAGTGCCAAGGATTAAACTAGGTGCTCACACAGACAAGGCACATGTACTCTACCACTGAGCACGTCCTAAGTAAGAATCTCTTACTTTTGTTTTGTTGTTGCTGTTGTTATTTATTTTGTGGCCATACCTGACAGTGCTCTGGGCTTACTTTGAATGCTGTCCTCAAGGATTATTCCTGGTAAGGCTGGGGGACCATGTGTTGCTGGGATCAAAACCAGGTCAATCATGTGCAAGAAAATGACCCATTGTACTATCTTTCTGGCCCATAATCTGTTAGTTTTAACTGCTTTCTCTAAGAAAAAAATTATTTTGTCAATTGCCAGATCACAATGTTTTTTTTTTGTCCCCCAATTCACAATACATACCCGGCAAGGGGCCTGTGTTGAGGTGTATATGGGGTGCCTTTACTGTACCTCCTCTTTCTATACAGCCAGTGTAAAGAACACAGCCTGTGGTAAGAATTGGGAGGCCTTATTTTATCTTTTATTTATTTTTTTCTTTTCTTCAGGGCAAACTAAAGTTGGTTTTTTTTTTTAAGTAAGAATTCATTTAAAGGACAAAATTGATTAACATAATAAGGTAAACTAATATAACATAATATAGTGACATAACATAACATATAATATAATTAATATAATAATACATGAAAGTCAAAGAAAGTTTCTGATTAAAAACACAATTTTCTTTTTTTTCCATAATGGCTTACATATCTTTCACTGTAGTATTTTGGGTACATATTCACATTAAATCAGGGGAATACCCATCACCTAATATGTCCTCTTCTCAATCAAAAATCAAATATACTGAAAATAGGCAGAGTCCTGTCTAGAGGCTTCCAACCTCAGTTTGAGAGAGGATGTGAAAAAAGTAATTAAAATACCACAACAATACACACACACACACACACACAAAAAATATCGAATTAAATAACCGATAAGCACCACAACAATAAAAACAGGCACCACACAATAATCTCGGTTCTGAAATCAAATCATACTCAAGTGCAAAAAGAAAGAAAAAGACAAAACAAAATAAAATAAAATAATATTGGAGACATCAACCGTAATCTCCACACCAAAATAAAGACGTCAAAAAAAATAGATCATTTATTCTCCTCTTGCTGCTTTCGTGGTATGTGGAAGACTTCTACTTTATCTTGGATGGTAAAATCAGACCTGTTTCTAGAGATCTTGGTGGCTGTGCAGATCAGGGAATGGAGTTTATGAAGTCTTTCTTTGTGGTTCTAGCAGTTATGCTTCTTCAATGTCCTTTTTTTGTTTTTTATGTATTCTAGGTGTTTCAGAATAGTGCTACCATTCTGTGTTTTTCTTTTGTCTTCTGACTTACTTCGTTTAACATAACATGATCTAGGTCCATCCACGTTGCTGCAAAGTCTGTGATTGTATCATTTCTAACTGCCATGTAATATTCCATTGTATATATGTACCACATCTTAATGATCCATTCATCTGTTGTTGGACATCGAGGTTGGTTCCAAGATTTGGCTATTATACTGAGTGCTGCAATAAATAGTGGGGTGCATACGTATTTTGGAATGAATGTCTTTCCATCTTGGGGATATATGCCTAGGAGAGCAATTGCTGGGTCAAATGGCAGCTCAATTCTGAGTTCTTTGAGCACTCTCCAGACTTTTCTCCATAGATGTTGGACCAAGGGGCATTCCCACCAGCAATGAATGAGAGTTCCTTTCATACCACATCCTCTCCAACAAAGGTTGTTCCCATTATTTTTGATGTGAGCCAACCTCACTGGTGTGAGGTGGTATCTCATTGTTGTCTTGATTTGGATCTCCCTGATGATGAGTGAAGGTGAGCATGTTTTCATGTGTTTGTTGGCCATCCTTCTCTCTTCCTCAGAGAAATGTCTATTCATTTCGTCTCCCCATTTTTTTATGGCTTCGTTTGGTTTTGAAGGACTCAGGTTTCTGAGCGCTTTGTATGTTCTAGATATCAGCCCTTTATCTGATATATCAAGTGAAAAGATTTTTTCCCATTCTGTTAGCTGTCTTCTTGCATTAAGTAGGGTTTCTTTTGCCATGCAGAAGCTTTTTAGTTTGATATAGTCCCATTTGTTTATAGTTGATGCTAACGTTTTTGCCATTGGTGCTCCATTCTCAAAGACCCTTTTGATATAAAGGTCTTCGAGTGTTCTGCCTATTTTATTCTCGATAAACTTTATAGATTCAGGTCTGATTTCCAGATCTTTGATTCATTTTGAGTTGACTTTTGTATAAGGAGTGAGATATGGGTCGATTTTCACTTTCGTGCATATGAGTTTCCAGTTGTACCAACACCATTTGTTGAATAGGCTTTCTTTGTTCCATTTCATATTCTTGCCCCTTTTATCAAATATTAGTTGGCTATATATCTGGGGGTTTATGTCTGGGAATTCTGTTCTAATCCACTGGTCTGAGGTCCTGTCTCTGTTCCAGTACCATGCTGTTTTTATTACTATGGCTTTATAGTATAGTTTCAAGTTAGGTAAGGAGATACCTCCCAACTTCTCATTTTTCAGAATGTGTTTAGCTATCCTGGGTCTTCTATGGTTCCAAATGAATTTTATAATTGATTGTTCTATTTCTTTAAAGAATTGTGTCTGGATTTGGATAGGGATTGCATTAAATCTATATAGCAATTTGGGTAAAATAGTCATTTTGACTATGATAATTCTACCTATCCATGAGGATGGGATGTTCTTCCATTTCTTTAGATCGTCTTCAATTTCTTTCTGAAGTGTTTTGAAGTTTCCCTGGTATAGATCTTTCACTTCTCTTGTAAGGTTGATTCCTAGGTATTTGATATTTTTTGATACTATCTTAAATGGAATTGTATTTTTAATCTCTCTCTCCTCAACTTCATTGTTTGTATATAAAAACGCTACTGTCTTTTGTGTATTGACTTTGTATCCAGCCACTTTACTGTATTGGTTGATTGTTTCTAGGAGTTTTTCTGTGGATTCTTTAGGGTTTTTGATGTATATCATCATATCATCAGCATATAGAGCTAGCTTGTGTTCCTCTTTCCCTACTTGAATTCCTTTGATTCCCTTCTCTTGTCGGATTGCTATTGCTAGGACTTCTAAGGTTATATTGAATAAGAGTGGAGAGAGTGGACAGCCTTGCCTAGTTCCTGACCTTAGTGGGAATGCTTCTAGTTTCTCGCCATTAAGTATAATGTTGGCTGTAGGCTTTTCATAAATAGCTGTAACTATCTTAAGGAAGGTGCCTTCTAACCCTATTTTGCTGAGTGTCTTTAACATGAACGGATGTTGGATTTTGTCAAACGCCTTCTCTGCATCGATTGATATGATCATGTGGTTTTTGTCCTTCATGTTGTTGATGTGGTGTATAATGTTGATTGATTTGCGTATGTTGAACCAACCTTGCATTCCTGTCCAAGTCCAAGTCCACCAAAGCGCACAGATTCATGGGAAGAAGACCTAAAAGCGGCCATGAGGAAGGAAATGCAAGAATTACTAAACAGAATGAAAGAAACCCTAGCAACCGAGTATAAGAAATTCATGGACGAACGACTAAGCCAAATTAAAGAAGAAATGTTAAAGAACATGAGAGATTCCATACAAAAAGAAGTGAAGGATTTAAAAGACAAAATAACAAGCCTTACGAGTAGAACCACAGAGTTGGAGAAGCACATCGATGAACTCGAAGGAAAACTGCAATATAAAAATGATCAAGAAACCAACAAAGAAAAAAAAGGCAAAGTACTGGAAGGAAAAATCCAATATCTAATGAATAAGGACAAAAGAAACAATCTAAGAATTGTGGGTATACCAGAAGGGGAAGAAATAGGGAAGGGGGAAGAACAAGTAGTCAGGGAGATAATAACAGAGAACTTTCCCACCCTCTGGAAAGACAATTTAGGACAAATCCAAGAAGTCAAGAGAGTCCCTAATAAAATAGACCCTAATAAACCCACACCAAGACACATAATAATCCAAATGGCGAAAAACAAAGAGAAAGAGGAACTCCTGAAAGCAATAAGGGAGAAAAAAAACCTCAAGTACAAAGGAAAGGACATAAGAATCAAACCAGATCTCCCATTTGAAATAATTCAAGCAAGAAGACAGTGGAATGACGTATTTAAACGACTGAGTGAAAGAAATTTCCAACCCAGGGTCCAATACCCAGCAAAACTATCATTCATATGGGAGGGCAGACTAAAAACATTCACAAATATGAACGAACTTGAACTATTTGTGCAAACTAAGCCGATCCTAAGCGACTTACTCAGAGACGAATTACACAATCCAAACCCCCGATTGTAACAACAACCACGCCACACAATACAACTGCACAACAGTCCTCTCTATCAATAATTTCCCTAAATGTTAATGGACTAAACTCTCCAATTAAAAGACATATAGTAGAGAACTGGGTTAGGAAAAATAAACCGGACTTCTGCTGTCTGCAAGAAACACACCTACAGTTACAGGATAAGCACAGGCTTAGAATTAAAGGATGGAAAGTAATTATTCAGGCCAATGGAAAACAAAAAAGAGCAGGGACAGCCATTCTTATATCAGACCAAATTGTATTCAACCTCAAGAAAGTGATCAGAGACAAAGAGGGGCACTACTTACTGATCAGGGGAACATTAGATCAAGAAGTGCTAACCCTGGTCAATATCTATGCACCTAATGTAAAGTCACCAAAATATGTGAGGCAACTACTGACAAACCTGGAGAAACACATGAAGGGAATTGTGATAATAGTAGGGGACCTCAATACTCCACTATCACCACTGGACAGATCCTCCAAACAGAAAAATAGTAAAGAAATAAGAGCTCTAAATGAAAAATTAGAAGAATTAGGGCTAATAGACTTATATAGAGCCCTCCATCCCCAGAAAGTAGAATACACATTCTTCTCAAACCCACATGGAACCTTCTCCAGAATAGATCATGTCTTAGGATACAAAGCCAACCTATATAAGACCACAAAGGTAAGGATCATTAGAAGTACCCTTTCAGATCACTATGCAACAGAGCTTATAATTGATGTCAAGAAGAAGCAATGGAGGAAAACTAATACCTGGAGATTGAACAACATACTGCTTAACAACGGCTGGATCAAAGAACAACTCAAGGAGGAAATAAAAAGATTCCTTGAGACGAATGACAATGAAGAGACAACATGTCAGAATTTATGGGATACAGCAAAAGCAGTACTTAGGGGGAAACTCATAGCATTACAGGCCTATGTTAAGAAACAGGAAAATAACAAAACCAACAGTTTAAAAGATCACCTCAAAGAATTGGAACAACAGCAACAGAGAAATCCAACCACAACCAGAAGGCAAGAAATCATAAAATCCAGAGCAGAAATAAACAACATAGAGACTAAGAAAACAATACAAAAAATTAATGAGACCAGGAGTTGGTTTTTCAAAAAAATAAATAAGATAGACAAACCATTGGCAAAACTTACCAAAAAAAAAGAGGGAAAACACCCAAATTACTAGGATCACGAATGAAAGGGGAGAGATTACAACAGAACCCCAAGAAATACAACATATCATGAGATCATATTATGAACAACTATATTCAACTAGGCTAGAGAACCCACCAGAAATCGACAGATTCTTGGACAAACACCCTCTTCCAAGACTGGAAAAGGAAGACCTAGAAACTCTAAACAGTCCAATCACTTCAGAGGAAATTGAAGACGTAATTAAAAGACTCCCTAAGAACAAATGCCCAGGCCCAGATGGATTTACAGGTGAATTCTATCAAACATTTCAAGAAGACTTATTACCACTGTTCCATAGGCTTTTCAAAGCCATAGAAAAAACAGGAATCCTCCCCAACTCCTTTTATGAGGCTAATATCACACTCATTCCTAAAGAAGGCAAAGACACCACCAAAAAAGAAAACTACAGACCAATCTCACTAATGAACATTGATGCAAAGATACTTAACAAAATCTTAGCAAACCGAATTCAACACCTCATTAAAAAAGATCATACATCATGATCAGATCACAATGTTTTAATCATTCAGACTTTATAGTAGAAAACTATTTCATTTGTTTAATTATTGCAGTACTAAAAGCAAAAACCCACAGAAACGAGAGTACATTCATTGTGAAATAAGACAAAGATGCACTCAGATAGTGTTTTAAAGATTTCACTACTTCCTAATCTGTTACATTGTGGAAGTATGTGGGGCATACAGATTGCTGCATATTTAGAAAAGATGAAAACTACTGCAGATTTCTAAGATTTAAGTACAAGGAGAAGGTATGTAGTTTTTGCTCAGCAGTGAACTTGGAGACGAGCATGTGAAAAGTCGAAAAGACCACGAAGTGATTTCTTCAAAATCAAAGCATCTTATAAATTCCAAGAATGTAAGACAATGTTAGCTTTTGCCTTTGTTAATGTATTAGATAACCTATTAATCATAATATCATTATTCATATGCAAAGTATATGCCTGGAGGACAATTTAATCACTTATTAAGGCACGTTATTTACTTTCCCTCACTTTATTTCCTAAGAATTTGTGTTCATTAACTAAATATATTGCTATAAAAGGGTTTTGAAGCCACAATAAATTAATTCTACAGTTGAACCCTATGACCTTGAAAAGGAGTGTTCAGACTCAAGTAAACCAGCAGCTGATCTGATAATACCAGGTGCCAAAGGCCTAGGAGGACCTGCCAGGAGTCGGGGGAAGCAAGTTGAAGGTGTTTAGTGCCCTAGAAGCCAATTTGGTTTATAATAATTCATTGACTATCTTTTCTTCATCCTTTCACATATTTGACCTTTCATGTCTTAGTAAGGAATTTAAGGACTTTAATTAGATACCATGACTATAGATATGGAATAGAACAAATGTCTTTTAGAATCAGATGAAACTTTCCTGTTTTGCATACCAGACATTTGATTATGGTGTTTTATTTAGCAGATACAGGCTGGCAAGCAGAACTGTTTGAAATTAGCTCAAAAAGGATAAAAGTTAGTTCAGAGAGCAATCTAAATTAAAAAAAGAAGAAGGAAAGAAATTCAGAGCAAAGGCCTTTGTCTGCTCTTGTGCTCTGTCATCAGAACACATATGGCTCTTTATATCAACCTGCCTTACAACAAAGCCAGTGTTTATTCTGCTAGGTACTTAGAAAAAAGTGTGAGGTACAGATTAAGAGCATTGGGTACTGTGTTGAGACATTAATTATAAATGTAAAGTTCTTAGAATATTTTTATTTAAATCTTCCCTAAGAATACTTACGACATATAAAAAGTAACTGTGACCCAAGATCCTTTATCTTCCAAATAGAAAGACAATTCCTTTACTAAAATATTTACTGAGAAAAAATACCATTAATACTGTAACCAAGTAAATATTATCTAGCTTGTGAATATAAGAGCACATCAGAATTATAGTTTCTAGCATTTTGATACATAGTAATGATTTTGGTGTGGAATAATATATTACTCTTAGAAAAAAAATATATTACTTTGGTTGCATCCAAACTTTAAAGTGTTTCTCATTTTAAATTATCCATCTTTTTTCAATTTAGAAAGAGTTTGGTTCGGTTGAGTCCTATTTTTGCAATATCTTAGGATTTTAAAATATCACTCTGTTTTGAAATGTAAATTAGCACACATTGGTGGAGAGGAATGGATTATGAGTTATATATGGGCCAAAACTCTAATATCAAAACCATATGCTTCTAATCCAAATTGCAGTATTTCTTTTTTTAAATGAAAATAATTAAATTTATTCTGAATCATTGAGAGATTATCAATTTAGAGTTTACAGATGACTTAGAAAGTATTTCAGTCTTGATGGGGAAATTGTGAATAAACTCATTTCCACCCGTCAAACTGCTAATAAAAGGCATAACTACAGCATACTCTATAAAAAAGGAAAAATAGTACCCTTCTTACACAACAACGCCCTTCTAGTGGCATATTTTTATGCCTCAATTTCAGAGCTGATGCATAGAATATAGTGAAGGACAAATCGGACATATATAAATTGTGCATCAAAGACAAACTATCTTCACCTGAAAGTTTACTCCAGAACCAATAAGCAATGACAAGTTCTTACTATGGGGTACAAATAATACTTTGCAGGTTCTCTTTAATACCACATTCTAATAAGTAATTCAAACTACTTTTCTCTTGAGCATATCCATCTTTTCTTTAAAATAAACTTCTGCTTAAAGAACTTGGGGCAATTGCAAATGCTCATGTTTTATATACATGATACATAATAGAATTTTTAGTCTTCATAATCAGACTAAATTTAAATGGAAACAAAGAGAACTTAAAATGGAAACAAAGAGAACTTATAATTATTTAAATTATGTAATAAAATCTAACATATAAAAATATTTATAAGGGTTTACATATGTATTTCAGTGTGAAGATTTGGCAATGAAAATAAATATTTATTTTTATTAATAACAATTCTCTATTTAATCTATTTTATGTAATCATTTTGATATGTCAAACCTATTTCTAGTACAGTATACTTGAACATCCTTCCAGTCTACCAAGTCTTAAAATCTTAGAGAAAACTTTCTAATGATCAAAATAACATTTTGCTTGGGAAGAGCACATTTCAAATTACAATAGACTTTCTTTTCTTATTTAGAAAAAGATTAAAAAGTCAATATACAATAAAGGACTTAAAAGGTTTCTTTATGATGCAAATGAGGAGATAAGGGAATGGCACAGAGTGCAGGGACATATGTTTCCCATGTTTAGGCCCCAGTTTGATCTCTGGCACTACACAGCACTTGAGCACTATTAGGCAGAGAGTTCTATGAACCCAGAACTACAGTCATCAACTACTTATATGGAACTCCCTAACTAGATTAAATTGGTGGAGAATCACCAAAAATGACCCATAGCCAACCTGAGCACTGCTTGAAAGGTTTCCCCCAATGAAAATGGACAAGGATTTTGATCATATTACTACTTTAATAGAATTTATTACTGTAGAGATAACATGACTTACAAAAGTGTGAATATTTATATTTAAGTTGTACAAAATTATTGCACCACCTCTACCACCACAACAGAACATCCACCAATGTCCTTATTTAACTTTAGTCCTTCCCATTTCTCCCTTCCTCTCAACCTCCTCCTGGAACCATCCTCATGTTTACTGAAGGTAACCTCAATTTCATAGTCAGAGTTCCGGGACTTGCTTTCATTGTCATTGTTAATAAAAGATTTTTAAAAGATTAAACATATACAGCACAGCTAGCAGAAATGGTGCTTATTGTGATGCTTATAAAGATGCAAAACAGAAAGGAACTGCTATAAACATAGTTAGAAAATATATAAAATACAAATCTGACTTTAAAATATATGCTACTAATTAACAAAGAAGTTGGAGGGATAGTACCAACTAAATTTCTTCAAAGAACTATAATCAGATATCAACTATTACAGAAATGAAGTTTTTCATCAGTTCGTGTTCTTGTTTGCATGATACCAATGTTTGAAGAAAGATTACCAGAATATAGAAATGAAGTGGATGTGGGGGAATTAATTGGGTATAAAATATCACACTCTGTTAGAAGTTAATCAAGATAATGGAGGACCTAAGCATGTAGCTAACCTGAGTTCAATTCTCAACATCTCAGATAGTCCCCGTGAGTCTACATCTACCAGGAATAATTCCTGGTGCAGAGCCAGTAGTAACCCCTCAGCACTGCTGAATATAGCCCCAAAATTTTTTAATTAAAAAATGTATGAATATAATGGAAATTCAGGTTAAAAAATAACTAGACTGTTCAAAAGTAATAGCTGAGAGCTATCCAAACTTAAGAAAAGATTTAAAAGATAAGAAATACTTACATTTAAATCCATAAGAACTATACCAATCAAAAGCCATTGAAATTCAAACAACAATTTAAAAAATTAAGGGCTGCTAATGCAGAGGAAAAAGTGACAATAAAATTTCTCAAATTTTATCAGATTTTTCATAAGTTTTTCACTAGAATTAAAAGTTACAAAATTGTTCATGATTGAGTTTCAGCTGTACAATATTTGAACATATTTCTATTCACCAGTGTTCACTTCCCTCCGCCAACGTTCCCCAGTTTCCCTTTCTCCCTCCTTCCAGTTTGCTTCTGTGGCATAAATTTTCTGCTTTCTTTTGACAGAAACTCAACAGACTAGGAAAGAATGAAGGTGATAAATTATACTTCTAAAAGAAACTTCCTAACAAAAAAATTTTACCCTGAAAATCAATTTACAATAGAAAAATAATAAATAAATAAATAATAAAATAAAGCTAACAGAATTTACTACTACCAGACCTGCTATACAAAAATGTTCAAAGCTCTTTGTGAAAAGAAGAAGCAAATGAACAGAAAAACTTGACCAAATTTTTCTGCTTTGGAAGGCATACCTTGCTATCCTGAGGGCTTACTCCAGGCTCAGATCTCAGGGGTCATTCAGGATTTGGGGGACCATATGGGGTTCTGGGGATGGAAACTAGGATCAATAACATGCAATGAAATCCCCCTACCTGATGTACAATCTCTTCAGTTTATGAAGGAATTAAAAGTAATTTAAACAGCAAAATATAAATAGCAGTGATATGCAATAAGCAAAGATAAAAGAAGAGAAAGAAAATGGCCAACGCATTATATTGAAAAGATGTGATGTTTGGAAAGCAAAAAAAAATTATATAGTAGTTTGATATAACCCTAATAGTAACTATAAAATAAAAATGTGGAGCATAGATGTTTAAATAATAAAATGAAGAGTTTGAGAAATTCGCCAAAGAAAAGAATCCATACGAAAAGGTAGATAGAAACAAAAGAAGGAGAGTGTTAGTAGGCAAATACCAAATAACAATAAGCATCATAAATATTTATGGTCTGAATTAATCAGTAAAAAGAGAGTGACTAGATGAAGAGAAAATATAGGAGAACCCATGTAAAATATGTTCCTTTCCATTATTTGAGCAGGGAAATACATTATATATAAACTGATTCTTCAAATAATCTTCTAGCATACTAATATATCACTGTATTAATACATTAATTTTATTGAAGTTTTTTTCTGATGAAATGAAATATGCTGCTATACTTAGTTAAACATTCTATTGCGTCCCTATAGAATTTTTTAAAAATTAAAATACACATTTATTATAATTTATGATTCCTAAAATATTATTAGATATAGATAAATGCAGGTAAATCCATAGAAAATGTATTTTATATTACATATAAAAATATATAAATGTAGTGTAATATAATTATATATGTTCACTATTATAATTCTGTATTTTGTTTTGTTTTGGGTGCACAACCAGCGGCTTTCAGGGGTTACTCCTGGCTTAACACTTAGAAATTACTTCTGGCAAGCTTGGGGGACCATATGGGATGCCCGGGATTGAAACCAGGTCAAACATTAGCAAGGCAAACGCCCTACCTTCTGTGCTATTGCTCTGTCCCCACTGTTATAATTCTTAAAAAATTTGGTTTGTATGTTTTATTATTATTGTTTACTTTTATGTTTTTGTGCCACATTTGGCGGTGCTCATGGCTGACTTTCTGGTTCTCTGCTCAGGGATCACTCCTGATGGGCTTGGAAACCATACGGGGTGCCAGAGGTCAAATTCAGATCAATTACTTGCAACAGAAGTACACTACCCACTGTATTGTCACTTCAGTCTTGCCTAATTTTTACCCATATCCTTTCAAGCTCCATTCTGTGTTGGTAATTTAAGTATATTTAAAAATATTATCAATCTCTTTATTTTTGAGTATTTTGTCATTTTTAACTGATCTACCAAGGATTTATTATTTGCTAATATATCGCAGTTAACATTTATGCCTATTAGCGATGGTTTCTAGCTTGCTTATAGATGTTTTATTCAAAAATAAAAATTGCATTGTGTATAATCCAATGAAAAGATACTGTATTTAATTGGCAAATTGCTTTGGCATTGGTAAGTATTTTAAACCTTAATTACTTCTTCTTTTGCTGTCTGCTTCAGATCATCAGTTAGAAAAGTCCAGCACACATAGCTAAAGAAAAGAAAAAAAAAAGAACATTTAGTTGAAGACCTAAAATGTTAATACTGAAGTTTCTTCAATTTACTGATATTCAAAATCTAAATTGTCTGGTTCTTTGTAAGTTCTAAATTAATGGCTAGGGAAAAAAAAAGCTTAATTTGTAGGAAAGAAATCTCAGATGCAAAGAACTTATTCTTTTAAGCTCCAGAGAAATGTAGTGCATTTATCAGCTTTGAGTGGATATCGTTGTGTTTATAACAGAGTGGAGGCACCATGCAATTTTGCTCCTGAAATTGGTTTATATAGATGACTGGTTGCTGTGAAGTGTGTGTCAGAGTTCCATGCAGCTGTTATGAAGTAGTACAATTGTCACTGCTTCTTACATGGTTGTTGAGAAGAGCTTGAGAGCCCAGCTCAGTCAGCTGTTGAATAGATAACCCAACACAGTTAACGTGGCATACATTGTAAAGAATTACATGCCTGCTACAATGAGCTTTGGGCCTTTGGTCTAGATAATAATCCTGGTGGGGGTACCACATGTAGTGGTTGTCTGATCACTCAGATATAACTGACGAAACATAAAGAAAAATGTCAGTCGACTGAAAGAAAAATGTAGCTGCAAGTTTGTTTAAGGTTCATGTAAACGCTTATGTGTATTTTTTAACCCCAAGCCTCCCAAGAACTTGACTGCCAAGTACAATGTCTCACACTAAAATACCAGGTCTAGAGATGATAACCTATTTAAGGTTGTATTGAAATATGGTTGACTGCAAAAATATCTTGTTCATCTCATTTGTTGACAGTAGTGAACATTTTTGTTTCAAAGGAAAGAAAACTTTATAGAAAATTAATTTACATATGAAATATAAATAAAGCAGTACTAAAATTAATTATTGAAAACTTTTGAGTAAGGACATGTAATTTTAACTTCATGAAGTAATCAGAATGGCAATGCAGATATATTTTCTGATGACTATTATGAAATTTAAATGTGCAAAGAAATACTACTATTTTTCACTTGAGCATAGTAAAAAAACAGTGATATAACAAGCAGGACACAATAAAGTTTATCAAAAATAACTAAAGTTTCAGGATTTCCAGCTAAAATCCTGTATATTTATTCTTTCTCTAATTTGTTTTCTGGATTTGGTTGCCACAGCCCATATGGCATTCACAAATAAAGATTGAACTAGGACTACTTTGATTCCTATGCTCATTGAGAGGATTTATGGATATAACATCTGCTAAAACTAGGGGATTTTTTCATATCTGGTAAAAAGTATCTTTGCAATAAATAATTTCATCTTTTTAATTTCTTCAGGTAGCAATGATTTATCATATTTTTAATAAAATAAAAATGCACTAAGTAGAGTGACCTATAAATGGGAAACTAAATTTTTGCAACTAGAGCTAATTTTAGTTGATTATTTACAATTATATTTTACAAATATGTATTTAGAATTTTCCTGAAAAGGCACTTAATTAGGGGTATTTAAATATTAGTAGAATAATCTGTAAATAAGAGATTTTATTTAGTAAGTTGCCAAATCTTATATTCTTTAAGTCAGAAAAATTATCTACTATTCGATTGATCTTTTAAAAGCATAAAACCACTCTTAAATTATATGATTAATTTTTATTTAACAAGAACAGAGTCAACTGCTTGAGATACCTTTCAAAAATATACCATCTTTCATTTAGAAATTGGTTAATTTTTTTTTTACTTCTTGGGTGTTATTTTCTGATTAACATATTTATAAAGTCAGAATTTCTCAAAATAAAGTTGACATATCCGCTCTATCAGTTTCCCTGCAAAACTTCAAAACTTGAATCTGGAGCTGAAGATATAATACAATGGGTAAGGTGCTAAGCTTTGATCGATCTTCAGTACCACATATAGTCTCCCAAACATCAATCACTCCTAGTGATCCCTGAGCACACTGTCAAACTTAAACCCTAAGCACAGCTGGTTATACACCTCAAAAAAGTTATCTTAATGACCTATATTATTTATTAAGGTCCTCCATATATACATTAAAGCCATATATTGAATATAAAGCACATTACAAACACAAGGAATCAGTGTAGTTCCTCTAAAATGCAGATTTATGTGACCATTTTCTGCAAAATTATATTTTGTCATAGACTACCCAAAATGATCACTCCATAATTGTTTGCAAGCCTTTGCTGTCTTTATGTCATGACTTTCTTGGAGCACAGACATTTTAGCATACACAAAATACAGAGTTTTGTATCTGCATTTCATGCCTCCTTCCTCCTCCCAAACCCTACTGGGGTTTTCTTGGTGGCCCCTAAACATTGAAGACATAAGCATTCACATACATAGAGCATAGAGACCCCTAACAAGCATTGTAGACCTACCTACTCAAGGTTTAGCAGAAAGTGAGGCTGGTTCCTAAAACACTTCCAAGTATGGATCCTAAGAAAGAAAGTGATGACTTTCTCCCACATATCTACTAATAAACTCTTTAAGTATTATATCTCTTAAAGAATTATTTAGCACAAAAATGGGTAAGCATCATTAATTTCTGCTCTTTTTTTTGGGGGGGGGCATGCTCAGTGACTCTCAAGGATTACTCCTGCCAATGAGCTCAGAAATTGCTCCTAGTTATAGTCCCCCATAGCTTGGGGGACTATATGGAATGCTGGGAGATCAAACCAAGGTCCTTCCAGGGTCAGCCACGTGCAAGACAAATGCCCTACCGCTGTGCCTCCATTCCGGCCCCTATTAATCTCTGTTCTTTGTGGATTTTAATTTTTTGGTATAAGTTTAAAATTTCCCAAAATAAACGTTTAAATATCATACGTTTAAACTAAAGAAAATGAGGAGTCTTTAATATAGGAACTACTTATTATCCATTTGGTCACCAAAAAGTGAATGTCTGTTTCTGACTCTCTTCAGTCTAGGTTACCTTTGTAATAGCTTTGACCAGGTGTGATTTTACATGATTTTTAAGTCTTAAAGTAACCATGCTTGTTCTCTTGGAACCTCAGTAGGGTTACTTTGAATTATTTTTACCTTTGATCAAACATCTGGGTGACTATTGTCATGAGTAAAATCAGGCACTTACAAAAGAAATAAAAGAAATCCTAAATACAATATGAATAAAATGGTTACTTTTAACTGTATTGGTTAGATATGAATAGTCACACGAGAAAGCGAAAAGATAGTGTTAATCAAATTATTTTGACATGAATATTTTTGTATAAATGACACTATAAATTGTAGCAATTTCTTATTTTGTTAAATGACATATCCACATTTCAGGAATAAAGCATCAAAACTCAGAATGCAGGGCCAGAAAGATAAGTACAGTGGGTAGGTCCTTGCCTTGTACAGGATTTATGCACCACATGTGGTGGCCTGAGCACTGGCAGGAATGATCTTTGAGCCAAAGTCAATAGTCTTCCAGGAGCACTGATGATTGTGACAAAAAAAAAAAAAAAAAAAAAAAAACACACACATAGAATATAGTAAGTTAACCACTATAAACCGAAATCTAGTAGACAGTAAGATAATTTGAATTGTTGTACACATGTCTTGCATGAAAAAGGCCCTGAATTTGATTCCTAGCATCACATGGTCTCCTGGGCACTGCAGTTTAGATAGTCCAGATTGGTCCCAGCCTTGCTAGGCCCAAGATGGAACCTATTAAGACCTATTGAACTATCAGCAGATCAAGCATATCAGGCATACAAGAGGCCTACTGGGGACACCTCTAAAATATAAATAAGGCCCAAACCTATCCTTCATTATATACAATTATTCCTTTTTACCAAATTTACTTAATTCATCCATTTGCTTGTTTATCTATAAGCCGTATGTTAAAAAAATCATACTGTTCATATTTTCTATTTTACTTACTTCACTAAATATCATGTCTAGGTACACTATGCTGAAACTGACAGGATCTCATCTTACATTTTATAGCTAAATATATATATATATATATATATATATATATATATATATATATATATATATATATGTACATATACATATATCTTCTTTATCTGGTAATAAACATTTAAGTTGTATCTATCTCTGGCCAGTGTAAATAATGCTACAAAAACAAGAAGGTACATATATCTCTTTGAATTAATTTTTTCATATTTTAGGTAAATTATTAATATTATAAAATTTTTCTTAGGACAAAAGAACATTTCATGAGCTCTTTTCTGCTGAGCCAGCCTAGCCTACAGACACCAAGGACTGTAATCTCTCCAGGACCGGCACCCGGTAAGATGTCCCTGGCCAATGAAGGTGGGGCCAATTCCTGCCATGTGATTGGGAACCCAGAGACTTATAAAGACCAGCGGCCATGCTCTCTCCCTCTTTTCTGCTGAGCCAGCCTAGTCTACAGACACCAAGGACTGTAATCTCTCCAGGACCCACACCCGAAAAGCATGGCCGCTATCTTGTAACCCCTGAATTCCATTTCTGCACATTGTAAGAAGCAATCTACAGCCTTACCAATGCACTAATTTTGCAGTACACCCCCGTATTTAAAGAAATCAAGATGGCTCCTCTAATAATCTAAAACTTAGGAAACAGCTAGCTCTTGCCATGTATAGGGTTTGGGGAGGAGCCATACCGGGGCCCTTGTCCCTAGCCTGAGGAGTGCTGGGAGGCTTGGCAGGCCCCCAGCCGTCCTTGTCTTTTTTCCCCTGACTCCAGGCCTTCCCTGGGTGCCAGTTCAGATGGCCATAAGTGGGTTCAGGTGGACTCTTAGTGATCCTCAGGTTCCCCCCTCCCTCCATACTCCAGGGGGGAGGTGCATGGGGAGGAGGGCGGGCAGACATCTGGCTTCCGGTTTCCTCCTTGATTCTGGAACCAGCTCTTGCCAGGTATGGGATTTGGGGAGGCCCCATACCAGAGCCATTTCTCCCTAGCCTGGGGAGTGCTGGGAGGCTTGGCAGACCCCCAGCCGTCCTTGTCTTTTTCCCCCTGCCTCCAGGCCTTCCCTGGGTGCCAGCTCAGATGGCCAGAAGTGGGTTCAGGTGGACTCTTAGTGGTCCTCAGGTTCCCCCCTCCCTCCGTACTCCAGGGGGAAGGTGCATGGGGAGGAGGGCGGGCAGACATTTGGCTTCCTGTTTTCTCCTTGATTCTGGAGACCAGCTCTTGCTGGTCCCCTGGACTTCAGTCTTTCCCTGGGCACCGGTCTAGGTGGACTATATAGGGGTCAACAGGCTTTCCCCCTATCTCTCCCTACACTAATGGGAATGTGCTCTGGAAGGAGGGCAGGCAGTTCTAGCACTGGTTTATGTTGGAACAGTCAGTGGAAATTTTTTCTCTTTGTTTTCATATTGATTGTATTGTGTGCATATATTCTATATATCCATAATATCCATCTTGTATTGGGACCTTGATACTGCCCTACAAATCACACTTCTAATATTTTACTGCCTCAGTCCCAACCCTACTTCCCCACATCCTCCCATGTAGGTGCAGCTAATGACATGAAGCTCACCACATAGAGTGATAAGTGCAGTTAGAGAAATAACTACACTGAAAACTACCATAACAACGTGAATGAATGAGGGAAAAAGAAAGCCTGTCTCGAGTACAGGTGTGGGTGGGGTGGGGAGTAGGTAGATCTGGGGAATTGGTGGTGGGAATCCTGCACTGGTGAAGGGGGGTGTTCTTTACATGACTGTAATCATACAACTACAATTATATTTGTAATCACGGTGTTTAAATAAAGATAATTAAAAAATTAAAAAAAAGAACATTTCATGATAGCTATACTAGCTTAAATTCCTCCCAACAGTGTTTCAGGGTTCCCTTATTTTCACATCCTCTTCAACACTACTTGTTTTGATTAATAACTATTCTCATAATCTTTAACCTTTGGTCAAATATCTAGACGATTATTTTCATATGAGTAACTATTTTCATGAGTACTCAGGCAAGTATAAGGGGAAAATTAGGTAATAATTCATTGTGTTTTTATTTGCATTCTCCTAATAATAAAATGCTAAATATTTTACATATACCTACTGGTTATTAATTTTCAGTATATATAGAAGTCTGTTTTGGTTTTCTGCCTAATTTTTTATTGTGCCACACCTGGTGGTGCACAAGGATTATTTCTGACTCTACACTCAAGAATCACTCTTGGCATGCTTAGGAGAACATATTGAATGCTAAGGATTAAACCCAGGTTGTCTATATACAAGGCAATTACCCTACCACCATTTTATTTTTGAAATCTTGTTTATTTAGTTGCTAATATTTTGGGGTTCTTGGGGGCCACACCCAGTAACGCTAAGGGGTTATTCCTGGCTATGCGCTCAGAAATCGCTCCTGGCTTGGCTTGGAGGACCATATGGGACACCAGGGATCAAACTGCAGTCAATCCTGAGTCAGCCACATGCAAGACAAAAGCTCTACCGCTGTGCCACTGCACCAGCCCCTTAATTTCTAATTTTTGTGAGTTTTTAATATTTTGGATATATACAAATATAACCCTTCTCAAACAAATGATGTGCAAATAACTTCTATCATTTACCAGGGAGCTTTTCATTTTGGTGCAGGTTTTTATCACAGAGCAGACAATTCTATTTTTTTAACTTTATTTTCTTAGCCATTAAAGTTAACTCACAAAAACAAAAACAAAAACAAAAAAACTCTTTAGATTTAAAGGTATGGAGTATTTTGTTTGTTTTCTTAATGTATTTTTCTTAATTGTATTTTTCTTAAGCATATTGCTTATGTTTTCTTAATATCATTTTCTTAATAATATTATGAATTAAAAGTTACATTTGGGCTGGAGAGATAGCATGGAGGTAAGGCGTTTGCCTTTCATGCAAAAGGATGGTGGTTAGAATCCCGGCATCCCATGTGGTCCCCTGTGCCTACCAGGAACGATTTCTGAGCATAGAGCCAGGAGTAACCCCTGAGCACTGCCAGGTGTGACCCAAAAACCAAAAAAAAAAAAAAAAAAGTAGGTTAAAATTTTTTTTATCAGTTTTGTTCTATTGATCATTGTTACTTTTACTTCAAATAACATGCTATTTTGATAACAAACACTTTTTAGTACCGTTTGAAATCAAGGTTTGTGAAATCTCCATTTATTTTCTGTGTGTGTGTGTGTGTGTGTGTGTGTGTGTGTGTGTGTGTGTGTGTGTGTTTTACTGTCTGGTTGTTATTTTCTTTTTATTTTTGGTTTTGAGGCCACACCTGATGACGCTCAGGGATTACTCCTGGCTATGTGCTCAGAAATCGATCCTGTCTTGGAGAACTATATGGGACCCCCGGAACAGAATCAGGTCCTTCTGGGTCAGCTGCATGCAAGGCAAATGCCTTATCACTGCACTGTTGCTCTGGCCCCATCTGGGATATTTTTCAGTTATAAATACATTTTTATTTATAAGATATTGTCATTGTGATTTTTATAGGGATTACAATGAATCTGTATATTGATTTATTGTCTTGTAGGGGGGTTGTTAGCCTTGTTTAATTTTGGCATCAGGGTAATAATGTCAGTCTATTTGTTTTAATTTACAGAAAAGTTGAGATAGATATTAATTCTTCTGTGAAAGTTTGTTAGAACTCATTAGCACAGTCATGTGGTTTCAGGCTTTTGTGTTTGATTGTGAGGGTTTCTTTTCTTTTTAAATTTTCTTACTGTTGATATGATTTTGAGGTTTTGTTACTCCTTCCAATTCAATCTGTAATATTTGTGGTTTTAGAAATTCCTTTTCTTACAAACTACTTAATTATTGCAATATAATGTCCATAATAATATTATGATTCTTTGTATTTATGTATTATTTATTGTAACCTCTCTTTCCTTTTCCTTTGTGATTTGGTTTATTTGTGTTTTCTTTCTCTTCTATTTGAATCTGATTAAAGTCTATTTTTTTAATCTTTCCAAATTACCACCATTGATTTTATTGACATTTTTAAATGTAATTTTATTTTAATTTTGCTTAATTTTTACTTTAAGTTTCCTTATTCAACTAACTATCCTGGTATTTTAGTTGTGCTTTTGCTTCTTTCAGCAGTTCTTATAAGTTTAGATGACTTATATCTGTGATTCGTCTCTTTTTCTGATCTAGGGTTCTTTTAGTACAATGATATAATTTTTTCATTTTAAGATACCAACTGTTGTTTCACTGAAGCAAAAAAAGTACTTAAAGTACTTTTATAGTTAATAAAACAGAATTCTACTATTTTCTAAAATGGCTATTAAAGAATTTAAATAATAAAATTTCATTCCATTGTTCTTGTAAAAACATTCATTTTTTATTTTGCCTAAACAAAGATTTTTCTTTTGATCCAAATAGACATTTTAATTCACTACTATATTTATTAACTGGAAATAAAAAATTAATCATCTTCTTAATATATTAGGATTGTTAGTTGACTTAATGATAATTTCTACTGACCTTGCATTTCTTGGGAATATTAAAATGAGCTAGAATGACCTCCAAGAGAAAAGCAATTTTAAAAATTTGTTACCATTTAAAAATCTGTATTTTAATGGTATGATTTGGCTAACTTAAAAGCTGGTAAAAATTGGTGCTATTTTATTGACATATTACAAAATATGCCACTTGGTGCTAAATATAAGTTTTTGACAGTGATTTTTATAGACATATTTCATCAATTTAAGCCTCACTGAATCTCTGAGCTATAGGAGTAGGTTATAATATAAAAATATAATACATGTCTGTCTTTCTTTGTGACAGATATATTAGACATTTATGGATTTAACTTGCTTGTTTCTTTTCTGACCCTTCACATGTTTTTAAAAAAATGTTATGGTGAGATCTTTCTCTAAAAATTCGAGTTAATATTATTGGTAGAATTTTATATCAATAGGAAATCTAGAAATATCCTACTCGAAGTTCACACATTTCTGGGTAAAGGAACAAATTCATATTTTAGAAACCATCATTGGAAGGTTTCATTATTTATATAATCCACTTATCAAATAAGCAGGTTAAAAAAAAGGTAAATTTAGAAATAAGTCAACAAACAATCTATTTTCTTAAAAACCTTTGGCATCATCAGATTAAAACATATTTCTGTAAAAATAGCAACTATAGATAATTAACCATTTTCCATGATTTCCTTTTATTTAGATTTTTATATATTTTTTAACTTTGGTTTTATTTTTGGCCACACCTAGCCACAATTCCCAGGCTTTGAATTCAGAAATCACTCCTCGAAGGCTCAGGGAGCATAGGGATGCCAGGGATGGAACCCAGAACTGCCACCTGCAAGGCAAATGTTCTACCAGCTGTGCTTTTGCTCCGGCTCCTAGATATTTTATATTTTATGTTAAAATATTTATCTTCTACAAACTATATCTGCAACAATCTATATTTGTCTAAGATTATAATTATAGAATGGATAGTCTATCTGGATTTATCAATATAATTGGAGAACTTGTTAACTGTGTATCTTTAACACTTAGCAAATTCTGAAATACAAAACCTATCATAGGCTGAATTTGTCTGACTCACAAATAAAATATATCCATTTCTAGAAATTCTTCAGCTGGTAGACTTAGTTTTATACAACATAATAGTACATGTTTTTGAGAGTATGTGGTAAGATATTAAAATTAGAATAAATAACAAGATTATTACCTACTAGATCAAAATTTAAACCCAGTTAATTTCAAAGCACTTATTTCCATTGGTGTGTGATCCTTAGTCCTTTCATTCTCAAAAAGAGCACTTGCTGTGCTCCCAGTAGGAAGCCCAAATTCAATGATACACTTAGGATCCAGTTCTTAAGACTTTCATAGTTTATTATTATATAGAACTCTAGGAGATTTTCCAGTTTGTTAAGACTAGTTTCTTCTCCAAGCAGTAAAAGATAATAATCTGAATGACATAATTGCTTGATACTGTTAAACAATTATTTACTTTCACTGAGTTTTACCTTTCTATTATCTCATCGATGTTAAAGCAAGGATTCTTTCACTCGTCTATTCATTTAACAAGTTAATTGAGCAACTGAATGTGGCCAGATTTTCTACTAAATTAATAAAATAGTGAGTAACAAAATAATGTCCCTACTTTAAAGGAATTTATTATCAAAAGAGTAAATAAAAAGTAAATTTGCAGTGCGAAAAGTCAGGATCCAACACAGCAAAATAAATAAAAGGAAAAGTGTATACACAAATTCGCACACTTGTAAAATAAGCATTAAAAGTTAAAGTGTTACTTAAAAAGCTAAGGAAAAAATAAGCAATTTATTGGGAAGCACTAACAGTATTTTATAGCAAACCTGAATGAAATGAAATGAGCCAAGTAAATATCAAGGAAATAGCCTTCCAGATAGAGGCCTTGAAAGGAGAACTCTTAAAGTTTTCTGGATAAATAATAAATATAAAGAGGGAAAGCCAATATTATTGCACGTTTTTAGCTTTTGTTGGCTGCTTTAAAAATAAATCTGTTTATGTTTTAGTAAAATATTTTTAAAAACTTCATTACTAGTCTCACTTTATTCAGTCCTAATCTATATAGTATTTTCTTTTCAATCAATCCAGATCATTAGTGTCCATATAACTTCGAAGTAAACTGTACTCCTATTGGCCTGCCCTCTGTGGATAAAGACAGCTAAGCTATTTCATCTAGATATCCATCTGTGCACCCTGTTGAAATTGTTGCTTTGCACAACATGCTATGGATATAGACACCCACCTATCACACTTTTGATTGCATTCTACCAATTTGAACTTTCTATTTTAATTTCTGAATCCCTTGTAGACACATTATATTAGAAATTTCCTCATTGATCTCATTTTAGTCACATTTATTTCTTTCTCTTTTTTATTAGATCAAAAATTGAATTCTAATTCAGTTTTTAAAATGTCTGGCTCCTTATTCTACAAGTTATTATTATTAGTGAATTCTTCAGTCACATGAATTACTAATAAAAATGTTAACTCTGCTGGATCCTAAAGCAGTATTCCCTTCCCACCAGCTTTGAGGGTCGCCAGGTGAAATCTCTTCATTCATTACATGTATAAATGTAGTTATATTAATTATTAGTTTTTGTTATACAATACAGGTAATACTTTATTTTATTTATTATTTATTTTATTTAAACACCCTGGTTACAAGGTTATTCATACTACAGGTTTATTTTTTCATAGATAAAGTTGTTCATGATTGACTTACAGTCATACAATGTATAATAAACTTCATCAATGAGCATTTCCCACCACCAACATCAACAGTTTCCTTCTCAACCTCCCTGATGCCTTTCTCCTCTCCATTCACCCTCTCCCACCTGCCTTTGGGGAAGGCATTTTACTTCTCTACTTCTCTCTGTCTTTCTCTCTGTCTCTCTCTCCCTCTCTCTTCTTTGACATTGTTGTTTGCACTGCTGGTAATGAAGGGATGCTGTGAGTGTCCCTTTTATAGAGGACCCTTCTCTACTCTAACTGTACTTTCCACCCTTTGCAGCAAGCTTCCTACCATGGACTGGTCCTCTAATCCTCATCTCTATTGTCTCTGAATATCATCCTCACACTATCTTTTATTTTCCTTATATCCCACAGATGAGTGAGATTATCCTGCTTATCATTCTTCCTCTCCCTCTAATACATTTTACTCAGTCTAATACTCTTCATTTCCATCCATGTATACATATAAATATGCGGGGTCCTGAAGCCCCCCAGGGGGGACCCGGCCAGCAGGAATTAGCTGGGAAGGCTTCTCAGACAACCGCACTCCTATTTTGCTGAGTAGAAGAGCAACCACACCTGTAAAAAATCTGAGAGAGGTTAATAATAAAGACCCAAGGCAGCGTCTCACTGTTCAAGGGCAACTTTATTTGGCTACAGCTCCTTCTTATATAGAGAAGGAGAAGGGGGCAGTACAAGGGTGATGTCAATCACACTTTTGGCATGAAAATTACTTCATTATTCCAAATAAGGCAAGTGGGCAATACTTCTTGCAGTATCCATGGAAACATCTTGTGACCTTCTAGCTGCATTCCTAATTGCTTGACTATCAGGAGGTGGTGCAAGATGTGCTTGCCTCAGTGATCTTGAACAGACAATGTAGCATATACACAATAATGAATGTCTTGTAAACTCAGGGATATGGTTAAGGGAGTAAGGCCTCTTTTCTGGGAATGGTACTGGGCTGTGTTGCTCTCCTCCAGGCTAAAAGATTAATTATACTTTGCAGCTGCATTTTCCTTTCTCTTTGGCCCAAGAACTTACAGCAAGACTGCATGTAGCCTTTAGGTGAAAGGCTGGATTATGGCAGAAAGAATAGCAAAATGGCCTCAAACAAGTCAGTCCCCAACATCTCCCCCTTTCTCTTCTAATAAAAGAAGGAAAGTCGTGAGCGGGTGGAAGAACCGTGTCTTAGGCTACAAGGTTTGACCAGGTCGGACACGGCCAAAGCCGCATTTAAAAGGTGGCTACAAACGCCGTGGGTGTGCACAGGGATCCGAATTATGCGCTGTAGCCTTTTAGGGCCGTGTCCAACTGGGACCTTGCTAATCCCGTCGTAGGTATCTCCACAGCCGAGAGCACAAGTACCGGAGCGAGCTCTGTTTGTTAGCTATGCGCTCTATCTCCTGGAAACTTAGTGGCTGGAAAGGCGGCTTGGTGACTAAAGCCAAGTTTTCACAGGAGTCACGCGGGGTTAGACGCTGGTAGTTAACCTGAATAGAGGTTTTTGCCTTTTCATCTACCTGGTTTTTAATAAAGGCAGTAATTTTGCGGAAAATCCATGGGCCAAGAGAAAAGAGCAGCATGAGGCTAATAAGAGGGCCCAAAATAGTGGACAGTAATGTATGTATCCAAGGAGAAGAGAAAAACCAACCCTGTTACCAACTTTGTTTTTGGTCAAAACGTTTCTGGAACTCCTTCATACCATTACCAATACGTAGAACACTATCCCTAACTAATCCAGATTTGTCTTTAAATACACAGCATAGTTCTTTAAGGGCCACACAGACTCCCCCTTCCTATATAAGGGCAAAATATAAAGTACGACGATTTTGAAGAACTACATCAGCAAGGGAACTAACAGTATCGTAGGGGTTGAGGAGAGAAGCTAAGCTAACAGCGTTTATAATATGGTTTTGTGAGGGCTAGAGCAGAGGCATTTATAATATTTAAAATAACTTGAGAGGAGGAGGATGGGCCAGAAGGCAGAGTCCGTAGCTTACAACTTGCCCAACAGTGAGTTAATGACGTTGAGGCTGAACTTTCCAGAGAAGAAGTTTAGAGTTATTGGTGTAGATAGGAGATTTAAACGTTGTGATGCTTTTATAAAACGGCGAAACCGGTGAATTGCAGATTTAACAGTGTTCATAGCTGGTGTTGGAGAGCGCTTGGGCAGAGGCATTGACCATTTGCAGGATGAGGTTCAAGGTGGAAACCGGACCAACAGGTTTGATGGTTAATGTAGGCTTTAACAAAGCTAAAACATAATAATTATGATAAGCAAGAAACATTTTAGTAACAATATGGGGAGAAAATGCAGTGGAGTAAACAAAATAAGTGGAGTTGGGGGCTTCAATGAAGATGGAAGAGTTGTTAACAATAATGGTTTGATTGCAAATGTGTGATTGTTGAACAGGCGGGCACATATATGGTTCGAGTAAGCAAAGTTCCACGACCGTGACTTGTTTGCAATGGAGGTTGTTGGTGGCAGTGGTGGGCATCCAAGGCAGCTAGGCAGAGTGCTCAATTTAGCATTGTCAAAGGTGGAGTCAGTTAGAAACAGGTTTGCAGGAATGGCGGCTAGCAGGAGGTTTATAAGAAAACAGCTTGGCAGAAGGCAAAATGGTTACTTTATATAAAAATTAAGAATTTGCAGAAAACATTAGCAATTTACATTACACTAGTTATTTTTGAATACCACGGGAATGTTATTTGACCTCTGTTAGACTTTGGCATAAAAGAAAATTTATAATTAACAATTGCTAATTAAAAAAAATTTTTTTTAAACTGAATATAAAGGATTTTTCTTAAACTTTTAGTTATTATGTTAAAGCTGGATGCTATTTTTTAGCCATAAATACATATTCTATAGGCCTGAACTTACACATAACAGGAAAGCCGGGTGACTGCAAAGTTCAGAAATTCTCCAGGGAAAAGTTATCCCCGATGGCCATTGAGAAATCTGGGGTTTGCCATTCTCCACACCCTCCGCCATGTTCTTAGAAGGACAAAGCTAGCTTAATACATAATTTTTAACACATGATTTTTAGTTGCAAGATGCCAGTCTGTGAACTGACTAGACTGAACCAGGTTGAAAAAATTAATTGAAATTTGAAAAATGGATAAGGCTTTAAAAATTGTATTATTATAAAATGTAGAGATAACAAATAAACAGACAAAACAAAACAATACTAAACACAACATTTTACACTTGTGGCCACTTTCATTCATCACAACAGACACATAAACAGACAAAAGGATTGATTTAAGACTGATTTATAAAAAATTGACAAGCGCTTTTAAATATTTAGCTAGCATGTTTGTGAGAAGAAAAAAAAATTTTGTAGAAAAACTTTTTTAGTTTTGAGAAGTACTTAATGTAGATGGAGTGGAACTTTGCTGAAAATAAATTTTAAGGTTTAGATTTAACACAAAACATTTTTAAAACAATTTTAATTTGAAGTTTAAAACATTAAGTAAAATGGTTAATAAGCAGTAAAAATTTTTTAAGTAAAATGGTTAATGAGCACTGTAGAAGGAGTCTTCACTCTGAAGTATGAAATCATTTGCTGTAAATGAATAGGTTTTCTTTAAATTGGTTTTGCAGTAGAATAGTAAGACAGCTGCAATAAAGTGTTAAAATTTTTATGATTAAACACAATAGCATGAACTATGATTATTAAAGGTATAAAAACTGATTTTAAAAAACAAACAACTGTTTTTACTATGAAGACTTTAAGTGAATAATTTGTAAAAAATATTATATACTAAATTAACTAAATGCTTAGATTATTATAAAATATAGTTAAAGACATCTGATACATTTACACACTTAGAACTTAAGACTAAAATTATATTTAATACTAGTTAATTTGCTTATAAAGTTTAGTTACTTTTATATATTACTTATAAAATTATATATAATATATTTTTCATTTATATTATTTTTTCACTGCGACACAAATATACAGATTTGTATAATGTGCTGATATTTTGAATGCACTTAAAATAATAGTTCTTTCAATGCAGAAATAAAGAACAACCATTGCTGTAGCACAAAGTTAAAACTAAGGGTACTATAAAGCACACCTAGGTGTTTACTGTGCATTAAATTAACTATATTGTTTAAAAAGGCTAACCACATTATTTTTCACATAATTTTGTAAATACTTTAAAAATTAAAATAAAATTTTTAATAGAAATATAAGACTTAAATTTAACACTTTTGTGTTCGGTTGGATTTTAAAACACAAAGAAGTTTTTCTTTTACCAACATTTTGTTATCTGTAAAGTGACAGAATCATGACCTTGCTCTAAAATTTTCTGAGAGGCATGAAAAAAAAAAGTTTATTGCTCTTATCTTCCTGTTGCTTTTTAATGTTTTAATAATTACTTTACACCACTTAATGCACTAAACCTAATAACACATATTTGACGAAGTGTAGGGCTGACAAGGTGAAGCAGAGTCTTTCACTGATAATTCGGGGAGGGGCTAGCACAGTTAACAGCAGGAAGGCTATAGGCAAATTATTTACAGTCTGCAGGGTGTAATGATATAGAGAAAAAAAAAACAATCTTTTAAGATTAATTACTAATTTATTGGAATTAGAGGGAATGGCAACCGAAGAGGGGAGTCTGGGTTGCAAAAGCACCATGGGGATCATGGTTTTATTAATTGATTTGAGAATATGCAAGAGATGCTACTTTTCAGATTTCTTTTGAATAACAAAGATTGGGTATTTCAAGGTGAATTGGAAGGCTTAAAGTGGGAGTGGCAGGGCCTGAGCTGGCTGTTTCCCAAGGCTGGCAGGAAAGAGGCTGAAGGAGGCTGAGGGCTGGTTTGAGCAAAATGTACTGAAGGTACATTAGGCTCAGAAGTTTTAACAGCAAAGTGTAGATATCGCAAGGTTTTATGGCTTAGCAGATGATACTTTGTAATTATCCTGCTTACTGTGCCCTTAGAATTTTTTGTAGGCACTGCAGCAGTTTCTGTTTTATGGCACTTAGCCTCACTTTCATTAGTTTGTCTCTTTGAGTTCTCAAGAGGGGGGGCTTGGCCGTGGAATTCAGTGGGCAGAGGACAGACAACTATAGATTTAGGAGGGGGGGGAACGCCTGAAGGGCAGAAACCTGTGAATTAAGAGAAGCAGCCTGTTTTTGAAGGCTTAAGATTTGTTTAAGATTTTTAATTTGGCCAAGTAGTTTCATTTCTATAGCTTTAAGAGGGGGAGCGGTGAGAGGAGGGAATCTGCCATGGTTAGGGACTGAGCGTCTTGGGCATTTAGAATTTTTCCCCTGGGGTGCGGGGGATCAGTGGGAGGCGTTTGAGAAGGTAGCTGCGGAGGCTGCTGAGCAGGCGGGGAGGGGGGGTGAAGACTTTTTCCATTAGGGAGAAAGACAGGAAAGGTAGTAGCACTGGTTTTTGAGCTAAGAGCATTATCAAGTTTGTTAGAGAGGTGAGACACCATGGATGTAATTGTGGTGAGTTGGGAGCTTAAGTCAGAAAGGGGGGGGGGGAGAAAGCAGCAACAGTTTGTTGCCGCGTGTGGGGGAGCTGCTGGAATGCTGGCTCTGGGGAGCGACTTCCAGGCATAGAGGGCAGCAAGAGCCATGTTGGCAAGCTGGGACCTGGAAAGTGTGTGCTGTACCTTTAAGGTATGAAAAGAGGCGAGGCCAGCTATACGAGCTTAGAGATCAGAATTCCTGCCTGTCTGCAAGGGCTTTGCAGCGGAAAAAAAAAGTTAACTTCCCAAGAGACAAAGAGTTCAGCTTTTAGATTCTAAGCAGGAGAGCGTGTAAGGGGCTTGGGGGCCATAGGAGGTTACGGCTTGAAACGGCTCTTTGAGGCTTTTCCAATTAAAGGCTTTGTATTGTTGCAATTGCTGGCTAAGGAGGGGAGGGTGGTGAGGGGAGTAAAGGTTTGGGTGGAACAGGGACGGAGCTGAGGCTAGGGAAGTGAAGGGCTGTTTAGGATTTTGCACAGAGGGTGCAGCGGCCTCTTCTGTAGGGGTCTGGGTGCATAGAGCAGAAGCATGGACAGAAGTAAGGGAGGGATATAAATGAGAAGCATTAGAGAGATTTGGAGACAAAGGTAGAAGAATCAGTGGTGGAGGGAGGACAAGGGGAAGTATTCTCAGAGGGAGAAGGGAGATGAGAGACAGAATTAGAACGAGAGGGAGTCCTGGAACACTCACGGGAGACTTGTTGTACATGAGATTCAACGGCATGGATGATGTCTTTGGCGGTTCCGGCATTTTTAGTTACAATGATATCTCTTAACAGGCTCCAATATTGGAACATAATTTTTTCCTTTTGTGAATCATCATTATTTACAAAATAATCACTCATTTCATGTCCTACTTTGTCCCAAGTGGACGCAACAATTTCTGGACAGGTAATAATAAACCAATGACATACATTATGAATAAACATAAGAAAATTACAAATATTCTTTTTGGTAACCTCTACATGTCTGGCTTTCAACTCAGACTGAATATCAATAATGAATTTAAGTTCAGTACTCAATGAAACACCCATGGAAGTGAAGCCAACGGGCGAAGCCCCAAGAGCCAATCAGGGGCGGTGATCAGAACGACTGAAAAAACTGCAGTTTAAATATTTGATTAAGGCTAACTCGTTTCAACGCCTACCCGGATGGGGTATATCCTGCGATTTACGAAACAGCTCCGGACTCGCCGACCCGTAGTCGTTCGGAGTGTGGCGGTGGTCTTCGAGCCCAGCGTTGGGCGCCAAAATGCGGGGTCCTGAAGCCCCCCAGGGGGGACCCGGCCAGCAGGAATTAGCTGGGAAGGCTTCTCAGACAACCGCACTCCTATTTTGCTGAGTAGAAGAGCAACCACACCTGTAAAAAATCTGAGAGAGGTTAATAATAAAGACCCAAGGCAGCGTCTCACTGTTCAAGGGCAACTTTATTTGGCTACAGCTCCTTCTTATATAGAGAAGGAGAAGGGGGCAGTACAAGGGTGATGTCAATCACACTTTTGGCATGAAAATTACTTCATTATTCCAAATAAGGCAAGTGGGCAATACTTCTTGCAGTATCCATGGAAACATCTTGTGACCTTCTAGCTGCATTCCTAATTGCTTGACTATCAGGAGGTGGTGCAAGATGTGCTTGCCTCAGTGATCTTGAACAGACAATGTAGCATATACACAATAATGAATGTCTTGTAAACTCAGGGATATGGTTAAGGGAGTAAGGCCTCTTTTCTGGGAATGGTACTGGGCTGTGTTGCTCTCCTCCGGGCTAAAAGATTAATTATACTTTGCAGCTGCATTTTCCTTTCTCTTTGGCCCAAGAACTTACAGCAAGACTGCATGTAGCCTTTAGGTGAAAGGCTGGATTATGGCAGAAAGAATAGCAAAATGGCCTCAAACAAGTCAGTCCCCAATATAAATAGTTCGAAATCACAAACAATGTTCAGTGCTGACTTCTGGCTCTACACTCAAAGATAACTCCTGGTTGGCTCAGGGGAATCATTATGCAATGCCATGTTGGAAATGAAACTCGGGTCAGTGGCATGTGAGGTAAGCATTCTACGTGTTGTGCTATCACTCCAGGTCCTCTACATTGACTTTTGACTTGCATCCATTTCCTTCACACTTAAAATATTACACTTTAGAACACCACAAATCAATCTACAAAATCAGGAAGACCAGAATTATTGAGGAATATGATAAAAAGAACCTAAGTACTATGAAGACTTATTTAATCTAATTCTGTATTTTTACTGACTTTACATTTTGCAAATGATTTCAGATACATAACTTTGAAAATAATCTTATTGTACAGTTCCTCCTAATCATGCAGTTCTTTAGAAATAATCTCCAAGTTGTTGTTAAAGAATAATTCTTCTCATAAAAGCAACATATTTAAAGCAATAGTCATGCCATATCATATTTACTAAATAAGATTTAAATATTTTTGCTTAATATTGTACATTCAAATGATTACCTTTTTACTCTCTGGCACTGAAAAAAATTATTTCCTCATTTTTTAGATTATCTTTAGACCGATCATTTCTTCAATGACTCCTTTGCTTTGTATTTGTGTGTGTGTGTGTGTGTGTGTGTGTGTGTGTGTGTGTGCGCACGCGTGCGTACATGAAGAACAGTAGTGGATTTAAGTTGGGGCAATAAGAATGCTGATAGTTACTGGTTTGTCATTACTTAGAGATCCTTCAGATAACAAAGCAACAAAACCAAAAAAAGTTTTCCTCTATGGATGTCCTAAAATCATTGAATATGTATATCCCCTTGAAGTTCTTAGAATAAAAATAAATTTAATATTTAAGTGCTAATTAAATTATCAACTGCATATCATTGGAAAAATTATATTAAATTATGACCATCAGTATCACTACAAGATAAACTAGTTGCTTAATTTTGCAATTATAAATCCAAGTTTGTAGTCCTTGGTCTATATTAACTTCTACGTATTTAAATATAACCTATTTTCTATACATGTAAAAAGCATAAAATTAAAATTAAAATCGTAGTGTCCATGGAGGGAAGATGATAGGGAAATGTTTGACACTAGTGGTAGGAACTGCACACTATTGAGTTGTTGTTCATTGTCTGACTATGACTCAATCATAGACAACTTTATGGGAAATAAAAAATCTATAGTATGAGCAACCTTTTAACCATGGTATTAAAATAAAAAGAATTTTAAAAAGAATAACAACTTTAAAAAGAATAACAACTTCTTGCAAATTGACAATGAAATAGTTTCATGAAATAAACTATTTAAATAAAAAAGATGTTTTAAAAAAATAACAACTTTAAAAAGAACTTTAAAAAGAATAACAACCTCTTGCAAATTGACAATGAAATAGTTTCATGAAAGACAAAAGTCTAGATTTTTGTTTATTTAAAAAGTTCTAGGAAAGAACATTGTAATAAAAAGAATCTTCTATTAGCATCAACTTTTATTAAAATTTTTAAACATTCAAGATAGTACATGAGCTCAAGATAATGGGCACCAGTTAGTCATTCTGCCTAGTATGCTGTAATAGATCTTTCAACATCCTTATACAACAAACCGATGTTGAGACTCCCTCAGAGTGTGAAAGTTTCGATAGAGTTGTGAAACAAGTTGAGGACATTGTATAGGAATGGTCATCAATCCCTACTATTTTCTTGCTCTGATAAAATATGCTCAGTTGAGAAAAATTATCACCATTATATTATATTAAACAGTTTGACTTAGTGGTTTTAAAACATCTAAGTCAACCTAATTTTCATTTTAAGAAAAAACTTACTTAATCTTAAATTTTTAGCAAAATTGAGCATGAAAAATTTAACTTTCAGATGAAAGAATTTTGTGTATAATATCAACATTATACAGAACTTTGTTGTTATGTAAATACCAGTTACACTGACCTATCCCTCTAATAGCGAAAATTCACAAGTCATCCTTCTAAATTGTTCTTTGTTCTGTTTCTAAAATTCCAAACACTTGCATCATTGATTTAAGTGTCCCCTGAAATGTGTAATTGCAAAAACAATCTGAAAATTAAAATGCTTATATTCTTTTACCCATCTATTACTACTGAAGTGTTAAAATAATTTATTCCATTATATTAACTATTGCTTGATGCATCAAAAGATAATTTACCATGTAATTTTGTTAAACCTGAAACTGTAGCATATTTTCTTGATAATACCATTAATATATCAAGAGTAAATAAAATGTTTAGTGGTAGGCACATTAATTATCGCCTTCATCTATTGGTGTTTAAAACTTAGAAATAATTAAATGTGCTTTAATAAGATATGGTTCTGAGGAAGCAGGATCATTTATGAATCGCTAGAGGTGCGTGGAGCTGCGTTTCCCTTGAGAGACGGAATTTATGCCTAACACCCTGCTGATTGTTCAGAAGGTAAAGAACCAATAGCTGCATGTACAGAGGTTTAATTTAAAGTGTGTTTCTCACTAGGCTGCTCACAACACTTAATTAAACTCTGCTGTTTTGGCAATGACAAATGCTGTAGTGCAAAAGGAACTCGAGTTGCAGTGACTGAGAAGCTTTTGTAATTTCTTTCATGTGCACTGGCAACCTGATCCAGGTCAGAAAAGAAAGTGAGAATAAAAGAAGACGTATTTAAGGTGTTTTGGACAAAGTTGCCACTTTTAAGCATCTATTTTTGGTCCCCAAAAGTGTTGTATTATTTAAAGGATTTAATCATGTGGTGTGGTTTTTATGGAAAGTGTGGCATGTGACCAGAGAAAACAACTTGAAGTCCATTTCTAATCATGTGGCTTTTGAAAAAAAGCTTCTTTTTCATTAGCGATTACAAGGCCTGGAGCAATAATTGATTTGAATTTAGATAAATATGAAGTGCTTTAAAATCTAGGTAATGTTTTATGGCGAATTTTATAGGAATTTTGTACTAGGCAATTAAGTTCTTTTCTTGGTTTATTTTCAAAATTTGGGATGTCTACTATATGAATCAAAGACATAAGCTCGTGTTTTTATTTTTATAAAAGATTTACAAAATGAAGTATAAGCAGCCAATGCTTTAAATTCTTCCTTTTGTAATTCTTACTGTGAAAAGTCCCCTTTATAAAGCTATCATTTCTTATTCACAAGTTCTATTTTCTAGAGTAAAACTTTTAATAAGTCATAGACTTCTAGTTCCATGTTTATATAATCAAACTCCAAAATTACCTAACTTGAAAATATTGACTATTAAAAATAGATAACGCTTATGAATATGTGTTATCTTCTAGAAACAAATCATTTTTACAAGTGCAAACTCATGACCATTTATAAACTCAGTACTTATTTCCACCAACCAGAGATTATGTATAAAATCTAAGAAATAAATACATGTTTACATAAATTAGTCTTCAAGAGACCAATAATTCAAACCATAGTAATCTGTTTCCACAACCTATGTCTCTAACCAACCCATCATACTGACAAATTAAAAACATTATGAATTTTGGGGCCGGAGAGATAGCATGGAGGTAAGGCGTTTGCCTTTCACGCAGAAGTTGGTGGTTCGAATCCTGGCATCCCATATGGTCCCCGAGCCTGCCAGGAGCGATTTCTGAGCATAGAGCCTGGAGTAACCCCTGAGCACTGCCGGGTGTAACCCCCCCAAAACAAAACAAAACAAAACAAAACAAAATATGAATTCTAAGCAATCTCATCAAATCAAAGAAACAATGGCAAATGTTGGGCACTTACTTCCTTGCTTAGCATTAAAGCAATTGAATTTTGCTCAAGATTCACATTTCTGAGATTAAATTCAGATATCCTAGAACATCTATGTGGTTTTATAAAATGAAACTTGTGGAATTAAGGAAATATAGAATAGGACAGAGTTCTCTACTGAGGTGATAGAAGAAAAATTTAAACTAAGCTTCCTGCTGCCAGGTTTTAGCTTTCTGGAAGACCATTGTTCTTTTCTCATGGTTACTGTATTGCTTTATTTAAGAAATACATGCCTCTCCTATTTACTATAAATAATTAAATGTAAAGTATATTGTATGTCTTTGCATCCACATGTAGCATATGGCAGGCAATATTATTAACAAGTGATGACAAGTAAAATGAGTTTTAAGGACAAAAATTTTTAGTCATATGATGTTCAAAATAATTCAAAACTACTTCACACAAAAATAATTCTGTTTTCATTTGATAGCATAAATTTAAATATCCATTACAAGAATAATTTCAAAAACTGAAGAATATGAAGACTACAACCTTCATCCCAGGATGGACACAGTCATCAAATTTTATTTTTCATAGTGTAAAGGGGTTACTCAGAAACCACGCTCTGAAATGCTTGAGTCTGATGGTTCGGTGATCAGGTCCAACACTGCCATGCTGCAGAGTTTGGCAGTTCTAGGAGGCATCAAAGTTACACCTGGTCATGCTCAAGGCTACATGCATTACTAGGGACTTGAAGACTTGACTGATCATGCAAAACATATGCACCAGTCCAATTAACTATCTCACTGACCCAGGATTAATCATTTTTTCCTTAAAATTATCCATAATTGAAATTTTCAATCTTGCAAGACATATTTTTAATTTTGCATACTTTCAGTAAACAATTTTTAGGCATACTTCAACTATTACAATCTGCCACACTATTTACAAAGTGGCCAGGGTTCAATGTTACATAGCATCATTAAATTTGAAATAGAAAAACAAACAGCCTGAAAGTATTTTGGAAGGTAGACATTATGAAAATGTAGAAAATGAGTTTAGTTATCTTAAGCATTATCTCTGTGACATTCCTAGTATATTCTATATTTAATTAAAACTTCATAATAGAAATATCTACATTTGAATCATATAAATTCTGTTGTCTATAAGTTGAAAATATAGACCCATAGAACAATTATTAGCAATTTCATGTCATCAGTCTTTACCAATGCTTGGACAAGAATCATACATGCAAATGAATTTCATATCTTTCTTTCCTATTGAAATTCACTGTATATTCAATTTGACATAGTATCTAAGACACAATTCACCAAAATTGAAAGGTTGTGCTAGGACATGTGAAATATTTCTAGGATAAAAGTAACATATAATGCTTCTCATTGAAATATTTTTATTTTATTCATTGGCAGTGAAGATCTGATTTGGGTGATGGTTGACATTGGGGATAACAAAAACAGACAAATTCTACACTTTATATTTTGTTTTTTGGCAACTTAACATTTAGCTACATTTAGTAGAATTTACAACTCTATAATATACCAACAGAGACAAAAAAAACAACAAAAACACAAAAATACTTGTTCTCAAAATATTGTCGTGATAAAGGAAATAAAGGAATGTTTTCTTCTACAAGTCTTTTTAATTTGCATTAAAATTGTTTTTCTTCATGGTTAAGCCTATGTTTGCTACACAATGACTTAAATGCTACCTTCTCATAGATATATACTTTGAATACACTATCAATTATGCATTTTACATATTTCATGTTTTGTCATAGTACTGTTTCCTTCAAGGTATTTGTAAATTATAACAATTTCTGTATTAACATATATTCAAATGGTATAAATATATATTAATTATTGATGTATAGTTAATAAAATAGTATAGGTACTATATTTCATAATTTATATATAAATTCTCTTTGCCAACAAAATATTTGTAATATGTTTTGTTCAGTTAATTTTTATAGAAATAAATAAATGAATATCTGAAACAATTGTCCAAATAACTACATGTTAACAATAGTTTATTTCTATGTGTTATTTTTTGTTTGCTGCCATTCTAGAATGATATTTGACTGGCTCTTTTTCTAATAAGTATTCTTTACAGGAAAGTTCATTGTTTTACCAAGAGAGGAATATTTGAAGCTCATACTGTCTAAGGGCTGAGATTATAAACCACATTTTCCTGAAGCTTGATAAGTATTTATTATAGCAAGAAGCATGTAGTCTAGGAAGAAAAAGAGTTGATAGTTTAGAGAGCTTAGTGTGACATTGTAATATCTGGTGATAAAAATACTGTTATGGTGAAGAAGAAAGTGATGCAATATATTTAAAAGAATTATGACACTAAATAATTATCTAAGTTTAGTTACAATAATAGTGACAAATATACTGAAAATATATGACTTTTAATAATTATCTTATGCAGTGAACAATACTTTTTGCATTAGATTTTTTTATATCTAGTAGCAATTATTTGAATTTCTTTAAACATTTCAAGAAACTTTTTTTTATTCTCTACAGCATATTTGTTCAACCATAGGTAAACATTGTAATAAGGTGTAGTGAGTAACTTATTCTTTGAATTTGTTAAATAAACCTTTTCACTTTGGTCTTCCTCAAGTTTTGCTCCCTTGGATCTTCCCAAATTACTATCTGACTTCTGAGAAATCAAAATAACTCCCTATCTTGTACTCTTACATTGTCCTTTTGCAATTATTTAAGTGAACTTAATGTGAACAGGAGCTTCATATATTTTACCTCTCCAGATGCTCAACTTTCCTTGCTCATCGCACATCACCTAACATGTAGCGGTTACAGAACATACTTGAGAGGTTAAAACTGAACTTCACGCCTCCAACATTTAGAGAAGCAATTCAAAGCAGATAGTGAGCAATTCAGCCAGGGCCTATTTACCCTAGTCATTTATTTTAAAACCCTAACACTAAAACTAGGCCCTTTTTAAATGGTAGATAAAAGGCAGTGAAATTGATGAATGCCTTTTGGCAAGTACAGTGGAGTTTCCATGGGGTTTTATACATTATTGACACTGTCAGTGATTTCGGTGATTGTGGCTACAGCTGGGATGTTATTATTACCATGTTGCAGTACTTCTGTTGGGAGGCTATTCCCTGGTCACAGCTGGAAGTGTTAGTGGCATTTGATGTTCATGACCTGCAGTAATTGTACCATTTTATAAGGGGAGTTCACAAAATCCACAGTCAAGAATTAAGCTGTGCCCGACCAAGTGACTTATGCTAGTAGGCAAAAGAATGAACAGGAGTGGCCTCAGTCAGAATTCAATAGTTGCCACGAGAGACTGAGCAGGTCGTTGTGAGGGTAATGTTACTGCACAATGGTGCCAATCTAGACAGAAGTCTGGGGTTTGCTGTGTTGGCACTGATACATTTCCTTCACGGCTGTCTTTGGGTGGGAATTTTTTATGCCTTTAAGCCAAAGTGAATTCTATTCCACAAATGTATTGTGTGATGAATAACCCTTTTTATTTTCTCTAAATTTATTTTTGTATTAAAAAGTCATAAATGTTCATTATGGATAATTTGAACAGTACTAAAGAAAGTAAAGAATCAATTTGAAATTGTATTTAATCTTACCATTCAGAAGCAAACCATTTAAATATTTCTTTGGACATCATCCCATATATGTATATATGTGTACTTGTAGTTCTTTACAAAATTAATAGAACATATTAAATTTTTAAGTTCTATTTTTTATAGTTAAGATTAGAAATGGTTAACAGATTCAAACAGGAAAAAATGAAATGGATTTAAAGTTTTCAGATAAAAAAGTCGATTTATTACCAAGCAAGCAGATTTTTGACAAAAATAGTCTGTAAAATATGTACCCTAGAAACTTGGGGTCAACCTTCCAAATGCAAGGATCACAACTTGTACAGTAGCTTATCTTACACAGTACAGTGGGCTGATAGATGACTCTAATACTCTAATATATTTTTCCTCCAAGTATTTTTATTACTAAAAATATCTAGCTTTATAAAATAATTTTTGTTTATTATTCTTTTGGAGAATAAGCATCATGAATATAGTAATACTCTTTAGAAAAGCAGCTACCAGTATATTTATTATAGTATGGTAACCATATTTGCAGTTATTACACAGAATAGTTTGTCAATGTCTTCTGAGATTTGGGAAAGAAGAAAAAACCTAATGCAGATAAATACAGGCAGGCAATATTTTTTATTTTAATTTTAATCATAATGGCTTACATATCTTTCATAGTAGTATTTTAGGTACATATCAACATTGAATAGGGGAATACCCATCACCAAATTTGTCCTCCCTCCATCTCAGTTCCCCTTCTGCAACCCATATACCCCACCATTACCCCCTAAACTGCTAGAGTAGGTGGTCCCCTCTTTGTCCAGCTCACTATTAATGATCATATATCTGTTTGGTCCTGGTACCCTTCCCTGTTTCCCACTCTATTTAAGAAGCGGGGCTAGATAAATTGAGTTATGTGGCTTTCTTTGAAAGAAAGAAAAGCAATAGGTTGGGGTACAAAATAAGAAAGAAAAAAAAGAAGTCAAATATGCTGAAAATAGGCAGAGTCCTTCCAGAGGATTTCAACCTCCGTTTGAAAGAGGATGTGAAAAAGGCAATTGAAACACCACCACAAAAACAGAAAGAAATATCAAATTAACTATCCAGTGAGCACCACAGCAATAAAGACAAACACCACACAACAGTCTCGGTTCTGAAATTAACTCATGCCGGAGTGCAAAAAGAAAGAGAAAGATAAGATAAAATAAAATAGAATAAAATAAAATAAAATAATATTGGAGACATCAACTTCAATATCTACACTAATATAAGGACGTCAAAAATTGATCAGTCGATAAATAAATATGTGGAAAATTATTGTTTTGTGCTTTTTTTTTCTTTTCCCCCCTACAAAGGCACAGTAACTATTGGGGATATTATAGAGGGAATTTCCTTGGCCTAGGAGATACAGGGTTTCTCCCCTCCCTAAAGTGTACTGTCATGGGATTAACTATATACTCCTTGTATGATAATTTACTCTCCCCTGGGTGTTTTCGTGGTGTATGGAAGACTTCTGCTTCGTCATGGGTGGTAAAATCAGACCTCTGTATCTAGAGATCTTGGTGACTGTGCAGCTCAAGGAATGGAGCTTATAATGAAGTCTTTCTTTGTGGTTCTAGCTGTTCTGCTTCTTCAGTGTCATTTTAATCCATCTTCTGTAGTTGGTGGTCTTGGTCATTATGTTGCTCCTAGGATGGACCCTGGAATAAAGTCTTTCGTTATGTTTCCGGAAGACCCGTTCAGTTGCCATTGTCTCAATCAGACCTCTGGAATTGGAGCTCTTGTTTGTTGAACAGATTGTAGACCAATAACTAGGCTAAAGGTTTTTTTGTTTTTGTTTTTGTTTTTGTTTTTGTTTTTGCTGTTGCTGTTGTTGTTGTTAGTTCTTGGATGTGTACTGTCCCGTCCTGGTTGTAACATCCAGTCATCTGTATATAGCGATACTGGCTTTTGCACAGATCAATGGGTGACATGTTTTCTGATTTTGTCTTATCGTTGGCTGATGAGGAAGGACAACTCGCTCTTAGATCAAGTTGTTTCCATTTCCTCGTTGTCAGGTTATCAATTTAGCACTGGCACATGTTGACGTCAGAGCAGCATTATGAATGCCCTGGAGGAGATTGGGCTCCTGAAGCTGTTGTGGAGAACTCTATCGTGTCTATGTCTGGGGTCCAGGAGTCAAGGCTGGATGGTCAGTGTCTAGTTCCCTGGAGTCTAAGTTGGTTCCACATGACATACCTTCAGGGTGGGAGATGTTTCTGTGTTGTAAACAAGTATGAGTTCTTATCCCTAGTAGATAAGAGCTAGTTTTTACACAAAAAAATTACCCTTTGTTTAATATGTCTTTGCAGGAAGAAGTGGTGCTACATTATATTGCTAGTGGATTTGGGGGTGGAGAGAGAAGAAAACAGACACCCGAAAAAAACTAGGAATATATATGGTCACACATATCTAAAGAAAAAAAGAGTTTCTTTTAAAAAATTAAATAAAAGACGTAATTAAAGGAGTAAAGTGGGGCCGGGAAAGATAGCATGGAGACAAGGCATCTGTCCTTCCTGCAGAAGGATGGTGGCTCAAATCCCGGCATCCCATATGGTACCCCGTGCCACCACAGGCGATCTCCGAGCATAGAGCCAGGAGCACCCTCCGAGTGCCACCAGGAGTGACCCAAAAGAAGCAAAAACAAATCAAATCAAATAACAAAAACTAAAACAAAACAAAACAAAAACAAACAAACAAAAAACGAACAAGGATAAAAAAGAAAAGGAAAAAAGGAAAAAAAAAACAAAGAAAAAGGGAGAAAGTGATATAGGATATTACATTTGGGAAGAAATAGGATAAGAGGTAGTGTTATATAAGTCTATTTTTATGATGAAAGTACAGGTTTCCCCGTTGTCTTTTGAGGTTTCCTTATGAAGTGTGGGGTCCAGGCAGGGAGGTCTTGGGTAGAGTTCTTGCAGTGGGGGTCCTTTGGAGCTAGTTCCGGTATCAAGCCACAGTCCGCATTAGGGAGAGGTGATTAGGAGGGCCACACTGCATGGGTCAGTCGGGTGTTAGTTGTATTTTCTTGCCGGGAACGAGGTGAGAGTTTGGGTGGGTGTCTCTTCACTTGTGTAGTGGGTACTGGCTCGTTGGGGTAGGAGGTCGGTCTTGATGCCTAGTGGATTAAGAACTGAGGGTGGACAGTTATAATGTGTTGGGGATGTCGGGGGGTGGGATTGAGGGGTGAAGGGATAGCCGAATTTCTGGGAGAGGAAGAGGGGATAGTATATGGGAGGGGTTATATAGGGTATAGGTATGGGTTATTTGTGGTTTAGGTTTGTTCCTTAAGGAGGATTCCCATCTGTGTGTGCTCCTGCACACATATAAACATATAGAAGTTAGCTTAGGTGTATATTAATGTAGAGAGGTGTGAAAGGGAAGAGGTGCGCTGAGTACAGAAAGATAGGTAAGTATAGTACTTGTAAGGAAAGGAAATAATAGTTCAACTTTTGGATATGTATAGGTTTCGTGTCTCGAGTACTGACCATTGTGTTAGTGAGGTCTATCTATATAGGTGTTTACCCTTTGCAGTATTGTCCACAGCGCCCTATATGTCAGCTTTTCTTTCCTATAGAGGGGGTAACCGTGTGATTTTTATTTGACATAGATTGAATTGATGACAGTGAGGAGGAGAAGGTGGAGGAAGAGGAAGACAAGAAGGGAGTGTAGGAAAAACCAAAACAAAACAAACCAACAGTGAAACAACAACAACAACAAAAATACGAAGTAATGAGAAGGGAGGGTATTAGAGCAAGTGTATGTTAGTTTGGTTGAACTTGTCAATGCTTAGGCCCTATGGTAAAACTCTGTAGGTCACGGTTGTTGCTTCAGTGATCTAGCTGTTCATGTGCTTCAGGTCCTAAAAGAAGGCATAATCTAGGGATAAAGGGTATGTTAAAAAGTGTTTTATCTGGCCATTTTCATGGTTCAAGCAGAGTATGGTGCCTCGTGTGACTGAGCACCGAGATACCATCGTAGGATGTTCACCCTTTGTATCCAGGAACCCCTATGGGCAGAAAAACTAAGAGGTTATTTTAAATGTGGTAAAGTTAAGGCATTCAAACATAATGTTTTGAGATGTTTCCGTTGGACTCAGTAATTTTCTGTCTTAATCTTTACCTGTAATCCTGTATAAGATCCCTAGTAAGTTATTATGGGCTTTTGTAGTAAAACGATAATTACATACCTGTTCTCTCTACGCTGCTGTTTCTGCTGTTGCTGTTTCTTTATGATATAATGTGTAATCGGGCTTTGTGTTGTTTCTCTTTCCTTTGTTTTGGGCTCTACTCCCCAATATATGGTGATTATTCAGTGTTTGAGATTTCTATCCTGTTTCCCCCTGTTATTTAATTGCGGGGTATTGGTTGTATATCTGGTTTCTATTCTAGGTACTTCAGAATAATGCTATCATTCTGTGTTTATCTTTCGTTTTCTGGCTTGCTTTGTTTAACATAATATGTTCTAGGTCCAAGTATGTTGCTGCAATCTGTGATTGTATCATTTCTGACTGCCATGTAGTATTCCATTGTGTATAGATACCACATATTAATGATCCATTCATCTGTTGTTGGACATCAAGGTTGGTTCCAAGACTTGGCTATTATACTGAGTGCTGCGATAAATAGTGGGGTGCACACATACTTTGGGATGAATGTCCTTCTGACTTGGGGGTAGATACCTAGGAGAACAATTGCTGGGTCAAATGGCAGCTCAATTTCTTGAGCACTCTCCAGACTGTTCTACTTTCGTTGATCTTTCGGATTGTTTTTTGGGTTTCCACTTCATTGATTTCTGCTCTCAGCTTTGTTATTTCCTTCTGTCTCCCTACTTTTGGTCCTTTGGTTGAGCACTTTCTAATTCTATGAGCTGTGTCATTAAGCTATTCAGGTAGGCCCTTTCTTTCTTCGTGATGTGTACTTGCAAATCTATAAATTTTCCTCTCAGTATTGCTTTTGCTGTGTCCCATAAGTTCTGATAGTTTGTGTCTTTATTATCATTTGTTCCCAGGAAAGTTTTGATTTCCTCTTTGATTTCATCTCAGACTCACTGTTTATTCAGTATGAGGCTGTTTAACTTCCAGGTGTTAAAGGTTTTCTTCTGTGTTCCTTTGGAATTCACATATAATTCCAGAGCCTTGTGGTCAGTGAAGGTAGTCTGCAAAATTTCTATCTTCTTGATATTATGGAGGCAAGTTTTATGTGCCAGCATGTAATCTATCCTGGAGAATGTTCCATGTACATTGGAGAAAAATGTGTATCCAGGTTTCTTGGGATGGAGTGTCCTTTATATATCTACTAGGCCTCTTTATTCCATTTCTCTTCTCAGGTCTAGTATATTTTTGTTGGGTTTTAGTCTGGTTGACCTATTCCGTGTTGACAAAGCCGTGTTGAGGTCCCCCATAATTATTGTGTTGTGACTTTTATACAATGTTCTAACATCAATTCTGCAACCATTGTCAAATTTACTTTAAGTGGGGCCAGATTGATAGACAGTACAGAGTTAAAGTGCTTGCCTTGGACATGGCCAATGCAGGACAGACCGCTGTATGATTCCCAGCATCCCATATAGACCCCTGAGCTGTCAGGAGTGATTTCTGAATGCAAAGGCAGGAGTAACTCCTGAGGGCTGCTGGGTGTGACCCCCCAGACAAAGAAAAAAAAATCACTCTACCAGTATCCTCAAGTAACCTCTCTTTGCCTTTCCAGTTTTATATTTTTATTTTAGTCCTATTTTTATTCAGAGAGTATGATATAATAAGTTTTTTTTCAGAGATGAGTTTTAGGCATACTATATTCTAGTACTGGTCCCATCATCAGTGTCTACTTCCCTTTACCAGTGTCCTTGGATGCCCTTGAAAGCCTGTCTTTTTGACAGGCACCATTTAAATTCAGTTGTGTATCTGTATCTCTTGCTTTCAATATTATTGATTCTGTGTTTTGGTATATATAGTCATGCTCTTCTACATCACTCATACACCTAAATCCTTGATTTTTGGTCCCCATTATTTCTTATCAACTTCCTCATGCTATCCCTGATTTATCTCCCTCTATGTTTTTCTCTTTTCTATTTTCTGGATCAAGGATGAAGATTTACTCTTCCTTTAATATCTTGTGTTTCTTTGTCCAGTTATTCTAGATACCACAGGTAAGTGAAATCTTTTTTGTTTGTCCTTATTTTGACTTATTTAACTAAACATAATATCCTTCATTTCCAATCAAGCTATAGTAAATTGCATAATTTTATCATTTCTCAGAGCTACATAGTAGTCTGTTGCATCTATATATACCACATCTTCATTGTCCATACATCTCTTGTGAAACATCAAAGTTGATCCCATATCTTAACCACATTACTCACTGCTGCAATAAAAAAAAATGGCATACACATGTCCTTTTGAATGAACATTTTGTACCCTAAAGGTAGATAGCCAGACGTGGAATTAAAGAGTTTTTGTATGACAAAAGAAACATGGGCTAAAATTAAAAAACACCCTAATCAATGAAAGAAACTACTTGCACTCAACACAGAAGAGAAGGGTTGATATCAAAGGCAAAGTATTCTCAAAGAGCAATAAAAAAAATCTAAAAGTTTTAACAAAAAATGGAGAGAGAGGCATTTGTCTGAGAAAGATAGATGGATGAATGACCAATGAAATAGTATTTAACATCACTTACTAGGGGATGATAATGAGATATCATCTCATACCAGTGAAAATGACACATGTCAAAAATACTGTTAACAATTGATATTGGTGGGGTGTGGTGAAAAGGGAACTCTTACCCACCATTGTTAGGAATATTGTCTGGTTCAACCTTAATGGGAAACAAAATGGAGAGACTAAAATAATAACTGAGCTTGCATACAATTAAACTTCATGTGTTTATAATACATTCATATCATTCTTATTGATATTTACACTACCTGAGTTATTTTTTTTCTTGTTTTAAAAGTCTCTCAGTTTGATTATATTTGACTGTATTTATGACTTGACTTTATTCCAGTTGGGTATATTTGAGATTTTGGGTATATAAGTTAATATTTTATCTTCAAATAATATATGTTTTCCTCTCTTATTTTTTCAAAGGTTATTTCTGTTACTTTTTTATGCTATCCTAGCTTTCCATTACCTATTTGCTGATTAATTTGATGGCTTTCTTGAGTATGAGTACAGTTTATTTTTCTTTCTTCTTTATAATTATTTTCATCAAATTGTATCATTTCAATTGATCTATCATTAATTTTGGGGAATCTTTTTGAGGGGAGGCCACACTGGCGTTGCTCAGGACTTAATTCTGGCTCTTTACTCAGGGATCATTTCTGGTAGGTTCGGGGGACCATATGGAGTGGCAGGGCTCAAACTCTGGTTGCCACATGCAAAGCAAATGCCCTACATACTGTACTATCTCTCTGTGTCCCTTCAATTTTGCATATTCGTATTTATATCTGGTCAAAACTGCTTTTGGACCTCACTAATGAATATTTTAAGTAAAATCTCAGAATATAATTCTAACAAAAACATTATATAGAGGCTGTAAAAATAGTACAAAAATTAAGACTCTTGCTTAGCATGTGACTTGTAATTAAAACCCTCGTTTGAATCCCACTAATCACCATTGAATACCTTGAGCACCTGAGCATGGGTGCATATAATCCAAAACAAACAAACAAACAAACAAACAAAAAAGCCAACACAGAAACAGAATTTTTTTCTGATAAAGATAAATACTCATACTGATATTAAAGACTAGGTTTAATCCCAAGACTTTATAATTCTTATAATTGGATATAAATTGAACAGTTTATGCAATAAAACAAAATTATTTTTGAAAATATTTTAAATAAGGATTAAAACTGATGCAATAAAACTAAAGGTTTTTCACAAAGAAAGACTTTATCATAAGTTCCATCCTTGACCTGTGCAGAGACCAAGATCTCTAGATACAGAGACCTGATTTTATCACCCAGGACTGAGCAGAAGTCCACAAAAGCATCAACGGGAGAGTAAATGAACTAGAAAGGAGTCTATAGTTAATCCCATGACAATATACTCCAAGGGTGGAGAAACCCTGCATCTCTTAGGCCAAGGGAATTTGTTATCAAATGATCCCAATGTTTACTGTGCCTATGCAGGAGGGAAAAAAAAAGACAAAAAACACAAAATAATTTTTTTTAATTTATCTATCTAGTTTTTGTCTATTTCTCTGATTTGGTGTGGATATTGAACTTGTTGTCTCCATTTTTATTTATTTATTTTCTTTCTTTTCTCTTCTTCCGTTTTGTGCTCTGACATGTTTTTTATTTCAAGACCATGGCTATTATGTGGTGCCTATCTTTATTGCTATAGAGCTCATTGGATATTTTATTTGATACTTCTTTGTATACGGTTGTGGCATTTTGCCTTCTTTTCCCCCTTGTCTCTCAAACTGAGAATGAGAGCCTCTCTAGAAGGACACCACCCATTTTTGGTGTATTTTATTTTAACCCCATTTTATTACTTTTCTCTTATTCAAACAAAACCACATAACTTGAACTATCTAGTCCGCCTCCCAATTAGAGGGGGATATAATGGAGGTACCATGACCAAACAGTTGTAAGATCATTAAGTATTAAGGTAGGCACCGAGGGGACCACTCATTCTAGCAGACCTGGGAGTGAGGGAAGAGGATATGGGAGGCAGGACGGGAATGGAGGTGGAGGGTGGTCAATTTTGTGATGGGAATTCCCCTGATTCAATGTTAATATGTGCCTAAAATATTACTGTGAGTGATAGGTAACTCACTACGATTCAAATAAAAATTATATTAAAAAACAAAACTAAAGGTTTTTGAAAATTATTTTAATGAAAGATTAAAATTTTGGAAGACTTTAGAAAATATATTCTCTTGAACTCATAACTATATAATAATATATAGTTTAAATTATTAAGCCTAGTAATTATACAAAATTATGTCTGCAAAAATGTATTGAATTTTAATTCTTACTATATTCAGGATTTGATCCTCCTGTAATTTATGTGGTAATAAGGCAAGAAACCATCTTTTTGGTTCTCCTAGGATTTTAGAAAGCATGCCATAAACAGTTCACTCATACAGGAAGTGTAGAACAAACTTACTGACAAATAGAGTAACTAATTTCCTGTCTTTTTTTCAGTATTAATGTTATTAAGAAGCTCTATCATTTGTTGATAGGTTTTCTTTTTTCCTCAGAAATTCTGAACTAAAACCTCTCTTGCTCATTTCCTTCTATTTTTTGTCTATATTATTAACAGCTATATGCCTACTATCTACTTTAACCAGGATTACAAATCTAATATATTGTTTCAGCAATTAGGTGCAGAACTTAGAAAAAAATGTTATTTGTATAAAATACTATGAAATCTGCTTTGGAGATTATAATCTCTCCTTTTCCACATTACTTTGTGAAATTGGTAATCTTTGATTAGTTATAATTTTCTTTATCACTTTCATATCTTCTTTATCTCTGAGTTTATTGTGCATATGTGTATGTATTTTTATAGATAACATTCTCACATTATTCACTTTGCTTTTTTTTGGAGTACCCAGCATGGAAGCTGAAAGAAGTTCTATTTTTTCCAGTGTTATTATCATGACATGCTAAAACAGGGTACAAATCAAGTTCTGATGGTTTCTATACCTTCCAATGGTGATCTTTGGAGAATTCCTCTCCTGGAGCACTAGACATGAGCAAATGAAAGCAGATTACTTTCTTCCTCTTCTCTTCCCACTTTAATCGTGGTCAACCTTATATACACACAGAGCTTAAGTCTAAAAGCCCAGTGTCTCCATCCAATTAGTACTTCTGTGAAAGAGATTTTCCGGATGCCTCAAAGTCCCTTTATGATGATCTTAGGGTTATCTAAAAATCCAAAAGATTTTGATGCTGTGGTTTTTCAGAAAGTAATGAAAAGTGTCTTTGTGCTGATTGGAATGTGTGCACAGAAAGAAGGTTAAGCACTTTGGGGCAGAGTAAAGGATGAGATTACCTGAACTCTGCTTCTCTCCAGTGGCTACAAGGGCAGTTGTTCTCAACTGAGCTCACAAAATAGATTACAGAATAAGAACACAGCTTTAAAAATTATTGCAATGATCCATCCAAATCCCATAGTGAACTGTGTGTATGAGCCACTTTTACTTAGACTTGTAGTCCAGAAGATGCTGCTAATCTTTTTGGTGAAAAAAAAGTCATACTTTAATTATATTTAGTTAACTTTAAAACTTGAAATATGTATTTTGATCAATACTAAGAGCCAATTAAGTTGTATAACTATTTTGTTTTATATTTCAAACATTCTTCAATTTTGGGTATGGCAAACAAAAAATAACATTTATAAACCCTAATACAGCTATTCTAGATATTTTTGGTTTACTATCTTCCAAACTCATATTCTATCTATATATTTTTACTTTTTTGTTATTACTAATAATAATAGAACAATGTTATCTTAGTGTGAATACATTTATTAAATCATGAAAAAGTCATATTAAAAATAAATAGATAAAATATTTTCCTACTTCCCTGGAACTTCTCTAGTTACACCACTCTGAATAGTCAAGATAAAAATGTTCTTGCATATTTTATAAACCTTTCTCTTTATATAATTTATAGTATTAATTTTACTCCAAATAATCTTACTGCAAATATTATCTTATAATTTATTCTTTCATTAAATGCAGCAAATAAATCTAAAAGTCAGTGCACTTAATTCTAGCAGTCTCCGATTATATTTAGTTTATATAAATGTTCAGAATAGTTGATATATATTTAAGTAAACAAGAACATGATATATCAACCTTATTTGTTTTGGAAATAATTTTTCTTAAATTTTTTCTCTTCTTTTCATTTGCATTTATACTATCATTACACACCTCCAAGATATATAAGATGGCAATGGTACTTGAATGAGATGTTAGAGTAATGCATTGAAATATACAGAGGTTATGCTATCAAAAAGGATGAATTTAATAGTATAGAATCTCACTTAACAAGGGTGAAGTATTTACTCTCATTAGCAGAGAAGATAAAATTGAGTTACAAACATCCCTAAACCATTGCAGATCATGCTAATTATATTCAATTCCAACTAAAGTAGACAACTATTTGTCACGAACAAAATTAACATTTGCATACAAAGGATAAGACTATTTACCACTTCCACTTCAGACAGAAACATGATTTAAGTTTCCAGATTGTCTATCACCTAGTATTAGTCATCAATTAGTACAATTGACTGTTAAAAGCTCAACAGAAGAGTCAGCTTTATAACACAACTCCTGAGAAGATTGTAGACATTTTTTAGAGGTGTCACATTAATTAATTAAAGAGGGCTTTGTGTATTTACCATATCCTAATCCCAATATCCCAACCCCTAGAATGGGAAACTGGCATATGATAGAACTTGTGATAGTCTTTCTCACCATTACTCTCAGTATCCAATTTACAGAATAAGTATATTTTATCTTCCCAATTTTAGGTTATACTAGATAAGGGGCATTGGTTCTCAGTTGAGTAAGACTTCCTCAAGAAGAAACTATCACTTGGTTACTTTGAATTCATACCAATGAGGCAGAAGACAAATATGCTATTAATTCAGAGTATCATTGACTCTAAACAGTATGAAACTCTGAGCTGGGTTCAATTTCTGCACCACATATGGCCTCCTGAGCTCTGCCCTGAGTAATTCCTGAGTGCAGTCAGGAGTAAGTCCTGAGCATTATCAGCTATAGTACCCCCAAAATGTATTTCTATGAGCAGAGAGATAGAATAAGCATTAAGGCACTTGCTTTGCAGGAAGCCAGTCCAGGTTCATTCCCATGTACCACATATGGTCCCCTGAGCACAAATTTAATGTATTCCAAAACCAAAATAACAAGATTTCTATATAAGTGACTATTGTCTGTATTCCTTCTTTACCCAAAATCTATTGTGCAAATAATAAGAGAGTTAATAATTTTCTGATTGGGGATAATAAAGAAGTACCATTATACACTCTTGGAAAGAACTGAATAAATGAATGTCACCAAAATATGAGTATCAGAAGCACAGAGTCACTGCCAAGTCAGCAAGTTATATCTGTGACTATTGGCACACTTTCACTATTCTGGGACACCACCTCAGACCTGACACTACTCTTATATATCGTCCCTAAGACAAGTAATTACTGAAACCCAGTAAGGGTCAGGGACTTTGGACTGTAGTGTTTCAACACAATCACTGATTTTTATATTGCTAGACTCACACACTAATGAGGCCCTGGACCAGTTAACAGAGAATAGCAGAGCCATTTTTGCTGAATGTTCTTTTTGACTCCTACAAGACATTCAAACAGCTTTTGCATCTACAGTGAAAATATAAAGAATGCTATATTTAAATGTGTATGAAGATAAAGAGAATTAATGAATATGACAATTATATCATAATTACTGGGAAAATAAGACTCTAATTTACCTCTCCAAGCACATGAGATTAATATAAGGTAAGACTTCAAAGAGTTCAAGACAAAATAGAAGTCAATTAGTAGCCCTACGGGGGAAAAAAAAGAGGCATGCACATAACACTGTGTAAAATGTAGAACAGGGTCCCGGCAGATAAAAAGCTACAAAATTTCAATTTGTATGGCAACTTCACAATCTTCCCATTGGTATGACTTCTGATTCTAAATATTTTTACATAATATTAAAATTTAGTTACCTAAATCAGGGTTACTCTGAAACAAAGCAAAGCCCCTAATTGGTTGAAATAAGTATAAGAAAGCAAAAATTCTTACTTTCTTTGCCTTAAAATATTAAGAACTATTCAGAATTTATTAAGGTGAGATATACAATAGCATTCTGGTTAAATAAACATTTATTTCAGAAGAATATATTCTCTTATTTATATCTTTTAGAAATAAGTTTCTAGTACATCAAAAGCTCATATTATATAGCAAAGAGCACATCTCAGCTTTAGAATGTGTTGGGTTGTGGTAGGGAAGAAAGACCAGGACATTCAAATTAAGTGGAGAGCACTTACAGATCATAAACAGATACTAGTTTCTCTCTCAACTCATTGTTACCCCTCTGCACAGCTTCAAGTGAATTCTACTAAAAAATAAAAGCAAAACAAAATTGTTTTCTATAAGACAAACTTTTATACAAGAAACTGAACAAGACAATATTTTTTACAAGAAAAATTTTTTTCTTAAATAAGAAAAATTTGAATTTATATTCATGATTACATGGATTCTTTATTGTCTTCGCTTATATAGAAAGAAACTAAAGTTTAAATTTTGTTCTTTGTTTCTTTTTAATGACATTTTACCTGTAACTAGAATATTATAGTGTTGTATCTTTTTTGTTTAGTTGGGTTTTTTTTTTTTTGAACTGAAGTAGGCATATAGACAAGAAAGGGTCCTCCTGGGTAATAAATTCTTTAGGTTAGCAAAAGTTTTGAAGACATAATAAAATCAAGAAATGGAATTTGAAGATGTTACTTGGTCTAGACTCAGGGGTCTCAAACTCAATTTACCTGAGGGTCTCAGGAGGCAAAGTCGGGGTGATCCTTGAGTGCAAAGTCAGTAGTAAGCCTTGAACATTGGCGGGTGTGACCCAAACAACTAAAACAAAACAAAAAAAGATTCCTCTAGGGCAGGGCCACAAAATGTTGTACGGAAACCCCTGTATTAATTCCTCCTCTCAGGAAGGAACTTGTGATATTATAAGAACTGAATGTTGTGTTTACATTCCAGATTATTCTGGATCTAACTTTCTAGAGATAATAAAACATGCAGTCTTTCGGAAAGATCACTTCATAATTTGAACAGGGTTGATGTGTGTTTTATATGAAAACATTTCCATAAGATTATTCTTTGCCTGTTGTCCCACCTTAACCTTCCAGGAAGTGGGGGCGCTGTTGAGAGCCGAATAAATAGTGTGAGAGCGAGGTGTTCGGGGTCTTTTGGAGAGTTCGCTGGCTGGCTTCAGGTATTTTTTGGAGAATGCAACAGGCTGACAAAGGACTCTCTTTGACCAACCTTTTACCCTTTAACCTTCCTGTCTGTGTGGATTATTTACTGCTGATACATATTACCAAGATCTCCCCCCACAAGGGGACAAGGAGATGGGAATCAATTTCTCATTCTGGGACTCTTTGAGGATACACAAATAACTAACAAAGGAGTAAATGGGACCCCACAGGTGGGGCAACAGATGTGGATAGAGAAACTACTGTTTTTCATTCTCATAATAATAGGAACAAATACAGTGTTATATTGCTTTGATTCTGTTTCATTAACTTCTGTGTTACCACCCCAGGGAGAATGCTTTCTAAAGCAAAAAACTACTGCCCTTGCTAGGTCAGAATGGCCTTTGAGTCCTTCAGGGCCTAGTCATTTTGACTGTGGTATTCCTTTGTCTAATAGATTTGATCATTTTCTTAGACATGTTGATGACTTCAAAACTCCAAATAATTTATTATTTGAGTCCCATTAAAACAAAGGTTCAAGCTCAATGGAAAACAGTATGATGGTTCTCACTCAACTCAAAACCCAGCAATCCACCTTTTGGGTAATTATCCCCAGGACAGAAAAATATTCATCCAAAAGAATGTATATATACTGTTATTCATTGCAGCACTCAGTACAATATCTAAGACTTGAAATCAACCTGGATATGAATATATGGTACATATGGTACATATATACAATGGAATAATACATAGCTATAAGAAATGGTGCCATCATGCAACTTGCAGAAACATGGATGAAATCTACAGTGCTCTTACAGTATCACTTAGTTATCTAGACTTGAAAATTATGATTGTTTTTAAGAATGCTTTATACACAATCTAACCCATGAAGTCTTTCTTTAGTAAAGTTTACCCTCACCAATGATGATTGGCCTAGAAAATAGAAACCTTTACATCTGACTTGCTGGCTTTATATTTTCAAAGCACACAGCACAGTGTCTATCCATCTCTCTCTCTCTCTCTCTCTCTCTCTCTCTCTCTCTCTCTCTCTCTCTCTCTCTGTATGTTGGCCACCTCAATATCTGTCTAATGTCTGTCTGCAATATACATTATGTCTGTCTTTGTTGTATTTTGTCTATCTCCATGTTATATATAACCCTTCTTTCTCTCTGGTCCTCTGCTTACCACTTTACAAATCATTCTCTGTCCCTTCAATCTCTCAACCCCTGTTATCTCAGTTCATAACTCCTCGGGAACTGGAATGTCCTCCTCACCCCAATCAGCTGACAACCAGCTCCCAAAATAAAAAAATAGATCCCAGTCCAACTTGCCTCAGTCCAAGGAGCTGCCACTGCTCTTGCTGCTGACTTGCTCTCAGTAGCCTCTTTTCTCCTACTTGCTTTTGCTCTGGGCTACTGATCACTACCAGATTCAATTTTTGAGAAACTCCCATTTTGAGGACATTTCCTGATATGTGACTGCTGGGAGCTATTTTTTAGACTCCACAAGATCATGTTGTAGGATGAAGTTGTGCACCGTATTTTATTCCCCCACCTCAAACCATTTCAAAAGACTTAAAGGGGACATGTATATCTTCTTTGTATATTTCTTTAGATGTATTTCCTTAATAGGTATAATTCGTATTGTCTATTAACTTATGTAGAAGTAGTTTTCCCCATTTCTTTATTTAAATCTCTTTAGTAGGCAATCCTAGTAGATATGTTTCTCTTGGGCTCTGAATTCATGTTGAACCAGGTTTATAAGAATTGTTATGAATCAGTAATATTATATGACATTGTTCCTTTTCTCATAGGCACATTAAAATAGGCAAATGATACATATAGAAGGAGTTCTTATCTAATAGGGATAGGAACTCATAAATTTTATATTGAGTTGGGGTCTTTTACTCTGAACATTTGTAATAGTGATTTGTCTTAGCTTCAGTTGATTGGACATTGGTCATTCACTCCAGAACCTTGGATCCCATATTTGGAATTGGCATGGTTTTCTGCACCAGCACTAAAAATCAGACTTCTACCAGGGAAGGCTTTAATGCTGTCCTGGCATAATTATGAGTTCATATGACATCCAGACGACTTGAAAACAGCAATAAGTTGCTTTCAGGAAAGGGTTTCCTGCATTGCCCTTAATGGTAAAATAAAACCAGAATTTGTTCTGTGACACCCAGACTTCAACATAGGATCTGTGCAAAAATCAGTATCTCTAACTACAAAAGCCTGGTTGTGACAACTGTTACTGAGAAGAACTTTTACTGGGACCACAAAGGAGACTTTAGGGTTAGATAACTTAATATGCCATAAACAGTTGGTCTTATGGCAAGATGCTTCATGGGTATGGTCTCCCTGTTTCTAGGCCAAAGATTTTCCTTTCTATTTTCTCCATCTTTTGCTGCATCTGTGAAGAAAAAAAAGAAAGAAAGAAAGAAAGAAAGAAAGAAAGAAAGAAAGAAAGAAAGAAAGAAAGAAAGAAAGAAAGAAAGAAAGAAAGAAAGAAAGAAAGAAAGAAAGAAAGAAAGAAAGAAAGAAAGAAAGAAAGAAAGAAAGAAAGAAAGAAAGAAGAAAGAAAAACTGACCCCACATACACACACCCCCTTTCTTTTCTTTTTTTTAATTCTTTTTCTTATCTTTTAATTAGGGACTCCCACTTTTTTTCATGGAACCTTGGGACATGGATTACTTTGTTTTACCACTTACTTTTGCATTTTTCTATAAAACTGAAAAGAAAAGAAAAAAAAGAAAAGAAAAGAAAAGAAAAGAAAAGAACAAATAAAGAGTGGGGACCAAGTGCCAAGTGATCTCAGGTTCTTTGAGGTAGAAAAAATAAGGACAGGACTAAATATCCAAGGCAACTTCAATGACAATAAAATTAAGAGACCTAAACTTTAACAATCCAAGCTTAAATGGGCCTGTTATACTTGTCAGGGGGGAAATGGTGATGGTATCAGATGCACACTGGATTTATTGGTGAGTGGAGGTTGACACTGGTAGTGGGAATGACATTGACTCACTGTATATCTTAAATTCAACTATGAAGGACTTTGTAGATCACAATGGCTTCAATAAAAGAATTTTTTAAAAAGGTACATTAGGTTTTACTCCTTGTGCAGCCAGAATTGACAGTTAGCATGAAGAAGTTACAGAAGGTGCAGACTTTTACTCATTTTTCTTAAAAGATTTAATGTGTTGAAAACTCTAGGGGCCTGGTAGGGGTGTGTGTGGAATGAAGCAGTCAGGTGGATAGGGACCCTCTTTGGCAATAAGTTCTTGAATGTAACAAAAGTTCTTAGGACATAATAAGACCATGAAATGGAAATTGAACTTAAATTACTCTTTTCACCAGCCCGAAGGCTACTAGGACTTGTGGATACTGGAACTAAGACATAAGAAGAGTTGCTCCAGCAGAAACAAAATACAGGAAGGGAAGTCAATAAAGATCACTGGAGGGAGAACAGCCCTGGTAGTGGGAATGGCCCTGATTAATTGTCACTATGAACCTCAAATATTATTGTGAAAGATTTGTTATTCACTTTTGGTCACAATCAAAATTATTTAAAAAAAAAGAAGATAGCAATCATGTTTGTAATCATGGTATTTAAATAAAAATATTATTTTAAAAAAGAATTATAATAACCCCTAAAAATCACTAGAAAAAAAGATCAGCTAATACCAATTCCTTTCCCATTAGCAACCAAATCTCTTACATAAATAGAAAGGCCCATATAGGGCAGGTTTGGAGAAACCCTATATAAGTCACTTACAACAAAGTAGTGGCACATATGTGCTCCCTAGGTCTACATGTCTGTCCTGCTTTTGTGTGTGTGTTGTCAGTCCATGCACAAACTAAAAGCAGGATTTTCTTTCTCAACAAAACATCTAGTAAATTTTTTGTACAAGTGACCTGGCTATAATATTTAGAACCTTGTGATCTCTCACTATAACTGCCCAGAATAAAGACAATAAAAACTTTGTTAATTCACACTAATTTGTTCAATAAGTTGTGTTCTAAAAAAAAAAAAAACCTGTTAGAATCTAAGATTTAGAATTAGAATATGGTGTGCCTTTGGTTAGAAATAATATTAGAAATAACATTGCTTCAGCTTCTGTACTCTGCTTGCTTAAAGAAGTTAACTACTGTAAACTAGGTTTTGCTGTGAGCCTAAGTGCATCCATGACAGGTTGCAGTTTTAAGATAAAAAGACTAGGTCCAGGAGAAGAGCCAGTTCCTGAAATCAGACCTGAGGGGTAAATGCAAAGAATTATACCCTTATAAGGCTAAACAGCAAATGACAGATAGCCAGACGACACTGGCCCCTGGGTCCTGGGGCTGCAGCCCACCAAGCTGTCTGTCTGATAATATATGTGAACTACAACCAATCTTAACCCAGTCTTGTACTAAGGACCAATCAATTTAAAGATCAACTACCCAGAGGCAGAAATCCCTTAGATTGCGCCTTCGTACCCTTTAAAATTGCCATATAAGCCATTCTCGGGGTCCTTATTTCTTAGAAGATGTTGGACCCCAACATGCTGAAATAAACTCTCTTGTATTTACATTATGGCCTGTCTCCTGGGTGGTCTTTTGGGTTCCAGATCCTGAGTTTCAGACTCTTAGAAAAGAAGCTGTGTTTTCTAGATTGCTATTCTCATAATTTCTGTATAGAACCAAAATGTTGTCTTCTTTTTTAATCCTTAGACATATTCTGGTTGTTACCTTAGGTACCAGGAATCTAACTTTAGTTCTTGCATATAACATGCCGTTCTCTATGTATTTGAGCCATTTCCTTAGCACCTGCTTATCAATTTATGATAAATTTTACTGACATACATTGAATTATATTCTATAATTCTTAAGTTTTGTACATCATTATAAATCAACACCCAGATTAAGTAAGCCATGGATATGTAATTTTATTACTTGTGAAAATTATTGTAATTAGTGTAACTCTGAACTTCATAATCCACAAAAACAAAAATCATAATAATTTAAAGATATTCTTGTAAAAAGAATTTTTTAAAATATGGAACGCTTCACAAATTTGCATGTCATCCTTATGCAGGGGCCATGCTGATCTTCTCTGTATCGTTCCAATTTTAGTATATGTGCTGCCGAAGCGAGCACTTCTTACAAAATTTTTGAGAAAACTTTCCACAACTTGGGGCCGGAGTGATGGCGCAGCAGCAGGGTGTTTGCCTTGCACACTGCTGACCCAGGAAAGACTGTACTTTGACCCTACAGTGTCCCATATGGCCCCCCAAGCCCGGAGTAAGCCCTGAGTGTCACCAGGTGTGGCCCAAAAAAATCCAAATAAAATTTTTTACAATCTTTCAAAGAGTAATGCAATAATTTTCCCCTTCTGTTCTTTTACAATTTTTAAATTAAATGGAATATTAAATATGATCCTCTTCAACACAGAAGTGGGTGGACAGAACACTTTGTGACTTCTGTATATATTTCTATGAGAGAACTCAAATAACAGTCCCACAAGTAATCATTTGGCTGATGATAATTATTTTTATACTCAAGATCTGAAGCTCTTTAAACTATCTTTTATGGAATGATGAATAAATACTCAAATAAAACCATTCTCAAAGCTTTTAAATGTTGAATGAATTAATCTAATTATAATGATATCCATTTGTTAGAAACGCAAACACTACTATAACCAGATAGAATAATCCTTAAGTATGACCATTAGGCATCAATGAATAACATTAAGAATGTAGTTACAGTAATAAGTACCGAACAGTCAAATAATCAATGCATTCTAAGTGTGAGATATTCTTATGAATTAACTACATCATCAGTTTAAACACTACCCAAAACCCAGGAGTTTGAATATTGGCTTCAATTGCAGATCTGAAGAACACTTAAATGACTTCACAAGTAATAGTTCTCCAAGTCACAGAGCTACTAAAGGAAGAACCTGTGTTTTGAAATCAGATAGTTTAGTTACAGAATCATGTTCTTAACGAAGGTATTTTCCCTTTAACTCAATTTTTGTTTGATGTTTCAATAAGGAAGCTCTCAGAAATACTGAGGTGGGAGTAGATGGCGACTTCAAGTACTGGGGAACACAACCAAGGGCTCAACCATGTCAAACATTTCCTCTACCACTTAAGCTATCTCCTTGAACTTCTTTCTTTTGGAACATGGCAAGGAGTAATCAAGCCATGATTAGGAAACCCTAGAGACTACTCCCAAAGATTTTTTGTTTGTTTGTTTTGTTTTTCAGCCTCACCCGGTGACGCTTAGGGGTTACCCCTGGCTAAGTGCTCAGAAATCAGTCCTAGCTTGGGAAACCATATGGGATGCCGGGAGATCGAACTGCGGTCCGTCCTAGGCTAGCACTGGCAAGGCAGAGGCCCTATCACTTGTGTCACGGCTTCGGCCCCTACTCCCAGTGATTCTTTACCAATCTGGTCAACAGTTCAACAGTAGGGCCTGGCAGTGAGGTGATTATCAAACTGAGGAATGAGGATTACTCAGACTACCTTCTGGTGCACAGGATGCTTACAAAGTTGAATCCTGCAATGTTCAAGGGGCCACACAGTACTGAAGACTGACTGAAACTGGGTTAGCACATGCAAGGTATGTCTTAACCTCTGTACTGTATCTTGATCCCTATTTCCCCTTTTGATTCCAGCTGTAAGAGTAGGTTTTCAAAAAAAATGTAGATTTTAAAATCATAGCATATGCTTTCTTTAGTTTTTAATAACAAATCTAGTTTCAAAGAGACAATACCCATCTACATAAAGCAAATTAAATACAAATTTTTCAGTGATGTATACTTTTGTGATATATTATAAAATATTATATTTATATTCATTCAAAATGTCATTAATGACTAGACCAGAGAGGTGGCGCAAGTGGTAGGGCATTTGCCTTGCACACTCTAACTCAGGATGGACAGAGGTTCGATCCCCAGGCTTCCATATAGTCACCCAAACCAGGAGCAATTTCTGAGCACAGAGCCAGGAGTAACCCCTGAGCATCACCGGGTGTGTCTCCCCCCCAAAAAAAAACCCCAAAATGTTATTAATGACAATGATTAGCTTTGGCTACTACCAAACTAGTTCTACAGTACCAATCTGTGGGGCTGAATGAAAAGAATTAATAAAAGAAAACAAGAATTATTCAAGCTTAGTTATCTGAACAACCATGAGTGAACTTACTGGATAGCCATTTATTTAAAACACTACAACTCCCACATTGGCTGCCAACATGTGAGCCATTAGTTTAGTGGCAAATATACCGTATTTTCCAGCGTATAAGACGACCCCCTAATTTTACAGTTAAAACATAGGTTTGGGCCTATATTTGCTGTATAAGACAGAATGTTCCTGTGCTGCAACTGTATCTTCCACAGTGAGCCAATCACAACAAGCAAAGGTCCAAAGGTTATACTGTAATAGACGTCCTCTCTGACTCTGGCCAATCTGAGCAGACTTTTTAAAGTGCAGATTCGGGTACAGAACACTGTATAATTTGCATGCATAAAAAGCTTGCTTGGGGCCCGGAGAGATAGCACAGCAGTGTTTGCCTTGCAAGCAGCCGATCCAGGACCAAAGGTGGTTGGTTCGAATCCTGGTGTCCCATATGGTCCCCCGTGCCTGCCAGGAGCTATTTCTGAGCAGACAGCCAGGAGTAACCCCTGAGCACTGCCGGGTGTGGCCCCAAAAAATAAATAAATAAATAAATAAATAAATAAATAAATAAATAAATAAATAAATAAATAAATAAATAAAAGCCTGCTTGGATTGGCTGAGTTAGAAAGGCAGTCCGAGCAGCCTGGCAGTGATTGGTGCAAGATCGAGTTGGAAAATTTGTTTTGTGGCAATATTCAGACAATTTTCATTTAGCGGCATATTGAAACATTTTTTGGGATATACTCGGCGTATAGATGACCCCTGATTTTCGGTTGACTTTTTTTTGTTTCAAAAGTCGTCTTATATGCCAGAAAATACGGTATTACACAAGCAGACATAGAAATATAATGGAGACATTCAGAACAAAGGCTGGAATATTCATATAGCCAATCAGCAAGTATCTTCAAAGTACAAAGTCATGACAATTTCCTAATCTATTCTTGCCTAAGTGAACTTTTGCTGTGCCCTTTATCTAAACTGTTTTATTCTATTCTACTTTAACTTCTATTCTCTTCTTCCCTGGGTGCAATTTTGTTGCCTTGTCTAAATTAGCTAACTTGTTTTGATCAGGAAACAATCATCACCTTGGAGTTTCTGTTCATGGGGACAATTTCTCACACTAAATAAATGTATATAAAATATTTAAGTGAAATAAGTCAGAGGAAGAGAGATAGATGCAAGAATAGTCTCACTCATCTATAGCTTTTAAGAAAAATAAAAGACATTTTTGCAATAATCCTCAGAGACAAAGAGAGGAGGGCTGGATGGTCCAGCTCATGACATGAAGAGAGTGCAGTTAGAGAAATAACTACACTGAGAACTATCATAACAATGTGAATGAATGAGGGAAGTGAAAAGCCTGTCTAGAGTACAGGTGGTGGTGGGGTGGGGAGGAGGGAGATTTGGGACATTGGTGGTGGAAATATTGCACTGGTAAATGGGGGTGTTCTTTACATGACTGAAACCCAACTACAATCATATTTGTAATCAAGGTGTTTAAAGATATTAATTAAAAAACATTGTAACCCCAGCCTTTAAATAAATTTTTTTAATTAAAAAAATATTCCAAGCTTGTTAGGGGAGAGGAGAAAGGTCTGGGCTTTGAGCTGCATCTCCTTTGTTCCTTTGGAAGAAGTGTTTTTGAAACAACTTCTTAAAGACAGCCTCTGCCAACAGTTCTAGGGTCTATGTCTGCTCTGAGAATAAACTTTTTTTTCTAGGACTCACAATTCCCTGTGACTCATTTCCAGGGTTCAGTTCAGTGACTGATGGAGAAGAGGATGGTATTGGGTCAGTAGTACAGCACAACTCAGAGCCTTTAGGCTACTTGACGTGATCCACAAATTCTGTAATGGAATTGACAATATAAGTTAAGTCTCTACTGTGGTTCAGCATCTCTGAATCTGCAGATATTGAACCCTCAGAAATATTTTAGATTCTCAATTATAGATTAGCATGTAATTTGGAAAACTGAACCTAAAAAATAGGTTATTATTTATAGTTCTGAAATGAGCCCACTTTCATTTATTAATATTTTTGATTCATTTTCTAATATCATGCTTTCTGATTGTTCTTTTCTCTTGCAGTCATATAAGAGAATTATATTAGTCAGGTTATTTGTCTTTATGCAAAAGTTTAGAAATCATAAAAAAAAAACTTTAAACAGCAAAGAAAAACCTAACTACTTAATTAAAATGGCCAATTCTATTTAACACTCTGAGCAGAAAGAAATCTAAATTGCACTAAAAGCTGTTTGGAAAATAACTATAATGAGTATGCTTTCTACAAAAAAGCTGACCATTATTCCAATGGTGTAGCTCATAGTAAATTCAAGAACAAAAATAATTCTACATTAAAGAACAGTAGTTGAAATTAATCATTTAGGCACCCACTATACATAATTAAGTAAATTACTCTAAAATTTCATGAAAAAAATTAAACTCAAATAAAAAATTAAATAAAATGAATATAATTCTAAATATTAAATGTGCTTTCAAATATAACTTCTATGGATAAGTATCATTAAAATATCTCCAAGTAAATAAGAGACACACAAAAGATAACAATTACATGAAAGTTATTTTAAACAAATAATTAACTCACATCTACATGCTAACAAATGTGGCAAGCTATAAGAAATTAATAACTTGAATATAAACTATCAAAATTAATCTAAGATTAAATAGAAAAGAAATTGAAAAATAGTTAATCCAGAAATCACATCAATTTTAGGTGCTTTCATGGAGTAATTATGACATATTTAAGAAAAATCTCTAAATAATTAGAATAATATTCTATAGCTTCATTAAAATTTAAAGACATATTTTTAAAATGTTTTCATGGCCTTGGTATTAAAAGCCTCATTAACAAAGAAAAATAAAAAAACTAAACAGCAAACTTTTATGATCATACATTTATTGACTTTACTAGCTTCTGCTCTAAGTACTTATATGCATTATGTATTTAATACCCTCAACCATCTAAAAGCATAGGCTATATTATCTTCACAATAACATTAAATACTAAGGTTTACCTTATCTGAACAATTTTTCTATGGTTACAAGACTAAACTAAAACTGAAATGAGATCTAATTCAGATTTTTGTCTGAATTTAATGAGTAAACTACCCATATAATCAAAAAATGTAAACATTAAAAAATTGACATGGAGTATCAAAAATAATAACACCAAATATGATAGATTTTTAAAATATTAAAACAATCCAACATTCAATATCATTTTATAACTATCAATAGCTCAAGGGATAAAAACATTTTAAATACATTTTAAAATAATTTAAAGTTAAATATTTAATAGACTTAGAAGTTTATAGAAAATATTTGAAAAGTTGTTCTAATCCACATAAATCTAGATAAGATTTTTCAAGGGGCCAAGAGATAGTACAACGGGTAGAACTTGCCTTGAATTTACTTGCCTCGAAAAGTGGCCAATCTCAGATCCTGGCTTCTGGCTCTCTCTCGATCCTCTTGAGCTGGAGGCTAGCTCTAGCCGGCATGGGGTTGGGGGAGACCCCATGTGGAAGGCCTTCTCCCTAACTTGGGTGCGCTGGGAGCCTTGATAGGCTCCCAGCCTTCCCCTCTTCTGTCCCTGGCCTCCAGGCCTTCTGGGGTGGCAGCCCAGGCGGCCAGACAAGGTTGGTCCTAACTTGGGGTGTGCTGATATTTGCTCGGTTGCGCTAAGTTTGTCACTGGCAATATCTGGCCACTCTACATATGGAAAACCGAGCGGGGGCTAGTGCCCCCGAGCGCACTGCATATATTAAGAATATTCCTTATCTTTATGTTATGTTTAGCGTATCCAGAATATCCATTTTGTATTCTGCCCTTTTCCACACCCCTTCAAAGCTCATTTTTACTCCTTAATTCTCTCACCCCCCCCAAACATCACTAACCCACATTGCTCTTTTTAACTTCAGTATTGCACAGTCCTAATCACAGACCAAAGCCGTGCATTGTGTGTAACAACCCCAAAGTGTTTCAAAAGACATAAAATGGACACGTATGTCTTTAGAATATTTTGTGTTTTTCCCTGACAACTATAAGTCTTACTAAATACTCTCTTATACAGTGACGATTCTAACATTTTTTATCTTCTCTTTATGAGCTGTTCAACAAGGAATTTTGGTGAAAAAGTCCCCCAATTTAATGCTTATGATTGAACCATGTCATGGGGATTATTGGACTTGTTCTTATGGCCCCCATATGCACCAATAATGCCACGTGGCATTGCTCCTTTTTTGCATAGGCACATTAAAATGAGAAAATAGTATACATACAAATAAGATCCTATCTAATAGAGATTTGGAATACACAAGTCTTGTAGTGCAAAAGGACTTTACACCTTGAACATTGACATAATGACCTGGCATAGGCCTCAGAAGAATGGGCATTCTTCATTCACCTCTGATCTAGAGAAGACATCCACGAAACATCCAGGTTTGTCTATAACATCACCTGGAAGCAATCCTCTACCACGGAAAACCCTACCACTGCTCAGACATCGACCTGCTCAAAAGAGACTTCCCTTAACACTGAGAAGACTTAACAACAACGACCTGCTTACAGGACAGGGCTTCCTGCATTGCCCTTTAATGGTGAGGTGAAACGAGAGGACCCTCCACATCCTGACTTCTATGTAGGATATGCAGATTCTAGGATCTTTAATACAGAAACATGATACCAACAACAGAGACTGTGAAAAGTGTGTTGGCACTACGGACAATGCCTTGGATTGACGATCTAACTTGCCTGGAGCATAGAGTTGGTCTTATGCCAGGAAATTTTAGGGGTAGGGTCTCTTTGTATTTAGGCCAAGGTTATTGCTTTACAAGCCTCTCATATTTTGGTGGGCCTATGCAAACAACAATTGCCACTCTAACACCGTTTTTACTGTGCTCCTTTGACTCTAATCCTTAAAAAAAAAACCACTTAAAATTTGAGGTTAACTTAAGCTAATATGCATGTACATGGAAATGTAAAAAATACTATGCCTCTAATGTTTAAGGAGTTACATAAGTTTTATTGCTTTAGAATGCCTTGTGTGCTGTTAAGAAATATTATAATGTGTTCCAATCTGGGGACTTGAGGGACAAAGTAATTGTACATGGATTCTGTTTTATTTATCTTAATGTTCAAAGTTAAGATATCAGCAAGGGGACTTCTTCTGAGAATTATGTTATGGGTGATTGTCCTTCCACTGTAACTTTACCTTGTCCTCTTTCTTTGCATCTTTGTTCTCATAATTAAAAATTTAAAAAAATTAAAAAAAAAAGAAAGAAAAGTGGCCAATCTGGATTCCATTAAGTATCCTATACAGTTCCACAAGAACCACTAGGAATGATTCCTGAGTGCCGAACCAGAAGTAATCCCTGAGTATTTCCTGTGTAATCTACCCCACAAAAAATTTTAAGTCATTGATTTATATTATCTATACACATTAGTTATTTGCTCATATTAGACATTATATATAGCAATAAAATATCAGTACATATTCTGTTAAAACTTATATCCATTATATAACCATTAATCCAAATATATAATTTTTGTCTCTTTTTTGTATATAATCAGCAGTATTCAGGGATTACTGCTCTTTAGTAAGAGGTAGAACAGATAAGATTGAGAGAGTGAGCAATTGTAGATTGTAGAGTGAGCAAGCTACTGCATTGAATGTTTGATTCTCAGCACCATATTTGCTTCCCAAAGCAATGCCAGAAGTAATTACTGAGTGCAGAGCCAATAGTAATGCCTAACCACTGACACTGTGGCCCAAACTACCTCCACCTGCCAAAGTAATTGTTCTTAATAGGAGCACATTCAAAATAGAAGTAGAATACATTCCATATAGAAGTGGAATGAAAAGCTTTTGTAATAAAAAGAAAATCCATAATAAATAATTTAACAATTATTTAAAGTATGTAAGGAGGTAAAATAATAAAATTTCACTAAAATATATACATATATTTTACAAAATATATAAAGTATTTAATATAACCACATAGATACTCATTTCTGCCACTTTTTGTAATATTGATACATAATTAATTTCACAGGTTGGGAAGAGGAAAAATTATTTCAGCCTAGGGTCTTAAGAAAGGACAATTCGATACTTCACAGTATGCCCCAAATTTTATTGATATATACACATGCTGTATATATAAACATACATTGGTCTGTGATAGTATTCATTTTAATTTTATACTAACTTTGAGTAACAAAAATGTACATTATTAAAAACAAAAAGTGTCATTTTGAAGAACAGCCCGGGGTGGAGAGATAACTCAAATACTGATCATGTGCTTTGCATGCTTTCCCATGTTTAGACCATATTTAGACCAACAGACAGAGAGACCCACAAAAATAGAGTGAAAAATAGCCACTAAGCTCAGTCAAGTGTGGACCTAAAAACAAAGTAAGAAAAAAAACAGTAATGAGAAGAAGAAATATTAAATGCCTAGAATATTTCTTTTAAGGATGTAATAATATTTAGAAAGTAGTATGTGTTATCTTGTCACTGTTTTTCTTCATAAGCCTGAGTAGCTTCCCATTTCACTAAGGGACATGCTTAATCTATTTTTCAGTTCACTTAAACGACCTCATTGCTTTAAAGTATTTTTTTTAACTTGCTCCAGCCAAATAAATCCCATTTTCCTCAGATATGTCAAGCACTGTGTGAATTTAGTTTTTTTCTTGTCCTGAAAGTTCTTCCCTCCACCTGGAGGTGTGTGTGTGTGTGTGTGTGTGTGTGTGTGTGTGTGTGTGTGTGTGTGTATGTGTGTGTCAACAGCACATATTATCACTTCCTATTCCCTGGGAAGTCACCTCTAAGGAGACCTGTCTTAAAAGTTCAAAGACCAGTCCTTAAAAGTTCAAAGGGAGAAGAACAGATATAGACTAACTACACTCATCTGAAGGTTATTAGAAAAAATTATGATAATAATACTCAAAACTTTAGAAATTATGCAGGAGAGTGCAGTTAGGTCAGAGAAAGGACCACTATGACAATAGTTGGAAATGATCACTTTGAAAGAGAACTGGGAACTGAAAGGAAGTAAAGTGAAATGCATAATATCCTTCCAATAACAGTACTGCAAACCAAGGTGCCTTAAGGGGGAAAGTGAGAGAGAGAGAGAGAGAGAGAGAGAGAGACAGAGAGAGAGAGACAGAGAGAGACAGAGAGAGACAGACAGACAGAGACAGAGACAGACACAGAAAGAGACACAGAGAGAGAGAGACAGAGAGAGAGAAGTGGGACTATCTGCTATAGAGGCAGATTGCATGGGGTGGGTTGGGGGTAAGGGAAGATAACTGGGAAATAGGTGGGAAAAATAAACACTGATGAAGAGAAGCTTGATAGAACATGGTATTACTGAAATTCAACTATCAACTCTGTATCTCATGGTGATTTAACTTAAAAATTTTTCTTTTATGTTCAACTCGTTTTATTACTAGAACAACTGTATAGTGGGTAGGGCTCTTTCCTTGCATGTGGCTAACTGAAGTTGTAATTATGAACCCCAAGTTCCCTGAAGCTGCCAAAAGTGATCCCTGAGAGCAGGAAGGTACTATTTCAAAAGAAAAAAAGAAATTTCAAAATTTCAAAAGAAATGTGCCAATCACAGAAATGTGATTTTACATATATATAAATATATGTATGTCTTTACATTTTTATGTATTTTGTAAATTCCCCATAGTAATATGATGGCAATATTTAGAGAAAATTGGAATTGCAATCAAGATATCAAAGTTAAATAATTGTTAATAAATATAGATTATTACAGAAATTAAGAGCCAAATATGTACTAATTGATGCAGCTTATCTCTTTACACTGTGAAAAAATATTTTGAATAGTAAAATATCACAATATTTTCTAATGAAATTAATGCCTTTTTTTGCTTCCAGAACTGCATTGTTAAACTTTATATTGCTTTTATCCTATTGATCGCTCTGGTTTTATGTAAGTATACTAAGCACAAAATAACAAGGTAGACCACACTCAGAATCTATATACCACTGATATATTTCTGTTCATTAAAAAATGTGCTTAAACTCAAGATATCAAGTTGCCACCAGTTGATATGTCAATGTAGTTCTATAGCTTGCATGTCAATTAGCTATTACAATGCATATTGGAAAACAATAAATTTAAGAAATGACTAAATACATTTTTCTTAAATGAGTTATTTTAAAACGTCAAAATTGAGATGCTGATGAAGCTCTCATGAGTTAAATAATTTAAATGTGGTTTATATTTTTAATTTTTTAATTTAAGATATTGTGATTTACAAAGTTCCTCATAGTTGGGTTTTAAACATACAATGTTTCAGGACCAATCCCAATACCAGTGTAAATTTATCTCCACCAATATTCACAGAGTATATTTCATGCCACCTTTCTTGCACTAGCCTGCCAGCACAATAAACTAGTTTTTAATTTTGGTTGTTAAAGTTTGGGTCTCATAATTTTATTGTTGTTGACTCTGAGTTTGTATATAGTTCTGTTGTTTTTTAATATCAACAGTGCATCTGAAACTCCTTTGCCCTGTCTGTCCCCTGTTCTTTTATATTTTTTCTCCTCCCTAACTTAATTTTTTCCTTCTCCTCACTACATGTGAGGCCTACAGTGTTCTCAACAACACCTATTTAAACATTGTATTTTTTCATGCAGCTATTCAAAATACCACATACACATACACATAAATCAATATTTATCCTTATTCTGGCTTACTTTATTTAACATTATATTTTCCAGTTCTATCCATGCTGCTGCAAAATGCATTACTGCATCATTCCTCAAAACTATGCTGTATTATATTTTATATATACAAAGATAAACAATAGATATTGTTTATATAGAAATATATAAAAATATATAAAGTATATTCTATATATAGAAAATATATAGAAAAATATAGAAAATTCAGAAAATAGACATTGTACTGAGTGCTTCAATGAATAGCAGAGTCTATGCATCCTTTTGGATGAGGGTATTTTTTCTGTCCTGAGTATAGATATCCAAAAGCAGGATTTCTGGATCATATCACAGTTTGATTCTGAATTTACTGAGAACTATACATACTGTTTTCCATTAGGGTTGGACCAGGCAGTATTCTCACCAGCAATGAATGAGAGATCCTTTTCTTTTTTATCACCTCTCTGTCAAAACAAAAATATGTTCCTAATCTTTTTGATATATGCCATCCTCACTGCTATTAAATGATATTTAATGTTGTCTTGATTTGTATTTCTCTACTTATAAGTAATGATAATGACAAGTATTTTTTTCTTGTGCTTGTTGGTCATATGTTGGTCTTCAAAGAGGTGTTTGTTCATTTCCTCTCCTCATTTTTAAATGAAAGTGTAGGTTTTGTATGTTAACATTCTTGAGTACTTTGTATATCCTAGATAGTAATACAGTGGTTTATATTTAAATCTCTGAAGGGAATAATTTTTCGTAATGTAGAAGGGAAACATTTTTATATAATGGGTCATTAAACATTAACTAAGAATATTTATATTAATTCTCCTGATAATTATTCAATATGGCAATAATTGCTTTACTAAAAGAAATCATCAAATCATTTATAATTTTAATGTGTTGTATTTTTAAGCTGTTGACAAAAATAAAATGTATCAAGTTGCCAATTACATAAACTTCTCACAATCATTTGTACTGTTTAGAATGGGAAAAATACCAAACATTTACTCCCTTTCCAAACAAAATATAATAATCACTTTGTAATATTTTGGGGTGAAGACCCTATTATTTAAATAAATTGGATTTGAATAAGAAATGATAGATCAATAAAATTAAATATTTATGCTAATCATTATAGTGAACCAGTGTCTGATGTATGAAACTAAGCTTTTTAAAAGATACATTTTATATACATAACATAAGTCATACACTAGTGAAAAATATATAATTATACATACTGTCAAAATTTGGAAAATATTTCAGTTATAGACAAAAATGATTTATTCAATATAACGTTTTATTGGAAAATATTTAGGCAAATACATGTTAAATAAAATTGAGATTATTTCATTTGTTGTCTAGACATAAATGTCACTAGTGAATTTGCATATGATGTTTCAGAGTAATGTATGCTTCCCACTTACCAAAAAATAAAATATTACCAATAATAAAAATTGAAACTCTTCTTAAAAAAGTTTAACTATGAAGACCAAAGAAATTGTACAGCAGGTAAGATATTACAACAGGTAAGTGTGTCATAGTTGGGTTCCAGACATATAATGAAACAGGACCAATCCCATCACCAGTGTTGACTTCCCTTCACCATGATCCTTACAGTGTATTACAACCAATACCCTTTGTCCCCAAGCCTGCCAATATTTAAATGCCTATTTAAAGTTTAGATAGTTAGAGTTTAGGTCTCCTGATTCCATTATTGTTGACATTGGCTTCAATATTTAGATATGTCTTTTTTTTCTCCACTAATGCACCTTTAACCTCTTATGTCTTGCCCCAATCCTTTCATATTTTACATATGTTTAAAAGGTTTACTGGTTTTTTGCTTTGAATACTCTAGCGGAATGAGTACAACTAGAAAAACTTGTTAGAAACCTGTATAAAGAATTCAGGCAAAATTTCATGATCATCTAGACTTGAATATCAGCAGCGAGAATGAATGTGGCATCTAGAGTATTTTAAAAAACTAACAGCAAACCAAATTTACATTCCTTGAAAAGAATTTACCTCATACCAAGATCTGGAAGTCATTCCAGGTCAACTGACTGCCTATTTTACCCACTTACTTTCTATTACTTTCTTTTTGAAAGCACATTAAATCTATTCACAAGCATCATGTCCTATAAAAAGACTTAGAATACTCTCTACCTTAAATTCACCTACATCATTTTACTTTCTCCCTGCTCTTTTGTTTTCTTTTCGGGGCACCTTTTAAAGCCATCATTATTTATTTATTCATTCTGTCTCCTCTTTTGAATATAAACATAAATGAAAATAGCACATTTTGAACATGAAATTGCCACTTAGTGCTTATATGTGTCAATTATGTTACAGGGCTGAAAAAATTATAAAATCTAGAAGTACTACATTCATTTACAATTTGTGTTCCATACCTTATTCATTATGCTGTTTTCCACTGATTAGATAATTGCATTTTAATCATAAATGTAAGGACAATTACTATGCTACATATATCTTCCTCCTCACTTGATATTTTAACATATTAAAAACAAAGGAAACTTCTATAAAATCCTGAGGTGTGGTATCATGACATTGTTTTGCCAAGTTAATGATCTAAACCTGCTGAAGATGTTTTACCAATGGTGATGTTCTACATATAAAAAAGTGAAAGAGTTGAATTAAATATTACTGTACCATCAAAAATCTTATATGTAAAAGATAGCATGTGCTACCAGTTTGGTGAAACATAACATTCAGCCATATTGACCTTTATTTAAATACATTATGTATCCTATTACGGGTAATTTTTTAATTTCTTTAGTCAATGTTTATGCATATAATCAATTCCTACACATAGTGTATTATATTTATCCTTAAATGTTTTATATTATTGGTGATGCTTTAAATAGAACTATTTCAATTGTATTGAATTTCCTATTTGTATTGGTATATAAAATGCAATTAGAAAAATAGAAAAGATATAAAAGCATGTTTATGCATATTATGACTCAAGAATTATTCTTGATATCAAAATCAGGAAAAAGTAAACTAAGTTGTGGCCCATTTGTTATTAAGAATATACTTATACAACTGTTAGCAAATATAATCCAAGAAAATAATACATCAATGGCCAAGTGGGGTTTATCCTATAATCTGAAGCAGGCTCAACATTTAAAAGCCAAATCAAAGAAGACCACAGTTCTGTAGACTCTACAGAGAAGGTCTTAACAGCCAAAATAAGAAATGACAGTGAGCATTATACTTAATTGTAAAAGATTGTGTTTTTTCTCCTAAAATGTAAAATAATACAAGAATATCTTCTTTTGCCACTTTTATTTACATTATACTAATAATTTAACTGATAAGAAATAAAAATAAGATATTACATTCTCAATTTTCAGATGAGTTGATTGCCCATAGCTTATGGGACAATTCAGGCTATTGAATTTCTTTTAAGAGTAAATTCTGGTTTCTTAAGAGTTTAAGAACTTTGTATACTTCATTGAGGCTATGGTAGCTCATGAACAAAAAGTTGAAATAGTGCTCGCTTATCTTATTATTGTATGTTAAATTTGCAAAGATATGCCACTTCAAATTCCTGTAATTAGTAACTTTAATTCCTTCTCTCTCTCCTTTTATCACACTTTCTTTTAATTTAAGCTAGTTAGAAGTTTATCAGTTCAATTAATCTTTTCCAAGAGACAACTTTATATTTAATTTATAGTTCCTTGATTTTTTAATTTTATTTATTTATAGTTTATTTCCATTCTTTAGTTTGCTTTGTTTTTTAATATTCATTTTAGTTACTTAAGGTAAGATTGTAAGCAATTTATTAGAAATCTTCCATATTTTATAATCAAAATATATTTATATATGTCAAATAAAATGTTTTCATATCACATATGCATATCACTATTCTAAAGTTTATGTGAATATTCCATAATAGTTATACCATATAATCTAATTAATTTTTATTTTAAGATCTGTTTTCTTCCCTTAATTTTGAAATACTAGGTTTGATTTCTGCTCAATTAAAATTTTTTCACTTTCCCTTATGACTTCTGACTTGAGTGTTGTTTAATTAAAAATAACTAATTTTCAAAATATTTCAGGGAACTTTCAGTTTTTTCATTATTTCTATTATAAATATATTGGGCCAGGGAGATAGATAATACAGGTATTATAATGTTTGTGGGACTTAGGTTCAATCCACTGCACCACCACCACCATGTGGCCCCCAGGTATTTTCCTAGCATTATTTGATATGGTTGTTATGGTCCCTGGCACCCTGAGGGGCCAAGCAGCACTGTGTCTTAGAGTCCTAGCATTCAACTGTTTAGTTTGTGTATTTTTTAAATATATATTTTATTTAAACACCTTGATTACATACATGAGTGTGTTTGGGTTTCAGTCATGTAAAGAATACCGCCCATCACCAGTGCAACATTCCCATCACAGTTTGTGTATTTTAACAGGAATGGTACATGACACTCCTGAAAAATTATTTGGGAAGTTCTTTACAAATACAAAATTAAATTACATAAATATTTTCATTAAATAAAAAACTTATAATTTTGTTATATTTTTATTTATACTCTATAATTTACAATTTTTCTATTTTTTCTTTTTTAAATATGGAACGCTTCACGAATTTAAGTGTCATACTTGCGCAGGGGCCATGCTAATGTTCTCTGTATTGTTTTAATTTTAATATATGTGCTGCCTAAGCGAGCACCTTCTATTTGTTTTTAAAAAGTTTTTTGGATTTATTTTGTTTTGGGACCACACCTGAAATTGTGTGTACTCAGGATTATGCCTGCCAGGGCTCAGAGGTCCATATACATTGTTAGAGACTTATTATTTGCAAAGCAAATAATGTCTACCCAACTTTACTATCAGACTTACAATTTTTTTAATGTTAAGGCTTCATCCATATTATGTTTCAAACTCCAAACTCTCAACCATATCAAACTGTCTCTTCCATTCAACCTAAACTTCAGTTCCTTTATCTCCCACCATGGTGATTTTAGTTATGTATTAATTTATTTAAAGTTTATTTTATTTTACTGTGACATGCATTCTATTATTTATCTAGGCTCAACAATTAAATCAACTCATTATTTTTATATAATAACAGTTTCTGTATGCCTTATATATTGCTTATTGTCAAAAATAAGTGTTGATAGCATCAAACATGTTAGAATTCTCTGCTGTCTCATTCCTTTTTATTGTCAAATTCTCATTATGTATTTTAATGCTTTGCTAGGCACTAAGTTCTCTTTAGTATTGCGGTGCCTTTTTGAAACAACCACACCTTTATCTTCATATAATATCACCTTATATCCCAGATAAAATATTACGCTACTAAGTAACTTTTTAGTGTGTTGTGGAGGCCATTTGAGGGACCACCAACATTGTTATTGATGGTGGTCAGGGGCCAGGGAGTGTCAGAGGGTTGAAACTAAGGCCATGCTCATACAGCATTTATTTTGCTTCATAAATTTCACTTTAAAGTATAATTTTTTCTGGTGTTAAAATAGCCACTCCAATGATATTCCATCATTCATTATATTTTAACATTAATTTTTCATTCTTTTATTTTACCTATCTATATTCCAATATTCAAAGTGTAGAGATTATTCCACCTTATTCATTCTCCCATATAAAAATATGACAGTAACTTTCCTTTAGAGGATTGGTTTCAATTATTTATATTCAATATAATTACTAATATGATTAAATTGAAATCTAACTTGCTAAATTTTACCCTTCTTTTTCTCTCTTTTTGACCTACTTTAACATCATTTAATTTCATTTTATCTTGTTATTTATAACCACTTACATTTTTAATAAACCTAATGCTTTAAAATATACATTTTTAATTAATCACAGTCTCAGAAAAATCATTGCTTTAGGTTAAATCTATGAACATTTTATATATATATATATATATATATAATCTCATATATACTTTTTTCTGGTTTTTTTGGTAATTTATATTACACACCTCTAACATATTTGCAACAGACTATTTCTTTTTTGTGTGTATGCATGGACTTTGGACCACACCTACCAGTCAGTACTAAGTAATTATTTGCTGTTCAATACTCAGATTGCAACCAGAAAAGGTCCATGTAATACCATGGATTGAACCAGGTCATCTGTATGCAAAATATGTGCTATGCCCACTGAGCTTTCTTTATGACTCCTAGATCATATATTTTATATAATTTATCAATGCTGAAAATGTATTTTAGATTCACATTAGTTTTAGAAAATTTTTAAAAAAATTTTATTTCTTTAATGTGGCTCGACCACATTAGAGTTCTACGTGAAAAGAAAAACTTCCATTGTTATTCTTCTAATGAATGTCATAGTCTATAATAAAGTTTATATACTTTTAAAAACATGCTTTTATTGTGCTTAGAATTTGAGGTTAACAAATAATTTTCCTTTCTTTCACAAAAATCTGCAGATATTTTTATTAATTTATTTAAAATAATTTCCAAGTTACAAGCATGTTTGCAGTTGGGCCTCAGTCATATAAAGAACAGCCCTTTTTACCTGTGCAACATTGCCACACCAATGCCCCCCATTTCCCTCCTCCCCAACCCTTCCTGTATTCAAGACAGCTATTGTACTTATCTCACTAATTATCATTGTTTTAATAGTTTTTAATGCAGTTATTTCTCTAACTGTACTAACGACCCTTTGTAGTAAGCTTTATATTGTGAGCTGGTCTTTTCAGTTCTCATCTCTAACATCTCTGGGTATTATTACAATAATGACTTTTATTTTTCTTAAAACCCTAAATGAGTGAGACTATTCTATTTCTATCTCTCTTCCTGTGACTTATTTTACTAATCTTAATAGTTTCCATGTCAATCAATGTATAGAAAAATTTCATAGCTTCATATCTTCTGACAGTTTCACAGTATTCCATTGTGTATATATACACCACAATTTCCTTAGCAACTCATCTGTTGTTGGACATCTGGGTTGTTTCCAGATTTTGGCTATTGTAAATAGCACTACAATGATTATGTGTGCAGAAGGCATTTTTTTTTATTGTTTTTGTGTTCCTAGGATATATCCCTAGGAGTGGTATAGCTGGATGATATGGTAGCTCAATGTCCAGGATTTTTTTTATGAAATCTCCGTATAATTTTTCATAAAGACTGTACTAAGCAACATTCACAACAGCATTGAATGAGAGATCCTTTCTCTCCACATCCACACCAACACTTATTGCTATTATTCTTTGTGATGTGTGCCAGTCTCTGTGGCATGAGATGGTACCCCTTGTTGTTTTGATTTGTATTTACCTTATTATTAGTGATGTGGAACATGTTTTCATGTGTCTTTTGGCCATTTGTAGTTCTTCTTTGAGGAATTGTCTGTTCATATTCTTTACATTTTATTTAAACACCTTGATTCACAGAATTGTTTATAATACAATTCTTTCAATTATTCAATGTTCCAATACCAATTTCACTACCAGTGTAACTGTCTATGTTCCAAGTTTCCCGCCCCCTTCCTCACCTGCCAATTTTTTTAAATAATTTTTTATTTTAGCATATTTGTTAAAAAAATATTCATACTTGAGATTCAATCATAGAATGTATACCACCCTTCACCAGTGCACTTTCCTCATCACCAATGTCCCTTGTTTCCTTCCCCTTCACTCTACTCTGCCTATGTCAGGGGCAGGCATTTTGCTTTTTTCTCTCTATCTCTCTTTTCCTTTATGACACTGAGGTTTGCAAAATTTCCTTTATGACACCATGGTTTGCAATATTGTTAATTAAAGTGTACCATCCATTTTCAGCATCCAGTTCTTGTCCAAAGTGATATGTTCCAACTATCAATGTCATAATGTACCTTTCTCTATTCCAACTGAACTCACCACTTTTTATGGCAAGCTTCCTATCATGGACTAGTTCTCCTGTCCCTCATCCCTATTTTCTCTAGATATTATTACCATATTGCCATTTATTAATTTTATATGCCACAAATGTTTATTCTGTGTCTACACCTCTCCTTCTGATTCATTTCACTCAGAATAATAATGTGATGTATTGATGTATGTATAGATGATGCACTGTGCATGGCTCAGTGTTTTTGTGTAGTCACAAGAAACAGAAGTTGTACACCCGTACATGGTATCCACTCATTGTATGATAGACTAGATTTAAAAAAAAAACCCTGCTAAACTAAACTCTGTGACAGATGACACAGTAAGGATAAGTTGTGAAATTTACAATTGTGATTAAATCCAGGCTATTCACCACCCTGAGTGAGAGTATGGATGCCCACTACTAGCATCTTCTCCATGAAGAAGTGAAGTGGCTGTTCAGGGGAAGGGTGCTCTCTCGCTTTGTTGGCAAGAGGGAAGAAATAGTGCAGTTCCTGTGAGAGCAGAACTCTTACTTTGTACAGCACCAGTTGGACAAGGAAAGGGTAGCTAAGCTTGTGTATTTGGCAGACATTGTTCATTTTCTCTATGAATTTAATATTTCTCTTCAGGGGAGTTTTACAAGTAGTTTTTACAGTCAGACATAAAATGTATCTGATTCTGGGATAACTGTGTCCGAGAAAGAGATATTGAAATGTTTCCACTCTTGCAAAAAATTTCTGATTGGCACTTCTATTATGCAGAAAGTCCTAATCAATATGAAAAACAGCATTTAAGGGCATTAGTTCACAACTTTAATCATGAGTACTCTGAACATGAGAATCCACGAAAAAGAAAATTCTAGGTTGAAAATCCCTTCATGGAAGATGCCCACTCTTGTGCAAAATAAAATATGTGTTTTAAGATCCCTCCAGGCACTGTATTTCTAAACCCCACCCAACCTGGTCTGAAGAAGCAGGGTAGCAGGAAAGAAATAATAAACCAAGCTAGCCAGGAAAGGATGATCATGGAGTCCATGGCCTTTTACCTTGTACTCTATGCCTCGAGCCCAAAAACCTATAACGTCTCTTTCTTTATTAAAACTAATTCCCAATACCAGGAGGCTTCAGATCAAGAGAGAGAGACAAAAGTACATATTCAGTGGACTTTTACATATCAGAGGAAGAGGTTTAAGAAAGGAAGATGTTGGGGGAACACCTTTGTTTAGGGTTGATACTTAGAGTCAGCTGCAGGAGCTGCACACAGGGCGCGCACTGACAGAGGCTAGGAGCAAGACTCCTGACTCCTGGAGCAGCCGTCTGGCACACAGAAGAGCCAAATTAAAACTGTAAAGAGCCACATGTGGCTCGCGAGCCCAGGTTGCTGACCACTGGTCTGACCTGTTTGTTTTTTGTTTTTGTTTGTTTGTTTTTGTTTTTGTTTTTGTTTTGTTTTTGGGTCACACCCGGCAGCACTCAGGAATTACTCCAGGGTCTATGCTCAGAAATCGCTCCTGGAGGCTCGGGGGACCATATGGGATGCCAGGATTTGAACCGCCGTCCTTCTGCATGCAAGGCAAACACCCTACCTCCATGCTATCTCTCCAGCCCCTGGAGGGAGCCTTTAATGAGGTAAAACAAGATGTGTGGCACACACTCTGGGGTGCACTATGAACTGCTTGGTGCTTTGTGTATATGCTAGTGAAACCTATTTAATTATTTTAATTTCTTTTTTTGTTTTTTGTTTGTTTGTTTGTTTGTTTTAGGACCACACCCAGGTGCTCAGGGGTTACTCCTGGCTCTGTGCTCAGAAATTGCTCTTGGCAGGCTCAGGGGACCTTAAGGGATACCGGGAATCAAACCCAGGTCTATCCTGGATTGGCCACATGCAAGACAAACACTTTACCGCTGTGCTATCTCTCTGACCCCTAACTATTTTAATTTCTAACTGAAATGGCATTCTTTCGTAGCAACCTAGGAAAGCCATTTTTTAAAGCTATTTGTAATTATGTAATTCTTTAAGAAGACATTTTCAAGAGCTCAACAGAAATCAACACAATCAATAAAATGGGAAAGCTGAAAGTGGGGAAATCAATGAAACCAAAGGCAGTTCTTTGAAAAAGGTAATTCACTGCTTCTTCGTTTCCAGCGACTTTCATCGACTAGGAAGAAAATTGCCAACAAAGCAAGTGGGGGACAGAAGAGGCTCAGGTGAGATTCGGGCCAGGAACCCAGAGCAGGGCTGTGCAGCGTGAATGAAAAGGACCAATTCCTTAAAAACATGATCTACCAACACTCATGCAAAATTAATACACAGCCTGAGCGGAGCATGTCTATTAAATAAGTCGATTTTATAGACATAAATCCTTCCCCAAAACCATTCTCCGGGCTCAAATGGTTTCACTGGCAAAATCTACTGACTTTGAGAAAAAGAGATGCCAGCGTACAATCCTTCCAGAAAGCAGAGGACGGAGGAACTGGGCAAGGCAGGGGCTTCTGACAGGCCTAGGGAGAATTCTAGCCCCTCTTCCAGGGCCATGAGAACACAGGACTGGGGGAGAGATTCAGGCCTGGCCAAGAGTAGGCAACTCAACAGCTTCAACTAAGGAATGAGGATCACCACCCTGCTCAAGTCCAGCAATGATCTCGGCTTAGGGCCAAGATCAAGGGGCAAGAGTGTCTGCCTGAGTGTGACCAAGTCCCATCATTGGTGGCCTCGAGCACTGCCAGGCCAGGGATCACTAGAGTGGGCCCCTGGGACTCATTGTCTGCTGGGGAGATGCCACATCCTAAAAACGCCCAGGCAGCGAGAGATACTTTCCACTTTGCACATAGGGCAGCACATGAGCACAGCAGAGAGTAAGGGGGAGAGGACCCTGGAACTCATGTGTTAGGCAGCGGTACTGCAGGAGGACATCCGATGGGACCGACTGCAGCAGACCCACATTCGTTGGCAACAGACAAAGCTCAATTAGCGTGGCGGCCACTTGCCAGCACATCCTGAGCTGGATTCAGGCCCCAGCACTGAGCCCGGTGCCAGCACTGTGGCTAGGACCCTGGGGAACGGGCCAGAAAAGTCTTTGAGGCCTGGAATCACTTGGTGCACAAGTGAGACCACAGCATGAGCCCCTCAACTGTGACCCTGCCTCTGGCCCACAGTGGCCTGGAATCCGGCCAGGGACAGGACCATGCTCCCATCTACCCCAGGAACCAAAAACCATGGCAGTCCCAGCGGCTCTGTGGAAGGGCCGACGAATGATGAAGTTTGCAGGAAAGTTGAGAATATGACAGTCAATCCAAGGTCCATCTCGTTCTTGGAGCTCCCCCCATGCAGGTGCTGTATATTCAGCGGACCAGCCCCAGGACGCCACCAGGCCCAGCAGCCACTTGAACGAGGCCCTCCAGGTACCAGAAGCTCAGTGGGGTCGAGCAGGCGCAGCAGCTGCAGGACCAGCAGGTAGCAGAAGTAGGAGGGAATGGCCACCACGTTGTTGGCCACCATGAAGGCAAAGCGCAGCAGGCCCAGCAGCACCAAGGAGACCAGCTGCCATGCCTCCACCCACTATCGAGTCCTGTGGAGTCCTAGCTGGTAACGTCTCTGCGGGCTGCGGGGCACGGCAGGGCCGGGAAGCGGTGGTCATGGACGCAGTGCCCTAGTCTGGGCGCAGCTTCCTTGGGCAGACCGGGCCCCAAACCGCACCTACCAAATTTTCCCCTTTAACAGACTTATATTTACTTCATATTGTATGGTATAACAAATTAAAATGGCAAATGTAATTATCAGAAAATAGAGTCCATAAATAACGTCCATCATAAAAGTTCATTTATGATCATTTTTATATCTCACAATATCTTAAAAAATTCATTTGTGAGGATTTAAAGAACTGGTTGGTGCTGATGGGACCTTCTGTGTTACTGTTTTGCTCTTGAAGTCGGTGATCTTTTATGCAACTGTTCCATAAAATTTACTATGCTCCTATGGGCTGTCAGTTCTGTGAAATTTGGATGTGTCTTACACTGTAAGACCTGTGGAGCTGGGCTTTTTATATATCAGAGAAGATCAAGTGTGGTAACTGCTAGCCTTCTCCAATAGGGTAAGAGAGGACTCTGTCCACCCTTCCCTTGCAAGTCAGTGCCAGGAATATATCTACTTTGCATGATTTTGTGGCTGATCAGCTGTTTAGATGGTTAGCTGTGTATTTAAGCCATTAATTATATCAGAGAATGTTGGATGTAGGGGTCGTTGGGCCTATAGTAAAGAAAGGGTAACCTGAGTACCCCCATTTTGAACATGAATTTAAAGCCTAAAGATCAGTCTACCTGCAATAATTCAAATCTGTGCATTCTAAGTTTTATCTGTTTCATTTGTCTGTGATGAAGCTTTTCCACTTTGCATTATTCTATATCACATACTATTTTTAACATTTTTTGAAATAATTGTAATTTACAAAGGTCTTCATAGTTGGATTTCATACATACAATGTTACAGGGCCAAACCCACCATCAGTTTTGACCTCCTTCCACCAATGTTCCCAGAGTACATCCATGCTCCTGCTTTTAACCCCAGTCATTAAATTCTTTATTACATATTTCAGAAGTTTTAATCTTATGAGTCCCTCATGTTTGGAAACTATGTAGGTAGGGAGATTTTGAAATGTTTCAATATATAGTTTGTTATCTTTCACTGTTAAAGAAAAATTATTCACCACTCTTTCTTCGTGTACATATATATAGAAATATGCCTAATATGTGCATTTGTTATCTATGAATATAAGGAAGAATAAAATATACAAGTATATTTGGTATGTGTTTATGCATGTTTTTGTGCTTATTGATGGAATTTATAGTCTACCACCCCAAAATGCACCATTTTCAGTATTAAAATCATTGTGATCTAAAGACAGTTCTTTCTGCGTTCTCAGTAAAAAATACTTTATCTCACCTTTAGCTTCTTAAAATCAAGTAAAATTTCCTCATTCGTGGATGAAATCTGAATTATCAATTAAATGTACTACATTAGGAAAGAGGCCTATAACATAAATAGATGTACTGTCTTATCTTCTTCCTCCTTTTCTTCTCCATCCTCCTCCAGATTTTTTCTTTCTACCCCCCCTCCTATTTCTCATCCTGTTTCATTTCCTCTTCTTTCTCTTCTTCCTCCTCTTCTCATTCTTTTTTCTTCTTCTTTCTTCTCTTTATCTTCCTTCCACTTCCTTCTCCTCGTCTTCTTTCTCCTTTTTCATAAAAGGGGCAATTTGTACTCAGGATATTTTTGGTTTAAAACTATTCAACCATGTTAACCACATTTCCACTAAAATTATTAGCATAGTGCTCTACATATAAAGATTTATCTTACTGATTTTATTTAAATTATAAAAAATTCCTAACCATCACGCTATTTAATATATTTTCTCAAACTCTCATTTTTATATAACTTCTAAAATCTGCCTAATAAATATTGTCATTCTATTCACATACTCATTCTTGAACATTTATTTAATTTTTTTATCAATTCTTCCTAAAACTTGTACACTGTTCATTTATGTAGGAATAAAGGTACACTGTGAAATATTTTATATCTAATCTAATATATTTCATATTTAGTTCTTTAATATTGACATATATTTTATAACTATGATACAAAAATTGTTATCACCAGATGTGTGTTCTTATTACCAAGAAATTGTCTCCACATGTATATTTAAACCACTAATTCAAAAACTTTGAGAACATTTGTTAATGTTAATGTATTTATTTAAAAATCCACATGTGGTTTCTGCTGTTTGACATAAAACATGGCAGACATCTTGAGCTTTTTCTCTATGTCCTGCAGCCTGGGATTTTGATCCTCTTCACCATTGTTCTCTGAGTATGAGCAGTCCTGCCCACAAAGGGAGGAGGATGGCTGCTCCTCTTAGCTGCTGTGTGCATCTTCTAGCCAATAAACACCACCTCAATGCATAGAAAAATCCAAACTACAAGTGAGGTAAGGGGGAAATAATGCAGGCCAACACCAGGCAAAGAGGATGAAGAAGGCAACTATTATGACCCAAAAACTACCAACCACCTAGTTAGTCTCTCAAATATGGAGTTTAGAGTAGAAATATTAAAGGTGTTTATAGAACTCAAAGAAAGCATAGATCAAGTAGAATAGAACACAAATAAAAATTGAGTATTTGAAGAGAGAAATCAGAAAACTCCAAACTGAAATAACAGGTCTGTAAAACTCAGTAGATAAAATGAAAACCTCAATGCAAAGTTTTCCAACAGGGTAACTGCAGCTGAAGATAGAATCAGTAAACTGGAAGATGAGACATAGAAAAAGAGATTGGAAAAAAAGCCTTAAAGCAAAATGATTAGACAATGGAAAAATTACTCAAAGACTATGAGCAGATAAACAGATGAAAATTGAAAATTGAAGTCTTTGAAAAGCTCAACAGAAAAAATCTTAAGAATTTCTGGAATCCCAGAGACCCAGGAAAAAAATCTCCAGGAAGAATTAGCAGTCAAGGATATCATTGCAGAGAAATTCCCAGAGATAAAGACTACGTGCAACCAAATCCTGAAAGCCTGAAGAGTACAGGCTAAAAGAGACCCAAAGAAAACCACCCCAGTGGAGCTCAGTCACTGTAGCTGGGGCTAAACCAGGCTGTCTGCCAGGTAAAGGGGGAGGGGCAGTTGACCCAGGCCAACCCGTGGAGCTTAGTCACTGTGTCTGAGAGCTGAACCATGCCATCTGCCAGGTAGAGGGGGAGGGGCAGTGACCCAGGCAGACCAGATTTGTGGAGCTCAGTCACTCCAAGCCAAACCACAAAATGCAAGGAAATATGGGTAAACTAAGGAAGATACTAACAACTGGAGATATGGAGAGAGAACCTAGCAAGTTTTCAAATCCACCAAAACGCATGGGCCCAAAGCTGAACTGCAAGCCATGACAAAAGAAATCAACGTATCACTAGCCAGCGAGTTCAAGAAGTCCATAGATGAACAAATCAATCAACTAAAAGAACTTTTACAGAAGATGAGAGAATCCATACAAATGTAATTAAAGAAAATAAAAAATGTCTTAGCAAGCCATAGTAGGAGAATTACACAGTTGGACAATCACATAGAAGAACTTGAAGAAAAACTACTAACCAAAAATGAAAAAGAAGCCAATAAGGAAATAGAAGCTAAAGCATTGGAAGAAAAAGTTTGGTATTTAATGAACAAAGACAAAAAAATCTTGTAGAAATACCAGAAGGGGAGAAAATAGGGGAAAGTGGAGAACAAGTGGTTAGGGAAATAGTAGCAGAAAATTGTCCCAACCTCTGGAAAGAGGCTCCAGTGTAAATCCAGGAGGTGAAAAGAGTCCCTAATAAAATAGACCCTAATAAGCCAACATCAAGACATATAGTAATCCTAATGCCAATAAAAGAAAAAATAAGAAGAGAGAGAAAGAGAGAAAGAGAGATGAACTCTTTAAAGCAATAAGGGAGAAAAATCAATCAAGTACAAAGGAAGGAACATAAGAATCAAACCAGATCACCCATTTGAAGCAATTCAAGCAAGAAGACAGTGGAATGACATATTTATACAACTGAATGAAAGAAACTTCCAACCTAGAGTCCACTACACATCAAAACTCTCATTCTATGGGAAGGAGAACTAAGAAACATTCTAATACAGAAAAAAATTTGCATTATTTACGTGAACAAAAACAATTCTAAATTATCTACTCAGAGATGGATTACACAATCTAAACCCTTCATTGTAAGAACAGCCACCCTACAATACAACTGCACAACAGCCCTCTTTGTCAATAATTTCCTTAAATGTCAATGGACTAAACTCTCCCATTAAAAGATACATAGTAGAGACTTTGATTAGAAAACATAAAACAGATTTCTACTGCCTGCAAGAAACACACCTACATGTACAGGAAAGACACAGGCTTAGTATAAAAGGATGGAAATCAATTATTCAAGCCAATGGGGAAAAAACTGAGACAGTCATTCTTATATCAGACCAAATTGCATTCAACCTTAAGAAAGTGATCAGAGACAAAGAGGGTCACTACTTACTGATCAGAGGAAGACTAGACCAAGTACTAACTCTGGTCAATATTTATGCACCAAATGCAGAGCCAGAAAAATATGTAAGGCATTTGCTTGCAAACCTGGAGAAACATATGAAAGATAATGGGGATAGTGGTAGAATATTTCAATACTCCACTTTCACCACTGGAATGATCCACCAGATAGAAACCTAGCAAAGAAATAAGAGCCTTAAATGAGATATTAGAAGAACTAGGGCTAATGGTCACCCCCAGAAAGCAGAATATACATTCTTACCAAGTGCACATGGAACCTTTTCCAGAATAGACCATGCCTTAGGATATAAATCTAACTTGCATAAAGTCACAAATATAAAGATTATTAGAAGTACCCTATCACTATGCAACAGAGGTCAAGAATGACAGTAAAGAAAGAAGATATGGAGAAAACCCAACACCTAGAGTTTAAACAACATGCTGTTCAACAATAGCTGGATCAAAGAGAAATTCAAGGAAGAAATGAAAAAATTCCTTGAGGCAAACGATAATGAAGAGACAAATTGTCAAAATCTATGGGACACAGCAAAATCAGTAATTAGGGGGAAAATCATTGCAATACAGGCCTATGACAGGAAAGAAGAGATTGACAATGTCAACAATTTAAAGGGACACCTTAAGGAGCTGGAAAAACAGCACCAAAGAACTCAAACACAACCAGAAGACAAGAAATAATAAAAACCAGAGCAGAAATAAACAGCATAGAAACTAAGAAAACAATACAAAAAAATCAATGAGACCAGGAATTGGTTTTTTTGAAAGAATAAACAAGATTGACAAACCATTGGCAAGACGCACCATAAAAAAAGAGGGGGGAAACACCCAAATACATAGGATCACAAATGAAAGTGGAGAGATTACAATAGAGCCCCAAGAAATCTAACACAGCATGAGAACTTATTATGAATAATTATACTCAGTCAGGTTAGAGAACTCAGAAAAAACTGACAGGTTTTTGGAAAAATATCATCTTCCAAGACTGAATAAGGAGGATGTAGAAAGCCTAAATAGGCCAAACATCTGAGGCAATTGAAACAGTAATTAAGAAACTCTCCAAGAACAAAAGTTCACGTCCAGACTGTTTATGGGTGTGTTCTATCAAACATTCCAAGAATTACTACTACTGATCCACAGACTCTTCCAAAACATTGAAAAGAGAGGAATCTTTACTAATTCTTTTTATGAGGTTAATATCACACTCATTTCCAAAGATGGCAAAGGCACCGCCAAGAAAGAAAGCTACAGACCAATCTCACTAATGAACATAGCTGCAAAAATCCTCAATAAAATTTTAGCAAACCTAATCCAGCACTACTACATCAAAAAGATTATATACATCATGACCAAGTGGGTTTCATCCCAGGGATGCAAGGATAGTTCAACATATGCAAATCAATCAATATCATATACCACATCAACAACAAGAAAAAAGAAAAATCACATGATTATGTGAATTGATTCTGAGAAGGCATTTGACAAGATCCAACACCCATTCATGATGAAAACACTCAGGAAAATAGGACTGGAAGGAACCTTCATCAAGATAGTTAAATCTATCTATAAAAAGCTCACAGCCAACATTATCCTTAATGGTGAAAAACTGAAAGCATTTACACTAAGGCCAGGAACTAGGCAAGGCTGTCCACTCTCTCCACCTTATTCAATATAGTTTTAGAAGTTCTAGCAATAGTAATAAGACAAGAGAAGGGAATCAAAGGAATCCAAATAGGGAAAGAGGAACTGAAACTATCTCTTTTTGCAGATGATATGATGATACACATTGAAAACCCTAAAGCATCCACAGGAAAACTCCTAACAACAATTAACCAATACAGCAAAGTGGTCGGTTACAAAGTCAATGCACAAAAGACAGTAGCATTCCTCTATACAAATAATGAAGTAGAGGAGAAAGAAATTAAGGAGACAATCCCATTTAAAATAGTTTCCAGGGGCCAGAGAGATAGCATGGAGGTAAGGCATTTACCTTTCATGCAGAAGGTCGGTGGTTCGAATCCCAGCTTCCCACATGGTTCCGTGAGACCATCAGGTGCAATTTATGAGCATAGAGCCAGGAGTATCCCCTGAGTGCTGCCAGGAGTTACCCAAAAACCAAAAAAATAAATAATACAGTTTCCAAAAATATCAAGTACCTAGGAATCAACCTGACAGAGAAGTGAAAGACCTATACCATGAAAACTTCAAAACACTTCAGAAAGAATTGAAGAGAACCTAAGGAACTGGAAGAACATACCATGTTCATGGGTAAGTAGAATCAACATAGTCAAAATGACTATCTTACCTAAACTTCTATATAGATTCAATGTAATCCCGATACAAATTCAGATATCATACTTAATGACAGAACAATCAATTGTAAGATTCACCTGGAACCACAAAAGACCCAGGTTAGCCAAGTACATACTGAAAAACAAGAAGCTGGGTGGCATGTCTTTACCTAACCCAAAGCTATACTAAAAAGCATTAGTGATCAAAACAGCATGGTACTGGAACAAAGACAGAGTCTCAAACAAGTGGGTTAGAAAAGTATATCCAGAGAAAAGTCCCCAAATATATAGTCAACTAATATTTGAGAAAAGAGCTAAGAACTTGAACTGGAACAAAGACATTCTCTTCAACAAATGGTAGTAGAATAACTGGATAACCACCTATAAAGAAATTAAGAATTGATTCATACCTCACACTTACACAAAAGTCAATTCAAAATGAATTAAAGACCTTGAATTTAGAAACAAATCTATAGAGTTTATTGAGGGAAAAATAGGCAGAACACTCCAAGACCTATATATCAAGAAAGTCTTTGAGGATAAACTGCCAATGGCAAGAATTATAGAATCAAACCTAAATAAATGGACTACATCAAACTAAAAAGTTTCTGCATGGTAAAAGAAACCCTACTTAATACTAGAAGACAGTTAATGGAATGGAAAAAAATTGCACTTATGTGGCAGAAAAAGGGTTGATATCTAGAATATACAAAGCACTCAGAAAGCTGAGCTCCAAAAAATCTAATAAAGCCATAGAAAAATGGGGAGAAGAAATGAATAGACACTTCTCTGAGGAAGATCGAAAGATGGCCAACAGGCACATGAAAATAAGTTCACCTTCACTCATCATTAGGGAAATCCAAATCAAGACATCAATAAGATACCACCTTACACCAGTAAGTTGTAAGTGAGAATGGCTCATATCAAAAATAACAGAAACAGGGGCCAGAGAGATAGCATGAAGGTAGGCATCCCATGTGGTTCCTCGAGTCTTCCAGGAGTGATTTCTGAGCATAGATCCAGGAATAACCCCTGAGTACTGCTGGGTGTGACCCAAAAAGCAAAAAGATAAAAATAAAAAAATAAATAATAGGAACAATCTCTGTTGACGGGGAAGTGGTAAGAAAGGAACTCTCATCTACTCCTGGTGGGAATGCTGCCTGGTCCAACCCCTATGGAAAACAGTGTGGAGAGTGCTCAGTAAACTCAGAATTGAGCTGCCATATGACCCAGCAATTATTCTCCTGGGTATCTATCCCCAAATCGGAAGGACATTCATCCTAAAGTATGTGTGCACTCCACTATTTATCGCAGCACTCAGTACAATAGCCAAGATTTGAAACCAACCTCTATGCCCAACAACAGATGAGTGGATCATGAAAATGTGGTATTTATTCACAATGGAATACTATATAGCAGTTAGAAATGATACAATCATGGATTTTGCAGCAACTTAGAAGGATCTAAAAAATACTATGTTAAATGAAATAAGCCAGAAGATGAAGAATAAATACAGAATGATAGCACTTTTCTGAGGTACTTAGAATATACACCATATATACATGTAATACTCCAAGAACAAACATAATGGTCTAATAGGGTAGAAACTCTAAGCACTGTAGTTGTCAACATTTACTGGGGAGTAGTGTTCAAAACAAGTGGAAAAGGAACAGCACAAAGCCTCGACTATCCATTATACCATAAAGAAACCAGCAACAATGGAAACAACAGCTTAGATTGAACAGGTATGTAATTCGCCTTTAATTACAAAGGCCTATAATAATGTTTTAGGGAGCTTATGCACAGATAGAGGTGAAGAATTTGATTGGAAGCCAGAAACTCCAGCAGAAGCATTTTCTAACAATGTGTGTTAATGTTTTAATCTTACTAGATTTAAAATAATCTCTCAGCTTCTCTGTCCACAGGGATTCTTGGATCCAAGGGGTGGACATCCTAATTTGACACTGCGGTGCTCAGTCATACTAGATACCATATTTAGTTTGCATTATGAAAATATCTTGATAAAACACTCCAATATACTCTTTTCTCTGGCATATGGCCTCTATTAGGACCTGAAGCATATGACCATTCAGACCACTAAAACAGTTAACTGAGAACCACAGACTTATATTACAGGACCATTCATTGAACACATTTGGACAATTTAACATTTCCTTTCTCTCTTTTTTCCTCTCTTCTCACTATTCCTTTCTTTCTTCCCTTTCTTCTTCTACCTCTTCTTCCTCCTCCTCATCAATTCAATCTGTGTCAAATAAAACCCACACTGTTACTTTCTCTTTAGTAAAGAAATTTCGATACATAAGATGCAGCGGACATTACACATACGGTAGCCATCTACGTAGATAGACCTCATTAACATATTCTTTAGTACTCGAGACTCAAAACCTATGTGTATCCTAAACTGTTCCAGCTATTATCTAACCCTGAAACTTCATTAAGCAAGGCCCAAACCTATCACTGATAAAATGCCTAGAAACTGGTTAAACCTCCAACTCCCATACACCAACCCAATCTCTCTTAGTTGACTTATTAGTTTTTTACATTATTTTTACTATATTTACCTATTTTTCTGTCATCCTCTCTTATCTTTTGCTCTCCCTTCCTCTTTTTTAAGCAATACCTAAACTAACTATTTCTCTTAATTCAACCAGTTCTTAAGTGCTCAGAGCCATCCTATTAGGGTCAAACCTCTAACAACATCTTAAGAATAGATCACTATCGTATGTCTTTATGTGGGCATGAGTAGAAAACATAGAGAGAGGACTCCTCTATGACAGCCAAACCTAAATTGTAAACAATCCATGCCTATAGTGTATATAGCCCCTCCTATATACTATCCCTTGTCTCCCCTTCAGAAATTCTACTATCCCTTCACCCCACATTTCCAATTTGATATCCTGCCTTATTAATGCTCTTTACCCTCAGTTCTTAATCCATTAGGTATCAAAATTGACATTCTGCCCCAATAAGCCATTACCCAGTTCCCAAGCAAAGGGACACCCACTCAGTCTCACATCTCAGCCCCATGTCCTCCAGCAAGAAAATACAACCAACACCCCTGCTGACTCACGCTCTGTAGCCCTCCTCACCCCCCCAAATGTAGACTGTTGTTCGATACTGGACTTAGCTCCAGAAGGATCCCAGTGCAAGAACTCTACCTGAGCCCTTTCTGCCACAAATCATTTCTCAATCTTAACAAGACCAGGGTGTGTGATTTAAATGTGCCCTGAATCCCACCCCCCCCACAAGAATAATTCAAAAGACAATGGGGAAGCCTATATTTCCTTTATAAGTTTATGGCCTATATATGATTCTACCTTTTAACCTGTTTATCCCCAAATGTAAGGTAGTCTCCTGCATCACTTTGTTCCCTAATTTTTTAAAACGTATTTTTATTTACTTTTCCTTTATATATATATATATATATATATATATATATATATATATATATATATATATATATATATAATTGTATTTTTTCTGTTTTCTTCCTTAAATCTACCTATTTGGGTTCTGCTTGATACAAAAACTACAAGAAAAAATCTTACTTGGGATAATAGCTCAGGTCAAAACCAGGGCACAGAGATGATGGAGCCTGACCTTTCACCCCAAAATGCACCAGCAATATATTATAGCATCATTTCTTATTGCAAAGGCATACTAACAAGGGGGAAATTTTATGTATAGAAACAAGCTCTTATCCACTAGGGATAAGAACTCATATATTTTACAGTACGGGGGCACCTTACACCTTGAACATATGTCATGTGGACCCAACTTAGATTCTAGGTGATTAGACAGTGACTGTTCAACCACAGCACCTAGATCCCAGACATAAAACCAAAATTGTTCTCTGCAACAGTTCCAGGAACCAATCTCCCTCTGGGACATTTTTAATACTGCTTTGACACCAACATGCGCTGGTTTTGATATGACATCCTGACAATGAAGAAATGGAAACAACTTGGTCTAAGAGCAGTTGTCTTATCTAACCTCCTAAAGATAAGATGAAATCAGAAGACATTTTATCCTTTGATTTGTACAAAAGCTAAGCTCACTATCTACAGAAGACTGACTGTGACAACCATGATTGGGCAGAACTTATACTGGGTCCAATTAAAAAAGGCCTTGGCCTATGAACAGCCAAGATCTTTAATTCCAGAGGTCTGACTGAGACAACTACAACCAAGCAGATCTTCTGGAAATATAATGAAAGACTATCCTATGCTTTGTCCTAGGATCAGGGCAAAAACCAAGACCACCAACTACAGAAGACTGATTAAAACAACAGTGATGGAACAGAATTTCTAGAACTGTAAAGAAGGACTCCATCCTGGGATCCATTCTTTGACCTGTGCAAATACCAAGATCTCTAGCTACAGAGGCTTTATTTTATCATCCACGATGGAGCAGAAAGTTTCCAGACACCACAAAAGGACCTAGGGAGGAGTAAAAGAACATGTATAGAGCCTGTAGTCATTCTCATGACAATATACTTTAAGGGCGGAGAAACCCTGTATGTCTTAGACCAAGGGAATTCCCTTTCTAATCTTCCCAATATTTACTGTGCCTATGCAGAGAGAGAGAGAGAGAGAGAGAGAGAGAGAGAGAGAGAGAGAGAGAGAGAGAGAGAGAGAGAAGCACAAATTGATTTTTTTTGGTTTTGTTATTGTTGTTGTTTTTTTCCCCCTCAGGAGTTTGTGTGTGTGTGTGTGTGCTTCATTTTGTTTTTATTTCAGGACCATGTCTATTGTGTGGTTGTTTTCTTTGTATTGTTGTTATGTTTTTCTTCCTTTTTTCCTTAAATTGATATTTGTAGCCTCTAGAAGAACTCCACCTTTTTTTGCTTGTTTGACTGTTATCCCATTTTATTTTTTTTCTTCTTTCCTTTAAACAGAATCAAATACATTGAACCATCTTGTTCCACCTCACAGTTTGAGGGGGAAATAATGGAGGGTACCAAGATCAAGCAGTCATATGAACATTAAGTAGAAATAAAAAAAATGATCAGTCTTAAACACCAAATCCAAAGCCAACTACAACAGAATCAATACCCAATCTACAACAAACTAGACACAGGAGACCACTTATACTAGCAGTCTGGGAGTGGGGTATAGAAGGAGAATATGGGATGCATGCTGGGAACAGGGGTGGAGGAAGGACAACATTGGTTGTGGGAATGCCCCTGATTTAATGTCGCTATGTACCTAAAATATTACTGTGAAAGATTTGTAATCTACTTTGGTCAAAATAAAAATTATAAAAAAAAAGAACAGAAAAGCGCCCCAAAACACACCCTAGTCACAATGACGAATCCCACAGATAGGGATAGAATACTGAAAGCAGCAAGATCAAAAATGGAAATTGCATTCAAAGGAGCATCCTTATGATTTACAGCAGACCTGTTAACAAGAAACCCTCGGGGCCAGAAGGCAATGACAAATATAGTGACAAAACTCAATGAAAAGAACGCTACAGCTACAGCTCCCAGCCAGACTCACTTTTAACTTTGAAAGACGTATACGTAGTTTCACAGATAAACAACAGTTCAAAAACTTTGCAGACTCAATACCAGCCTGAAAAGAAAAACTGAAAGGTCTACTTTCAAACAAGAAAGACCAAAAGACGCATCAAACTACTACAGAAAGATGTCACTAAATTCCATGACAATTATTTTTTGCAATGTCAATGGACTAAGTGCACCAGTTAAAGGACACAGAGTGGCTAAATAGATCAAAAAACTGAATCCAACCTTCTTCTGCTTACAAGAAACACACTTAAATAATCAGAACCAACATAGACTCAAAATGAAAAGCTTGAGGAAAATCATTTAAGCAAACAACACCCTTTAAAAGCTAGAGTGGCCATATTAATATCAAATGACACAAACTTTAGACTCAGAAAATATGTAAGGGACAAAGATGGATATTTCATACTAATCAAAAAATATATACAACAAGAATAAATCACACTCCTAAACATAACATATACTCACTTAAGGAGGGTCCAACAAAATATTTAATACAATTGTTGACAAATCTGAAAGAAGACATCAATAGCAACACAATAATTGTGGGAGACCTCAACACTGCCCTGTCATCCCTTGATAGGTCAACAAGACTGAAACCCAACAAAAATATACTAACTCTGAAAAGAGAAATGGAAGAAAGGGGACTAGCAGATATATAGGATACCATTTATAGAAAGCAGGATACATATTCTATTCCAGTGCACATGGGTCATTCTCTAGGAAAAATGACATGCTGGTCCATAAGCCATACCTCCATAAAACCAAGAGGATAGGAATTGTGCAGATTAATTTTGCTGATCACAAGGCACTGAAATTAGACATGAAATACAAAGAGACACAGAAGAAAAATTAACACCTATAAATTAAGCAACTTACTACTGAACAACCAGTGGGTAAGAGGTTAAATCAAAGAGGAAATCACAAAATTTCTGGAAACAAAACACAAGTCAAAAATTACAAAATTTATAAGACACAGCAAAAGCAGTCCTGAGAGGAAAATTTATTGCTTTGGAAGCACACATCAGGAAGGAAGAAGGGACCTACATGAATAGCTTAATGACAAAGCTTATAAAATTAGAAAATGGTCAACAAAAGTAACCAAAAGTAGGTAGGCAAATGAAAATAACAAAGCTTATAGCAGAAATCAATGAAGTAGAAATCCAAAAATCTATCTGAAAGACCAACTAAAGCAAAAGTTGGTTCTTTGAAAAAATAAACAAGATTGATAAACCACTGGCAAAACTCAGAAAGGAAGAGAGAAACTTGACAAACTGGATTAGAAATGAAAAGGGGGAGATCACTACATATATTGCAGAGATTCAAAGGGTAACCAGAGACTACTTTGAGAAACTCTATGCCATGAAACATGAGAACCTGTAGAAAGAGATAAATTCTTGGACACTTATAACCTTCCACAGTTGATGTAGCATATATATCAGCCCCATCAATGGGGCCAGAGAGATAGCACGGAGGCAAGGCCTTTGCCTTTCATGCAAAAGGATGGTGGTTTGAATCCTGGCATCCCATATGGTCCCCTGTGCCTACCAAGGGTGATTTCTGAGCATAGAGCCAGAAATAACCCCTGAGCACTGCCGGGTGTGACCCCACCCCCCAAGAAAAAGAAAAACAGCCCATCACTATTGAGGAAATTAAAATGGTAATCAAAAGTCTTCCCAAAAGCAAAAGCCCAGATCCATATGGGTTCACTAATGAATTCTTTCAAACTTTTCAAGAGGAACTACTACCAATCCTTTTCAGGCTCCTTCATAAAATTGAAGAAACAGGAACAATTCCAAATAGTTTTTATGAAATAATATCACCTTGGTACAAAAACCATACAGAGATGCTGCCAAAAAATGAAAGAAAATTACAGACCAATATTCCTGATGAACAGATGCAAAGATCCTCAACAAATTTCTTGCAAATAGGATCCAATGCCTTATCAAGAAGATCATTACCATGACCAAGTAGGTTTCATCTCAGGAATGCAAGGATGGTTTAACATCTATAAATCAATCAACATAGTACTCAATATCAATAAAAATAAAAATAATATGATTATATCAATAGATGTAGAGAAAGTGTTCAATAATGTCCAATACCCATTCTTGATAAAAACTCTCATCAATTTGGGCATAAAAGAAACTTTTCTCAATAGAGTCAAGGCCATCTACTACAAGCCAATGGCAAACATTATTCTCAATGGAGATAAACTAAAAGCTTTTCCTCTCAAATCTAGTACAAGACAAGACTGCCCTAGCTCACCACTCCTATTCAACTTAGTACTAGAAGTACTTGCTCTAGAGATCAGGCAAGAAAAAGATATCAAGGGCATCCAGATAGGAAGGGATAAAGTCAAGCTCTGGCTTTTTTCTGATGACATGATACTATATTTAGAAAGCCCTAAAGACAGCCCCAAAAATTCTAGAAACAATATATTCATAGAGCAAAGTGGCAGGCTACAAAATTAATGCTGAAAAACCAATAGCTTTCTTATACACCAGTAATGATAGAGAAGAAATGGACATTAAAAAACCAATCCCATTCACATTAATGCCCCACAAACTCAAATATCTTGGAGACAACTAAAGAGGTGAAGGACCTAAACAAAGAAAACTCCAAAAGCCTGCTTCAAGAAATAAGAGAGGACATGAAAAAATGGATACACATAGCCTATTCATGGATTAGCAGAACTAATATCATTAAAATGGCAATACTCCCCAAAGCATTGTACAGATTTAATGCGCTCTCTCTAAAGATACCCATGACATTCCTCAAAGAAGTGGATCAAACACTTCTGAAATTCATTTGGAAATATAAACACCCACGAATAGCAAAAGCAATCCTTGTGCAAAGAAATATAGGTGGCATTAATTTTCCCAATTTTAAATTATATTACAAAGCAATATTATTGAAAGAGCATGGTAGTAGAATATAGACATATTCTCAGATCAGCAGAATAAACTTGAGTATTCAGAGAATACTATATATATAGTATTCTCTGAATACTCAAGAGAATATACATAGAGTGCTCCCCAGACATAAAATCAACTAATCTTTGATAGAGGGGCAAGAAATCCAAAATGAAGCAAGAAAAGTCTCTTCAACAAGTGATGTGAAAGTTAAGCACTTTCAAAAAAACAAACTCAGACCCCCATCTAACACCATGTACAAAGGTCAAATCCAAATGGATTAAAGATCTCTATATTAGTCCTGAACCCATAGGTATATAAAACAAAACCTAGGTAAAACACTCCTTGACATAGAGATTAAAGGCATCTTCAAGGAGGAAACAGCACTCTCCAAACAAGAGGAAGCAGAGAAAAACATATGGGTCTATTTTAAGCTGAGAAGTTTCTGCACCTCAAAGAAAATAGTGTCTAGGATACAAAATCCACCCACAGAATGGGAAAAACTATTCACCCAATACCCATTAGATAATGGGCTAATATAGAAAATAGATAATGTAGATAAATAATATAGAAAATAGATAATGGGGCTAATATAAAAAATATACAAGGTACCGACAGAACTTAACCTTATCAAAAATGGGGAGAAGAAATAAACAAACACTTTGTCAAAGAAAAAATACAAGTGGCCCAAAGACACATGATAAAATGCTCCACATCACTAATCATTAGGGAGATGCAAATCAAAATAATAATAAGGTGCCATTTACACCACAGAGACTGGAACATATCACAAAGAACAAGAACAATCATTGCTGGTGGTTATGTGAAGAGAAAGGAACTCTTATTCACTGCTGGTGGGAATGCCATAAAGACCAGCTCTTATGGAAAACAATATGAAGATTCCTCAAAAAAGTGAAAAATGAGCTCCCAGGTGATCCAGCTTTACCACTCCTAAGAATATACCCTAGGGGGCCCAGAGAGATAGCACAGCGGTGTTTGCCTTGCAAGCAGCCGCTCCAGGACCAAAGGTGGTTGGTTCGAATCCCGGTGTCCCATATGGTCCCCCGTGCCTGCCAGGAGCTATTTCTAAGCAGACAGCCAGGAGTAAGCCCTGAGCACTGCCGGGTGTGACCCAAAAAAAAAAAAAAAAAAAAAAAAAAAAAAAAAAAAAAAAAGAATATACCCTAGGAACACAAAAATACAAGTCAAAAATTCCTTCCTCACACCTACATTCATTGCTGTACTATTTACAATAGCCAGACTCTGAAAACAACCAATATTTCCTTCAACAGATAAATGGCTAAAGAAACTGTGGTACATTACACAATGTAATAATATGCAGCCATCAGAATAGATGAAATTATGAAATTTTCATATACATGGATGTACATTGAATCTCTTATGCTGAGTAAAATAAGTCAGAGGGAGAGAGATAGATACAGAATAGTCTTAATTTTCTTAATTTTAAGAAAAATTAAGGATATTATTCTAATAATGCCCAGAGACATTAGAGCTGAGGACCAGACGTACAGTCCCACAATATGAATCTCATCACAAAGAGTGGCTAGGGAAATAACTACTCTAACAACTATCATGAAATGTTAATGAGTGAGAGAAGTAGAATGCCTAACTCAAAATACAGGTAGGGGTTGGGACAGAGGGAGAGGGGCATTGGTGTTGGGAATGTTGCACTGGTGAAGGGGGGTGTTCTGTCTATGACTAAAACCCAACTACAATCATGCTTGTAATCATGGTGCTTAAATATTTTATAAGTAAAATAAAATTCCACATGCATTCTTCAATTTGAATAATGAAAGTATCTTACCAGAAATTCATTTCAAGTTATCCTGTTATAGTGCATATCTCTCTCTACGATTATTCAGAGCTGTATATTAACTCTTCAAATAATAATGTAAATAACCAAACAGCACATACTTTATATTAAAAATATATTCATCTAGGTATCTAAGAGTGGTTAAAGTTCCTTAGGGTATGTTGTTTGGGTCCTTATGTTTTTTTTTTTTAATATAAATTTTTATTTTGATCATAGTGGCTTACATATTGTTGACAATAATATTTTAGGTACATATTTACATAAAATCAGGGGGGATTCCCATCGCCAAATTGTCATCCCTACGCCTCCGTTTCTATCCTACCTCCCTTTTCCTTTTCCCTCACCCCAGGGCGGCTAGAATATGTGGTCCCCTCTGTATCTAACCCACTACTTAGTAGTCTTGCACCTGTTTGGTCCTGATGCCTCCCTTATTTCCCCCTCTATCTGGAGTCAGGACTAGCTAGTTCAAGTTGCGTGGTTTTGTTTGAAGGAGAAAAAAGCAATAAACTGGGGTAAGAGTCTAATACCCCGAAAATGGGCGGAGTCCTTCTAAAGGCTCTCATCATCAATCTGGGAGATGGAGAAAAAGTAGGTGAAACACTCCACTAGTACCAAAAGAAGTGTCAAATATCCAGTGAGGGCTCCAGCTATATCGATAAGCACCACACAGAGCAGACAAAACAAACAAACAAACAAGTAGAAAAAAAAATAAAACAAAAACAGACAAACAAAAATCACGCCATGGTCTTGAATTAAGAAACATGGCATAGCACATAACGAAAGAGAAGAAAGGAAGAGAAAAAAAAATAAATAAAAAAAAAATAAGTATAATTGGGGACTACACTTTCAATAATCACACCCAAACAGAGAAATCGACCAAAATAGATTGGTAAATCAAAAATAATAATAACAATAATAAATGAAGGTAATATATATATTTATATCAAAAAATAACCAAGGTTTTGTGCTTTTTGTATTTTTGTTTTTTTCCCTCCTGCACTGGCACAGTAAATATTGGGGTCATTCGAAAAAGAATTCACTTGGCCTAAGAGATATGGGATTTCTCCGTCCTTGGAGCATACTGTCATGGGATCAACTCTAGACATTGCTCAGGATCCTTTACTTTCCCGGTGGTGTTTTTTTTTTTTTTTTTTTTTTCTTTCTTTTTTTTTTTCCTTTGGTGTGTGGAAGACTTCTGCTCTGTGTTTAGAGGTCTCAGTATCTGTACAGATCCTGAGGTGGGACTTATGATGAAGTCAGTCTTTGTGGTTCTAGAGGTTCTGTTACCTCAGTGTCATTTTAACCCATCTTCTGTGGTTGATGATCTTGGTCTTTGCACTGAGCCTAGGGTGGCACCTAGGATAGCGTCTTTCTTTGTGCTCCCAAAAGCCCCATTCCATTACAATTGTCTCTGCCGGATCTTTGGGGCTGGGGATCATGATTCTTGTGCAGGTCATAGTTCAAACCCTAAACTAGGGCTTATTTATTGGTCCCAAGATGTATACAGTCTGGTCGTGGATCAAGCAGCCAGTCATCTGTAAATCCCGATCTTGGGTTTTTGTCCTACCAAAGGGAGCCAAGACTTCTGGTTTTGTCTTGTCGTTAGTTTGTAAGGTAGGCTAATCTGCTCTAAGGTCAAGATGATCGCATTTTCCCCGTTGTCAGGATATCATGTTAGAGCTGGGCCTTGTTGTTGGTCTCGTCGTATTAAGGCCGTCCTGGATGGAGTTTGTTTCCTGCAGCTGTTGTGGAGAGCTGTGCCGTTTCTATGTCGGAGATCCAGGGTTCAAGGCTGGATGAATGGTATCTAATCACCTGAGGTCTAATTTGATTCCACATGACATATTTTCAAGGCAGGAGATATCCCTATATTTTAAATAACTATGAGTTCCTATCTCTAGTAGATAAGAGCTCTCTTTTATTTTTTTTTTAAATGTAAAATTTCCCCTTTACTTATTGTGCCTTTGTAGGGGGAAGTGGTGCTACATTATAATGTCTGTGTATTCGTGGGTGGACTGATGGGATAACAGTCACAGGTCACCTACCAAAAAACGAAGAAAAAAAAAAGGGGGGGGGGATTGAAACTGTATGTGCTCACAAATATATATGAAGGACAAACATTTAAAAAAAAAGATAAATAAATAAATTAAAAAAAAAAAGAAATAAAATGAGTTAGCGAAATTTTTATGGGACCAAAGTGGTGCAAAAGACTACCTTACATTTGGGGGAGGGCAGGTAAAGAGGTGGTGTATTACAGGTCTTATGCCTATGTTGGAAGTACAGTTTTTCCCATTGTCTTTTGGGTTTTTCTTGTGGTGTGTGGGTTCCCAGGCATCTTCCTAACCCACCCCCTGACCTTCTTCAGATTGGTAAATATTTGTGGCAGGGGGGTCTTGGAAGAGTTCTTGCATTGGGGATACTTTTGGATCTAGGCCCGGTTTCAAGGAGCAGTTCGCGTTAGGGGGAGTTGGTCGAGAGGGCCTCGCAGCATGAGTCCATAGAGGAGTTGGCTGTCTTTTCTTTCAGGAGACAAGGTGTGGTTTTATCTGGGTGTCCTCTCGCCTGGGTGCTGGGTACTGGTTCGTTGGGTAGGAGGTCGATCTTGATGCCTAATAGAATAAGGACTGGGGGTGAAGAGTTTTAATATGGTGGGAGATCTGGATGGGATTGAGGGGTGAGGGGATAGTTGGATTTCCGGAGGGGGGAAAGGGGAAGGTGTATGGGAAGGGTTTGAAGGGAGAGAAAAGAGAAAATACCTTAGAGAGAAAAGGGGGGGAGAAAGGGAGAAAAGTAATGAGCAGAATAGAAGAAGAAAAAGAAAAAAAAAAGTAGTGAGAAGAGGGGAGAGAATAGCAAGGGAATGCTGGTTTGATTGAATGTGTTCGAAGAATAGAGCCTGTAGTTTAAGTCTGTACGTCTCAGGTACTGCTTCAGTGGTCTGACTGGTCACGTGCTTCAATTCCTAAATGAAGGTATTACCTAAAGATAAAGTGTATGTTAAAGAGTTTTCTTGTGGCCATCTCATAGTGCAAGCAAGGTATGGTATCCCGTGTGGTATCCCGAGTTGCCACCTTAGTTTGTCCACCCTTTGTATCCAAGGGCACCTGTGGGCAGAAAAGCTGAGAGGTTATTTAAAGTATAGTAAGATAAAGGCATTAAAAGGTAGTGTTATGGTATGTTGCCATTGTAGTCCGTGATTTCCCTTGGTGTTCTATACTTGTGTTCCTGTATATGAACTCTAAGGGATTATTGTGGACCTTTGTTGTAGAAGTCTGATTACATACCTGTTCTCTCTATGCTGCCGTTTCTGTTGTTGCTGTTTTCTTTGTGGTATAATGTGTAGTCAAGAGTTTGCGTTGTTCCTTTTTCATGTATTTTGGACACTGCTCCCACGTCTATGCTGACTATTACAGTGTTCGGAGTTTCTACCCTGTTATTTGATAGGATTTAGTTGTGTATAAACTATGTGTTCTAGGTGTTTCAGAATAGTGCTACCATTCTGTGTTTATCTTTTGTCTTCTGACTTACTTTGTTTAACATAACATGATCTAGGTCCATCCATGTTGCTGCAAAGTCTGTGATTGTATCGTTTCTGACTGCCATGTAATATTCCATTGTGTATATGTACCACATCTTAATGATCCATTCATCTGTTGTTGGACATCGAGGTTGGTTCCAAGATTTGGCTATTATACTGAGTGCTGCAATAAATAGTGGGGTGCATATATATTTTGGAATGAATGTCCTTCCATCTTGTGGGTATATGCCTAGAAGAGCAATTGCTGGGTCAAATGGCAGATCAATTCTGAGTTCTTTGAGCACTCTCCAGACTTTTCTCCATAGATGTTGGACTAGGGGGCATTCCCACCAGCAGTGGATGAGAGTTCCTTTCATACCGCATCCTCGCCAACAAAGGTTGTTTCCATTATTTTTGATGTGAGCCAACCTCACTGGTGTAAGGTGGTATCTCATTGTTGTCTTGATTTGGATCTCCCTGATGATGAGTGAAGGTGAGCATGTTTTCATGAGTTTGTTGGCCATCCTTCTGTCTTCCTCAGAGAAGTGTCTATTCATTTCATCTCCCCATTTTTCTATGGCTTTATTTGGTTTTGAGGGGCTCAGCTTTCTGAGTGCTTTGTATGTTCTAGATATCAGCCCTTTATCTGATATGCAAAGTGAAAAGATTTTTTCCCATTCTGTTACCTGTCTTCTTGCATTATGTAGGGTTTCTTTTGCCATGCAGAAGCTTTTTAGTTTGATGTAGTCCCATTTGTTTATATTTGATGCTAACGTTCTTGCCATTGGTGCTCCGTTCTCAAAGACCTTTTTGATATATAGGTCTTCGAGTGTTCTGCCTATTTTATTCTCGATAAACTTTATAGATTCAGGTCTGATTTAAAGGTCTTTGATCCATTTTGAGTTGACTTTTGTATAAGGAGTGAGGTATGGGTCGATTTTCACTTTCGTACATGTGGTTTTCCAGTTGTACCAACACCATTTGTTGAATAGGCTTTCTTTGTTCCATTTCAGATTCTTGCCTCTTTTATCAAATATTAGTTGGCTGTATATCTGGGGGTTTATGTCTGGGAATTCTGTTCTGATCCACTGGTCTGAGCTCCTGTCTCTGTTCCAGTACCATGCTGTTTTAATTACTATGGCTTTATAGTATAGTTTCAAGTTAGGTAAGGAGATGCCTCCCAGCTTCTTGTTTTTCAGTATGTGTTTGGCTATCCTGGATCTTTTGTGGTTCCAGATGAATTTTGTGATTGATTGTTCTATTTCTTTAAAGAATTGTGTCTAGGGGCCGGGCGGTGGCGCTAAAGGTAAGGTGCCTGCCTTGCCTGCGCTAGCCTTGGACAGACCGCGGTTCAATCCCCCGGTGTCCCATATGGTCCCCCAAGCCAGGAGCAACTTCTGAGCACATAGCCAGGAGTAACCCCTGAGCGTTACCGGGTGTGGCCCAAAAACCAAAAAAAAAAAAAAAAAAAAAAAAAGAATTGTGTCTGAATTTGGATAGGGATTGCATTAAATCTATATAGAAGTTTGGGTAAGATAGTCATTTTGACTATGTTAATTCTACCTATCCATGAGCATGGGATGTTCTTCCATTTCTTTAGATCTTCTTCAATTTCTTTCTGAAGTGTTTTGAAGTTTCCCTGGTAAAGGTCTTTCACTTCTCTTGTAAGGTTTATTCCTAGATACTTGATATTTTTTGATACTATCTTAAATGGGATTGTATTTTTAATCTCTCTCTCCTCAACTTCATTGTTTGTATATAGAAACGCTACTGTCTTTTGTGTATTGACTTTGTATCCAGCCACTTTGCTGTATTGGTTGATTGTTTCTAGGAGTTTTACTGTGGACTCTTTAGGGTTTTTGATGTATATCATCATATCGTCGGCAAATAGAGCTAGCTTGTGTTCATCTTTCCCTACTTGAATTCCTTTGATTCCCTTCTCTTGTCGGATTGCTATTGCTAGGACTTCTAAGGTTATATTGAATAAGAGTGGAGAGAGTGGACAGCCTTGCCTAGTTCCTGACCTTAGTGGGAATACTTCTAGTTTCTCGCCATTAAGTATAATGTTGGCTGTAGGCTTTTCATAAATAGCTGTAACTATCTTGAGGAAGGTTCCTTCTAACCCTATTTTGCTGAGTGTCTTTAACATGAAAGGATGTTGGATTTTGTCAAATGCCTTCTCGGCATCGATTGATATGATCATGTGGTTTTTGTCTTTCATGTTGTTGATGTGATGTATCATGTTTATTGATTTGCGTATGTTGAACCAACCTTGCATTCCTGGTATGAAACCCACTTGGTCGTGATGTATGATCTTTTTGATGAAGTGTTGGATTCGGTTTGCTAAGATTTTGTTGAGTATCTTTGCATCTATGTTCATTAGTGAGATTGGTCTGTAGTTTTCTTTTTTGGTGGTGTCTTTGCCTTCTTTGGGAATGAGTGTGATATTAGCCTCATAAAAGGAGTTGGGGAGGATTCCTGTTTTTTCTATGGTTTGGAAAAGCCTTTGGAACAGTGGTAATAGGTCTTCTTTAAATGTTTGATAGAATTCACCTGTAAATCCATCTGGGCCTGGGCATTTGTTCTTAGGGAGTTTTTTAATTACCTCTTCAATTTCCTCTGAAGTGATTGGTCTGTTTAGACTTTCTAGATCTTCTTTTTCCAGTCTTGGAGGAGGGTGTTTGTCCAAGAATCTGTCGATTTCTACTGGGTTCTCTAGCCTACTTGAGTATAGTTGTTCATAATATGATCTCATGATATGTTGTATTTCTTGGGGTTCTGTTGTAATCTCTCCCCTTTCATTTGTGATCCTAGTGATTTGGGTGTTTTCCCTCTTTTTTTTGGTGAGTCTTGCCAATGGTTTGTCTATCTTGTTTATTTTTTCGAAAAACCAACTCCTGGTCTCATTGATTTTTTGTATTGTTTTCTTAGTTTCGATGTTGTTTATTTCTGCTCTGGTTTTTATTATTTCTTGCCTTCTGGTTGTGGTTAGATTTCTCTGTTGCTGTTGTTCCAATTCTTTGAGGTGATCTTTTAAACTGTTGGTTTTGTTTTTTTCCTGTTTCTTGACATAGGCCTGTATTGCTATGAGTTTCCCCCTAATTACTGCTTTTGCTGTGTCCCATAGATTTTGACATGTTGTCTCTTCATTGTCATTTGTCTCAAGGAATCTTTTTATTTCTTCCTTGAGTTGTTCTTTGATCCAGCTGTTGTTAAGCAGCATGTTGTTTAGTCTCCAGGTATTAGTTTTCCTCCATTGCTTCTTCTTGACATCAATTTTAAGCTCTGTTGCATAGTGATCTGAAATGGTACTTCTAATGATCCTTACCTTTGTGATCTTACATAGGTTGGCTTTGTATCCTAAGACATGGTCTATTCTGGAGAAGGTTCCATGTGGGTTTGAGAAGAATGTGTATTCTGCTTTCTGGGGATGGAGGGCTCTATATAAGTCTGTTAGCCCTAAATCTTCTAATTTTTCATTTAGAGCTCTTATTTCTTTTCTATTTTTCTGCTTGGAGGATCTGTCCAGTGGTGATAGTGGAGTATTGAGGTCCCCTACTATTATCACAATTCCCTTCATGTGTTTCTCCAGGTTTGCCAGTAGTTGCCTCACATATTTTGGTGACTCTACATTAGGTGCATAGATATTGACCAGGGTTAGTGTTTCTTGATCTAATGTTCCCCTGACCAGTAAGTAGTGACCCTCTTTGTCTCTGATCACTTTCTTGAGGTTGAATACAATTTGGTCTGATATAAGAATGGCTGTCCCTGCTCTTTTTTGTTTTCCATTGGCCTGAATAATTACTTTCCATCCTTTTATTCTAAGCCTGTGCTTATCCTGTAGCTGTAGGTGTGCTTCTTGCAGACAGCAGAAGTCCGGTTTATTTTTCCTAACCCAGTTCTCTACTATGTGTCTTTTAATTGGAGAGTTTAGTCCGTTTACATTTAGGGAAATTATTGATAGAGAGGACTGTTGTGCAGTTGTAATTGTGTGGCGTGGTTGTTGTTACAATCGGGGGTTTGGATTGTGTAATTCTTCTCTGAGTAAGTCGCTTAGGATCGGCTTAGTTTGCACAAATAGTTCAAGTTCATTCATGTTTGAGAATGTTTTTAGTCTGCCCTCCCATATGAATGATAGTTTTGCTGGGTATTGGACCCTGGGTTGGAAATTTCTTTCATTCAGTCATTTAAATATGTCATTCCACTGTCTTCTTGCTTGAATTATTTCAAATGGGAGATCTGGTTTGATTTTTATGTCCTTTCCTTTGTACTTGAGGTTTTTTTTCTCCCTTATTGCTTTCAGGAGTTCCTCTTTCTCTTTGTTTTTTGCCATTTGGATTATTATGTGTCTTGGTGTGGGTTTATTGGGGTCTACTTTATTAGGGACTCTCTTGACTTCTTGGATTTGTCCTGAATTGTCTTTCCAGAGGGTGGGAAAGTTCTCTGTTATTATCTCCCCGACTACCTGTTCTACCTCCTTCCCTATTTCCTCCCCTTCTGGTATACCCACAATTCTTAGATTGTTTCTTTTGTCCTTGTTGATTAGATATTGGATTTTTCCTTCCAGTGCTTTGCCTTTTATTTCTTTGTTGGTTTCTTGATCATTTTTTGATTGCAGTTTACCTTCGAGTTCTTCTATGTGCTTCTCCAACTCTGTGTTTCTGCTCGTAAGACTTGTTACCTTGTCTTTTAATTCCTTCACTTCTTTTTGTATGGACTCTCTCATGTTCTTTGACATTTCTTCTTTAATTTGGCTGATTCGTTCGTCCATGGATTTTTTATATTCGGTTGTTAGGGTTTCTTTTAGTTCTTTTAGTAATTCTTGCATTTCCTTCCTCATGACTGCTTTTAGGTCTTCTTCCCGTGGATCTGTGCGCTTTGGTGGACTTGGAAATTTGATAGGGTTTGTCATGGTGTCTCCAGTTATTAGCGATTTCCTTGCTTTACGCATTGTTCTTTGTATTTTATGGTGTATTTTGGAGTGCTGTGGCTTCTAATTTTGGCCTGCTTTGGTCCCCTTCCTGAAGGTGTTTCTAGAGGGGCCTGTTGGGTGAGTTTGTTGGGCCTAGCCCTTTCTCCTCCCCTTTGCTACCTAGAGTGCAGCCTTCCTGCTGTGGGTCTTGTCCCTTTCTGCTCCTTATTTCTGTCAGCGGTGCAGTTCCACTCCTGGCCACAATGGTTACTGGCGCTGTTGAGCCTAGCTCTCAGTCCCCCCTCCTTTCTCTGGGAGTCAATGGAGCTCCGCCCCCTCCACGCCTCCCTTGAAGGGTTCCCTCAGTCCAACCCTTCAGGCTCTGTCCTCACCCTTGGGGAGTTCCTGGTCCACTCCAGGGTCCAGGGAGGTGGACTGCTCTAGTTCCCCTGCGAGTCCAGATGGCTGGCCCTATCTCTCCCGTCTGTTCGGGTCGCTCAACTTGACTTTCTAGTCACCCACCTGGGGGAAGGGAGTCACTCAACCCTCTCGGCTGGCACGCAGGGGTTCCTTGGGGAAGGGTCCGTCCCAAATGCCGCGCGCAAAGAGACAGAAATTCCCTCACTCACTCCTCCAGCCGGCCCGCCAAAGGGTCCGACCCAGACACCGGCGCAAAGAGACAGAAATTCCCTCACTCACTCCTCCAGCCGGCCCGCCGGGGTCCCTGGGGAAAGGGTCCGACCCAGACACCGGCGCTAAGAGACAGAAATTCCCTCACTCACTCCTCCAGCCGGCCCGCCGGGGTCCCTGGGGAAAGGGTCTGACCCAGACACCGGCGCTAAGAGACAGAAATTCCCTCACTCACTCCTCCAGCCGGCCCGCCGGGGTCCCTGGGGAAAGGGTCCGACCCAGACACCGGCGCTAAGAGACAGAAATTCCCTCACTCACTCCTCCAGCCGGCCCGCCGGGGTCCCTGGGGAAAGGGTCCGACCCAGACACCGGCGCAAAGAGACAGAAATTCCCTCACTCACTCCTCCAGCCGGCCCGCCGGGGTCCCTGGGGAAAGGGTCCGACCCAGACACCGGCGCAAAGAGACAGAAATTCCCTCACTCACTCCTCCAGCCGGCCCGCCAAAGGGTCCGACCCAAACACCGGCGCAAAGAGACAGAAGTTCCCTCACTCACTCCTCCAGCCAGCCCGCCGGGGTCCCTGGGGAAAGGGTCCGACCCAGACACCGGCGCTAAGAGACAGAAATTCCCTCACTCACTCCTCCAGCCGGCCAGCCGGGGTCCCTGGGGAAAGGGTCCGACCCAGACACCGGCGCAAAGAGACAGAAATTCCCTCACTCACTCCTCCAGCCGGCCCGCCAAAGGGTCCGACCCAAACACCGGCGCAAAGAGACAGAAATTCCCTCACTCACTCCTCCAGCCGGCCCGCCGGGGTCCCTGGGGAAAGGGTCTGGGTCCTTATGTTTTATAAGTTTGGTTCAGAAGCATTAGTGATGAGCATAATAAAGTGATGCTTTAAGTTCAGAGTAGTAATATCAGTGCATTATTAAAAAAACACATTTTAATAAATGAATGTTCCTAAACCATAAGTATAATTATTAAATAATTTTCTATAAATTTTATTATTCAATTATATACAGTTGAAATTAATAAAAATAAAACTAATATTTATTTAGATAACTACATATACTAGTAGTTAAAATATGACATTTGGTTTAGAAAACTGCATTTAATTTAGATCTTATTTAACAGTTTCATGATAAGGGATTTTCTATCTCTCTCTATGCCAAGAATTCTATCTACCTATTAAGTCTAGTCTTCCAGTCTTCCTTATTCATACAAATATAATTTTGGGCTTATCATATTACTACCAAGATTAAAGTACCAGGTTATTACTCAGAATTTAATATGTTATAATTATAATATAATATGTTATAATTATATATGGCCATTAGCAACATTCTGGTCTTAATTATTTAAGAAGAGTTTGTTAAAAGACTCCTTGAGAGATGGTAAATTCCTTTTCCTTAATTTTTTTCTACTGATTAGTAGAATATCTGGAATTCTATGAGCTATCTCTGATCAACAAAGTAGAGGAATAAGTAAGAATTCTGACTTCCTGATGGCACTTTGAATCACTGTGAGATCTTTAATCTTTGTTTAGATAAGAAAAATGCACATATAAATTTGTTAAAACGCTGACATTATGGAACTTTCTATTTTATACTGATAAATTAATATTAGTTTGGACATCTCAAAGCTTTATGTTTTTGCTATCTTCTTATTATTTGTATGATTATAGCAACAATTTTATTAGAACATTTTAAATAAATTTATAAAGTATAAATGGAGAAACATAGTGCTTACTACATAGTAGTCACTTTTAGAATAATAGTTTTTATTTTGTATTTACAAGTCATAAAATAATTGCTTTTTTAAGAACTTTAGTTCAGGGACCAAGTGGTGGCACAGCTGTATGACATTTGCCTTGTACACGCTAACCTAGGACGAACCAAATTTGGATCCCCCGGTGTTCCATATGGTCCCACAAGCCAGGAGCAATTTCTGAGCGCATAGCCAATAGTAACCCCTGAGTGTCACCGGGTGTGTCCCCTCAAAATAAACAAACAAACAAAAAAAGAACTCTAATTCATTTTATTGCCTTTTATCTTTTATACTCCTCATTGCTAGTAACAGTATAATTTCTAGATAGTCTGAACATATAGAAGTTATCAAATCAGATAAAAAATATTCATAAATGACTTTCAAATATTTTGATTAAATGTGTTATTTTGCTAAAAAAAATCCTTATTTCAGGGCCTGAGAAAAGGTTATTTTGTATTGCATGCAACTGTCTTACATGCAATTGTCTTGCATGTGACTGACTTGGATTCTAACCCTAGTACCATATGACCCCCTGACTCCATCAGTGATAATTCCTGGGCAAAAAGTCAGAAGTAAGCCCTGAACATAGCTGGTTGTGGTAAAAAAAGTAATAAAACAATTTTTATTTCTTGTATATGTTATATTATATAAGTTATATATTGTATATATATATTACTTATGTTGTTTATCCTTGTGCTACAAATTAGTGATTTTATTAACAAATCTTCCCAAATCTTTTTAAGGCAACAACAGCAACTGACTTGATATCTTTAAAGTGTATATTGTAAGGTTTTAAAAATATTTAAATATACATGAACTTTTTAGATAGACTATAGTTCTGTAACTATGAGGGATGTAGCTCAGTCGTAAGCACTTACCTTGCATGTATGAGGCCTTGTATTTGATCCCCATCACCTCTGAAAATAATTGAAGTGTTTTAATGCCTTATAAAATTGTTTCATATATACATTGCAATCACTAATTTAGTTCTACAAAGTATTTCTAGAATATAAACCACTCTGGTTTAAGTGAAAAGAAATATAAATTGATTTTCTTTTAACCTACTTGATGATAGCTTTAAAATGTTATAATTCATCAACTTTTTAGGATTTGTATGGATCTAAGATTATTGACAACCTTAGTATTACATTGTTTATAATATCACATCCTTTATTTTGGCCAAAAGAATATACCTGTCAAGAATTAGTTGCATTTCTGGGATTGACTCAGTGTCGGCAAGAGCAAGAAAGCAAGGTAAAGATAATGGAGAATCTTGAAACCATTTCTCAAAATTCCTATAATGGACAAGGTTTCCTCTGAATCATCTTGAATCTCACTGGGTGCTAAATCATAGGAGCTTCTGCAGCTGGCACCTAAAGAGACCTAATTTTGTCGAGGGTAGAGTATGCATGTTTTATTATGAGGGTTGGCTTATCACAGCCCTTGCATATGTATGGTGCAATTCTGCAATCCCTCTGATAAGTACTGTTCCTTATTTTATTAAAAAAAAAAACAGAGTCAGTTGTGACATAAAACCCATATAATTTGCTGGCTTGTAAGTTAAGGCCTCAGGCAAACCATTCTTTCTTTTGTCTGTCCTCCACACTTGCATGGCAGTCCCAATGTTACACTGCTGTTCACTGAGGACATTTTAGACTGTGGATCCTTCAAACTGTCAAACATTTTTTTTTCTGTGTCTACATTTATTCTTTAATCCATTTTTATTTTCTGTGTTGTTAATGAGTAAAGTATATGTACATACTTTATACATTTATATACACCAATTAAAGGTACTTTTCAATCCCCCCACAAAAGTGGAAGAGAAGTAAAACATAATGTTTTACTACGTTGGAAAATGAAAGTGTTAATTATCCTATGTTGGAAGCCCTTACCTTAATACTGATGTAGAAGCAGATACCATATTTATCTAAAACTACCCCAGAGCAAAGAATATGTGAAGAAGACAGTTACCTTCGGAACCATATTTATCATGTAAATAGCTCAGAAAAGGATACTGCCAGTTACATCTTTAAAATACAAAAATGCATGCATTTCACTATTTTGTAAATGCCAGAGAGATGCAGCATCCGTTAGAGTTAACGGTGCGGCACTTTTGTGTTCAGTAGCATGAATCATTAATCATGAGACAGGCCATATTCTTGTACTGCTTCTGCTTTCATTACTTGGCCTAATTAAACAGTTCTCTGAACTGGAATCTCAGATTCCTCTGTTACAGATTATCATTAATTATGGTGAAAGTGCTCAGAGATGTTGGACTCAATTATATTCTACTCAACTCTGGCATCGTGTGATTCATTGCGCAGCCTGCTCTGCAGATGTACTCTTTTCTTATCTCGCACTCCCACTTTTGTAAATTGGGCTCTGGCAGCCAACAAACTAAGAGTTATGTGCTGCGTTTTCATTAAAAACATGTTGGAGAAGCACAGACCAATTAAGGATTCTGTATTTTATAAGGAGTGATGAGACGAACAGTGGATTCTGGGAGAATTAGCTCGAAAGAAGCAATCTCAATTCCATTGTATTGCTGAATTTGGTACCTATTTTCCATTTGAGGTTCAATTGGTTAAGTAACTTACTTGAAATTTTTTTCTTTATAATTTGAAATAAATCAATTTTTGAACACTTAATAAAAGAGAACTAAAAATGTTGTTTGGTTCTCATGTGAGTTACTGGAAAACATTCCCAGTGACTCATGCCAAGGATATTATAATTTAAAAGATAGTAATTTCATTAATTTTGACACTTACTTCCCATGCTATGTAATGAAATATGTTCTACAGCATTAAGCAAACTAGACTAATAGATAGCACAGATAAATCCATAATATCAGCATTTTCAGGGGTGTAGCTGTATTTGGAGAGTATCTTTGGGGGAAATCTATGATTTTGACATATGGTAGTCATGAATCAAATCATCTCAAGATACTTCTATTTCATTTATAATATTCTTGAATTTTTCTCTTTATTTTTGGTTGAAGTATCTGTTTCATTTTAAATTACATAGAAACAGCACTTCAAGAATATATTTTAACAATCAAAATTAAAATCAAAGTTTACAATAAAATAATTTCATCAATTTTCCCATTGACTAAAAAATAACATTAAGAAGTCAAATGTTTAAAATCTATATTAGCAAAATAATGTATACAATATAATTTGTATATATGTAAAAATTAAAGAATTCACACATTTTTATTTGTGGATTATCTATTAAGTTGATGAAGCATAATTTAGAAATTTTATAGAAACTAAACTGTGGTTAAAAACAAGTGTATAAACATATTTGGAGAAGATCTAAGAATATTCAGCTTTCTTTTCCTTTGCTATAATTAATTTTAAATTAAGGTAGGAGCAATCTGCTTTCAGAAAATTTCAGAAAAATTAAGTAAAATTTATTGTCATACAATTTACTTCTACTTTAATTTAAACATAAAAACAAATTGTTTAGTTTTCTGACCTACAATTTTTAATAAATATATGCACTGTGACTTATTTGTATACTGTATAGATGTGTTTTATTATATATAATGGTATCATTTGTTGCATAAACTATTTGTAAATATTATTTATTATGAATATAATTATATAATTATGTCATTAAATAAGATTCTTTGTTTCAAAACAGTATCACAGCAAAATATTGTTTTACATATCCACAAACAATAGAATGCTTTCAAAAGTGTACTAACAAATTATTTTGTTAAATGCAGCAAATAGATTAAAGTCAATGCAACCTATCTTAATAAGATTGTTTTTACTAATATGTGAGGAAATTTTATAAACATGATTCATTACAAGTAAAATCAGACAAGGATTTACTACCTAATTCCATTTTTTTTAAAATGGTGCCAAATCAAACAGTCAAAATGGGTATATTTCATTTATTTCATTTCTCATCTGAGAGGTTAACAAAAATAACACAAGAAACTCTTAACACAAAGCTATTCTCAGTAGTGAAATATGAATAGCTTTGTCCTGGTTCAAGTTAACTCAACTAGCCACATGTCCCATCATTATTGCTAGCTTTCTTTCTTTTTCTTTTTTTTTTTTTTTACAAAATCCTCATTTTTATTTGACATTAAAAATCGTCTATATCCTCATCTTAAAACCACTTTCTTACATTTAAACATATGCACTAGATATATTCACCCACAAGCGCAGCTCTGACAGTAAAGGAAGAGTACATCCTTTCTCCTATTTTTGTATTTTCTAAGAGTTTCTATTTTGGTTTTTCTAAATAAAATCTATTTTTTATGTATTTCAATCAACTATATATCCAATTCAACTAATGCAGGTCAGCAGGAGAATAAAATTAAAACAATATGGAGAAAAAAGTTCTAGATGTAAGCCTTTTGGCTTAACAGTTTGTAGGTTTTCATATCCTGCAGTAGTTTCAGGTTTTAATATATATGAAAATCAGTGGTCTTGTATCTATGCATATGTGTTGTCTATAATATAATTTTGACAGATGGTGAGCTGGATAAATCTAGTCCCTGACTATAGAAAACCTTGGCTTAACTTGCACTCTACCAAAACTTGTTTAAAAAGGCATTCACATGTATTTATATTTTAAATAAAGATTCATTTTTTTGGCCTGCCCTTATTTCTCATTGAGATTCTGGCATCCCATCTTGAGGGTGCCATAGACACATTTTACCTAAGCTGTTATGATTTTTGTAGAATTATTCCATGCATAATGCTGATGACTATACCATCTACATCTTCTCCTTATTAAAAATAAATATGTTACCTTGCCCCTGTTTGCACCGTCTAAAATTCTGACAACAATATCTTACTTAAAAAAAAAAAAGTAGAAACCAAGAAGCAGTTTCTCCCACTAGCAGCTCCAGACATGCTGCTCATTGAAAATGTAATACACTGCTGCTGTGTCACAGGTCAGCTGGCAAATGGCAATCTGAATTTTAAAAGGAATATGAATAAAATTCTGTTTTATTTTGAAAATGAACTTTCTGCCCTCCATCATGAATCCAATATATGTCTTAATCTTCTATGCTCTTGAAGCCTGCGGCTCCTGGCTGAGTCCTTTGACTTCTGAACCTAATAAGGAAATAGGTTGTTTTCTCATCCTCGTCTCATTTTTAGAAGGGCTGAAACAAACAGTCCCCTATTTCAAATGTAATTGACAAAGCATAAAAACATGTATGTTATATAATTTTAGGTTTACAACCAAGCTCAGCACTGGGATGTTTTATTTTTAAATTTGATTAAGATGTTATACCCTTGGAAATGTGCTGTCAAGATTAGAAATCCGAATTTCCAAGTGTACGATTGCATGTTTACTTTAGAACTATACATGTGAAACTGATAAAGGGTAGAATGGATAATGGTGCACTCGATTGAGAACATTTTCATTTAACCTGGACATTATTGATAGCCATACTGAGAAATGTATAGGCAGAATTGTCTAAGTGTACTTATGGCCATTGTTTGCTGTTTAAAAACAATATGATAATTCTGTGTCTCTGTTTGCCTTCTACCAGAAGAGACATTAGTTCATTATGCTCTTATTTTTCTAATGATAATTACCAGATATACTTTAATTCCTAGCTTCTAAATAGTAAAAATATTCTTTTATTAGAAAAAGCTGTTTTTCTTACTGTTTTAGTTACTATTTTTTAATTATGAAAATAGATTTTAAAAAGAAAAATAGAATTTGAAAATACTGAGCAGTTAGACATATGCTGCTATTGTACTTTAGAGTCATATTTATGTAGTATCATCACAATCAAATTGATTATTCTAACAAAATTCATGCTGACAATTCAGTGAGTGTTCACATTGCATATGAGAAAGAAACAGAGAAATATAAGTGAACATGACTCTTGAGCTAAGGGCTTTTTAAAAATAATTAACTGTTTTAAACCTAAAACCTTCCCATCACTATTTTATAAAGTAGCTATATTTTAAGGATATTTTGGTATTACCTGGCCATTTTAAGTCTATTGAAATTAACATTCATAGTGAAAGTCTAAATATAAAGTGTACAAGAGCAGAAAACTTTATTAAAACAATTTAAACAGTTTGACTTAGTCTCCATTCCCTTTCTTAATATTCCAGTACAATATAGACTCAAAGAAAACATGAACTAGATAGACCTGAGAAAATCATCTGTAGCAAATAGATAATATGTTAAGTTATTTAATATGACTCAAATATTGATTTAATAAGTAGCCTTATCAAGAAGAAAAAGAAATAGAGTCGCAACAACAAGGCAGTCTTTTCATTGGTGTATTCAGACAAATTTATTGCCATGAAGTGAGACCAGTGAGATAGTAAAACTAAAAAAATGATATGTTAGGAGCAAGGAAAAGCCTCTACCAGGCCTAAGAAGTGTAAAGTGTAAAGCTTTGGGAAAGGGATTATAGAAAAAGCATAATCTGAGAATGTTCCTCAATTGATTATATAAATTATTGTCTGCCCAAGAAGCTAGTTTATAAATTGTTTTAATGTGTGAGTAGGGGAGATTTTTTTTTTTTTTTTGGCTTTTGGGTCACACCCGGCAGCACTCAAGGATTATTCCTGGCTCTATGCTCAGAAAATCGCCCCTGGCAGGCATGGGGGACCATATGAGATGCTGGGATTCGAACCACCGTCCTGCATGAAAGGCAAACGCCTTACCTCCATGCTATCTCTCCGGTCCCTGGGAGATTTTTATGTATGCTGGATAACTAACTATTGGATAACTAAACTTGAGTTTACATAAGTCATCTAATGATTCATAGATACCTTTTCTTGGTTCAGGTGTGAATACATGCTCTGAGTGACACAATCATCCTACAGAATAGATTTTTACCTCACAGCTATGGAATGGTAAGTCTCTATACACTGATAGTTAAAAAGCAGCAAGGATGCTAGCACATCCTTTCCACAGTTTCAGAGGAAGAAGAGGACACAATCCAAAAAAATATAAAAATTAACTAGCTCAACCTCCAATTAAACAAGCCAACTAACCAACCAACAAAAATCCCCAGATTCATGTCCAATTAATTGTGCTTATTTCTTAGTAGCAAGAACTTTTTCAAATATCTCTGCTTTTCTTTAAAGGAAGCAAAAAATGTATTTTTGGCAGACAAAGAATTTTCAAGGAAATTAGGGTTGTTTTGAGTAAATCTGAAAAAGAATTAATAGTACATAGGATATGGACAGTTTCCTATACATAATACTGACCTCAAAAAATTCAAAGACTACTATGAGAAATAAAAACAAGTCTATTTTAAATTCTACTTTAATAAATCTACCAACTAACAAGTTACTTCTTTTTTTTTTTGGGGGGCCACACCCTGTGACGCTCAGGGGTTACTCCTGGCTATGCGCTCAGAAGTTGCTCCTGGCTTCTTGGGGGACCATATGGGACGCCGGGGGATCGAACCGCGGTCCATCCTAGGCTAGCGCAGGCAAGGCAGGCACCTTACCTCCAACGCCACCGCCCGGCCCCTAACAAGTTACTTCTAAGAGAAAATTATCTTTGCATGATATGTTTTCACATGACAGAAATATATATATTTCAAAGTTTTAGCAGTTTCTGAAAGTACAAATGATCCCAATAGTATTGAAAAAATACAGAAAGTAACTGAAAAAAAAGTACTTGGTTTTGCTTTTTTTTTTGGTTTATTTATTTGTTCTGGGGTGCTGGATGTCAATCTTAGAGCCTTACACATGCAAGTCAAATATTCTACCACCAAGCTATATCCCCAACTTTTAAACTCTGAGGAAAAAAAATACTAGTTTTACTTTCTGATTCATTGTTCTCAGAAACTGAATTAATCAGAAATCTAAAACTAGTAATAATTTAAGGTTATTCTCAGGAACATTCTAAAATGTTTCTCAAGGGAAGATGGTGAAGCTTGGTGACATATTACCTTGGTTAGTAAACTCTCTGAAATCTACTTGCTATCAGGAAGTCTATGTAGTTTCTTAATGAAAACCCCCCAGTTACCCAAATGAGTCAACTAGTCCCTATAGACAAGATCATGTAAACATTTGCACATCCTCAAAGACAGAGTCTGGTGGTACAAGTTACCACCACCGGATGTTGGACAACATGTTGTACTAAGGTAGCATTGAAGCAAATACAAATTACACAGAAATTCAGAAGATATATAACTATTTTAATAGTTTAAAAAGTATGTACATAAACTAGGAACAGGTAATTATAAAAATAAATAATTTGTAAATTAAAAACCATTTTATGTCTTGAGTGATTGGTTCTTCTAGAATTTATTTCTTCACAATGTTTTAAGATAAGAATATTTTTCTTTCCTTTTTGGAGGAACTATGTAATGGTGCTAGCAAATTAACTGATTGTTTCATCTTTCCCACTGACTTTTAATGTTCCCTTTCTCATATATAAAATTTCCAAAAATAGTTCAGTCTCATTTATAAACTAAAATTTATTTTCAATGGGTAGAAGTTTATTTATATGTACATAAAAATAAATAAAAGCAATTTTTAATTTTATAACATAAATATACTTATAAATTAATTTATAATATAAAATATTTTAAAGTTTTATAATTTTACCAATGCTGAGTATCTAAATTGCATAATTATTTTACTTATTCTTCCTAATTGTAGAACAGTTCCAGCCGTGTCCATCTCTTCAAGATAATCATGCTTATTTTAGGTACTAATTTTATTCATATATTTTAGCACCAGTTTAAAAGGTTTGGTATCTTGTTTAAAATTTTATATTAAATTGCAATAAATTATGAAAAAATTGCATTGAATGCTCCCGAGTCTCCTGTGTATCAACATGAATATGTTCTGGCATCTTACCTTCTAAGTAAAACTGCTATCCATTAATGTCAGAGTTAATCTGATATTCCTTATAGCCTTCTAATTTATTATATTATTGGGGTAATCACCTCCCAAATGGTGCTCAGGGTTTCTGGGAATCCTTCCCAGTGATCTTGGTCACCTGGGAAAATGTGAGAGCCCATGATGCAGTGTTGCTTTGGCCCTGCAGTACTGGGGATTACTTAGTCTGGTCTAGTGATGCTCAGGCTTACACCCAGCAAAGTTTAGGAGACTCTGCCGTATCAGGGATCAAACTTGAGTTGGCTATATGCCAAAAAATGTCCTTTAGCACTGCATTATCTCTATGGCCTAAAATGTATGCGTATACAAGTATATATAAAAACTATTAGGTCAATTGATTACAATACTAATACTATACCCTCACCATCACAGGAGTACCCTAGACTCTCCATCAGTATTCCTATGTAGTCATAGGGATGCAGTTTCTAGTGATATCTTGCTGGTACATAGTCCTGCTTCAGAATAACTTGTTGCACAGCTCCAGGAAACAAACTCCCTCTGGGATATTCTTTTTTTTTTTTTTTTTGGTTTTTGGGCCACACCCGGCATTGCTCAGGGGTTACTACTGGCTGTCTGCTCAGAAATAGCTCCTGGCAGGCACGGGGGACCATATGGGACACCGGGATTCGAACCAACCACCTTTGGTCCTGGATCGGCTACTTGCAAGGCAAACGCTGCTGTGCTATCTCTCTGGGCTCTTAGGATATTCTTAATACTGCGCCAGTTTTGATATGACATTCTGACAATGAGGAAATGGCAACAACTTGATCTAAGAGCAGGTTGTCTTACCTCACCACCTAACAATAAAATAAAATCAAAAGACATGTCATCCTTTGATCTGTGCAAAAGCCAAGATTGCTATTTACAGAAGACTGACTGTGACAACCATGACTAGGCAGAACTTATCCTGGGACTAGTAAAAAAAAATGACCCTAGTCTAGGCTTTGGTCTATGATCTGTACAACAACCAAGATCTCTAATTTCAGAGATCTGACTGAGACAACTACAACCAAGCAGATCTTCTGGAAACATAATAAAAAGACTCTCTCTTAGACTTCGCCCTAAGATCAGGGCAAAAATCAACCCACCAACTATAGAAGATTGATTAAAACAATTGTGATGGAACAGAACTTCTAGAACCATAAAGACTCCATCCTAGGTCCATCCTATGACCTGTGTAAATACCAAGATCTCTAGCTACAGAGGCCTGATTTATCATCCATGATGGAGCAGAAAATTTCCAGCTGACACAAAAGGACCTAGGGGAGAGTAAAAGAATATGTACGGAATCTGTAGTTATTCCCATGACAGTATATTTCAAGGGCAGAGAAACCCTGTATGTCTTCGGGCGACTTAGGCCAAGGGAATTCACTTTCTAATTTCCCCAATATTTACTGTGCCTATGCAAGAAGAAGAAGAAGAAAGAAGAAGAAGAAGAAGAAGAAGAAGAAGAAGAAGAAGAAGAAGAAGAAGAAGAAGAAGAAGAAGAAGAAGAAGAAGAAGAAGAAGAAGAAGAAGAAGAAGAAGAAGAAGAAAGAAAAGAAGAAGAAAGAAAAGAAGAAAGAAAAGAAGAAGAAAGAAAAGAAGAAGAAAAGAAGAAGAAGAAAAGAAGAAGAAAAGAAGAAGAAAGAAAAGAAGAAAAGAAGAAGGAAGAAGAAAAGAAGGAAGAAGAAAAGAAGGAAGAAGAAAAGAAGAAGGAAGAAGAAAAGAAGAAGAAGGAAGAAGAAAAGAAGAAGAAGGAAGAAGAAAAGAAGAAGGAAGAAGAAAAGAAGAAGGAAGAAGAAAAGAAGAAGAAGGAAGAAGAAAGGAAGAAGAAGGAAGAAGAAAGGAAGAAGAAGGAAGAAGAAAGGAAGAAGAAAGGAAGAAGAAAGGAAGAAGAAAGGAAGAAGGAAGGAAGAAGAAAGGAAGAAGGAAGGGAGGAGGAAGGAAGAAGGAAGGAGGAGGAAGGAAGAAGAAGGAGGAAGGAGGAGGAAGAAGGAGGAAGGAGGAGGAAGAAGGAGGAAGGAGGAGGAAGGAGGAGGAAGGAAGAAGAAGGAGGAAGGAGGAGGAAGGAGGAGGAAGGAGGAGGAAGGAAGAAGAAGGAGGAGGAAGGAAGAAGAAGGAGGAAGGAGGAGGAAGGAGGAGGAAGGAGGAGGAAGGAGGAGGAAGAAGAAAGAAGAAGAAAGAAGGAGGAAGAAGAAGAAGAAGAAGAAGAAGAAGAAGAAGAAGAAGAAAAGAAAGAAGAAGAAAAGAAGAAAAAAGAAGAAAAGAAGAAGAGGAAGAAGAAGAGGAAGAGGAAGAGGAGGAAGAAGAAGAAGAAGAAGAAGAAGAGAAGAAGAAGAAGAAAAGAAGAAGAAGAAAAGAAGAAAAGAAGAAGAAGAGAAGAAGAAAAGAAGAAAGAAGAAGAAAAAGAAAAGAAGAAGAAAAGAAACACAAATTAATTGTTTTTGTTTTGTTATTGTTGTTTATTTGTTTGATTTTTTTTTTCATTTTTTTCTTTTTCTTTCTTTTTTTCTTTTTTGTGCTTTGTTTTGTTTTTATTTCAGGACCTAGGTAACTGTATAGTTGTTGTCTTTATTGATTGCTGTGGTGCTTTTCGGGTTTTTTGTTTGATATTTTTGTATTGTTGTTTTTCTTCCTTTTCCCCTTTCTTCTCTTAAATTGATATTGATAGCCTCTAGAAGGACTCCTCCCATCTTTGCTTGTTTGATTTCTCCCATTTTTTTTTCTTTCCTTTAAACAAAACCACATAACTTGAACCATCTTGTTCGTCCTCGCAAATTGAGGGGAAAATAATGGAGGGTACCAAGACTAAACAGTCGTATGAATATTAAGTAGAAATAAAAAAAATGATCAGACTCAAACACCAAATCCAAAACCAATGACAAGAGAATCTATACCCAATTTACAAGCTTGACACAGAGGGGACCACTTATACTAGCAGCCCAAGGGGTAAAGAAGGGGGATGTGGGATGTATTCTGAGAACAGGGATGGAGGGAGGACAAAATTGATGGTGGAATTCCCCTGACTCAATGTCACTATGTACCTAAAATATTACTGAGAAAGATTTGTAATCCACTTTGGTCAAAATAAAAATTATTATTAAAAAAAAGAATAACTTGTTGCATTACTACTATGTTTGTCTAAATACTTGTTTATATTAACATAGGATTTTAAACTTTTCATTCCTGTAAACATGCATATTTTTCTTTTCCAATTTATAAATATTTTTTATTATTTTTGTTTGACATATCTAATACAATATTAATAGAAGTATGATTGAACACTGCCTTATATATAGATTTATAAAGAGGTATTTTATTTACTTTAAAAATATTTTAGCTTTAAAATAAATAATATATAAATGTACTTACACAATTCAGTGTTAATTTTTGGTTTGGTTTCTTCTTTATTTTGGGGGAGGGGGTGGGAGGCCACATCCATCTGTGCTCATGGCTTCCTTCTAGCTCTGAATTTAAGGATCATTCTTGAACAATAAACCCAGGTTGTCCACATGCAAAAAAGCACCATATTTATTTAAATTATAGATTTGTTTCAGGTCCACACTTAGAAGTGCTCAAGGCATAGTACTGACTTTGTGCTCAGGAATATAACTCCTAGCAGTAGGAGTTAGTTATGGTTTAGGACAATAGGTTGTACAAGGTTTAAGTCCAGCCACTTTTATGCAAGACAGGCATCTTACTATGATTTCATTCTGTTTCTGTGTTTGCTTTCTATATACAGTCACTCTATGTGCATTCTATATACTACTACTACTTTGTATTATTCTGACTTGTATTTTTATGGATTGACCAAGTTTTTATTCTGTATTTTTATATCATTATGTAAATTGATTATGTAATTTCTCAGATATTTTTGTATTTGATATATACTTATCAAAATCTATTGATACTAATCATTTCTCTTACTCTCACAATGAGCCACATTCTTAAATCCTTATAGCAAAAAAAGCAAAAAAGATTGCTCAAATTTTCACAAATGCTTAGCAAATAACTTTTTATTGTTACCTATATTTTTAAGCCAGGGTTTGAACTTAAAGCCTCATCTTTACAAGGCATGCACTCTACTACTTATTCTTTTCCCTGGTCCTCCTTTTATTTATTTTATTTAATTTGTCCTTCCTGATGTATCCTTTTGAGAAGAACAAGTGTGTGTTTATTATTTATTTTCTTCTGAAAATGTCTCTTTTCCTCTATCTACCTATTATATAAATTATATAAAATTGAGACATAAATATATTCTTTTTGTATTTTAATAATGTTTAAGTAAATTAATTTATTGTTTTTACTATACTCTAGCACATTTGTTCTAGATGTGCTTATTTTACATGTAATTATTATTATAGTCTCTGTTGGCTTTTAGACTGGCTTCCTTTTAAAATTGGCTTCCTTACAATATCTTAAATTATCTTCTTTAGGTATTATGTGCATTACACCTCTGATAATAAATTATGCTTAATAATACTGGAAATTTTTCAACCATGTCTTTTAAAATATTATTACTTCTTCTTGTACAACTGCTTAGTTATTTAGAGGTTGTTCATTGTGTCTAAACTTTTACTGAACCTCTTTCATACTCCATGCTTTACTCTCTATTCTAAAAACTAAGTATTTTTTATTTTAGTAACTTTCTGTTTTACTTTGCCCAATGGATAATCTTTTTTCTCCAGAGTTCTTAATTTTTTGAAATTATATTTGTTTTTAAGTTTTTTATTTTGTTACATTCTTTTTTTACTTTTATGCTATCTTAAAATTTAAGCATATCTTATCTAAAATTAATCCTACTATTTTTGTTGCACAGAACATGAATCAAAGTGCCTTTTTACTCCTCTTATATGACTTGTGATTTTGCATTACAACTTACACTTATCTATGGAATCATTTGCTATGTTGTGTGGAACATGATCACTTCTCAAAATACCAAGGGTGAAGAATCATTCAAAATTTATATTTTCCAAAATAAAAATTAAAAATTGTTAGGATAAAGGGAAAATAACACAGACATAGAGATAAAAGTACGAGTTTTGTAAAATGCAATCAATTTTACATAATCTATTCTGTCAATCTGTTATGACCAGTTCTAATAATTTAGATTTCTCAACTTTGTCAGTAAAGAACAGCAAACAGATTATGAGTCATCACCAATCCGTATTTCATACCGAGTGGCACTACTCCAGAAGGCTTTCATTTTTTGTTCTGCAGATGTGTTACCTTTAGTGTTAATTGAGACTCAAATTATGTATATATCCAAACTATGTATCAACTTGAAGTATAGGAAATATTTACAAAATTTTAGATACATAATTTCAGGGGAGAATTTAGAAAAGTATATGCTTCTTTTCCTTCTTATAGTAAAGTATGAATGCTGTTCTTGTTCATTATTTTCCTCAGATGACCAGTTTTTGATATTTTAAGCTTTTTCAAACATAGAACTATTTATAATCTATCTGTACAGGCACAAATTCATAACTCTATTTCTATAATAAATAATTTGAATCTCTCCTCATCTATAGGATCAGCTGAAAAATCATTTCTTTAGTTATAAATCTCGTCTTCATTGCACACTTCTGCATTGAAAACAAGTTGAGTAATTTCATTTTGCAATCTTCACCTCCTGTTCCCTCATTTTGCAATTTTAAAACTTTTCCAATAATTTTTCTCAGTATACAGTCCAAAATAACCCAGAATATAGTATATTTTCAGGACCCCTTTCTGGCAGGTATGCAAATTACTCTACATTGATTAAATTTTCATTAAAATTTTTCCACTACACACACCTGGATGATCTCTTATTTTATGAGCAACTAATCTATAATTTAAGTAAATTTTAATTTTTAGATTAACAGTTACAAATATACACAAGAAAAACATTTACATAGGCACTGAAAAATAGTATAAAGCTTAGAACACATCAATAGCATAATGCTGACCATACTTTGTCCTCCAGCACTACATGTTCCCCAAGAGTGAATGAATGTCCTTCAGCACTACATGGTCCCCAAGTGTGCTGTCCTAGAGACTTCCAACACTGCTGTAGGCTTAAGGGCCTCTGAAATGACCCCACACCACAGGGCTTTGGAGGCATAATCTGCTTCTGCTTCAGGTTTACACTATTAGCACTTTTGGCTGGTCATTGTAAGGAGTCTCGACTGTACAACACTTTAGAGGCCGAAATCAAAGCAAAACAACTCAAGAAAATTAACAAAGGATGGGAATAAGTAGCTAAAATATACTTACTCTTCCAAGTCCTAGAAAGGTTGCCCTTGATCCAAGGCTTTATGCTATGTAATAGTGACCAAGAATGCTTGTCTGGTCCAGGTTGACCCCTGTGGGTGAGGGCTAGCTTCCCATTTTGCATGAAACTGCTGCAGCCCAGCAACACACCCTATACCTTCCCACAGAAACAACCCAGCTCCTTAACTTTACCTTATCAAACTGCCAAGCCACCAAATTTGCTTCAGATGTATAGTTCCTGGAAAGTGCAACATTTCAAAAATTCACAGTAGTGTCAACCCAGTAATATCACAGGAAATCTGATCAGAAAGTTGCATAGAAATCTACCAAGCATTCGAATACAGGCAAGAGGTGGGGAGGAGGGAGTTGAGGGGCACTGGTGTTGGGAATGTTGCATTAGTGGATGGGGTGTTTTTTTATGACTAAAACCCAACTACAAACATGTTTGTAATCATGGTGCTTAAATAAAGATATTAAAAAATCTACTAAGCAAAGTAAGCCTAACGAATAGAATTGAAGGCTCAACTAGCATCAACCACAGCCCAGTAAATTCTTAGACGTTGACTTTAGTAACAACATGGAAAGCTATAACAATTACTTCAAATCGGTCCTCTTTGGTCTACATTTTGATAATTGCATTTGCCTTTGTGTTGTAACAAACAATATGAGGTAAATTTGTTTGTGCCTACAAGGAAGCATGCTAGGCTGGTGAGTGGGAAATTGAGGATATTAGTTAAAGTGAAGGTAACACTGATGGTGATATTGGTATTTGAATATTTATTGCCTGAGATGACTCTATGATGAACAATTTGGTAAACCAGTGTTATTTTTTTAAAAGCGGACACATTTACAAATATAATATAGATTATTCCAATGAGAATGATGGTAGCTAAATAATGAATGCAATTCCATAAAGAGACATAAATTTCCAGTTACAAAATAAATTAATCAACCAGATATAAAGTATATAATCAAAAATATGGTGTACAAATTGGAAATATGCTTTAAAAATTATGGTAAAAGATTTTTCAATAATGAGCATCCACAATGTCTACAAATGTTAAGCCATTATGTTGTATGCTTGAAAATAAAATAATGCTGGAGGCTAACTCTTTAATCCCAGGATTTCCCTGGAGCTTGCACTTCCACTTTAATTTCCCCTCACATCTTTTTAATATTTTCATAAGTTTCAGTAGAAACCATCTTGCATTACTAAAAATAAATAAATTTTACCACAGGAGACAATTTGTTATCCAAATTCTAAACCTAAAAAAAGAAGTCAAATTTTTAGTAACAGATTAATCAAACCCATGCACTGATTTTAATGTTTGCCTGTTATCATGAAACTTTGACATTTTCCAGTGAGTCTTAAATTTTTCTGCACATTGAAAGTGACTTGAAAGTATTTTTTTCAATTTTCAATTCATGAACTTCCATGTATTTTGGAATTTGTAACTCAGAATTTGTAATGGCAGATTCCAAGCATCAATAACTTTTCACAACACTCTAACTGATTCCATGGTAAAGTCCAGACTTCAAACACTGGCACCAGAAGGAATTGTAGTTAATGGTTTCAAGGAAAAGACAAGTCTTATTGTTTTCAAAGGCATGAAAAGTCAGTTCTAAAATAGCAAATAAAATAAATGTATTTGATCATATGAGGCTTACAGCTTTTGTTAAAAGTTCATCATTTAGTTGTAATTAAATTCTAATATAATTTATTTTAATATTTTTCTCTGGCTATCTATCAGCCTTAGCAGCCCAAGCAAATAAAATTTAAAATTTAAAATGAAGATGATGATAGATGATAGATAGATAGATAGATAGATAGATAGATAGATAGATAGATAGATAGATAGATAGATAGAAGATAGAAGAACTATAATGAAATATTTTGAAAAACACGACCCATGAACTTAAAATTTAGTGTGATACAAAAATTTTAATAAACTATATTATAAACTTGAGGGATCTTTTGAGGGTTATATCCAGCAATGCTCAGCTTGCTCTTGGATCTGTGCTCAAGGATCATTCTTGGCAGTATTTAGGGAAGATTGAGTGTTATGTAAGGCTGATTGAACCATATCAATTTTACCTTGCTGTACTATTTCATCAACCCTATACATCAATAAAATTTTAGAATTCAATAGAATTTTAATAGAATTATAAGCAAAGATAAAGGTTATTTATTATAAAAAGTGCATATTGACAAAATACAAAAATGGCCAATCAAATAACTATAAATAATCTCACTTGATAACTATAATGTCAAATACCAGAGAACATACCAGCATACAGACTCCTTGAATTCTATACTTAACACTGATCACCACAGATTCTTCCAAATTCAGTAATCCTGGTAGCCCCAGATTCCTGGATTTCAACAGCAACACAAGACCAGACCCAAGCAGTGAACAGCTGAGTCAAGTGTCTCTGTGGTATTCCCAAGGTCATTGAGCACTAATAGAGAGGCCAATACCAAAAAATAGATATGTGTAAATATGTGCATTTATATACTTTAAGAAAGTAGTATCAGAGAGAATTATTCTGTACATATAAAGTAAAATTTGTTATATGTGCTTTTAAGAAATATACCAGTTATCTTCTCTTAGAAACCATAAAAACACAGGCAAAACATTTAAGAAAACTGATATTGCTGTAAAAGCAAACAGACTCACTTGCTACTGACTCCCCTTTCAGGCATGAGTCCTATGAATTCCTATGTGCCTAGACTCTATTGAGCTAGACTAAGCCAAGGTTACAGTCTTCTCTCAATGTACTCAAGAAAAAGTGTGCAGTTCTCAAAGAACAAATGAAGGGGTGGTATGAGGAGAATTATGCAAATCTATTTAAGGCTTCTGCACCTCTGTATCACTGGTCAAAGAAAATCATGCAGCCGGACCCAAACTCCAAGAATTGAGAAATATATACTAGAATACAAGTAATAATAATAGACACAAACAAGCAATCTATAAAAACCTCTGCTACCCTTGCTCTAGATAGGTCATGTTTGTCACCATAATACAGAGATAGAACTATGAAAATTTGAAAGCCAATATGTAATCACAACTGTTTAACATTTAACACATCTTCATTTAAGATGGAACAGATGCTTATATTTATCAGTATTATTGAATAATATTCTATAAACTCCAACCTGTTACAGAAAACAAAGATATATGATATAATTTTGGCAGGAGAATAAAGTATTAAGAATTTTTCAGTTTATATGAAAGCAAGAAATCTCAAGAGAATAAATTCTAATGGAAAAGTGGTAAAATAATTTAACAAACTAATGGCCAATAGAAAAAAGTAGGTTTTCTATATAAAAACAATGGCAAATAATGACTATTTCAAATGCAATGAAAGAAAATGTTCTATTATTTCTTATATTAAGTTATTCATTATCACTATCATCATCAAGTGTACTGGACCAAGAAGGTACAATCCATGTGGAAAGCATTGTAAATCTCTAATCAATCATATGCAAGGTTTTGTTCAAGGTATCATGCAAAGGATATATAGGTAAAAAATACTGATGAATAAATAGTAAGAAAGACCATGCTCTTTGATAAAAAGCTATATTGTTATAATTCTTCCTAAATTAAATTCATAAATTCAATACCAATTAAAATTCCATCAGCCTTTTTACTTGGGGGGCACTTGACAAAATGACATTAAGGTTCATCAGGGGAATAAATATGTGACAATATCTAAGAAATTTCAGAAGAGATCAGTAATGAGGCCCTTATCAGATATTAAAAAGACCACTAATGAGGAAAGGTTTAGATAAATTTTAGTTCTTTAATATAATAATTAACATGAATAGATGTGCATGTGTCATATTTAGAGTTCCAGGCCATATTATTTAAAATATTTAAGCATAAGAAATGGTTTAAAATTTAAAATATACTCAAATATTTCTGAATAAATACAAGAAACTATTAAATGGTTACATATTCAAAGTGGTTTTTCAATAAGAAAATATTTTTGAATTGTTTTATGGCCTTTTTGTCAAATACATTATCTTAATTTTTTGTTTTAAATGTAAGTATCAAAAATGTTTCATGAAAAAAAATCTTTCACAATGCTAATTTACATACCTAGAGATAGCAATGATTTTGTCTCTACAGCAATTGTTTTAAATATTACTCAACAAAATTTAGATTTTATAAAGTGAGAATTCATTTCTTCAATATGTTTACTCATTTTAATGCCTATGGTAAGAAACATGTAAGTGTATTCTGGACTATTATGCATAAGTAAATAATTTAGTTAACTGTGTACCTTTGAGGCATGAGACTTACTAGTAAAGATAATCATAATATATGGTAAAATGAATCTTATTTGCTCAATGGCTCAGATAACTTTAACCTCTTATTAAATAATAAATTAAATATTATTTAATTTAACTCTTCACTGATTACTCAAAACACAAATTTAAAAGGATTTTATTATTTTGACTTTTAAGTGTGAAATTTTCAGTATCTAAGATGGATGACCACCTATATAAACTCCACAAGATGAAAATGGTGAAGATTTAATGCAAAGGAAATACCACCTTACCTTAGTTACAGTAGCATCACTAAAACTACTTTGCTAGGGAATCTGGCCCTAAGGAAACATATTTGATGTTGAAACAAGGTCTCAAGTTATTTTGTTGCATGTCCATCTGCTAAACTGAGATGGTGCCAGCTCGCAAACTGGTCTGCTATTTTCAGTAAGCATGTGCCAAAGCAGCACATGGTTTAGACTGGCAGATTACATAAGGCTGCGAGTATCTACTATAATAAAATTTAGTCTTTTGCCCAGTGTGTTTGATCCTTAAATTGCTCACAGAACATTCATTAAGTCTCAAAATTTCCCTTGAAAGAGGAGATATATCATTAATTCATTTTATTGTAATTTGGGAACCTTGAAAGAAATGGATGTGGGTCTCAGTAGAGTCAGTTGACTACTCAATGAAATATCTACTTTTTTTCACCTGAAACTCTATTTCCTGACCTAAGTTTTTGATACTCTATTGAAAGAGGAAAGTTAACGCAATTCATTATAGTATGCTTTGCTTTTTATTTGCATGTTTGCTTTCCATTATCTTTAACTTGCCAGCGGTCAAATTTAAAGCCTTATACATGCAAGGCAATTGCTTTACTGCTGAGCTATATTCCCAGCCACAATATGGTAATTAATTAAACTTAGTGTAGTGATAATATAAAGATATTTTTCTAAAATAGTGTTTTAATACTTATAATTTAGAAATAAAGTCACATCATTACTTTAGGTTGTGATATATTCTGAATATAAAACCCCTTTCTTTCAAATTAGGAACTGAACTAATTAATGTTTTCCTCATCAACAATACTATTATTTTTATTCATAGGTTTTACAATCTCTATCAGAGTAACAACTAGAAGAAAATTGAGATTATTACAGTAGAATTCTTTAGCAAATTATAAAAATGATTTATTTGGAAAGACATCAGATATTGTTACAAATTTAGCCAAATTTGGAAGATAAGTTATCAAAGTTGGAGCAATATTATAGCAGATAGGGTAATTGCATGCACACACAGACCAGGATTAATCCTTGATACCCCATATGGTTCTCTGAGTTCACTAAGAATGATCCATGAATGCAGAGCCAAAATTGAGCCCTGATAACTTCCAGGCATTCTCCAAATATCATCAAATTATAGAAGATATAAATAACTATAAAAATTCAAAAAAATTATTATTTATAAAATTATAAAAATATTTCTTTTATGAGAATTAGGAAAATGGGTAGATGGTAGAAAGCTTGCCACAAATACCAGAGCAATGCAATTAGGGTAGAGAAGAGACCACTATGACAATGATAGTTGGAACTGGTCACTGGACAATAGGTGGGTATTGAACGGAGATAAAGTGATATGCAGGATACCACTTCATTAACAATAGTGCAAACCTCAGTGTCTAAATGGGGAAGGACAAGAGAGAGTGAGAGAAAGAGAAAAAGAGAAGGGGGGAAACTGGGGACATTGGTGACAGAAACTGTGTGCTAGTGAAGGTTGGTATACATTGTAATACTGAAACCCAATTATGAACAACTTGTAATGATGATATTTAAATAAAAAGAAAAAATTTAAAAAAAGAAAGAAAAGTTTATTTTATCACTATAATTAAAACCAAACTTTAGGTATTTCATGGAACTCTAGATTAAATAAGTTATCTTCTCAATTGAAGTAAATTTCTAGAACTGAAAAATATCAAGTTATAACTCTCTAAGCTATTTTACTTAAAATATTGATAAGCAATGATGATATTATACTATTTACATTTGTTAATACCACGAGGCTGAATGAAATACAAAATGCATCCTCTTTTTAAGTCAAAATGATTTATAATACTGTTAATAAAATGGTTGCATGTATGCAATGTTCCACACCACATTCTCCACAGTAGTGGCCTACCCCCAAACATAATAAGCTCGATTCTGTAGGGAACCAGTTACTTTTTGTTATAAATATCTAAAAAATATCTACAGATGTGAAAACAAACACAACAACCTGGTTAATGTGTTTTGGCGGGGTTAGAAAAATAGTACAAATGTTAAGTCACTTGCTTTTCATGCCAGTGGCCTTAGTTTAAACCCCTGAATTGTATATGGTTCCCAAGCTCCAACAGGGATGATCTCTGAGCAAAGATTAGGGGTAAACCTGAGTAAGCAGAATGTGGCCACAAACAAAACTGATAGTGATGGGAATCAATATAAAGTCTTCTTTTTCTTTAGTCTAAAAGTGGGGACACGATTATAAAAGAACACCTAAAACCAAAGATAATATAATATTTCATTTGTAATATTATCTAAGAAATTTTAAAAATATACAGTAATATTTTAATTTGAAGGAACACACGAACATTTATTTCATCTATATATAATTCTAGAGATGAAAATAAAATTTAACTAATGAACATTACTGGAGAACAAATTTTGACTAAAATTCAAGGGAGACTTTACTTGAGAACTACCTTAAATCCAAATGGGATTTCTGCAAAAAAAATATTCAGTGGACACTGTGTAGAGACTAGAATACTATTGTATTAGGAGCATTTATAAGAAAATCAATCTATCAGGAGATAAAAATAAAATATAGGATTTGGAACAAGATAGTTTAACTATTAAAATTTAACTATTTTTTTTAAATTTATACACAATTTAAGAAGAACCTAGAAACTAAGGAAGCAAAAGTCAATTGACTAAGCTTGTATAATACATATGTTTAATATATAGTATTACATAAGACATGTAATACTATCTATGTATATAACACTCATTAATGTCTGATGTGGTGATAGCAAGGTGAAAGATTTTAGTATTTTAAGAAGTTTAGTCTTAATAAATATTTATTTTGTCTTTATAATGGAGAAATTTGGATTCTATCATTTTGATCTCAGTTTGTCTTTGTTATCACAGGACTTCCTGTTTAACTGTTATAGTAATTCTACTCTGTTTACCTGGTTGAAATTGGCCGGAGATAAAAGTGACAGTAAGGGCAGCACACTCAAGGACAGAAAGGCAAGACCGAGGTAGGTCCCTTGAAGATGACAAGAGGAAGCCTGGATTTGCTGTAAGAGGCAAGAGGCCAGTAGTAAACGGATTCAGAAGGAAATGATTCAGTCTGAACAACAAGAAACAGGGAAATGTTAAGCTCTCAAAAGCTTTCCAAAATAAAAGAGACATGGAGAATACAAGATTTGATATGTCCTAACCCTGCTATCTAACTGAGAGACACACAAAAGAAATGGGCCAGATAAAACTGGCATTTATCAGGAATGGCGTAGATACACCCTTAACCTGATGACTCCATGGGCCAACTACAAGGCATAGGCTTACTTGTTCTGGGAGGAGAGTTCAACCTCAACACTGAGGGATAAGACCCGAACAAAGAGAGTCAAAAGTAAGTCTAAGGACATGAGGTGGAAGCCTAATGGGATTGGGCAGCAATTCCCATTTCCAAGCAAGAAAATGGTTTTTACAGTAAAACCTCAGAAAGCAACTGCATTTTCCATGTGCCTATGCTACCATGTGATTGCTATAACACTGCTTGATATAGAATATTAGGAATTTCAACTATCTATTAAAAGCTGCAGTTCATGCTCATTTTTGTAGGGGATGATATTTACTTTGAAACAATTTTAGGTTAAAACATTTATATGTATATATATATATGTCTATATATATAATCATATAGACACACCTCTGCACCAATTAGGTAAGTGAATTTTAAAGCATCTGGATTTGTCCTCTATTTTATATACAAATTATAGGAAATAATATTCACTTAAGAGAATTCTTTGCCTTAAAAAGCCCATTTTATATATGTAATATCAATTATATATCCTATATTATCTATCAGAAGTTAGTGACTGACATGTATATGTATAAATCATTTATTTATATTTTCTATGAATAAATGAGTTTTATCAGAAAGCATACTCTGAAAATAAGTGTACAAATAATCATTATCATTTAAAATATTTTACTAGTTTAGTAGCATTTATTCTAATACAATAAAATTTCAAGTTCTGAATCCTCCTGGATAAATCTAAAATCTATCTATAGAAACAAAAGATGTATTCAACAAGATTCATGGCATAATCTCTAGTTAGCTCCCCTCAGGGAAATTTTAGTTTGACCATTCATTGGCCATGTGGTCTCAGTATGTTAATATATATAATACACTGTAATGAGGAAATACGAAGATGGATACAGGATGAGAAATTCATCATGTTTGATCATCTTCCATAGTAAGTCGGAAACAATTTATATAAGGAAAAAGAGAGAAGTGTGGGTTATTTATGCTAATTGTCATTAAGAAACAGGATACTGTGAAGTAGGTAAATATAGTCAACACTGAAGTACTAAAGTTACCCATAAGACTAAACATATTTTCCAAATAGCAGAAAATTTTGATATTGATTATGGGTCTCCAAATTTATTTGATGGGAGAGAAAAATAAAATAACTCTAAAAACTGGAAAAATCAAGATAATCCTAATACAAATTAACATTGTTCAAATCCCTTTAATTCCTTCATTCATGTCTTCCCCTGTGTCTTCTACAAAATAAAATAAATGGTGACTATATAAGATGTGACAAGTTCATTAGCGAAATTATATGACATAAATATGCTCTAAGGAAAATGAGGCTGGAATTTGGTCAAGTATATGGAAATTTAATTATTTAAATAAATAAGTAGATTTATAATTCAGGAAAATGTAAATTAATCTAAATCCCAAAAATATATGTTACTCAGGGACGAAAAAAAATTAACTTTTTTTTAAATATAACTTATTTTGGGGGTTATATGGAAACACATTGAGGAAATGTTATATTTCTTTTCTTTTGAGAGAGGCAAGGGGAGGATTAAGACTTTTAAAGGTGGGGAAAGTAATTTCCCCCATATTCCTTTTCCCAAGCGTTGCTTTAGCTATTTGCAGGTGATTATTGTTCCAAATAAATTTCAGTAGAGTTTGATCCACTTCTTTGAAGAATGTCCTGGGTATCTTTAGAGGGATTGCATTAAACCTGCACAAAGCTTTGGGGAGTATTGCCATTTTAGTGATATTAATCTTGCCAATCCATGAGCATGGTATGTGTCTCCATTTCCTTGTGTATTCTAGTTTTCTTATTTCTTGAAGCAGGCTTTTGTAGTTTTCTTTGTATAGGTCCTTCACCTCTTTAGTTAAGTTGATTGATTCCAAGATATTTGAGTTTGTGTGACACTAATATAAATAGAATTATTTTTTTAATGTCCATTTCTTTTCTATCATTATTAGTATATAAAAAGGCCATTGATTTTTGTGTGTTAATTTTGTAGCCTGCCACTTTACTATATGAATCTATTGTTCTACAGCCTTTATGTAAAACAATATGGAGATTCCTCAAAAAACTGGAAATTAAGATCCCTTATGATCCAGCTATACCACTCCTAAATATACCCTACGAACACAAAAATACAATAAAAAAATCCCTTCCTCACACCTATATTCATTGCAGCGCTATTTACAATAGTCAGACTCTGGAAAAAATACATATGCCCTTCAACATATTAATGGCTAAAGAAGCTGTGGTATATATACACAATGGAACATTATGCAACAGTCAGGAGAGATGAAGTCATGAAATTTTCCTATACATGGATGTACATGGAAACCGTTATGCTGAGTAAAATAAGCCAGAGGGAAAGAGACACGGAATAATCTCACTGATCTATGGGTTTTGAGAAAAATAAAAAACATTATTGTCATAATCCCCAAAGATGAGGGCCAGAAGGACCATCTCACGATATGAAGCTTGCCACAAAGAGTGATGAGTGCAGTTAGAAAAATAACTACACTAACAACTACCATGACAATGTTAATGAATAGGAGAAGTAGAATGCCTGTCTCGAATACAGGCAGGGGTGGAAGAGGAGGGAATAATTGGTGATGGGAATGTTGTACAGGTGAAGGGGGGGTGTTCTTTGTATGACTGAAATCAAACTACAATCATGTTTGTAATCACAGCGTTTAAAAAATGGAAAAAATAAAATAAATAAAAAAATAACTGTAAAAAAGAAGACTAAATTTCTTCAAGAAAATAAAACAGGGTTTATATTTTAAAGTAATATGCAGAATAATTAATCGATTATAAAAATATTTTGAGAGAGAAAAAAACATATGTAAACTTATTTTTCCTCACTTCTTTATTGTCATCTCTTTTTTTGATTTTTGTCCACACTTAGAGGTGCTAAATTCTTACTCCTGGCTCTCTGTGCTCAGAGATAAATCCTGGTGGAACTGAGAGAACAATACACAAACTGGGTTAGTTTCATGCCTTCGCCACTGTATTATCAATCTTATCATTTCACTTATTAATCATATTATGTGTGATTATATTTATAAGCCTGAAATTTTAAATATGATTTATAATTAATATCATATTTTAAAATATGATTTATAATGAATATAAAAGAAGATAATCCTCAAATTTAGCCTTTATTCAAATCAAACTATGTGTCTAAATTCTAGCTTGAAATAATTTTTAATGAGTTAATAATAAAAATTTGAATAAAAGATTGTTTGTAAATGAGTGTGTTAAACATTCTTTAACATTCATTTCTATTCATCTTGACAGTGAAAAAGTTTCAAACATGAAAATGGACAGAAAAGTACAATGAGGAAATCTAACTTAAATAATCACTTAAACTTAAGTCATGCAAGGAACGTTTATTATAATAGAAGTACTTGAAATTACATGGGAAAAAGCTATGACAATTGGCAGATTATGATTCAAGTACCTGTAAATTTTTATGACACTGTAATGTTTTAAAAAACGTAAGAATAGGAACCCATATGCTATTTCGTTTAGGATAAATTAATAAAATTCTGCATATTATTATCTACCTTAGTGATATTTTTGTGGTGTCCTCAGTTAAATTCAAGCTATTGTAAATCAATTCAGTAATAGTGACTGAAATAAAGAGGAAGAAGATAAAACCTTGAATAAATGTACCAAGAAAAAAACATTATATTCTTGGCATGTTTATAGTTCAACAGGACATTAAGTTTGTAATTCAGCATAAAATGAGCCTTCCAAAATATTTAAAAGTACTGATTTATTCTTCTATGCAATTAGGATAGTGATTTCTTTAAAGATCTCTTCAATATATGGACTTTTTTTCCTGAAGCCAGGGATAGGTTATTGCACTTCAAGTAATCCAGCACTATTTTTTTAAAGAGGACAACCATAGATTTTCTGAGGATTGAGCCTATGGTTTTGGTGGTTTCGCTGCTAGAGATACAGCGGCCAGGCTACTTTTCTAGTCTGCTATTTATGTCTTAAAAAAATCAAACCACTAAAGTTTGACTGACACTAATTTCCTGAACAAGATACCCTAGAAACTCCAGTTTATCTCATAAAATCATAACAGACAGGGTTTGTGATGTCCCCTCTGCAAGATTCTTTATTCTGTCAGTTTATAGCATTTGAAATGACGGAAAGAGATGCGTTCCTTTCATATGCCATCCAGGAGAACAGAACCTGTCACCAACAGTGTAATGTGCTGTGTATTATCACTCTGAGTGATCCAGAGGCCCAGAGACTGTCATCCTTTTAGACTGTACAAGTCAACACAAATAAAACTGAGAAGGCAAATGATAATGTCTGAAATAGAGCTAGGCTCATTCTGGCCATTACTTTTTATTCAAACCTTAGAGATGACATGATGTGAAAAATGAGCCTATGTCTAGTTCAGTGCCCATTAGTGTGTGAGCACATTATCTTCTACTTTTCACATTGAATCTCTCCGTACTCACTCTGCCAGTTATAACTCAGCAGCCTGTCAGCTTACGGGGGGTTTTGACTCTATTTAAAAAAAAAAAAACGTTGAATTATTATAAATAAAAATATAAACTCTGTTAATAAATTGCAAAAAATATTTACTCATTCAAAAGATTAATCACAATATTTTCTAAAGTTTCTTAGAGCATATTCTTCTGTAGCTAGAGATGTCAGACTATTTTGAACACAAAATACTCATTGAAAATAATTTTTAAATGTAGTATAATTTTCATTTAAATACACACTGAGTATTTTAATATGCATTCTATAAGCTTTCTTTGTAGATAGTATTACCTTAACATTTCCTGTAAAGATAAATTTCATAATTTTCCATATTTATAAACCTCAGATACTGCTGCATACTTAAATAACTGAGTAATTAGTAAAATTTTGTGTTGTGTAACAGATTCAAGGTTATTTGATCTATATTTAAACTTATTGCTGAAAAAATGCTTAATGAATGTTTTTATAATCTTGTCAGTTGCCAGAATTTCATGTTGCTTCCATAAATGTTAAAGAAGGATCTTTGTGTCTGTTGATGTAGAGAAATCAATTAGTTTATTGTATCACTCTTTAAGTGTCACATTATTTTGTTCAGGGATAACAAATTGAACTATGAAAATGTACTTCACAACTCTATTTGATATAAAACGTGACAGTCTTCCTTAAGTATAGATTTACTATCTGCAGAATAGCTACAGAAACACAAAACACACACACACAAAATATCAATCCAATTCCTGAAGCATTTTAACAGATTACTTCATTATCAATACCAGCAAAAATTTCTATTTTTCCAAGTGTAATTTTTTACTATTTACAAACATCCTCAAAATATTCTTTTTTTATCACCACAAGCAGATTAGTTACATTAAAAAATATCACTAGGAATACAAACATTAAACCTATGATTTTTATAGGTAAACTATTTCTGTTTAGTGTGCTTTATTCAAGTAGAATAAAAAGCATTAGGATTGCACGTGATTAGAAGTATTGGTATTTTTTAAGTTACTGCATTTTTGTTCGGTCATTAGATTGTCACTTATTGTGTGCCTTCTAAATTTTTGTCTTGGGAATATTCCATCTTGAAGGCATAAAAATTGCTTAAGTAATACGAGAATTCAGAAAAGAAACCTGGTTTACATATTAGAGAACTTTCACACATCTGCTGTCATAGGAGAGGAACAGCAAATTCGATGACCATTTTGTTATGCTGGAATCATTAGCCTTCCTCTTTTAGACTGTTACATTGTTTGGACACCATAATTTCTTCCTGTGGAAAATGGTTTGCAATGTTTTCAGTTCTCTTCTGAAATGTCAATGATAGGCATTACTGTCTGTGCAGAAGTTAAATGGTACCACATTAGAACAATGGTAGATGAAGAGTATTTATTTTAACTTCTTCCATTTTCTTCTGCATGGATTATCATCCTATGTTATATATCACTGAAATGAAGGCCTGGATTTTCAAAATTGTGTGTTCTGCTTCAGAGAGATATTAGAACTATGACTACGATGTTCTCTGGTGAATATTTTGTCCAGATATCACAACTATGTTGGTGACATTAATTGACTTATATTTTAAAATTCCAGTTCATATTATGATTATTTATTCATGCCAAAAATGACACTTTTATTGGAAAACAAAACTTTATGGTAAGGGAAGGTGTGCACCACTGTGACAAAAAAGAAAATAACTTCATATTTTTTGCCTTTGCAATACAGAGAAGTTTTATACTGAATATGTATCTACTAATTTTGTATTTGTTCTATAAGCCCAAACATACAAATAAAATAACATGAAAACATGTTTATTTCTCTATTGCATTACTTTTTTTAAAAATCAGAATAAAATAGTAGTTTCTTTAAAAAGATAAAATTTTATTCTATTAAAATTGCGTTATATGAAAGTAAATGCTCTTTTCACTCTTGAAAATTCACTTATGCCCCAATTAAGCTAATAGAAGTAAGTGATTATCTCACTCCTTTGCTCTCCATTGTTATTATTTTAAATTTAGACTATGATTTATATAGTTGTTTACAATATATTAGTTTTCAGGAATACAATGTTCCTCCTTCTTATTCCGTCACTCATTCCCATCTCTCCACTGCTTACCTTGAAATCCCTCTCACTAGCCAACATGACTCCTTGACAGTCAACTTTAAGTTTACATGCTGTACCTTGGGTCGCAGGCTAACAACAGTATTGGATCTAGTGCTTTAGACACATACAAATGCTTTACCTTTACTCTGTTGAGAGGCACAAGGCCTACGATCCTCACCCCTCTGTTACTTCCAGACCTGCTCTTCTTGCTTCCCTGCTCAATTACTTTCTTTTTTACTGTAATCTAAAGCCAAAATTTTCCCCCTTTTGCTACCCACCTTGTCCTAGACATTGAGTATTTGACTTGGTCCTTCTAATTTATTTCCTTCAGTTCCATCTAAGTTGTCCCAAATTGAGTGATTTTACCATACCTTGTGGCTAAGTAGTGTTTCATCATTCCTTATGACCAAGTAATAAATATATTATAGAATAATTATGTCAATGAACTGCATTGTTTCATATCTTGACTTTTGTACTAAATGCTGCAATAAATTTAGCTATTTAGGGCTGGAGAGATAGCTGTAGGGCATTTGCCTTGCATACAGCCAATCCAGGAAGGACAGTGGTTTGAATCTTGGCATCCCATATGGCCTCCCAGTCCCTGCCAGGAGCAATTTCTGAGCATAGAGCCAGGAGTAACACTATTGAGCGCCACTGGATATATGCATATATAATTTTAAACTAATGTTTTTATTTTTTGTGGGTAGATGTCATGCAGTGGTATTAAGTCTATTCTTAGTTCTATTTAGCTTTTTATAGTTTTGTGGGTTTTTTTTTTTTGAGGAATCTACATTAAGTTTCCCATAATGACTGACTAGACAACAGTCCCACCTTTTTTTTTTAAACCACATCTTTGCCAACACAGGTTGTTCCTTTATTTCTGATATCTTTCCATTCTCACTAGTGCAAGATGAGAATCTCATCTTCATATTGTTTTTTTACTTTTTAATAATGAAGTCCAAAGCTTTATGTTTTCTCAGTATGCTACATTCAGAAGATATATTTCTGAAGCTTGTAGTTTACTTCTAGTTTACTTCCTTCAGTTCTATCTAAGTTGTCCTGAATTACATGATTTTATCATACATTATAGCTGAGTAGTATTTCATCATTTTTATGGCCAACTAATAAATATATCATAGAATAATTATGCCATTGAACTGCATTGTTTAATACCACATTAAATATACTAGTTATAAATGTAAAGATAGTTATTAAAAAGGCATACATAAAGCACGTAATTTCTAGAATTTTAAATTATAATCAATACCATTTTATTCAGAAAACACTTATCATGTTTTATTTTATATAACTCACTAAATTAGGTAATACAATACTATTTTTGGCTTTTATTTTCAAATCATATCTGCTTCAAAGATAATCTTGTTCTCCATTAGTGGAAGGAAATAGACACTGGTGAAGAAATTGATGCTGAACATTGTTTTCCTGTAACTGTCATGAATAACTTTATAATTCATCATGACAAAATAAAATTTTAAAAGGTATTCTTTACTTATAAAAATATAAATTATTTTTAATTCTTATGTTTTTTGTAAATGAACATACTCCTTTTTTATCATTCACTCTATTTTCCCTGCTCAGTAAATGGTCAAGTACTTTTCTTATTTTTTTTTTATTTTATTCAAACCACCATGATTTACAAAGTTCTTCATAGGTGGATTTTAGACAAGCAATGCTTCAGGCTCGATCCCATTACCAGTGTAAACTTTCCTTCACCAATATTCCCAGAATGCATCCTATGCCACCACCCACTGCCTCAAGTTTAGATTTTTAAAGTTTAGATCTTATTATTTCATTGTTGTTGACTTTGGCTTGGATATTTAGTTTTGTCTTTTCTTAATACCACTAAGGCACCCAAAACTCCTTGGCCTCCTGTTGTCCTTTCATATTTCTATTTCTCATCCTCATTTCCTTCTCATTGCTATACACTGGGTCCTATAGTGTTCTCTACAACCCCCATTTAACATTGCATTTCTTCATGCAGTTACTCTAAATATCACAAATAAGTGATATCATTCTGTATTTATCCTTCTTAGTCTTCTTTTAACTTCATTTAACACAACTTACAGTTCCATCTATCTTGAAGCATGATTGCATCATTCCTTACAACTGTGTAGTATTCCATTGTATATATGTAGCACATCTTCACTATCCACTTGTCTGTTGTTGAACATCTAGGTTGATTCCTTCTCTTAGCTATTTACTGTATTGAGTGCTGTCTATTCTATCGGATAGATACCCAAAAGCAGGATTGCTGGGTTATATTACAGTTTGATTCTGAGTTTATTGAGAATCATCCATAAGAATTTTGTAATTCCTTTGTATTTATGTCTTACAAGGAAATAACTAGTGATCTTTGTAGTCTTAAATGGCCTAGTTTTAGAGTGGTGTAACCTCTATCCATTTTAGCTCTTTATTTTTATTTTTTTTTGTTTTTATTTTTGTTTTTAGGTCACACCCGGCAGTGCTCAGGGGTTACTCCTGGCTGTCTGCTCAGAAATAGCTCCTGGCAGTCACCATATGGGACCATATGGGACACCGGAATTCGAACCAACCACCTTTGTTCCTGGATCGGCTGCTTGCAAGGCAAACGCCACTGTGCTATCTCTCCGGGCCCATGCTCATTTTTTTTTAAAGAAGCATGATATTTGTTTAGTGGAGGTCCAATACGTTCTTAGGATTGCGTTATTTGGTTATCAAAAATCTTGTGATTTATTTTTAACAAATACAGTAAATTTAAAATACAACTTCAGGTCAGACACTGCCATTTCTTTCTCTGAAAAGCAGGGGATTGAATGGGGCTGTAAGTATGAGAGTCTTGGTATCTCCCAATAGTACCTACTGACTGAAGGCAAAAGCACAGACAGCAAAAATAGGACCAGTCACAATGACATCTAAGCCTGAACAAGGAAAACAAGAATGTCAACCCTGAAAAAGAAGGGAAAGTATCCCCTATACTGAATGGAGAGGAATAACATCTTTTTGAAGGCTTGAAGATCTGAAGTCTGGAGGTATGTTGACAATTTGTCCCTAGTTTTTTGGGCTGTTCCTAAGAGTCAGACTGATAAAAATAAAGCTGAATATGATATAGAAAAGTTTTTAGGAAAGATGATGAAAAGTAAAAGAAATTATGAGAAATACCCAAAAAAGCATTGTACACACTTTTAGACTCCTGAAACTTAATAATTATGTCCTTTCTTTTAGGCCTTGTCAATAATGTGGCCTCAGCTCTAAAAGCATGTAGTTTTGTGTTTTAATTTTTCTGTACATTTTGGTCTCCCCACTTCAAAGTTCCTATATGAATACTATTTTAGTCTCTTTAAAACTTTGTTGTCAGGGACCAGAGCAATAGTACAGTAGGTAGGTCCCTTGTACTCAACTGACCCGGGCTCAGTCCACGGCATTCATTTTATTATCCCCTGAACCCACAAGGACTGATTCCTGAGAGCAGAGCCAGGAGTAGCACCTGAGCACCACTGGGTATGCCCCCCCCAAATAAAAACCTAGTTGTCAGATAATTTTGTTTTAAGTAAAATATTCTTTCCATAAACTTTCCATTTAAAATACATGCAAATAAATGAAATTCTGATTAATATACTAATTTAATTCTATAGAATTAAAAATTTTTACAATAGTGTTTTCATATTTATTATTTTATTTGAAGTGAAGAAAAATAAGTTTTTACTGAAAAAAATTTAGAGAGGGATCAAGAAATATGAAGTGGATCCAGGAAAACCTCAACGCCATTGGTATTGATAAAATTATTCAGCCATATGCAATAAAACTGTATTCAGACACCTTTTTAACACCAGACAGAAAAGGAAAATCAAAATGGATTAAAAACATTAATATCAGACCTGAATCTATTAGTTACATTGATGAAAATAAGGGCATAATTTTAATGACACTAAAACTAAAGGCTTCTTTAAAAAGTCAGTGCAGACAAGCAAACAGAAACAAAGATAAACAAATGGGAGTGTGGTGACCAAAATATAAACACCCCAAAGACTGGAAAAAGTTATTTGCCTATCACTTTTTTAAAGGATTAATATAAAAAATAAAGCAATAATAGAACTATACAAAAAATATCTAACGTGTCAAAAAATAGAGAGAAGAGATGAATAGAAATTTTCTTAATGAAGTGATACAAATGGCCAAACAGCACATAAGAAAAATGTTCTGCATCACTAATCATCAGAGAAATGTAAATAAAAACAATAAGCTATCAACTCACACCAGAGAGAATGGCATACATAAAAAAGAACAAGAGGGGCTGGAGCAGTGCGTAAACAGTAGGGTGTTTGCCTTGCACAGGCCTAACCTAGAATAGACTGTGGTTGGATCACCCAGCATTCCATATGGTCCCCCAAGTCAGGAGAGATTTCTGAGCGCATAGCCAGAAGTACCCCTGAGCATTACACGGTGTAGCGCAAAAAACAAACAAAAAGAACATGAATAATCAGTGTTGGTGTGGCAGGGGAGAAAATGGATCCAAATTCACTGTCCTGAGAATGTCAACTGGTCAAAACTATCTAGAAAACAATACAAAATTTCTAAAAAAAAAAAAAAAAAAAAAAAAACACACCTTAGAATTGAGTTCCTATTTGACCCAGAATTAGTACTTTTTTGAATATGCCCTTAGGTCCCAAAAAACACAATGGAAAAAAAGTATAGGCATTCCTATGTTCCTTGCAATACTATCTATAATAACCAGTATCTGGAAACAACCAAAGTGGTAATGGACAAAGTTCATACGCACAATAGTATATATGCACAATGAAGTATTTCCAGTCATAAAAAAGATAAAATTATAAAATTTGCTTGTATATGGATGAATTTGGGATTATCTTGCTAAATAAAGTTAATCAAAGGGAGAGGGACAGTCAGAATTTTCTCTCTCATATGTGGGATATAAAAAAATCGTAATAGTAGAATAAAAAATGCCCAAAGGCAAATGAGACAAACATAAGAATTGGTCTTCAGTAGGAAGCATGATCATGGGGAGATGATAGAGTGCTAAGACAAGAAAAGTAACACTACAAAAGTGGTGTAGGGAAGTGTTCAAATAAAGGAGGAGGAAAGGCTAAAAGATAGTAAGCACTAAAAGTAAGGCTAAAAGATATAAGTACTAAAAGATAGTAAGTGCTGATGAAACTTTATTAGCAGCAACACTAAACAAAGTGCCAAAGTTATTTAAAAAAAAGTACCTTTCTTAGTAGCAAGCTTATAGATGGCAGGGAAAGAGATGGGGAAATATGGCACTGGTGGAAGAAAGTGGACACTATTGAAGGGTCTTGTGTTGAAATATTGTATACCAAATATCTAATAAATAACTTTTTAATTCTTGGTGAAATAATAAAAATTTAAATAATCAATTAAATAAAATTGTAACAATACAGAGAAATGTGCAGGGAGAGAAAGAACAAGAGATGCCTGTTCTAAAGATAACATGGGTTTCTCCAGAGTGTAAAAGCTTTCAATGGCTTTTTGGAGCCAGTTATAGTCATTTTATCCAAAAATTCTTGGCCTGAAATTTTCTGCATACATAAAAATATATCTAGATGTTGTTACAGTGAAAGCCTTGAGCTTCTAAGGTATCTTTCATAATACTCACAAGCTTTAACAGAATTTGTCACACTTTAGAATAACTCCATGGCAGAGTGCCTGCTTTTCAAAAGCCCAGGGACTATCCTACGTACAATTGATCATGAACCCAGAATCACAACGAAGTGTGCTATCTATGGCACACCACAATCAAATGTGTGAAAGCATTGTAACCAAGTGTGTGACCCCTGTCTTAGTAATCAGAATAACAGAGAAGGGAAAGAGATGAGAAAAATAAAATTTTTAATTTTAAAGAATAAAATAAAATATATATGAAGTACATTGACATGCCAATGGAAGGTTTAACTATTCATAAGAAGAATGAGAATAAAACAGGAAGTGGAAAATGAACTACTTTTTATTAGGCCTAATTGCTTAAGAAATATTAATTTTATAAGCACTTATAATAGAAAAAATCATTGGGAATATGTTTTTAATACTGCTAATTTTTACTCTAAAAATTTTATTTTATTAACACTGGGCTTCATAGAGTCTTCAATTTCAAATAAGCTCTTTATTTTGAATAATTTTATGCTCTAAAGTAAGTCTTCTTGTCCGGGGATTAATGGATGTTAGCAGAGTTGGGCCACTTTTGTGCATTTCAAGACTGTTGTATTATTCAGAGCAAAGAATCTATAATGAATCTTAAATAGGCTTATGCAAATAATCCAAAATCTACTGGAATTGTATCTGGTAAATTAACTTTCCATTTTTCTCCTGGTGTCCACGTAGGAAAAATGCTGATGAAAGATGAAATTCAGGAGGCAAATGACAAAATTAAATAACCTATTTGTGCAAATCTTTAACAGCAATGCCATCTCAATTTATTATATTGCTGATTAGCAAATCATCAAAATAATAATGAAATTTTTACTACATAAGTACATCAAAAAGATATTAATTACAAATTATATTTAAACTCCTAGAAATTTTGCATTAAGGCAATATAATTTAAATAAGATTTTAAATATATACAATAGTAAAATATATGTTTAAAGTTTTAAAAGAAGAAATACAGGCTAAAAATGATAAGACATTTCTAAAGATCATAAAATGAATCTGAAGGGCCTGTTACCAAGAAGTCAAATCCTAAACAACTATATTTCTGTAGAGTTAAGATCAATTTGAATTAATAAGTCTAGAATCATAAAACATATATCTAACCAATAAATAGCCTTCTTCCAAAGAAGAGTACCCCATTCAAAAACAAAAATCTAAAATATGTAACTATTCTAATTCTGAAGTTTAATAGACTCTAAAGTAGGGGAATGATTTTCTCTTTGTCCTAGTTAGTCTCAAAGGCTTCTCTAAATATAAAACTCTCAGCACTAATACAGCCCCAAGAAGATCAAGGACATTTGTTAAATTACAGACATCAAAAATATTCCAAAAAATATTCAGAGGATCAGAGACCTAAGAATGGGAGAATAAAACTTGATATGTAAAGAAAATATGCAGACAGAAATGCTGCATGAGAAGTAGGTCTCAGAAGTCTGAATGTTTCTAGAGAGGACTTTTAAGAGACAGAAGAGAAGGACTTATGATAATAATAATAACACAATGTTTATTTCTTAACCACGTAAGTCAGAAAATAAACTATTTTATCATACGATTCAGCAAATTTCTATTAAAAGTTTTGTTAAATTTCATCTCAAGTAAACCTGACCAACAAAAATAGAATTTGCCATATTCCCTAAAAAATATTATTGAGAAAACAATGATGAACTAATATGAATAAATATGATGATACAAGTTAAAAAGAAAAAATAGCAATCACAAAAATTAAATTTTCCTGTATTGTAAAAATGAGCTAAAATTGTAAAACACAAATTACAACAACAACAAAAAACCATAGCACTTTTATTAAGAAAATATCATGGCTAGAAAGATAGCTGCGTAGAGATAGCAGTTGCCTTGCATGCAATAAATAACACTTGCCTTGCATGTAATTGGTGGGGATTGAATTGCCAACATCTCAGATGTTCTGAGTACCATCAGGAATGATCCATGAGCAACAGAGCCAGTAATAAGTTCTGAGTTCAGTTGGGATTGGCCAGAATGAACAAGACAAAAGTCAAAGTAGATTAATTATAGAAATGAGATGGGCCCGGAGAGAAAGCACAGCGGTGTTTGCCTTGCAAGCAGCAGATCCAGGACCTAAGGTGGTTGGTTCGAATCCCGGTGTCCCATATGGTCCCTCAAGCCTGCCAGGAGCTATTTCTGAGCAGACAGCCAGGAGTAACCCCTGAGCCCCGCTGGGTGTGCCCCCCCCCCAAAAAAAAAGAAAAAAAAAAGAAATGAGATATAAAGTAGCAATAAAATAATAATGCTCAGAAACAGTTAAAAGAACAATTTTATCAGTGTAAACTATAATAAAATGAGCATGAAAAGTATAATAATGAAAATAAAAAGAAGTTCAAAACACAAGCAGAGGTGATTGATAAAATAAAAAAAAAAGAAATAAAGACGAAATTACAAGAAAAAATAGAAATAGTGGGGAAGAAGTAGTAAAGAACTGTTGTCATCTATAAAAGTATAAACACCTGTAAAATCACTCTTTACTTTCATCTTTTCTGAGTTAATTATTACATGTACCTTTAATTTTGTTAACCCTGCCTTTCAGGTGTTTTACTTTAAATTCTGGCTAATAAAAACAGCTTCAGGGAGAAGTAGAAGTTGAAGAGACCAGCAAGAGAGAATAGAGCAGCAAGAGAACAGAACAGTATGTAGAACTAAACAGCATTAAGAAGCAAGAAGACTTTATTCCAATACCATGCTGTTTTGATAACTATTGCTTTGTAATACAGTTTAAAGTTGGGGGAAGTAATGCCTCTCATATTCCTTTTCCCAAGGATTGCATTAGCTATTCGAAGATGTTTATTGTTCCAAATGAATTTCAAAAGTGTTTGATCCATTTCTTTGAAGAATGTCATGGATATCTTTAGAGGGATCACATTAAATCTGTAAAATTCTTTGGGGAGTATTGCCATTTTAATGATGTTAATCCTACCAATCCATGAGCAGGTGATGTGTTTCCATTTCTGTGTGTCCTCTCTTATTTCTTGAAGCAGGGTTTTATAGTTTTCTTTGTATAGGTCCTTCACATTTTTGGTCAAGTTAACTCCAAGATATTTGAGTTTCAGTGGAATTGGTTTGAGTACTCAGAGAATGTTCCCCAAACATACAATCACCTAATTTTGATAAAGGAGCAAGAAATCCTAAATGGAGCAGGGAAAGCCTCTTCAACAAGTGGTGTTGGCACAATTGGATAGCCACTTGCAAAAAATTGAACTTGGACCCGCAACTAACATCATGTACAAAGGTAATATCCAAATGGATTAAAGACCCTGATATCAGACCTGATACCATAAGGTATATAGAACAACACGTAGGTAAAACACTCCATGAGACTAAAGGCATCTTCCAGGAGGAAATGACACTCTCCAAACAAGTAAGCAGAGATTAACATATGTGAAAATATTAAGCTGAAAAGCTTCCGCACCTCAAAGTACATAGTGTCCAGGATACAAGAGCCACCCACTGAGTGGGAGAAATTATTCACCCAATACCCATCAGATAAGGGGCTAATATCCAAAATATACAAGGCACTGACAGAACTTTACAAGAAAAACATCTAATCCCATCAAGAAATGGACAGACAATTTGACAAAGAAGAAATACAAATGGCCAAAAGGCACATGAAAAGATGCTCCATATCACTAATCAACAGAGAGATGCAAATCAAAACAACTATGAGGTACCACCTCACACCACAAAGATTGGCACACATCACAAAGAATAAGAACAAGCAGTGTTGGCGGGGATGTGGAGAGAAAGCAACTCTTATTCACTGCTGGTGGGAATGCCCTCTAGTACAACCTTTATGGGAAGCGATATAGAGATTCCTTCAAAAAACTGGAAATTGAGCTTCCATACGATCCAGCTATACCACTCCTAGGAATATACCCTAGGAACACAAAAATACAATACAAAAATCCCTTCCTTACACCTATATTCATTGCAGCACTATTTACCATAGCAAGACTCTGGAAACAACCAAGATGCCCCTCAACAGATGAATGGCTAAAGAAACTATAGTACATATACACAATGGAATATTATGCAGCCGTCAGAAGAGATGAAGTCATGAAATTTTCTTATACATGGATGTACATGGAATCTATTATGCTGAGTTAAATAAGTCAGAGAGAGAGAAAGATGCAGAATGGTCTCACTCATTTATTGGGTTTTAAGAAAAATGAAAGATATTTTTGCAATAATTTTTAAAGACAAAAGAGAGGAGGGCTGGAAGTTTCAGCTCACCTCATGAAGTTCACCACAAAAACTGATGAGCTTATTTAGAGAAATAACTACATTGAGAACTATCCTAACAATGAGATTATATGAGGGAAATAGAAAGCCTGTGTAGAGTACAGGCAGGGGTGGGGTGGGGAAGAGGGAGAATTGGGACATTGGTGATGGGAATGTTGCACTGGTGATGAGGGGTGTTCTTTACATGACAGAAACCCAACCACAATCATGTTTGTAATAAAGGTGTTTAAATAAAATATTATATATAAAAAAGAAATAATCTCCCTGTACAGAATTGAAGGCTGAAAGGATATAATTTGATAGGCAGTATGCCCCTTCAGTAAAAATATTGCAAACCACTGTGTCTAAAAGAAAAAAATAAAGGAACAGAGATATATGAGAGAGACAGAGAAAAAAGATCTAAACCTGCCCAAGAGACAGCGGGTGGGGCGGGAGAATAGAAGGTAAACTGGGAACATTGATAGTAGGAAGTGTGCACTGGTTAAGGATGTTGTACACTGTATAACTGAAACTCAATCATAAACAACTTTGTATTTGTGGGGGTAAAACACCAACTGTATAATGAACAACCTTGTGAACCAAAGTGTCTAAATAAAATTATAATTGAAAAGTGCTTCCATAATAGCAAACTGCAGAATAGAAAGCCAAGAAAGAAGTTGATGACACCGGTAGAAGGATCTGGACACTACTGAAGAGCTTGGTGCTCTAAGATTGCACACCTGATACACAATTATTAAAACTTTGCAACATTGTAATCATAGAAATTCAATTAATAAGTGAGTGAATAAATAAATACAATAACTTTAGGTTTTAGAAAGATAGAACAGTTAGATAAGACAAGTTTAACTTGCACATAAGACACCCAAAATTGATTCCTTGCACATAAGCTGGTTCAATGACCTACTGACCACCCTCTTCCAGAGTGATTTTTGAGAGTATATCAGGAATAAGTACTGAGAAGGATGTGCCCCAAGACCAACAATAATAATTTTAAAAAGGTAACTGTAGGCTATTTACTAATTTTACATTTTAATTAGTATTAATTAATTAATTATTCGTATTAATATTTTAGCTGTCACCTTGTTAAAACTATCTTACAGGTACTTTAACAAATTTAATAAATATCACTTTTTTTTTCTTTTTTTTATTTAACCAACTTTATTACATACATGATTGTATTTGGGTTTCAGTCATGTAAAGAACACCACCCATCACCATGCAACATTCCCATCACCAATGTCCCAAATCTCCCTCCTCCCCACCCAACCCCCGCCTGTACTCTAGACAGGCTTTTTATTTCCCTTGTACATTCTCATTATTAGGATATCCTAATAATAAATATCTCTTAACCCATAAATATATCAATACCACAACTAAAATAAAGATGTTTTATAGCAATCTGTCGTGGATACATTAAATTCTAAAAAAGATGGGTAAAGCTTAGATATTTCCTCATTGGTTCTATAGAATAACTTTGGTATGTTATTTTATTTGAGTCAATGGAAGCATAATAGGCAACTTGCAAAAGATTTTGCACATCTGTTAGAATGTGACTTGTCTGTGTCGTCCACTACAGTGAAAACAGAGGATTCCGTCAGACTATTTTTCCAGACTGTTAATTCCCTTCCCAGATGGTACCGCAGAAGGCTGCTTGGAGAGTATGACTTTTTTAGCCAATTCAAAAAAAAACTTTTATCCAAGAAAAAAATTTTTATACAGTAGCATGCAATACATGTTCTCAACATGACACCCATAAATCTAGTACATTATTTATTAATCAAGAGAATATTCTCTCTTCTAGAAAGTCATATGGTTATTAATATGCAAATCAATTAAACATGCCCATATAAAATAAGATTTAGTCTTTCCTAAAAATTAATTTTTTGTTATAGAAAAAAAGTAATCACTAGGATTCTTTGGGAGTTTTTTTGTTTTTGTTTTCTTGGCTTTGGGGGCACATACCGGTGGCACTCAGGGGTTACTCCTGGCTCTGTGCTGAGAGATTGCTCCTGGCTCAGGGAGCATATGGGATGCTGTGGATCGAACCCATGTCTGTCCTGGGTCATAATCATTAGTTTCAAGTGAAGACAAAGAATCACAGGATTTTAAAAATAAAAGAAAAATTTAACATCTTGTTTATTCTAAAGGAAAATGCAAATTAAACATATTGATACCACTTTCCATGTTTTGGAGACTTGGCATGAGAATTTGCTCATTGTCAGTTTCAAATAGTAATAAAATTATAAAAATATTTGCTAGAGTGCACATTCTTTAAAATGTGAGTTTGGAGCAGGATTGGAATATATTTTAGTGGGCCCAGAGAGATAGCACAGCAGTGTTTGCCTTGCAAGCAGCCAATCCAGGACCAAAGGTGGTTGGTTCGAATCCCGGTGTCCCATATGGTCCCCCATGTCTGCCAGGAGTATTTATGAGCAGACAGCCAGGAGTAACCCCTGAGCACTGCTGGGTGTGACCCAAAAACCAAAAAAAAAAAAAAAACCCGAAATATATTTTAGTGAAGGACTGCATTCCTAAGGCCTTGTGTTATGTACCTTGTACCACCAAACAAAACAAAACATATAAACTCCCTAATTTCCTCCAGTTCAGCCCCTGATAATCAAAAAAATTTTCATAATGAATCAATTAACACTCTGGTACAACACTAAAATATATCTACTATAAAAATTTAGCATCCATTTGTTGATAATTTATTAAAATACATACCTAAAGAAGTACTAAACTACAAAACAGACATATCTCTGATTTGAAATCAAAGATTTATATGCAGTCAGCCAAAGAGGGAGATAAAAAAAAAACCATCCTCAACAGTTTTATCAGGTTTGTTTAATATATTTTTGTTCAAAATAAACACCAATTTCATGTTAGTATCAGCACATTATCAACCTTAGGGGTCTTATGACTTAATAATTCAACTATACAATTTAGAAATAGAGAATAAAAATGGGTTAATTTGATTAAGAAAAAAGTCTTGACAAATGCAATCTCCATGTCTCAACCTAGTCAGCTCAATAGATTCACTCTCTTCTCAAGAGAGATGTAAACAAGCCATGAAAAATTATGGACACACTAGCCACACAGTTTAAGCTGGTAATCTTAGGAGACGGTGGGCCAAGTCCCTGCCTTGCCAAAACCAGACCTATCACACGCATCAACAACAATCACCACTTGGCCAATGGTTCTAATTCACTCCTCTATGAATCTCTGCAGAAAAATCAGAAAAAATCAGAAAAATCTGACGAAAACTCCATGTATGCCTGTGTTTGGGCTCACATCACCAAATATTTTTGGAGTTTATGTACCCTCCCCATACCTTCTCATGCTTTGAGAAGCCTTGGCAGTCCAAACTACACCCACAAATGCAGTCACCATCTGAACCTCATCAGCTCCATAGACTCACTTTATTCTCAAAAGAGATTATAGCTTAGTTTATACCAAGTTATAAAAAGAATATTGGTTATCTGTCTATGCAGCTGAAAGTTGACAATACCACCAGGCCTTTTTTGGAATGAGTGCAAAAGCCTCATAGCCTCTACCCCCATGCCTCTTGTACTTTCAGAAATCCTAGAAGCTAAAATAAAAAACACCCCCACAAAATCAATATCAAGAATGGTACTTGAAATTTCTAGACTGCGTCGCCACAGCAACTTCAATATTTTTACTATTGTCATCCCTGTAAGAAAACACCATTTCTGGGAACGGAGCAATAGCACAGCGGTAGGGCATTTGCATTGCATGCAGCAGACCCAGGATGGACCTGGGTTCGATTCCTGGTGTCTCATATCGTCCCCCAAGCCAGGAATGATTTTTGAGTTGATAGCCAGGAGTAACCCCTGAGCAACCCCCCAAATAAAAGAAAAAGAAAATATCAACTTAGACACCAATGTGTATCTGAAGCTACCTAATTTTCAGAAACAAAAGAAGTCACTGAATGGCCAACTAGCAGCAAAGCATGCTTACCTTCTGACAATGATTTAATTACCTTATTGTAATATAAATAATTTTTACAAATTTCTCATTGCTGTACAATGAGAAAATTTCTCTTCTTATTTTTCTTTATTTGCTTTTTTTTAATAATTTAACTTCCATTTACATGAAAACAAATGTATCATGATCAACTATGTCAACTATGTGATACATGCTGTTTAAATCAAGTAAATCAGATTTTTGTTTGTTTCTTTTTGGATCACACCTGGCAGCACACAGGGGTTGCTCCTGGCAGGCTCAGGGGATCATATGGGACTCTGGATTTGAACCACCGACCTTCTGCATGCAAGGCAAATGTCTTACCTCCATGTTATCTCTCCAGCACCAGTAAATCAGAGTTTTTAAAATCAAAGTCTTGAATATAGATATCTCATAAGATATGAAGAAAAGGAATTTATGTTTAAAAATTCATGTTTAAAAATTTATGTTTAAAAAAAGTTGACAAACTTTTCTGGTAAAAGTTTAAATATCAAGTATTAAAGACTTTCCAATATGGTTTGTAACAACTATTTATTTTTACTGTTGTAGTCCCAAAGCAGTCATAGCAGTAAGTAAATGAACATTACTGTGTACTTTTAGACTAATAGTTTTATATTGTATAATTTCATTTACCTCAACATTAATTTTATTTTTTGGTTTCCAAAATTAAACTGCTATACAGCCAATAGGGAAAGCAGGATTTACCTGCACAGAAAGATTGAACAAAAGGAAGTAGTGAAGGTCCTTACTGATTAAGTACCTGCAGAATATCATGATGGCAGAGGTGACCTACATGACCGGAGGAAGCATAGGATGTGGACTCCATGTGACATGCTAAATGTTTGCTTTAAAAGGCGATCACCTCGCTCTCCCTTATTTGGTGTGGGAGCTTCCTCTGCCGATAGGATGCCTCCTTTCAGGGGCTTTGTAAGGTGAGTGAAAGAGTCTGCCCTGCTAGATTGGCAGTCTCAACGAGGTCCAAGCCTATCTCTAAAGGGCCCCAGACTGCATTGACCCATTTGGCAATTTAATTGTTCCAGTATTTCTGCGAAGGAAAGTGCACTGTAAAAAATATCACTTTCTCTTTTATATATTTTAATATTAGTGGTTTGGCATTCTTGGGATAAATAACTGGGAGAGAATTTCTGGATCATATGGTAACTGTATTTTTAATGTTTTTAGAACTCTGTGCAGTTATAGACGTTTAATTAATTCACAATCCCACCAATATTATATGAGTATTCCTTTTTCTCCACACAATTCCACCACTGTTGTATCTGATCATTTTTAAGACCATGCTCATAGGCAGTGTCTGTAAGATATTGATAGTAATTTCTCATCACTTTCATTTGTATTTTTCTGACAAAAGTTATAATGAATATTTCTCATATATCTGTTGACAATATTTATGTCTCCTTTGATGAAGAATCTGTTCAACTCATCTCATTCTCTTCACTTTTTGATAAAGCTGTATATTTTCTTGTTTTGCTTGTCTCATTATTGAGTTTTGTTAGTTCCTTATACGTCTTGGATATTAGCCCTTCATCAGACGCATGATGTGCAAATATTTTCTCCTATTCAGGAGAATGTCTTCTCATTTTAATTATACTTTCAGTAGACTTTCTTCTCATTTTAATTATTCTACAGCAAATAGGATTCAATAGTTTCTGCTGCTGTGTAAAGCTTTTTTGTTTAATGTAATACCATTTACTTATTTATTTATGCTGTTGTTTCTCCTACCAAATATAATATTCCAGAAAACTTCACTGAAACAACTAGCTCTGGCTGCTATACCTATGTTTTTTCTGAATTTTATATCTTCAGATCTGACATCCAGGGTTTTATTTCTCTTTAAACTGACATTTGTAAATAGTAGGAGATAGTTATGAGATATACAGTCTCATTTTTTTTGTATGGAGCTATTCAGTTTCCCAACATCATTTATTAAAGAGATTTTCCTTCCTCCATTTTATGCTCCTTAGATCCTTTATCAAAAATTAATTGTCCTTATTTGTGATTATCCTTTGTTCTTGAAATATACAAAAGAGATGTTAGGAAGAAATCTCCTATCTTCTTGTTTTTGACTAATTCATGATATTGCAGCTGAAAAATTTAGGGTGATCTCAGAGCCTATCAACTATATTCCTTTTTTAATTTTTGCATTAGTACAAGGCAAAATAGTGCCTATAACTTTTTAATCATATAATCAGTCACACTATTTAAACTTAGTTTACCAGGACACACTCTATTTTTTATGGATTTTAGCATAAACTATATTTTTAAAAAAGTTATGCAACCCTTTACAGGATTGTTAATATACCTTTATGTCATTAGTCAGTCTTATATTTTATTAGAAACTTAGAGACCCAATTATATTTTCACAAAATTTTATCTTCTTTATTCCCCTTGTAGAACACCTGAAACTCTGGGAAGAAAAATAAACAGATCCCTTTAGCAATTCTGTCCTTTTATTTATATTCATTATTTTTCAACTCAATTATACCATACACTTAGACTAACAGAGTTGTTGAAATAACATATACATATATGTATACATATATACAGGACCATTTATTTATATAATCAAAGTGAATTTTATATCTATATTTGCTGAGAAAAAACTAACTTATTTAACCAAAAATTACAGAATTATTTAGTGTGTTAGTATTTATTATAGTATATTTGCAAAAATTACTTAGCCCTTTATTGTAAGTCATGATCAAATGTACTATAACACAAATGATACTTTTGTAATGAATCTAATGTTTATAATATATTAAATAAAATACCTTCCTTTATTGACATTCAATAGGTTGACTCTGTACAATATGTGAAATCTGGAATATTATCTTTCTATTGATCTATATTAGAAGAGCTTTTTAAGACAATGCATATGTTTTCCTGTAAGTTTTCCTTAATTTTGGAAGAAAATAAAAATAAAGAGATGGAAGGAGGGAGGAAGGAAAAATAGTATGCAATGTGAAAAGGAAGGTAAATGGGGAGAAGATTGAATGTGAAGTTCTTTTAATCATCTTTAAATAGGAACTTGTATTCAAGGCTTGAAATCCAGCCAAGTCCATACACCATGACTATTCATCACTGCTGTTTAAACTCATGAAAGTTGAGATCAGTGACTTGGTAATTTGAAATTCACCTGCTGAGCTCATCTAGTCATTATTTGGAACGTTGCAATGTCCCACATTACACATGCATACACTGAACCGTAATTTACAGATGCAATGAGAGAAAACCTGATAAGATGAATCTTGAGGAGAAGAAAAGGCATATGACAAATACAAAAATTAAAACACTCGGGAATAAGGTAAATACTGAGAATAAGAACTGGGAATGAGACAAATATTGGATTAAGACAAATACTGCTGCAGATTCCAATGTCAATTCTAACAGTGCTAGTAAAGATTGGATTGTGTTGACTGTTGAAGATGAGCGGTTAAGCAGAAAGTTAAAAAAAAAATCTCCTAGGCTAGAATCTGATATCATTAAATTTTTTATTGGTGACTTAAAAATTAGATTATTAAAATAAGCTAAGCACAAATAGTTGAACCACTATAGGTACTCCAGATTAAAAAATTAATATAACATAATAATAAATATAAATGAATAACTCATCCTAATGTGTGAAACTCACCTGAGCCTCAAAAATCTTCATATTTTATTATTGAGAGTTAAATTATCCACAAGTATCTCACAAACTGCTATGTAAAACAAACATTTGAACAAAAAGAAATATTTCTCTTGGGATATAATATTATTGAACCTGTAAGCTGATTTTATTCATTTTATTATCCTAATGTATTATAATATATTCACTAGTATTACCATGATTATTGATGTTCAGATAATCATTTTTTCCCAATGGAAAAAAATTAGAGTGAAGATTACTGTAAAAGTTAAGGCCTAGAAGTTGAAACAAGACTGAGTTTAAATACAGATCCTGTCTGTTCTTGGTTTGGAATCCTTGAACAACTTGAGTAAACTCAAAGAAAGAAATATCTGAGCTTTCTTATCAGCTTACCCAGATGTGGAGTTTAAGAGGAGGAAAATGTTGGGGTTTAAAATCTTTTATCCATTAAACAGCTAAAACAGACATTTATTTCACTGAGTTGTTTTGAAAATTAAATGGATTTTACTTAAGGCTCACAATAGTGTCCGACACATATAAAATGTTCAATTAATCTTAGTTATTTTATCTCATCAAAGATGCCAGGGACCTCACATACATTGGTAATGCAGAGGAGTGGAATAGCTATATTTTCAAATCACAGACTAAACAAAACCAAAAATATGAGACCCAAATTACAATCACCAAATATTAAAATGTGTTTATCAGGGTGAGGGGGAAACTTAGGAACACAGGTAGAAGGAAGCTGATACCAGTGGTGCTAAAATATTATATATCTAAAATTCAACTTTCAATAATAATTGAAATAATAATAATTTTAATAATAATAATTTTGTAAATTACAGTTCTTTAATTCAATTTTAAATTTTTAATTAAAGCATACATTTATTAATGTGTTTTTATTGGGATTGTTTTAAAATAAGTATCACATGTTTGAGGAAATAAAACTTTTGATTATGTTAACCCCATAAATATAAATGGAATGTTCTTTCATCTCTAAGGTCTTATTCTGTGCCTTTTAATGTGTTGTATAGTTTTTATTGGACATGTTTTGGTCCTTTGAAACAAATTTTACTTTGCTTTTCCACTTTGGAAAAGCCAATGTTTTCTCTTTAACAAATCTCCCTGTCTTTCTCTTTCTCTATTCCTTCATATATTTTTAAGTAAATTGATTTAAGTAAAAAATGTTGCCTTCACAAAAATGAATTAACTAAAATGTATTTCTAAGTATTTATTTTTGTATGCAATTGCAAATGAAATTTATTTCTTAATTGTGTTTTCTTCACTTATTTGAATATAAGAATGCAGTGAGGACTGGCCTTAACTCGGCAGTTACTTCGCAGTCATAAAGCTTTACTTTGAAACCAATCACCTCTGGTGGTTAGAGTCCCGCGGGTACTTTCCAGTCCTTTAAAAAAAAAAAAGAAAAAGAATGCAATGAAATATATCAATCTGTTGTATTACTATTTTTAGAACTTTCTTGTTATCGAAATTAATTTTCTAAAATTCTCTAGATCAGAAAAGATATCATTTCAAGTTAATATTAAGCTAGAATGTTTTTAAGATATCTAGACTTCTGCACTCAGAATCTGATTATATAACAAATAATTGCTATGTGTTATCATCAATATTCAGCCCTTGATTCTATCTCAAATTCACTTAATATTGAATAATAGTAATAATATCTCCCCATAACATAAGGTTAAAATAATAAGGTTAAAATTTTCAATATACTTAAACATTAATTATCAAAAAAATTCTAAAATGGCCCAGAGAGATAGCACAGCAGCGTTTGCCTTGCAAGCAGCCAATCCAGAACCAAAGGTGGTTGGTTCGAATCCCGGTGTCCCATATGGTCCCCCGTACCTGCCAGGAGCTATTTCTGAGCAGACAGCCAGGAATAACCCCTGAGCATGGCCTGGTGTGGCCCCCCCAAAAAAAAAATTCTAAAATGAAACTAGAGATTAAATTCAAAATTTATTACTTCAACTCATGGAAATTTTCTAATATTAATTGTTATGTTTCACTAGTTGTTTTAGCAATCTTCCATAAGTTTTTAAAATACATATGTTTAAAACATCTCTTAAATAATTTGTTTCAATGGGATGCTAGCCATGTAGTTGAAAGCTGGCAATCTTGGGAGGAGAGGACAGGCCAAGTCCTTGCCCTGCTGAAGCCACACCTGCTGCACCCATCACCCAAAATTACAGCTTCAACAATGGCTCAGCTTTACCACTCTTCCATGATTCTCTGAAGAGAACCATTTTAGCTAAATTATTCAGGTATTGGGACTGATATCTCCAGGAGTTTTTTTGTTTGTTTGGTTTGATTTTTGGGCCACACTCGTTTGACGCTCAGGGGTTACTCCTGGCTATGCACTCAGAAATCACCCCTGGCTTGGGGGGACCATATGGGATGCCAGGGGATCGAACCACGGTCCGTCCTAAGCTAGTGCTTGCAAGGCAGACACTCTACCTCTAGCGCAACCTTCCCGGCCCCTGTTTGTTTGTTTGTTTTGAGTGATTGTGGGTATCCCTACACTGTCTTCTCATACTTCCAGAAGTCCTGAAAGCCAAAACCATGGCCCACAAAAACCTTAGTATTAGCAAAAGTATTTGGAATTCCTGGAATGTGTGGTCCTGACAACTACAACACTTGTACTACTTCCATCCCTGAGGGAACACAAAATTTAGGTATCAATGTACATCTGAAGTCACCCAAGTTTAGAAACAAAAGAAGTAACATAAAGATCAACTAGCAACAAGAGCTTACTAAACTTTCTGATACTTAATGACATCATGGTGAAATACAATGATTTTCACAAATGTTTTTGCTGATGTACTCTTTTTTCTTTTTATTTATTTATTTCTTTTCTTGTTTTTGTCTACTTATAATAATTTTGCTTCCACTTGTCTGAAAACAAATATATTATGACCACTTATGTCAACTACATAATAAATTGTCTGTAAATAAAGTAATTTATATATTTTATAATATCTAAAATAAAAAGTAAAGATGAAACATAAAAAAAATTTAAGACCATGTAATGCTGGATTAATTTTTGATGCATACACCAGCTTTGTTTTTAATACTTTACTACATTTATTTTTAAACTTGAAATTGCATCATCATTTTAAGATTATAGCTATAATATATTTACAGTAACTATGAAAAATAGCTATTTTCTTTGGGGAGGGTTACTGGGGAAACCATACTAGCTCTATAATCAAGGATCACCTGCCTGGGTTTGAGAATGATAGGGAGTGCTGACGATCAAACTTTGGACTAACCTGTGCAAGACAAGCACCTTATCCACTGTACTATCTATCTCTCCAGCCTCTTCACCTAAATCTTTGACTTAATTAGTCACTGATTAGTTGACCCAAAGTATTACACTCAGCCTCAGACTCTCTTTACAGATGAGATTTGTTTTTATTTTTTTATTGAGACCAACGTGAATTATAAGTCTTTCAAAGTTGTATTTCAGGTACATAGTGACAGTGAATTAAGGCCATTCCCACCACAAGTGTTGACCTCCCTCCACTATAGTTCCCAGCATGTGCATACCTCCACCCTTAGCCCCCTGGAGTGCTAATGCAACAGGTCTCTTTTGTGTATAGCTTGTTATAGTTTGGGTCTCTTGATTTTATTGTCATTGACTTTGATTTGAGTATTTAGGTTTGACTATTTGTTATTTCCACTCAGTGCTCCTGAAACTACTTGGTCCCTGGGTCCCATTCACATTATTTTTTTCTCAATTTGTAGGAAGTCATAGAAATATGTGGCAGATTCATGTTATGTGGTTCGTAAATGAAAAAGGCAGGAGCCTCTATAAATATAAATAAGTTTAACGGAAGAAAAAATAAATTTAAAAATAAATAAAAATTTAAAAAAAATTAGGGGCCAAGAGATAGCATGGAGGTAAGGCGTTTGCCTTTCATGCAGAAGGACAGTGGTTCGAATCCCGGCATCCCATATGGTCCCCTGCCAGGGGCGATTTCTGAGCATAGAGCCAGGAGTAACCCCTGAGCGCTGCCGGGTGTGACCCAAACCCCCCCAAATTTTTTTTAATTAAAAAATTAAAATAAGGGGGTAGATGTAGCAAGTTTTTGTTTGTTTTAGTTTTTATTTTTTTACATAGGCCCAGCAAATGTTGGGGAAATTGGAAAGAAAATTTCCATAACCTAAGAGATTCAGAGTATCTCTCCACTTAAAGCATACTGACATGAGACCAACTATAGGCTCCAGACATGTTAGTTGTCAAACCCTAAGGTCTTTTTCTCTATGGTACAAGGAAACATTCTACTCAGACTATGTTTCTTTTCTTTCAAGGAAAAGTCTGCTCAGTCACAGTTGTTGTAATCAATCTTCTATAATTAGTGATCTTGGTTTTTGCAAGGATCCTAGGACAGAGGGTCTTCTGATTTCATCTCCCCATTAGGTATTGAGGTAGGGTAACCTGCCCTTAGATCATGTTGTTGCTGTTTCCTTGTTGTCAGAGTGTCATGTGAACTGATCCAGGCACAAATTGGTGCCAGAGAGTATTAGAGCCTCCTTGTGCTGGTTCACAGAACTGTATCAGTTCTAAGGTTGGAATCCAGGGTTCAAGATTGGATGGTCGATGTCCAATCACTGAGGTCTAAGTCAAGTCCTCATGACAAATGTTCAGAATGGAAGGGTCCCTGTATTTTAAAATTTATTGGTTTTTATTCCTATTAGAAAATAAATTGTTTATATACATTTTAATGTGCCTATGAAAAAGGGAATGAGGCCATATTATTGATGTATTTGGAGCTAAGAATAGCAAGTCATACGATCTCTATGCTCTGGTTTTGACTTGAGTACTTATCACAAGCAAGACTTTTCTAATAGAATTTCTTACTAAGCAACACTGAACACACACACACACACACACACGGGAGGGGGGATGGAGGAGGCCAACTCTACATATGAAAATAAACACACTAAAAAGTCATAATTATTAAGGAAATAAACATACAAATAAAATGTAGCTATCCTCATTAAGTCTTTTGAGTTAGTCTGGGGGGCCTTTGTAGTGAGAGGTAGATTGGACACCTGTTCAATTTAAACAGGTGTTTCATTGTTGCAGATTTCTTTGCAGTATATAAGAGAGAAAAGGCTTTGTGTTTTTTCCTCTTCCATTTGATTTGTTCCTTTCTCCTTACTATACTCTGCCACCTATGGTGTTCAGAATATCTACCATTTAGACTATTGTGTTTCTTTGTGAGGTTATCCTAAATACCACATATATGTGATATCATTCTGTATTTATCCTTCTTCTTCTGGCTTATTTCATTTAAAATAATATTTTCTAGTTTCATTCATGTTGCTGTAAATTGCACGATAGTATCATTTCTTACTGCTATGTAGTTTTCCATTGTGTATATGTACCACATCTTCATGTTGTTGGACATCAGTTGTTGGACATCTAAGTTGGTTCCAAGTCTTATCTACTGTACTAAGAGCTGCAATCAATAGTGGTATACATACATACTTTTGGATAAATGTCTTTCTATCCTGAGGAGGATAGATACCCAAGAGAGGAATTGCTGGGTCATGTGGCAACTCAATTTTGAGTTTACTGAGAACCCTCCATACTATAGTATGTACTCTAAAATTTGAAACCATCTGTTTTATTCCTAATATCTCATGGCTTCCTTAGCACCACCTTCTGATGTAACCTTGGTAATCTCCAAGCATTGCTTAACACTTTACATAACTTACAAGTCCATAATACATGCCTAAGCTTTCTTAGGTAGCTTCATATCCTGGCTCCATTCTCATTAACACTATGGACTTTATCTTTGAAAAGAGAATCTGTTGTAATCCCATTTATTTAGGTTTAATGCTACAGCTCTTGCCATTAGCATCCTATCATCAAAGACTTTTTAGAGGTATAAGTCTTGGAGTGTTCTTCCTATGTTTTCCTCAATGAACTTTAAATCTTTGGGTCTGATTTCAAGGTTTTTAATCCATTTTGAGTTGACTTTAGTGTAAAGTGTGAGGTATGGATCAATATTTAATTTATTGCAGGTTGTTTTGACACCATTTGTTGAAGAGACTAGCTTTGTTTCATTTCAAATTTTTGACTCCTTTGTCAAATATTAGTTGACCGTACATTTGGGGTATATCACTGGATATTTTATTTTGACCCATGTTGTCAAAATTTTAACAAACTTAGCACTTCATATATATAATACTTTTTATAGTGCATTGTTTTATTACCCCTTAGAAGCAGAGATTATCTCTTGCAATTTATTGTATTTTGTTTCTACATTTGAGTAAAAATTACAGGGTTTTTTATTATAGTTATTTTTCTCCATTGCAGGATTTATGTCACTTTTCTCCACTGCAGAAATATTAGCGCCTAAAAACAAGTTTTTGCTTGTATATTTTTCATGGTCAAGGACATTCATATTCATAAACTAGGCATCCTTAAAATGCTTTTGTTGGACGGAGAGACAGTATAATGAGTAAAGCACTTGCCTTGCATGCTGACAATCCAGAATCAATCCCCAGCACAACTGAGAGTATTGAAAAAATCTGTCACCAGTGATCCTTAAGCATAGATTACAACTAAGTCCAGAGCACAGTCATATGTGCCCTTCCAATTTAAAAAAATAGTTTTATGAATGCATACATTCATAATGTTATAAAATATTCCTATTGAAGAAATGAAAAACCTTTTGTGTAATGACAATTAAGTAATGGAAAAAGGTCATACTGCTTGTCTCTAATGGAATTGAAACAAATAACATTATACAGAGAGAAAAAAAAAAGCAGAGAAGAAAAAATTATTTGTAGCCTCTATATTTAACACTAATTTTGTTCAGTTTAGTTCAGTAAAGATTTTGTTCAGTTACAAGTGAATGGAAATAGGATTATGTAATAAAGCAGATTATGACAATGTGAAAATATTTAGAAAGTAGATATAGATTAAAGCTGCTGATTAATTAATTAATAGTTTAATTCCTGAAACCAAGATTTAAAAAGATATAATGTAGTTTTGTTTGTCTGAAAAATCTCAGTTGTATTGCTGCTGAAAAGAATCATCAATTATACAGGGACCAATTAAGCCTGTTTATGGATTATCTACACCCTGTGGATTCTTCCTCTTTGTTTTTCTCTCATTCTTACAATTTGATCACTTCATAGTTGTTAGCCAAGAGAAGAATTCAAAGAAGTGTTAAAAAGCACAATACCAAAAAACACAAAATTTAGACTTCAAGTTATTTATCATTAAGTAAAATTATGTCACTAATCTTTTTTTTGGGGGGTGAGGTGGTTTGGGGGTATTTTGGTAGTATTTTTGGTTTTGCCATTTTTGTCACACCCAGCAACGATCAGAGGTTACCTCTGACTTTTGACTCGAGAATTACTTCTGACTGTGCTTGAGGAACCATATAGAATGTGAGGATTAAACCAGGGTTGATAGCATGCAAGGAAAATGCAACACCCTCAGTTCTATACCTCTGGTCCCATTACTAATATTTTGAATTCAATGCCAGAAAGTTGAGTTAAACAACAAGTAATTTATTATGGAGGGAGTTTCAAATTGATTTATCTTAATTATTCAATTTCATTGAAGTTTTAGCTTGTTGATTAAGATGATTTACCAATAATAATCACAATTGAAACAAGGTATGTTAAATATTTTCTTAATTTAAGCTTTATAGTTTAGTAAGAACTTGTCAGAACTTTCCCAAGGTTTTAGATGACCATTTAATGCCAATCTAGAATATTAGCACACAATTTATCCACTGACCATTAGCTTTGATGTACTTCTATTCATAGGTAAGCACCCAATACATTTGGAAAAAAATCCATCTTCAGCTACTAACATGCACTTTTCTATTTATGTACAGTTGGAAGGGGTCCTAAAAATCAATTTGTAGCATTGTCCATTGGGAAATTGATTCTTTATACTTGAATTTCATTTTAGCAGAGATGAATTTACCTGAGCACATTTTTAACATTTTTTTAACCACATTCAGTGTCCTCTTGTCATTTTGAGCCAATTCAATGTTGGCAACCTCTGTGGAGTTTTCTCTTCTCCCTGGAGACCTGTGCTGTTTCATGAACACAATGCAGAATTTCCTCTGAGCTGTCTTAGGATAGTCTTTTCTTTCTCTAAGAATAAATTCTATTGCAGATATATAATGATGTTTCTGTTTTCTTGACTGTAGATCCAACTACTATTAATTCCTCCTTTTTAAATCTTCTATGGTATACCTTAGTTGCTCTAAATAACCTCAACTCGTGCAATGCATAATTATTTAAGTATTACTTAATTTTTACTAATTATTGAAAACTAGTTCTACTATTTTTTCATCTTAAGTTTTTCTATCCATTGTGTTTGGATTTTAGAAAAGAAACTTGAATTTGGTTGCAAATGTATTCTAATATATTATTTGCACTTGATTGTACCTCTGAATCATGCAGACTGTATCAAGAAGCCAGTGTTTCAATTTGGGAACTATGAAATTTCAGTAGCAAATATGATTATAAATTTTTTCTGTGGTACTTTTTAGAATAGGTAATATTTTACTTGTGTTTTGCTTATTTTATTGAAAACAGTATTCATGAGGTGCTATTATACATCCTTTACTCTTAAGAAACTGTATGAATGCCTTTTTCCACTAAGAATAAATTCTATCTGATATATGATTGTTTTTCTCTAGTCTTCACTGTGAACCCAACTTCAAATAATTTCTTCTTCTTAACTCTTCTGTGGCATATATTAGTTGACCTAAATAACATTTTTAAAACTATTAAATAGATGCTTAGAGAAGTGTTTGGGGCTTACTATAAGCTTACTCAGCAAGCATTCCTGTCAATTCTCTAGGGACCATATGTAATGACTTAGATCAAACTCGTGTTTGCTTCAAACAAAGTAAGTTCCTTACTGTATATTATCTGTCTTGTCCCTAACCCATTTTTTCATGTTAATTTTTGAGCCATTGATTTCTGGAATAAAATAAATATTAAAGATAACAATAATTATTTGAAATAAAATTTAAATAACAATAATGTTATACTTTCTACATGTAAATTTTATTCATTATTGTGAAAACTTCTACTGAGTATTTTATATAATAAATAAGTGGGGCATAGTTTTGACTGCCAGGCCCTGCAAAGTATGAGATGGCGAGGAGAGGGTCCACACTCACTAAGTCCTGGTGATATCAACCTGAAACTGCATACCTGAAGTCTTGGTTGTTTAGGATTTCTACAGAAATCAGTAGTTAAGAGGTGAAGTGAAGTTAGGTGAAGAACCATTAATGAAGCTGTGATTGTGAGTAGTGGGTAAGGTCAGCAAGTATTCAGCAAGGCAGAGACTTTATCCACCTCTCTCCTCACAGTATTCAACTGTGAGACCAAGCCAGTTTACCCATGATTTTTCACATCTTTGTTTACATCTTTTTCTTAGAGTCTATAGAGTTGGCCAAATGCAGGCATAGCAAGGGCATTTTTCAACATGTTTATTTTTAAATCTAAATGTAACAAATTGATTTTGTTTTGTTTTGTTTGGGGCTCCATCGGTGATGCTCAGGGGTTACTCCTGGTTCTGTGCCCAGAAATCACCCTTAGCAGGGTCAGAGGACAATATGGGATGCTGGGGATCAAAGCCAGGTGGACCACATGCTTGGCAAATGCCCTACCGACTGGGCTATCACTCCAACCCCAACAAATAAATTTCTAATTTGCTAAATATAGTATATACTTTCACATATTTTAAATATATAACATTATATAGAAGTATATATAAAGTAATATAAGTATTTTATAATTTTTCAGGTTATTATTGGACAACAATATTATTGGAAAAAAGAGTTGGAGACATAAGCACATAAAATTGTAAAGGCCTTGGAAAGTTATAAGAAAGTCAGCTTTTTATAATATAGTTTTACAATGCGTATGAAGAAGCATTAGTCATAAAAATATTTCATGTGGCATTATAAAAAATTAAATGTAAAACTATTTCTTTGTTTATTAGACTAGAGTAATTTTAATCACATTCTCAAAGATAAGTGAAAATCTATCTTTCAGAAAAGGTTTAGCAGGATGCTACATCACACAGAGTGATTATTGATAGTGATGTTAAAGTTCAAAACATCAGAAAGTTAAAATCCCCTGCTGAAATACCAAAAATGGTGAAGAGGAAGTAGAAAATTAAGTGAAATGTTAGGTATGTTTCATTCCAGTACCTTGGCCTCATTATATTATCAGCTAAATATAAAATACATAGACCAGATAAATGTCTCATTAAGTATTTCACAGTTCTTTCTGAGAACTTGGTAGTGGTCTTGAAAATGAAAAATAGAGAATAGTTTATGTGAAAATTATGGTACAAGAAAGTGTTTCAACAAAAGTGTTTTATCAACTCACTGTGAGAGAAGGCAAGATTGTCTAGTCATATTAATTAATTTCATTTTAAAAAGATAAAGCTAGCATGTGGACTCTAAATAAATATCTATCCCATTTCAGATCAGGGAGATTAACACTTTTTCAAATCTAGACCAAATTGAAATACCCCTGCTTCCATTTTTGAGAAGACGCTCCTCATACAATATCAGTTATAGTATTATTTGATAATCATTTACCTATGTATACTTTTTGTTTATGTATCAAAAAGACATATATGGGCACAACACAAAATAATTTTAGATAGGAAAATAGAACTTTTTCAAGGTTAAAATTAACTTTGATAATATATTAGTGCATATAATTTTAATGTCATAAAATTAACAGATTCAGTTTCTAGTAACTGAAACAAATTCTCTACCACAAGTTATTGTTCTATTTTTTTATTTTGGCAAAGTTACCAATGCTCTCAGATATATTTTTAAACGACAAGGTGAAAATGATGATACTAGCTTTCTTTCAAAGGTGTAGTCATGTTGAAAATATCTACATAGGAGACAAGTCACAAAGCATAAAAAAACATCATAAAAGATTCTTGTTGACAATAAAGAAATGAATGGAGAAGAGATAGAAGAGTGTCAAGTGAAAATGCTCCTAATATCTGCAATATATAAACACCAGACTTCAGTTTCTAAGACAACTGAGTCTCAGATTGACAGTTGGTAGATGATTTCTTCTGGTGGTGCAAATGATGGTTAGTTTGCAAGTAAAAGCAGACAAAGTAGCACATGAATAGCAGTAAAATCTTTGGTAGATGTGTAAGGCTTAAGTTATAAGTGGCTTAAATTATAATGGCTCATGACTGACTGGCCACAAGCAATTTAAGAATTGCACTGGTGAGGGGGGGTTATTCTGTTTATGACTGAAACCCAACTACGAACATGCTTGTAATCATGGTGTTTAAATAAAGATTTATGAAAAAAAAGAGCTAAGCTTATAAAAAAAATGCACATGTGAGAAAAAAACTGCAATAGTGATCTAGCAAAAGAGTACTACAGATTATAATCTACATTCAATATAATCTACATTCAAAAAATCAACTTGGAAAAGATGTCATCTGAAGGAGACTATAGGGTAGAATAAATAAAAATCATGCAGCATTTGTAACACAATGGGCATCAAAACCACACCTAGTATTGAATCATGTAAATTTAAACTCCAGTTAATCCAAGGATTCTGCTTTAGTTCTAAAGGTAATTAGTAGAATAATGTTAAAGTGCTAATCTAAACAAATTAAATAACCACTTCTCTTCAGGCCTTCGTACTAGAATAATCTCAGAGAGAATATGATGAGTAATCCCATAAAAATCAAACTCAGAACGCTAGGGAACTAAATCCTAAATGCTCTTCTTCAGAATATAATGGTAACAATTGTCTATAACGATGCTTTACAGCTTTGTTTATTCTCTCTCTTAAAAGGACTAGAGAGAAAAGAGAATTTGAACCACCTTGAATGCAACTCATGGAATTTTTTTCTACTGTATTTATAATGTTTAAAATAATTTATGTGTATGTATGTGTGTGTGTGTCTTTTTATAATATCACCATTTGGGTGCAATCAAAGGACGTTGGGAAGTGTGAATAACAGTTTATAAAATGTTCATTTCGGAACCACATTTAGAAATCATTTTTTACAAATTCCATTTACTTTTTCAGATTAAATTGAGGTCCCAAATGTTTTGTTGAATTCCTCAAGGTAGAATGGGTTCTTATCTAAGATAAGAAATCAGAATTCTTGGTTTTCCAGTGTAAAAGTAGTAATAAAAATTGCTTGACAAATGACACTTTTCTGAAAGAAAAATCTCTTCATCTAAAAAAAAAAGTGTCATTGAAGAAAAACTAATGTTTTTCAATGTAATAAAATTGAATTTAAAATTTTGAATAAGAGCTTTCTCTCTAGTTAGTTCCCAAGCTTCAGCCATTTATATAGAATAAAAATTCTAACCTTTTAAGTTTTATATAAAACTAATATTTATGACTTCATTCAGATACTAAAAAACATAATTATACATGATTATGTATTTGAACAATCATTTGTGCACAATAGTTTAACAGTTAATTTAATAAACATATTCTCTCTATGTCATAAAGTGTGCATGTATAGTTAAACTTAATCTGATATATACTGAAAAACAGAGAGGTTAAGAGAGTGGCTATAGGTCTCACAGCAAGTCAGTGGCAATTTTTTAAATGTCTTATTTGAATATAAAACCTTTTAGATAATAAAGTAATTATTCAGGGTTAACAATAGTGGTAATACTTGTCCTGCTGAGATAAGAAAAAACATTCCAAATCTTATAATATATCTCCTGCAAGTAAGAATTGACATAGTGAAGATTTACTTAATCTTAATTTTATGTATTATTTAATCTTAGCATTTGTTAGAAAAGGATAAATTCAATAGTATAAGGTAAAAATACTGGAATGTCCAGTGTTATAATTTTAACCATGTATGCATATTTGTTCAAGTAAAACAAAATAAACTTTTTCCCTTTTGATTCTTGTTAATAATAGAATCCGAAGTCAAACTTCTTTTACTAATATTAAACTAACACTATTTGAAGAGTATATAATTTAAATAAGCAAATCCCCAAACTCTTTTTGAGTCATGAATGCAGGGAATACACTAAATATTTTTGCTTTTATTGATGCTAAAATCCAAAAGCACACAAGAGAAATTATTTTTCTTATTTTTGAACCACATCTAGAGTTTTTACAAAAATGAGATCATAAGCATTGCACTTTCTTGAAAGTTTAGAGAGTTAGAATTGAAAAATAAAATAAAGAAACTTTATTTTGAAACATCCTCTATAAGATAGACTTTATTCAAATATAAACATTTTGCCAATGAAGGTATATGTAAACATTTATTTTTGAATCATATAACAAGCAATAGTACTTATCAATATTTATGGACTCATTTTTGAGCCATGCTCATTATAACTATCAAATATTTTTCTACTTCTAAAAATCATTCCAATCTATATTAAAATAGATTTAACAAAAGTAGATAATTCCTTGAAAATTTTAAGGCCTTTTGAAGAGACCTTTCCTCTAGCTGCTGATTGTATTAACTAAATGTTCTATAACAAAATTAATTCAACTTTGTTTCTAGATATGTAATCACTGAGCAATTATTTTGCTTACCTTGCTTTAATGGGTGACTTTAGCATGTATTTCCTAATAATAAATTTTATGCTCTCTAATATGGCATATGAAACATACCTATGTGTACCATATCTAGTTATACTTCCCAATAGTATATAATAAAGTTTAAAGAAGCAGTTGCAGAAATTATGGAGAATATAAACAATCCTTCATTGTTATTGCACCTCTAAATGTCAAAGAAAAAGAGATCTATTTCAAAAGTTCCAAATGAAAATCATTTCAGAGAAAAAAAAGTTGTTTTTTTGTTTTGTTTTGTTTTTTGTTGGTTGGTTTTTGGGTCACATCTGGCGAAGCTCAGGGGTTATTCAGAGCTCTTCGCTAAGAAATTGCCCCTGGCAGGCTCGGGGACCATATAGGATACCAGGAATTGAACCACCTTCAGTCCTGGATCGGCTGCATGCAAGGCAAACGCCCTACTGCTGTGCTATCTCTCCGGCCCATAGGGAAAAAAGTACTCAGCAACACACTGAAAATCTACTTTCTTTAATTCAGCAAATAAAAATTTGCATCTGCATCTTTGGATGACACCATTTCCTTGGACCTTCCAGCCTTCCTGAGAAGGTAGTATAGCTCACTTGGCGAAGCCAATTTATCAATAAGAGACTGTCATAGCTTTTTGGGATCACTTTGCAGCACATTAATCCTTCATCTTTATATTAAAAAAAAACACAGAGCACAGAATTGAATAGAACATAGTACACTTTTAAGGGAAAAGCAACAAATTGTCGCTTGACTTTTATTGAGCTCCAGTGATTTTATTACAAAGGCACATGTTGCTTTAATAAAGTGAGACTGGTGTGAACATACCTTGATTTAACTCATTTTTTCTAAACATGTGAGAAAATATATAGAGTATATATATTTTAAATTATTTTCCATTTAAGACATGTGTTTATTATTCTGCATTTGATAAGTGCATACACATAAAGAGAAAATGATAATGTCACAACAAAATGTCACAACATAATATCACAACTAAAAAATTCTCACCATTTCCTTCTAGTTTTAACTTTAAGCTTTAAATATATACAATTTTAAATCACAATGCACCTGGGTTTCTACTTTTTGATATTTAATGAATAGTCTAATGAATATGAGTACAATAGTGCTAACATTTATAGTATCAATTTACAAAGTTTTTGCTCCACACCACTAAAGTGGATCAAGAACCCCCATCACTCTCTCTAAGTCCCTCTAGCTTACTTCTTACTAATTTGTTCCTCCTTTCCCTTACCACCACTGCTCAGTAATATGAGTTTTGCAATCCAAGATCAGTATTCTTCATTATTTGACTCAGCCTGCTTTCTTATTTTTGTCTCCCTCTATACTAAAGAGAAGTGAAATCATCCTCTAATTTACTTTGTCTAATATGATGCCATCCATTGGCTGAGAGAATGTATTTAAACTCACATGTGTCCACACCCAGTTCAAACCCCCAGCATCATGTATAGTTCATTGAGCATTTTCTGGGGTCACTTTTGATCACACAGCCAGGAAAAGTTCCTAAGCAGCACCAAGTGAGGACTATCAATTTCCTCAAAATATATAATATCTTCCAGTTCCATCATCTTGCAGCAAACTACAAGATTTTATTTTTTATGTATCTTAACTAATGTTAAGAAAGTTAATGTCATGGACAAAATGAACTAAAGATCTAAATAAATGTTAGACTACTGAAAATTATAATATGCAATAAAGTTGATTGTAATCATAAACCCATAAAAAATGAAAAAAACTAGAACTATTATTTTAATATACATCCAGTCACTTATGTATTTATTCATTTGTTACTTGATACAATTTGTCTAGTTTTTATGTAACTAGTATGTTTGGATCTTGTTTGTGTCATAAAAATATGAGTTCAAATTTTAAGTACTGGAATATGGAATGAATATTCATAAAACAGTGGTCAAGAGCATTAATGAATCTGAGTTTCTGGCTTAAAGCTGACACAGTGAGAAATGGTTACTTATTTTCTGTTTAGATTAACTCACAAAAATAAATAGGTCTTGAGTTTTATCTAAATATATGGTGGGCCACAGACAAGAATTCTCTCTCTTTTTTTTGTTTAATAAAACCATTAAACTGTTTAATTATTAAGTTTACCAGAGAATTTAGCTCACTCTCTGGACAGTCTCAGAAAGTTGTAGCTGGAGTTATGAGAACCTGCTAACCCTTCCCCATCATCCCTGAAAAAATAGGTAGCAATTTGACATGAAGCGTCTTCAGTTAGTAGGAGACAAAATAATTAATTATGCATATGATTTTATACTTTAAAAAAATATATAGAGAATGTATATTCTGTAATTACATATCTAGAATAAAGATTGGTAAGTTACTGTGAAAATGTCATAAAGTCTGAATATTCTTCTAAAAATTCTTGTTTTGAAATCCTAATGTCTAATATGATATTTGGAAGTGAGAAGTCTGGATATGGTTAAGACCAACAATGCTTCTAAAGCAAAGTGGTTCCCTTTTCAATGGAATTAGAACTAAATATAGTCTGGAGAGCTTGTTTTTTTCCCTCTGCTCATCTAAGGACACAGAAAAAAAAGGAATATATAATCTGAAAGATAGCTCTCACCAGAAACTATATTAGCATCTGGACCTTGAATTTCCAGTTTGAGGATCATGAGAAATAAATGTATGTTGTTTATAAGCCACACAGTCCCTAATACTATGTTTTAGAAGTTTGGAAGAATAGACCCTAGATTTAATTTGTGTTGGTTGTTAACATATATATTCAAAAAATTGAAAAATAATGGCATATAATAGATACATTTATGTAATAGATACAAATATAATACATAAACTTGTTTATAAGTATTTATTTTCATTAGTTTTCATTTGATTGAGAAAATAATACTATTGAGAAAATAGTTAATTTCTTCATATGATAAAATAGATAAAATTATGCTAGGTAAATATTTTCTACTAAATATAATTTTAAAACTATTTTTGAGGTTTAAATAGTATAACTTTGTTTTGTTTTGTTTTGTTGGTTTTGGGTAACACCCAGTGAGCCTCAGGACTCCTGGCTATGTGCACAGAAATCCCTTCTGCTTCAGGGGACCATATGGGGCAGCAGGGATATATCTAACCCAGGTTCATCCTGGGTCAGCCACGTGCAAGGCGAACACCTACCACTGTGCTTTCACTCCAGCCCCTAAATAGTATATTGCTTTTAAAGAATTTAGATTATTCAACTACTTCAGGGGAAAAAAATCTATAATACTTCTATTGCTCTTTCTCAACTGTCACTGATCCCATCATTTGGTATCATCTGATATCTTAGTAAGAGTATTTTCCATTTTTCTTCTTGAACTTCAATTTAAATAAGTTTCATTAATGTAATAATATTTTCTTAAGTATTTCCAATGAATATTTTGTTTCAAATACTTTATTTTCCAGCATCACGGTTTTAATTATTTGTTAAAGTGAAATATTACCTCATCATACTTATTCAATTTTTATTGTTTAAAGGAGATATAATTGTCACCATTGTCCCTAACAAATATCTTTATTAATGATAGCAATATTGCATGGTTCATTGTTTTGTAGTATTTTTGCCTTGAAAATATTTTTAAACTCTGCTAGAAAGACACCATTTAATTCTAAATAAATTTAAAAAAGAAACATTTAAACAGAAATAAAGACTACCCTGGTCGTAAATTAAACATGAATGATAAAAGAGAATCATTCAACTTGAGGATAAAATCATGGGAACTTTTAAAAAACAAAAAAAGGAAAAAGTACTGGGGAGAGAAATAGAATAAATATGTCAGGGACTGGAGAGATAGCATGGAGGTAAGGCATTTACCTTTCATGCAGGAGGTCATCGGTTCGAATCCCAGCGTCCCACATGGTCCCCCATGCCTGTCAGGAGCAATTTCTGAGCCTGGAGCCAGGAATAACCCCTGAGCCCTGCCGGGTGTGACCCAAAAACCACACACAAAAAAAAAAGAATAAATATGTCAGGGTAACTGTAAAAAGTATAATATACATATAAGCATATAATTAAAAGATAAAATTAACCAAAGTAATATTGAAGTAGTGATAATTTGAATTTTCCCAAATTAAGATATAAAACCACAAATTTAGGAACCTCAGAGAATTGTGTTCTTAAATATGATGCTGCTATTTTTAGATTCAAGAATTGGAATTTTTTTTTTTTTTTTTGGTTTTTCGGGCCACACCCGTTAGATGCTCAGGGGTTACTCCTGGCTACGCGCTCAGAAATTGCCCCTGGCTTGGGGGGACCATATGGGACACCGGGGGATCGAACCGTGGTCCTTTCCTTGGCTAGCGCTTGTAAGGCAGACACCTTACCTCTAGCGCCACCTCGCCGGCCCCGAATTGGAATATTTTTAATAGTGGCTTGATTATGAAGTAAGTATAAACTTTTTCTACAATTCAAATTGTGTAGTTATTAGCATGTGAACTACATAGGAAAAAATTTTAAAGTACACTTTCATTTATAAAATAAAATTAATCTATATGGAGATGATTCACTTAATTCATTTAATTCATATGAAGATGATTAAAATGTCACTTAGTTCAGTGTGACAAAGTAATCATTTTAGGAAGGCACAAATTTGTGACTGTAACAAAGGAACTATGTAACTAATCAATTGTATTTTACTCTGAAATTAAAGTGCAAAATTTGAGATGATTTATTAGAAACTAAAATATATGCATAAGAAAAGAATAAATTTAGCCTTTTATATTTAAGATATGCTGAAAATATAACCAATATAATAAATAAAAGAAATATGAGTGCTTTGTAATAGAGAAGTTATCAGACTACCACCTAATAAATATGAAATGTCTTTTAAAAATATGTAGGCATACTTATTACATGTAAAACAAATATTTATCTGAATATAACAGTGACAAATGATTTTAATAAATTATTCTTGTGGCAGGGGAGGTAATTGAAGTGATACAGTATATACAAGACCCTAAATTTTATCCCTAAAACTTCTGGTCCAAGAACATCATTAGCTGGGACATTTCAGATCTCTAAGCACCAAGAGATATAGTACATTTAAAACAAAATAATAAATGAATAATTTTTTAACCTTTCATACTGACTATGTTCAGACATTTACTGTTATTGGTTTACCACTCAAATGTATATTAAAATCATAATATTCTATTTCACTGGAATATATTACACTATAGGAAGATGTCCTGAGTTCAGTTCTTTGAATTTCTGCTGAAAAGACAGGACAACTGTTAATAAAAAAAAAACACACACACACACAAAACAAACAATAAAAGCACACCTTTGAGGTATAATGATTCACATTCTAATCAGACATGAGACTAACTCACATCAATAGATTCTTAGTATTCAGATCTCCCACCACATTAGTGCCTGCTAGATAACAAGCTGCAATAGTCTGCTAACCTTCCCTAAAGGAGAAGCAAGATTAAGGTAAAAAATGGTTTCTGAAGGAAGTCAGAAATGGAATGTAGATATTGAGATAAAATGCCAACCATTTAGCTCTCATACTTAGCACAAAATTATCTAACTTATGAGAATTCAAAGATGATCATGTACAGAAGATATCATAAGACATATCCAGTTAATCTAAGTATATCAACTCCATTTTTTAAGTTAATGGCTTAGGAGATAAAGAAGATTGTATATTTCCAAGCTTAAATAATATTCACCTTGGACTTTAGAGTTCTATACACCACATGAAACAATCAAACAAAAATTATGAAGCACATAAAAGCAAGAAATAACACACTGTCAGCAAAGCAATCAGAAGAAATAGATTCATAAAGGATGCCATGTTCCAACTATAATACAGATAATTTAAAGTAACTATGGTTACTATATTAACATCTTTATGAGTAATTTTAGCAGGCACATGGAAATTATAAAAGAAAATGAATGGAGATATGAAAGATAATGTTAATAGAAATAATAAAGTATGATATAATAGAAATTAAGAATGATTTAGACATACTCTTCTGAAAAATGAGATCAAGATCAAGTTGAAGAAAGTTCAAGTTGAAGAGTTAGCATACTATGGGTTATAGATGCAGTACAGAAGTGAAGTACTAGTCTTGCACAAAACCAATCCCAGTCCAATTCCTTTCAACACAAATGGTCCCTCAAGAAATTCCACAGTACAACCTAAACATAGAGCCAGGAGTACACTCTGATCACTGCTGCTGTGGCCCAGAAACAGCAACCAAATAAGAAATAGAAAAAGAGAAGAGGATGAATTGACAAATTAGAAGATAGTTGAAAGCATCCCAACTGAAATGTAAAAAGAAAATTATATTATATGTATATTATGTGTATATTGCATGTTGTATTTATACATAATGCATAATATTATACATCTACAAAACAAACTAAAAGATACCAAGTGCTATGGAAAAATAGTAAGTGGTTTTCCATATGTGTAATGTAAATCATAAGAACAAAAGAATGATGGAGATGTTGCATGTTAGGAGGAGAGTGATGACACAAAATGATTTTTCTTGTATGTGGGATATAAAGAAACTCCATAAGGGAATAAGAAAGTCCAAAAGACTATAGAAATGAAGATTAGAAAAACAATTCTTCAGTTGGAAGCTTACTAATAAATTGAAGGAAAGACAAGATACATTAGGGAAGAGGAACACTGAGACATTGGTGGAAGGGAAAGGTGCCCTCACTAGAGGCAGACTGGGGGACAAACAGGAAAGACGTTTGGAATACTGGTGAATACCAGCACTGATGAAGTGATTGATGCTGAAACATTGTATGACTTAAATAGTAATGAATAACTTTGTAATTTTAATTCAATATTTAAAAATAGAAATATTTTAAATGACAAAGAAGAATCTATTTGAAGAGATAATTACGGAGGTTGTCAAAAACAATGAAACTTATTAAAATATATAGAAGCTGAATGGATTCCAGTACCAAACTACTAAAGATAAATATAAAGAAAAAGTTGAAGTAAATTAAAGTAAAATAGACACATTGCATGGAGAAGAGCAAAATAAGTTGTGAAATAGACAATTGCTTAGTTTTTGTTTTGAAGCATAGCCATGAGTAATCAGAGTTAGGAGTATGCTGTGCTCAGAATACTCCTAACTCTGATTACTCATGGCTATGCTTGTGGAACCATATGCAGGATTGACAATAGAGATCTGGAATGTCAAATGGAAGGAAAGGACTGAGTTTGGGCCACAATGAAACCTATGTATCCAGAATTCAAAATCAAACCAAAATGCCTTTCAAAAACATTTTAACTCTTTGGAATTAAAAAAATTTACTTTCAGAGACAGAAAAATTCAAAGAACTTCTTAAAATAACTGTATGATATAAAATACTAAAGTTCTCTGGTCATAGGAATATGAAACCAGACAAAAACTTTGGCTGACAAAAAGAAAGGAAGGTTCCTAGAAACAACTAAAGAATATCATATTAAAAAGATATTTGAAGATGCTTTTGCTTGCTATCAAAAAGTAATTATTGAACAATGCAAAGTAGTATGACTCATTTTAAGCTTATCATTTTAAAAATATAATAAATTTTACATATGTGAAATGATGGGTATGTGTTCCATGATCCCCTGTGAGGTAGAGGTATCCCCATGCCCCAAGTCCAGGACAAGAGATGCAGGTCCAGCAGCAATTCCGATGCAGGAAATAATCCACACACAGTTAAGAAGGAATAGCAAGCCAGAAACTCACACCACAAGCTGCTTGCCCACAAGCCAGTCACTCCACCACATGGAACGACGAGCCAAGACCGCAGTTCCTCCCGGCCTCCAAAGCAGCCTATATTGGGAAAAACAAAGCCCACCCCAAAAGGAGAAGGAAAAGCCAGATGAGAAGGCAATGGGACATATCTTTTTAACATGTTAACCAAAGGAACCAATCGAGAGACATCTAACTAGAAGGCAATATGAGGACCAGTCAAAAATGAAGTACAAATTTTCTAAGTTTTTAAACATACAGAGAGTAATCTCACAATATTTTAAGATCAACTATGACTAATTGAAGATGTGTATTCTAAACTGAATCAAAACATGTTTCATGTAGGCTAAAGTAATAATTGGCTCTGACTTTGTGTACAATTTAAAATCTCTGTTTATGTTTTTGCTTCACTTTTATTTAAACTCCTAAAAATTTTAATTAAAAATAGGACCATACAAAAACATATAATGAATAAATCAAGTCAATTACCTTTTTTGTATAGCTCTAGGACAACCAGGAAAAAAATCTTTTAAAAATAAGAAAGCAGGGGTTGTATTGTTAGTACAGCAAGTGGGGTATTTGCCTTGCAAGCTGATAACCTTGTTTCTATCCTGGCATCCTATATGGTCCCCAGAGCCTACCAGGAGTAATTTCTTTGTTCGGAGTCAGACGTAACCCCTGAGCAATGCCAGATGTAGCCCAAAAACAGGAGAAGGAGGAAGAAGAAGAGGAGGAGGAGAAGAAAAATGAAAGAAACTGAATATACAGTTAAGATGTAATGGACTTTTTTATTTAATTTTAAAAAGTCAGGAAAATATTAGAATAAATGAAAAATTACAAATATAAAGTTTCTAAGTATATCAATAATTAATTAAATCTTAAAGAACTCTATTTAGTTATTAAAATACAAATATTATTAGATTAGATTTTTAATGATGTTTGTATAGACTGCCAATAAATAATAAACTAATGAAAGATATACCATGTGGACTCTTAAAAGAAACCTAGAATACACTATATAATAACAAATAAAATTACTTCAGAACAAGGATTATTATCAAGGGTAAAGAAGTCATTACATAATAATAAAGTGATCAATTTACCAATATGTTTATAAATGTTTATAATTCAATGTTTATAATTGTTTTATAAATGTTTATAAATTCAATGACAAATTTCAAAATATATAAAGCCAAAGTGATAGAACTATACAACCCATAGAAACATCCACAAATACAGTTGAAGACATCAACACCTCTCTTTCATTAATCAATTGAACAAGTTGACAGAAAATCAGTTAGGAAATAGAAGACCTGAACAACTTTATGAACCAACTTAATCTAATTGACATTTTAAAAACATTCCACGCCATAACAAGAGAATAAATTGACACGTATATGGCCAATTGACTTTAACAAAAGTGCAAATGATTTCAACAAAGTGCAAACTTCTTTCAAAAAAAGTCTTCCCAGCTACTAGAGCAACTGGGGGAAAAGATCATCTAAAGAAGGGAATCAACATATATCTCATACTAATTACAAAATTTAGCAACAAACATATTAAATAAATGAAAAAATATATAAATGTAAAAATTACAAAACTTTTTTTAATCCTATTCTTTAATCCTAAAGAATAAAAAAGTAAATTCTTAGTAACACTGTGCTGGGACACAAAATGACATTATAGCCTTTATACTAAATAATACCTACCACCTCTACTGTCAATAAGATTTTATTGGAATCCAGATTCACACATTTATCCACATCTTATATGTGACTGCTTCTATACTATAATAGCAGGTTTACAGGTACTGATAGAGGCAACAATGATCACAAAACAAAAATATTTTCTAATTATTTCTTCTCAGAAATAATTGCTATTGCATGAATTTCTTAGATCCAACAATGCAAAATTATCATAGTTTTTTAGGTAGTAGGACTTTAAAATCCAAGAAGTTTCTACTCTTTTAAAGATAGGACACTTACTGTAATAAAAAAATATTTAAAGAAAATAACCTAATAAAGGTCTAAAGTCTAGAATATGTATTAAAATATCTCAAGTTCACTAATTAGAAAAAATAGTCAGCAAGTTTTAATGCTTGATAATATACCTTATCAAGGAATAAGACACACAGAATAGTCTCACTCATTTATGAATTTAAAAAAAATAAAAGACACTATTGTAATAATACCCAGAGATGAGGGCTGGAAGGACTGGCTCGCGATATGAAGCTCACCACAAAGAGTGGTGAATGCAGTTAAAGAAATAACTACACTAACAACTACCATGACAATGTTAATGAGTGAGAGAAGTAGAATGCCTGTCTTGAATACAGGCAGGGGGTGGGGGAGGTGAAAGATGTGGGGTATTGGTGATGGGAATGTTGCACTGGTGAAGGGAGTGTTCTTTTAATGACTGAAACCCAACTACAATCGTGTTTGTAATCATGGTGCTTAAATAAAGATATTATAAAAAATAAATAAACAAATAAGACAGTGAAAATTTTCAACATTATCAGTGTTTAGAGAAACATTAAAATTAAATTTAATATTACCAGGAATGCCAAGAAAGTTAAAAAGTAAATCAAATTCTCAACTTTGTGGTGGGAATAAAAGTATAGAAGTCTATATAGAAAACATCTTAGCAATATTATAAATTAAAATGTAGATTTAGTGCAGTAGTCACACTCCAGTAATAAGCTTAAATAAAGGAAACATGTTCACATGAAAATCTTTATGTAAACACTAATAGTTGTTTTATTTATAATCACCTCAAACTAAAAACAACTCAACACACTATGAATACATATAAACATACTAATATAATGAAACTTTATTGCATCAATACAGTGGACTCATTAATAAAATTGTACAGCTATGTAAAACATGTATGAATAAAAAATATGTCATGCTCATTGAAAGAAACCCTATTCAAAATGATACATACTTCTATATGACTTATTACACACTTGAAAAGGCAAAATCAAATGAACAAAAAACACCTCAGCGACAAGGCCAGAGACTTGGGGTGAGGTGAAGATGGTTTATACAAGACATAAGGAAAATTTTTATATCCAATATATTGTTTGTTTTCATTGAAATGGTAGCTATAAAAGTTTGGGTATTTTTAACAATTCTAAGAATTCCACACTGTAAAAGTATTACTGTTTTTATTTGTAATGTATATTTCTGTTTTCTCCATGTCTTTTTTTTTCATTCACTTACATAAAGATATATTGTTACTTAAAAATTTGGTCCATTTGAATATAATTACTTTAAACATCTATGTGTAGATATTTTGTTGCAGATAAAAGTTTTTACCGTCTGGGTCAGAACTATAGGACAACAGGTAGGGCATTGCATGGCATGTGTCTTACCTCAGTTAGACCCCACAGCATCTATTATGGTCTCCAGTACACCATCATAAGTAAATCCTGAATGCAGAGCCAAGAGTAACATAGTCTGGTGTGACCCCCTAAAAATTGCCTTCTTTAAGCAAATACAAAAAATACCAAAAAGTGAAATTTCTGGATCAAATGTAAGAGTAATAAATATATATTTTTACAATCATATGTAAAAAAAATTGAATTGCACAGAAAAAACTTGACCATTAAAGTTGATGATATGTTTGATACTGTAAGTTACTGTTAAGAGAAACAGCAGAAACACAAGGCCTTGAAAAGGTTTTTTATGCCGTGGATTAGAAAAACTAACATTTTAAAAATTATGCTGGGGCTGGAGTGATATTAAGGTAGGTACAGTGTTAGTCTTTTACATGGCCAACCCAGGTTTGATCTTGGGTATCCCATATGGTTCCCAGAGCACTGCCAAGAGTAATTTCTAAACTCAAAATCAGGAATAACCCCTGAACATTGTCAGGTGTGGCCCCAAAACATAACAAAACAAAAAAGTAAAGATCATTCTTACCACATTATATAGATTTTATGGAGAGATAACTTAGAGGTCTTGCATTGTATGTGGTTGATCCCTGAATGTAGAGCCAGAAGTAAGGTATGAGCATCACAAAGTGTGCCCAAAAAATAGTATAAAATTAAGTGAAGATGTACTATATATCCTGAAAGCAAATATGTACAGTTTAATGTGAAATTTCTGTTCCTAATAATTATATGCTAGTCATGTAGTTCCTAGTCCCTACCTTTTTGTTGCGCGTGCTGGAGAATTTCCAACATGAATTCCAAAAGGGAATATTACTAATTATACTCATCAGATCAGGTGCTATTGAGGAGTTCTGAATATTCATTGTTAAAGAAATGCATGCCATAATCATACTATGAAATAACTGCAACTATTAGAATCGACCCTCTAAACACAAGAGAATGTTGCTAGATGCTCTATGCAGAAGTGAAATTTATATAAATGTTAACTATGAAGAAGCTTTATACTATAGCTTTGTTTTCGTCTCTATATTCCACAAATAAGAAAGATCATGTAAAATGATAACTCCTGGACTCCAAATGACCATATCTGGAGTTACAGAGGGGAAGCAAAGAGGAAAAAGTGAGGAGGGGAGAGGACTCATCAACTATTGCAGGGATACTTATATGTTACGTAGTGGTAAGATATTTTGAAATTGGTGTAAAATTGTACTTCTACATATATGTATGCATATATATTCTTATGAACTGTTACTTTAAATAAATTTAAAAATAAAATTCTAAGTAGAAAGATCTATCTATAATTAAATAAAATGAATTTCCCCCAAATAAAGTAAAACATAAAAAAGTATGTTATACACAGGTAGATATAGATTGATAGTCTTTCTGAAAGATAAGAGAAAATCTTTAGAAGATAAAGATAATAGGGATTAAAATATAAATGCATTTAAAATGAGATGACAGAACTGACTTCAGCACTACTTGAGCATTAACCAGTGTGCTAATTAAATCAAAGCACTAGGAAGTTATAGTGTTTTAAAGAGAATAATTATGATGGGATAAGCAGATGTAATTCTTGGAACATTCTAATATCTGTCTGTTTCTACTTACCACTTTCTCTCTATTTGTATTTTATAACTAAGATAGGAGAGCTGCTTTTTATTTGTTTTCTATCATTTTCCCTTCCTCTTACTTGATTTTGTATACAATACATTCTTAAGAGCAGATTATTTCCTCACATAGTATCTCTCACAATCAGTTTTAAGGGCTTTATTTTCTCATTATACACATAACCTTATTTGTAAGTTTTGAACCTTTAAAACATGCTCTACTCAAAACTACAAAAACGTACTAAAAATATTTCATTCCACTTCATCTGCTCCACAACAACATAGGCCTTGGGCACACACATGTTGTCATATAGAAAAGTGAAATCTTATTTAGTGTGTTTGTGACATTTCTGTCAAGACACTGGCCTTGACTGATAAAGTATTAAAGATTTTTTCTTATTCCAAAATTTCAACCATACAAAATTGTTTGTAAAATTTAATGTATATATATATATATATTATAAGTTCTTTACTTTTTTATTTTTTATTTATATTTCACCTTCTGGACTCCTAGAAAGATTGCAACCCTATGTTATTGGTTTAATAATAGTAAAGTATGATGGCAGGACACTTAGAAAATGCCACTATATGTGAAACAGAATGTAATGTGATTTTTAAATCTGAAAATCTCTGGTGGTGAGCAGGGTGCGAATAAATATCAAATGTCTTCTCTTTAGCACTAAATGTAAAATGTTCCAAATTATCTTATCCAACTCTAGATGTTAACTTAAATGTAAATGCACATATTGAATGCAATAGTGGAATAGCAAACAGAATTCATAACAGAAAAAGTAATATGATTGGGGGTGCTGTTTTACTCTATTTCTTAATGCCAAGAAATAGCAAATAGTTGGTCTTTAAAAATAATCAAAGTATAGGGTAGTTAAAATGCTAGAAAATAAGGCTTCACTATCCATAATCTGAATTGCATATAAAATTCAGTCTTGGAGCATGGGAAATGAGGTAAAAATTTATCTGAGCACCATACTAAAACAGTCCAGTGATTAAAATATCTGTTTGTTTAATATTTATTTAATAATTTTCTGTAGCATGCAATTTTAGATCATACTTTCAAAAATATTGCTTTTTTTACTTGCTAAGTCAACCCACTGAGAAAAGTATTCATTTAAGACCATAAACTGAAGCCTATTACAACTTCTGAGACCCATGATTTAAGTAATAATTGTTAACATAGTTTGTCTAAGTCAAAGAATTTTGATGTTTGTAAATTTATTAAAGTTTTAGCAGCATTATTTAAAGTTCCATATGTTGCTATAAAAATTATTCATTTAAATCTGAGTCATATTGCTTCCAGAGCAACAGTACAGAGGATAGATCAATTGCCTTGAACAAAGCTGATTCTGCATCCTACCAGGAATAATTCCTGAGCACAGAGACAGAAGTAATCCCTAAGCACCATTGTGTGTGGCCCAAAAATAAACAAAACATTCTGAGGCATAAACATATCAGTGAGAAATTTGAGAGTTAGTCTCCCAATTCCCATTCTAAACAAAAGAATGTTACTCTCAAAGAACTCATAATTACATAATTTACTGTCCTAAAGGTGCCTTTATTCACTCAATGATACTAAAGTTGGAATTTGTATTTGGGCTACACCTGGCAATGCTCAGTACTTAGTCCTAACTCTATTCTCAGGATTCACCACTTGCAAGCCTGGAGAACTATAGGTGGGGATCAAACCTAGGTTCAGCCACATGCAAGGCAAACACTTAACCTCCTGTTTTGTCTCTCCAGTCCCTAAAGTTGTTCTTAATAAAATATGGGATATATCAGTATGCATTCCTAATATATTTTTGTATGGCTAAGTAAATTGTTAAATATTTAAAATAGAAATAGCAGCCTGAAATTATTAAAAATTATAAATCTGGGACCAGAGAAATAGTACAGTGGGTAGAGCTTTTGCCTTGCAACAGATCAAGGTTCAATCCCTGGCAGATCATATGGTCCACTGAGTCCTCCAGAAATGAACTCTGAATCTAGAGTCAGAAATAATTCCTTAGCTCCACTGGATGTGGCTCAAAACCCTAATATATTTATACATATAATATGATATATAATTCATAATATGCCACTATATTAATATTAAATATCAATATGATTATAATATTATATTAGTTACTATATCAATTACCAATAATGAACATGATCATTAATTGATAGTACTATTTATTTTGATTAATTGGTAATATTAATGATTAATAATGTGTTTGTATGATATTAATATATAAATATGTCATATACTTTGGGGTCAAAGCTAATCTAAGAATTCCTCTTTTAAATTGTCTTCTCCTATTCAGTTATTCTAAATATCCCATATTAGTGATATAACCCTGTCTTAATTATTCTTCTGAATTATTTTATTTAACATAATTTTTATGTTCCATTCAGGTTCCAGTAAATTGCATGATTACATACCTATAGCTGTGCAATATTCCATGATATACATTGGGTTTTTTGTTGTTGTTGTTGTTTTGGGTCCTACTTGGCGGCACTCAGGTATTACTCCTGACTCTGCACTCAGAAAATGAGATGTTGGGATCCGAACCACATCTGACCTGGATCAGCTGCATGCAAGACAAATGCCCTACCGCTGTGCTATCTCTTCAGCCCCTCCATGATATAAATTTATATATAATCTTCATGATCTGTTTTTGAACATTGGAAAAAATTTCAAAGCGTAGCTATTATACTGAGTGCTGCAAAGAATAATGGTATGCATATATCTTTTTGAATGTTTTTAAGTCCTGGGAATAAACAAAAGTGAAATTAAGGGGTCTTAGACAGCTCAATTTAAATTTACTGAGAAGACTTCATACTGTTGCATAGAAATTGAACCAGACAGCATTCCCACTAGCAGTGGATGAGAGTTCTTTTTCACCACATCCACACAGATAGGAACACAGATTGTTCCCAGTATTTATTTTGTTTTGTTCTGGGGCCACACCCAGCGGCGCTCAGGGGTTACTTCTGTCTCTACAATCAGAAATCGCTCCTGGCAGGATCAGGGGAGCATAAGGAATTCGGGGATAAATCCGGGTACGTCCTGGCTCAGCTACATGCAAAGCAAACCCCCTACCACTGTGTTATCACTCCGGCCCCAGTACCCAGTATTTTTGATATGTGCCATTCTCACTTGTGTATGATGGTATCTTATTGTTGTCTTGATTTGGATTTCCCTAATTTAAGGATGTTGAGTATTTTTTCCATGTGCCTCATTCGTTGTTGGTCTTTCTGAGAAAGGTGTCTGTCCATTTCTTCCACCCATTTTTGGTGGGGATTTTAGATATTTTTGTTTATATTCGTGAATACTTTATATATCTTGAATATCAACCCTTCACCTGATGTGCTAAATGTAAATATTTTCTCCCACTCAGGTATCTTTTTAGTTTCAACCAAGACGAGGGGGAGAAGAAAAGAAATTGGGTAAGTGAGTAGAGGGAAAAGAGAGAGATAAAAAGCAATCAGGAGCAGGGGCAATTGAATTCAGATCATCAGTGTTTTTAAAGAAAAACAGTTAAATATCCAAACCACAAAGTAAACTGAAATCACAATACCAAAATTTTAACAACCAAACTTAAAATAGTATCAGTCAAGGTAGCAGGCTAGGAGTGGATTTAGGGGAAGAATCCTGGGAATATTGGTGGATAGAAATTGATACTGCTGGTGGGATTGGTGCTGGAAAACTGTAAGTCTAAAACTCAACTATGAATAATTTTGTACATCATGATTCTTTCATAAAATATTTTTAAATACAAATCTTGGCCAGAGTAATCGTGTAGTGGGTGGGACCTTACATGTGCCCTAATACCTACACCCTAGATGAGTCCTTGAGTGCCATCAAGAGAGATCCTTGAGAGTAGAGTAAGAAGTAAACCCTGAGCATAGCCTGATATGGCCCAAAAACAAACAAAAAGTTTTCAATCTGTTTTATACATTGTTTTCTAAAGCACTGTATGAATAGGCCATATTTTTGTTTTTTTGTTTTGTTTAGTTTTTTGTTTGGGGGCCACAGGTGTTGATTCTCAGGTGTTACTCCTAGCTATGCACTCAAAAATCGCTCCTGGCTTGGGGGACCATATGGAACGCCAGGGGATTGCAAGCAGATACCTTACAGCTTGCACCACCGCTCCAGCCCTGAATCAGCCATATTTTATGTATTTTAAGTTTTGTGAGAATCTATATATACATTGATATATTAAATATAGGCATATAAATTATTTTATGCAAATACTAGTATAAAGTATATAAAATAAAAAATTATGGTAGATAATGACGGTAGTTAAAATAAAAAACACTCTCAGGAAAATGAAAAGAAATATTTGATGGTTTATTTTGCACAACTTTTTGCTAACTAACATTCTTTGTCTTAATATCACAATTGCTCATTGAGCTTATCTGAGATTACAGACCATTTTAATTTTCTTCTCCTTAGTACTTGAATGAAATATGAATTAAATTTCTAACTAAGAGATAACTTAAGGCAGGAGGCAAGCAGAAGTGAACATATCAGGAGGAAAAGAGAAAAGGAAAAGAAAGAAGAAAACAAAGTACGCTTTCAAAGCAAATATAGATCTTTTTTCCTATTCTAGTAAGCACTGGACAGAACGGACAGAACAGTGGATGTAAATGCAATTTGATTTTTTTTTTTCTTTTGGGGCCATACCCTGTGATACTCAGGGGTTTTATTCCTGGCTATAAGCTCAGAAATCGCTCCTGGCTCAGGGTACCATATTGAACTACAGGGATTGAACCAAGGTCGGTCCTGGATTGGCCACATGCAAGGCAAATGCCCTATCACTGTAATATAGCTCCAGCCCCAGTAATTTGATTTTTTTAAGTACCCTGACTGATCTACCATTAGAATAGAACTCTTGTCTTCAATTTCCTTGATCCCTTTCCATAATTTCATACCAACATCTTATAGTGATTTCTTACCATGATATTAATTATGACAGTGCTCTTTTATTCTAAAAAAAAAAAGTTAGTTCAGAATGTCTTTTAAATCTTTTATTCAAATATCAAAAAAATCTTTTGTAATTAAATATTTAGACTTGGGTCAATGAAGTCTAAATGATCATGAATATTGCAGATTTTAAAATGAATTCATGCTCTCAGACAGTGGAGATAGTTTTGAGGACTGGAAAGTATGCCCCTAAATCCCAAAATTGAGCACTGAGTAGCGTCAAATACTGCCATGTATGACAAGTGTTCCTTTTAAAAATGAATGTGACAGTCAGAAGACCACTAAAAGTGCTGAACATAGCTTTCCATGTGAAAACCATATGGTCAATACCTAGCATTGCATGGCCTTTTGACCACCACTGGGAGTGGGGATCCTAGCACTAACATTGGAGTAATCCTTGAGTTCATTAGGAGTGGTCCAAAAGAAAAAATTAGAAATGTAACAGTATTTGTTAAAAATTGAAAATTACTTTTACATAATATAATACCTATGCTTCATGGTCTTATTTTCAAATATTATTGGTTATTCTCTTCTCCAGTTCTAAATAATTTTATATTTTAGATATAATAAAATGATTGCCTTTAATGTGATTGCACATCTTATTTTTCTAGGAATTTAGCCTAAATATATGGCTAATTATACAGCCTTAAAAGAAATTAGGGTATTAATTTCAGCATTATTTATAATATTGAATATTTAGATGTAACAAAAATATTCAACAAAATGTTAATTTTAGAAAATGTGCTGTAAAAATTTTATGGTGTAACTTAACTAATGCACAGCTTACAGTGTAGCTAGACAGACAAATTTGTAACTTATTTTTGCTTGAAAAAAACACAATAATAAATAAATGGCATTTTGTCTGCATGAATTATTCAATATATTTCTATAAAATGGTATATGACCAAACTATTTGGCAAGAAAGACACTGAAATATTTGTAGTGTATCTTTCCAATTAATGATACTCCTTTTATAATGTATATTATACAGTTATTCTATAATAAGCATTATCTCTATAATAAAAATAAGGCAGATATGATTAAAACTATAAAATGCCAGGTGGAAATTGCATCATCACGTCTCTGAAATATTCACTCAGATCTAATATTTCAACTTAAGTACTATCTCATCAAAGAAACTTGCATTGATGTTTTCAGTTGAATTTAATGACACTGCCCATACTCAATCTCCCTGTATAAATTAGATATTATATTTAATAACAAACAACTGATTTTATTGAAAGTTTTCATTCTCTATATTTCCATCGTTTAAAACACTCTGGCATTTAGCATTTTTGGTGTTGTGAATTCAAAAAATACAAATAATGTAAGTATCTGCAAACAGTTTGCATGCATGTACATAGGTTATTATCAATATACATGTTTGAAAATAACTCTACAGGGAAAATGCTTTCAGAAACATTGCTATTCAAAATTTATCAGTCATTGTATTTAAGCTCTAGGCATTTTATTATATTCCAAGTGGCAGAAGGATACTCTTCTTTGTTACTAGCTGTGATTACAAGCTAAAATCAGTAAATGTAAAGTTGAAGATGTTTCTGACATATTGGTTAGTAAGTTTTCAAACATTTGAGCAGCACTTTTCCTACTGATTTCACATCTTTCTCAGAATTTTATTTGTTCTACACTTCATCTCAAAGAATTATATTCATGCAGACATTTTTGCCAATTGACTTAATGTAGCCAATGAAAGGTGTGGGCAAAATATTAAGAGATGAGATAAAAAAAGAAACATCTTTTTTATTTAGAGTCTGCCAGTAATGTCATAGGTGCCCAGTTCCTCAGTGACTGGTGTTTTTATTTTTTTCATGTAATGTTTTATTACTATAACTCCATGAATTCTTTTTTAATTAAATAATTTATTTAAACATCGTGATTACAAACATAATTATAGTTGGGTTTCAGTCATAACAAGAACACCCCCTTCACTAGTGGAACCTTTCCATCACCAATGCCCCCATCTCTTCACTCCCCCACCCCCTGCCTGCATTCAAAACAGGTCTTCTACATCCCTCACTCACTGACATCATTATGATAGTTCTCAGTGTAGTTATTTCTCTAACTGAATTCACCACTCTTTGTGGTGAGCTTCGTATCTTGAGTTGATCCTTCCGGCCCTCAAATCTAGGAATTATTTCAATGTTTTTAATTTTTCTTAAAACTCATAGATGAGTGAGACTATTCTGTGTTTCTCTCGCCCTCTAATTTCACTCAGCATAATAGATTCCATGTATATCCACATATAGGGAAATTCATGACTTCATCTCTCCTGACAGCTGTGTAATATTCCATTGTGTATATGTACCACAGTTTCTTTAGCCATTCATCTGTTGAAGGGCATCTTGGTTGTTTCCAGAGTCTGGCTATTGTTAAAAATGCTGCCATAAATATAGGTGTGAGGAGGGGATTTTTGTATTGTATTTTGTGTTCTTGGGGTATATAAGATAGGAGTACAATTTCCAGTTTTTTGAGGAGTCTCCATATTGTTTTCCATAGGGCTGGACTAGATGACATTTCCACCAATAGTAAATGAGAGTTCCTTTCTTTCCACATCTCCACCCAGCACTGTTTGTTCTTGTTCTTTGTGATGTGTGCCAGTCTCTATGGTGTTAAATAGTACCTCACCATTTTCATTTGTATCTCCCTGATGATTAGTGATGTGGAGCAATTTTTCATGTGCCTTTTGGCCATTTATATTTCTTTTTTGAGAAATTGTTCATTTCTTCTCCTCATTCTTTGTTGGGGTTAGATTTTTTTTCTTGTTAAGTTCTGTCAGTACCTCGTATTTCTTAGCCCCTTAAGAGATGGGTATGTGGTGAATAACTTTTCCCATTCTGTGGGTGGCTTTTGTATCCTAGGCATTATTTCTTTGAGGTTCAGAAGCTTCTCAGCTTAAAATAGTCCCATTTGTGTATGTCTGCTTTGACATTTTTAGAGACTGCTGTTTCTTCCTGGAAGATGCCTTTAGTTTCAATGTCCTGGAGTGTTTTACCTACGTGTTGTTCTATATACCTTATGGTTTCAGGTCTGATATCAAGGTCTTTAATCTATTTCCATTTGACCTTGATGCATGGTGTTAGCTGGAGGTCTGAGTTAGCTTTTTTGCAAGTGGCTGACCAGTTGTCTAATACCACTTGTTGAAGAGGCTTTCCTTGCTCCATTTTGCATTTCTTTCCCCTTTATCAAATATTAATTGATTGTATATCTGGGGAGCATTCTCTGAATACTCTAGTCTATTCCACTGATTTGAGGGTCTGTCCTTATTCTAATACCATGCTGTTTTAATGACTATTGCTTTGTAATACAATTTAAAGTTGGGAAAAGTGATGTCTTCCATATTCCTTTTCCAAAGTGTAGTTCTAGCTATTCTTGGGTGGATATTGTTTAAGATTAATGAATTTCAGGAGTGTTTGATCTACATCTTTGAAGAAAATGATACCAAAGGCATCCAGATAGGAAAGGAAGAAGTCAAGCTCTCACTGTTTGCAGATGACATGATACTATATTTAGAAAACTCTAAAGGGAGCCAGCGAGGTGGCACTAGAGGTAAGGTGTCTGCCTTGCAAGTGCTAGCCAAGGAAGGACTGCGGTTCAAATCTCTGGCATCCCATATGGTTCCCCCAAGCCAGGGGCAATTTCTGAGCATTAGCCAGGAGTAACCCCTGAGCATCAAATGGGTGTGGCCCGAAAAACCAAAAAAAAAAAAAAAAAAACTCTAAAGACTACCAAAAAACTTCTAGAAACAATAGGCTTATTTAGCAAAGTGACAGGATACAAAATTAATACACAAAAATCAATATACACCGATATATACAATATATATACAATATACACCAATAATGATAGAGAAAATATGAATATAAAAAAAACCAATCCCATTTACATTAGTGCCATACAAACTCAAATATCTTGGAGTCAAATTAACTAAAGATGTGAAGGACTTATACAATGAAAACTACAAAACCCTGCTTTAAGAAATTAGAGGACATGCGTCTTACAAGTCAGCCCCTGAAGAGGTTGACTGATGGAGGGATGGAGGATGAGGTCTTTCCCCTCCATCTCAGAGCACGCATCTGCCACCCTGTTCAGCCGGTGGGTCTGAGGTGAAGCAGCAGGTAAACAGCTCACAGACAGTAAGGCTTGTGAAAATATTAGCTTTATTTGGTGGACAAGACTGAAGTCCAAAGCCTCAGCATCAGTTCCAGCAAAAGCCCCTTGCCTTCCACGACCCTTGTTTTTATTCGCCAGAATCAGGTACCACCCAATGGTGGGATCAGATACCACCCAATGGTGGAAGCAGAATCAGGTACCACCCTAGGGTGGGGGCAGAATGCCAGGTCACACCCTAGGGTAGGGTACAATCACTGATCAGGGTAGGGTCAGTAACATAATAATCCCATAAAATATTTACATATACAACAATTCCCCTGTTTGTTTTTAGTAAACAAACAATATTGTCTACAATTGGAAAACTAGTCAATAATAAAAGAGCAGCTGTTTGCATAAGCGCATCACAGGAAAATGTAAAGAAAAACTTCTAACCTAAACACAGGGTGTCTAAAACCAGAAACATGTATCAAGGAATCAACTATAGCTCCTGAGAAGATAAATCTAAGACGTACATAGATCCTTCGAAGAGACGCCAGAAAGGTTGTGTAGCAGGCGAGAAAAAGCACCTTTTCTTTATTTGTTGTTGTTGCTTGGTATTAGATTTTTGGGTCACTCCTGGCTCCACGCTCAGAAATTGCTCCTGGCAGATACCAGGATTCGAAGCAATGACATTCTGCATGATAGGCAAATGCCTTATCTTCATGCTATCTCTCTAGACCCATTTTCATTCAAGTCCAGGTAGACCAGAAAGCCCATCTTTGAGGGTATTGAATTAGGCCCTTATTTTGGAGGAAGAAGTATATACTCCCTGCACATTGAGGGTCACTGCAATGATCAATAGGCTTCTGAACTTAATCCAAGTTCTTAATCCAGGCTGAAGTCCATATGATGTCCAAAATTGATGTACCAATATGGTCAATTATTTATAGATGGGAGCTTAAGTCGCAAACCAAAACAAAATGTTTAAGGCAGAGGCCCTCCCTGTGTAAATAAACAACTTGACGATCCCTCCAAAATGGATGGAACCTCCTATAAACCTAGTATTTTGCCTATGATGCACCCACGCCAAAAAACCTTGACAACAGACAAAAATATCGTTTAGGAAATTATAGAAAAGAATATCTAACCCACTAACCTAAAGTCAAGAAAGCAAAACCCTAATGTAATACACCATCAATTCCTAAGATTAAAAACTAAAATAGAAAAACATTAATTACAATAATCAAAAGAAGTGTAGTAGCAAATATAAATTCAAAGGATTACAATTATAAGAAAAATACAAAAGGTGAAATTTCTACAGAACCCAATACCGATCTGTAAATTTGAGGGATCTGGAACTTCGAAAAGACTGGCAAAAGACACTTGATGGGTCTGGAAAAGCGGGTTGAAGCCTGGTACAGAAGATAACATCAAGCTGAATGAAGAAGGAGGGCCAGTACAGTCATCCATGTGTTGGGGCATCCCCAAGCATTACATCATTACCATCATGAGTTGGTTGGGCTTCTACATTTCCTTTGGGATCAGTGCAATCTTGGAGTAGCCGTTGTAGAAATGGTCAACAATAGCACTATGTATGTGGATGGAAAACCAGAAATTTACATAGCACAGTATAACTGGGATCCAGAGACTGTGAGTCTTGTCCATGTGTCTTTTCTATGGGGTTTTATTGTGACAACAACTCCAGGTGGCTTCATTTCCAACAATTTTGCAGCAAACATGGTACAAAACTCCAACAGTCATGGATTTCTTCCTCAGGCCAAGATCAGGAGGCTTGTAGTTGTGGGTGAAGGGGATGAGTTGCACATGTGAAGGGAATCCTGAAAATTAAATTTTAAGGACTAGGAAGAGAGAAGGAAGGATAAGGAAGACTAAATTGGGGAAGATAAAATTGGAAAAAGGGAACTATATACAAAATATGCAAAACAGGCAGACACTGAACAAGACATACATTTACAGACTTCACAAAAAATAGGGCTATGACACTCACTCATACCAAAAATATTTGTTGAAAAGGATCTAAAATAGAGCAAAAGAAAAAAAGAATTCAGCTGAATCAACTAAAAGCACTTTAAAATGTAATAGCTGGCAACTGTAACTTTAGATGAATCAATTCAAATTCAAAAAAAAATTTTAATGGCAGAGCAGAACAGATCTGAAAGAGAATTTCATGCATAATACAAACATGGAAAACACTACTATAAGTGTATAACAGTATATATACAAAGTTATTGTATAACAGTAACTCTATGATAGTCAATCATAGGCTAGAAGCACTGTGAAGAAAGTCCACCTAAAAATTATCATTATGTCAGGTCTTAAAACCTAAATTGAGAGAAATAAAGCAATGATGTTAAAATAAAAAGAGCGAAAGTCGTTAAATGAGTATATCTAGAAAGAAAAACAACATTAATATGATGAGAAATTTTTCTTTCAGGTGAACCTTGACTAAATTAAATTGTAAGATTTCATGATTAACTGAGACCTAGAGCAATAATGAAATTAAGACATAAATCCACCATACAAGGAAACACATTGGGGGGTCCATGATTTTAATCCTATTCATTGATCATGCTTATGGAAAGAATCATAGAGCATTAATAGCAGCCGATGAGAAAGTGAAATGATTATATGGTGTTCATTGTAGATCTTTAAGAAGTATAAAACAGGATGTATGCTGCTGTGGATTTCACCAATGTATTAGGGACTTCTTTGATCTTCTTGTCATCAAAATTGATTCAGATTGTTTTGTAGCAATTTTACAGTATGAAATACAGTGTCCATAGTGAACTTTACCATAATGGTTTGACACTGATGATAAGTTGTATTTCTTAATCTTGCTTTTATTCTCTGAAGTAAATTCTACTAAATTGAGGTCTTCAAAAGGAAAATCCACATAAGTGTGCGATTTTTTTATTTGTTTGCCATCAAATGCAAAATGTTTCAAGTGTATTATAAGTACTGGTGGCAGTTTCCATAAATAAGTTTTCTTTGAAAAATCTCTTCTAGTTTTGCAGCTGTTGCACTGAACTTTGTTGTCATCCCTTAACTCTTCTTCTTTAAAAAAAATTCAGAGGCATTCCTATAATGTACATTTATCTGTAAATGTAACAGCCAGAGACAAATGAACAAATGTCTCATAAACCTCAGACTTTTGGTGGCACATGAGACACTGTAGTATAGATTTGAATTGTCCTTGAAAGAGATCATAAATAATAGATTTGTGAACCTTTTGGTGTTCTGGACTAAATTGTTCATAATTTTCATTTTCCATAAGATGTGTAGTTTTGTTTGTCATTAGATTTACAGTAAGCAAATCCTGATGTAGTCCCTCTATTAGAAACATCAGTAGTTTGTGTGGATATACTGATTGTGTCCAGAAAACTGTCATTAAGTAAACCAATTGTTACTTTGAAGCTTTCAGGGTTAATATATCTATGAAATCCATTTCCCATGGTTTTGATGAGCTGACCAAATTCTTCAGCTAATTTACCTTCATGCCCCATTGGATTTTTCTTGTTAATATCCTTTTTATAATGATCTTGATGAAAATACTGAGTCAAATCTGAAATATTATACAAGCATAGCAATATTGAGTTCATGTAGCAAGAGTTTCCTATAAAGTCCCAAGTTTTTCCTGCTGGATAATGGGAGGATATTTCTCCTGTAAAATCTGAGAGGGTCCTTTGTAGAGATTCATTAAGAAGCAATATTGACTCAATTTCTATTTTTGGTATTGGCAAAACTATTATATCTGGGTCAAAACCTAATAAAGATATAGATCTGAGTCTTGCCTTGATAATAATCTCTGAAATCAGTTGCAAGTAGAGGACAACTGAGCGAGTCTGTTTGTTATGTAAATACACCCATTCCAAAGGTCCTGACTGTTGCATCAAGGCCCCTGTGGAGGTTTCTATAGCAGGGAAGATTAACAGAAATACCTTTTCTCCTGGGATGAATCTTAAGAGAAACAATTTTTGTAATCTGCTCAAGAAGATGTCCAATTCATTTTTGGCAGCTCTTGTTAAGTTTCTCGGGCTATCTAAAGCAGGGTCACCCTTCAATGTTTTAAACAGATTAGACAACTCTGCAGTCGGGATTCCTAGTGCAGGGTGAAGCCAATTTACGTCACCTAAAAGCCTCTGAAAATCATTAAGCGTTCTGAGGTTTTCTTTTTTGATAAAAAATTTTTGTGGACGTATTGATGTCCAGTCCAAAATAAAACCCAAATATTGGTATGGCATTGTCTGTATTTTTTCTAAAGCTATTTTCAGTCCTGATGTTTGTAAACAGTCAATAACATAAGAGTATAAATCCTATAAATCTGTTTCATTGTTCATTGTTTGAGCAAGATATAATCTGTATAATGAAATGTCATGGCTTGAGGAAATTTTTCATGAGCAGGGCTCAAAACCTTATCTACAAAAAACTGGCACATTGTTGGGGAATTCAGCATGCCTTGGGGGAGAACAGTCCATTGGAAATGTCTGCAGGGATGGGTGTTATTGAGAGAAGAAACTGAGAATGCAAAACGTTTTTTATCATCTGGATGGATAGGAATATGGTAGAAACAGTCTTTCAGATCAATTATAATTAGTAGCCATTCCTTTGGAATAACTACAGGTGATGGTAAACCAGTCTGCAATTTGCCCATAGGTATCATGGATAAATTTACAGCTCTAAGATCCATCAAAAGTCTCCATTTATAGGATTTCTTTTTTTATAGTAAATATAGGTGAATTCCATTGAGAAAAAGATGGTTCAATATGTCCCGAACTTAGCTATTCCTTCACTAATTCTGTCAGCACCTTTAATTTATCAGTTTTAAGGGGCCACTGACCTGTCCAAATTGGTTCATCAGATATCCATTTTACTTTTATTGGTGCTGGTGTTTTTATGATAGTGGTCCCTACTAAAAATTTTGGGTTTTTAAATCAAAAGAAGGTTCTGGCTCTTCTGGAGCTAATGGGATGTGGAATTCTGCTTTCCACTGTTTGTGTAGGTCATGGCCCCACAAGGATGGTGAAAATGGGCCCATGTGAGGTCTGATTATCGCTTTTTGATTTTCTGGGCCATAAAATATCATAGTTCTCATACTCAACAAACAGGAGTTCAGGCCTCCTACTCCTTCTAGCAAATACGGGATTTCCTGAAGAGGCTAATTTCTGGCCATTCTTTATCAGAAATTACGGTAACCTGAGCACCCATATCTATCATTCCATCAAAGGGTTGCCCTTCCAAGTGAAGTTTGATCATTGGGTGTTCATCTTTAAATTTAGTAACCAGAGCTACAATTGGGTTTTGAGCAGCACCTGGATCTGTGCTTCCAAAACCTCCAATTCTAGTCTTATCTGAAGTCCCAAATTTGACATAAGGCACTATTACTATCTGGGCAATCGCTTCTCCTTTTTTAAAGGTCCATGTAACTGGTACGGTAATAACTACAATAATTTCTTCCATAGAATCTGAGTCAATGACACCAGTGGTTACTGATATACCCTTTATGTTGAGGGAACTTCTGCCAAGAATCAAACCCATAGTATCTGGGGTGACAGGCCCACAATGCCAGTTTCTAACATGTAAGGGCATGCTCCTGCATGAATTGCAATGTCCTCTGGGCATAATATGTTTAATCCGGCACTCCCTGATGTGGAGTGAATTAATTCGCTTATCGTGATGAATTTTCTTGGGCTGGGCTTGGAAGGATTATTGTCTGTGAACTTTGCCCCTGATTTGGAAGGGCCTAGGGAGAAGCCCTGTGGGCATTTCCCTGCATCTTGTATGTGTGCCCTTGAGGAGCTGAATTTATGAGGAAACGGCAAATTCTTTTGATATGCCCCTGTTTTCCACAATGGTAGCAGGTGATTTGCCTCCTAAGGATTGTGTTGAAACATCTACTTAGGTTATTATCAATGAGGTTTCTGGATCTGCAATCTTTTGCCCAGAGGCAACCCTTTTTGTATTTTGGGCAAAGATCTGGTTTATGGAAAGTGCCCTGTCCCCATGGGGAGTAAGGCATCATTTTCTTGGTAACTGGGAAGATTTGTACCGAGCCTAAGTGGGGTGGGTTGGGGGTTCCCCATAGACATTCCAACAGGCATAAAGAAAATCATTCACATCTGTCTTTTCATTTAATGTATTCAATACTAATCTACAGGCCGAATTTGCATTATGATAAGCCAAAGATTTTACTAGGAAGTTTCTCATCTCCTCATCTTCGACTTGTAACTTCAGAGCATCTTTAATCTTACCTACAAACTCTGCATATGACTCATAAGGGCCTTGGGTAATTTTTAAAAAGTTTCCTCTACCAATACTGTTAGAATCAATTTTTCCCATGATTACAATGCAATATCCCTAATTAAATTTAAGATTTCTTTGGTAAAGCTGCTTGTGTCTGAATATATGCAAATGGATTTTCTGCCATTAATAATTCATATGATAGAGTAACACCTGCCACTTGTTTTTTCGTACCATCTAGGCTATATAATTTGGCTTTTACGCCTTCTGAATAGTACATTTCCCATTCAGTTCACTGTTTAGACAACAGGCATATTTCAGCGATTCTTTTAAAATCATACAAAGTCAAGACGAGTTATGACTCCAAAGTCTTAGTAACTCCACACTGTATGGTAATTTTGGATCATACTATTTACATGCTTTTTTAAACCGATCTAATTTTTCCATCTGATAGGGTACATAGTTAGAAACATTTACCCATGTAAAGGGGATGAGGCCAGGTTAGCAAAATTACTCTGAATACAGCTCTGAGGCCGTGTGTGTGGTTCATTGTCTGAATCTGCCCTGTTGTGTGATTCAATTTTGTGAATAGGATCAGGCCTCACTTGTGGAGTTAGCACCAGAGGTTGTTCATTGTCTGAGTCACTAGTGTCATGCGATTCGCTAGAATCAGGTTTATCTTTCTGAGTTGTTTTTCTTCCAGCAAAAATTCCTATATTGTTGATGGTGGGGCTAGATTCATCAGCCTGCACCTTGGTCTGAATATTCATCGGAAAGATTTCCTTATTATCCATACTGGTTTTAGCCTCACCATTTCTACACTTTCTATTTCCTAAATACTAGACAATAACTATGCTCACAGTAACAACGTGAGCCAACACAGAAATTCCACAAACTGTGATGGCTGGAGACAATTCAATTTTCATTTGAAATATAGACCACAACCATCCAACTACAGAGATTGTCCTTAGATCAAAACCAATTAGTTTTAAACAACATGGAATAATCCACTTGTATAATAGAGAACCAATGCGTAAGCAAAAATGTGGCAGAATCCTCATGACTAACCACAGAAACCATTTAATGATCAGCAGAAGTATTTCGCTTAGTTATTGAGGGTCCAGGTTTAGCTTGTCTGGGTGCCATTATGTTGCAAGTCAGCCCCTGAAGAGGTTGACTGATGGAGGGATGGAGGATGAGGTCTTTCCCCTTCAGCTCAGAGCACGCATCTGCCACCCTGTTCAGCCGGTGGTTGTGAGGTGAAGCAGCAGGTAAACAGCTCACAGATAGTCAGGCTTGTGGAAATATTAGCTTTATTCGGTGGACAAGACTGAAGTCCAAAGCCTCAGCATCAGTTCCAGAAAAAGCCCCTTGCCTTCCACAGACCCTTGTTTTTATCCCCCAGAATCAGGTACCACCCAATGATGGGATCAGATACCACCCAATGGTGGAAGCAGAATCAGGTACTACCCTAGGGTGGGGGCAGAATGCCAGGTCACACCCTAGGGTAGGGCACAATCACTGATCAGGGTAGGGTCAGTAACATAATAATACCATAAAATGTTTACATACACAACAACACTTAAATGGAGCCATATACCTTGCTCATGGATTGGGAGGATTAACATAATTAAAATGGCAACACTCTCCAAAGCATTGTACAGATTTAATGCAACCCCCTAAGGATGTGCATGACTAGTGTGTTTAATAGTGTCTTTCTCCATGTTCACAATACAAACCTGGTAGTCTGCTAGTCATTAACATGGTTGAATATCCTACAGAACAACCTTGGCTTTTAGAGCCTTGTGAAATTATTTCCACCTGTTTTTTCTCCATATGTGTGGTACCTGTCTTCTTTTTTTTGGAGGGGACACACCCGGTGACACCCAAGGTTATTCCTGGCTATGTGCTCAGAAATCAATCCTGGCTTGGGGGACCATATGGGAAGCCAGGGGATCAAACCCACGGTCCATCCTAGGTCAGACACATGCAAGACAAATGCCTTACCACTGCGCCACCACTTCGGTCCCACCTGTCTTCTATTATTTATGTAGTTTCACTGGTTCTTCAACTCTTCTGTAATGTATAAGGTGCATTCCTTATATCAAATTTCCCTATGTTTGAAATTACTGGTACATTTTCTATGACCAGGGATCACTCCTGAAAGATTACAAAATTCTAAATGTCTAAATATGGTTCCAGAGATGCAATGTTCTGGGCAACATATGCAAGACAAGAGCCCTTCCTGCTGAACTACTGCTCCAATCCCTCAGCTATTTCTTTGTCTGAATATCTTTCAATACAGCATTCAAGTTGTCTTGCTTCACCCCATCCCTAGTTACTCACCATGGGACCTATTTGCACAGATTATTACATCTCTTAGAGTATTCTGGAGGGTCCACACAGGGCCATAAGGCTTCTGGTTGAGAAAGACTGCTACAGAGAATGCTGATTACAAAGATTATTGACCAAAGAATATAAATTTGGGTAACTGTTTTTCTATATTTATTCATGTATCTTAAATAAAGTTCTTGTTTCTGGTTTTAGTTTTGGAGCCACATTCAGCAGTACTTAGGGCTTACTCTGCCGCTGCACTCAAGGACCATTCCTTTGCAAGTCCTAGGGACCAGATGTGCGCTGGGGATAGAATTTAGGTTGACCATTCTCTCCCTACTATCTCTCCTTCCCCAAACATTCTAATTTTTAACAGAGATGTAATTTACAAAAGACATCAATTAGGTTTTGATGTTTAGCATAATTATTTGATATTTTTTCAAGGTTCACTTTAATCCTTCCTCTTTTTTATACTGACATATTTCTTCATAACAATATAACTGTCTTCATGCGGATAGGAAAGCACAAAAAGTATGTGCCAGGGCTAGAGAAATAGCTTAAGTGATTAAGCACCCTGTACGGATGCAAGAAACCTAAGTTCAACCTCAGGCTCTATATGATCCCCAAAGCACATCCAGAAGCAACGCCAAGTACAGAGTCAGAAATAGCACCTAAAGTACTGGAGCAAATGTACAAAAGTTTTGTGAGATGCCAGTTTGAGCAACTGCTTGGTGAATGTCTATGAATTTAATCAAAAGGCAATTTAAACCATTATATATTGTCAATAGTAGCCATACATACCCATAAAAATTTGTGTTTCAAGATAGGTTGTGAGATGCAAGAATGCATTCATATAGCATAGTTAAAGAAATTTCGAACTACTGAAAACAGGTTTAAGTCTCAACTCTATCACCTTGGTGACCTTAGATAAGAAGGTATTCTTTTCTGAGCCTAAATTTCCTTTTCTGCCACTTTAACAGGATTGACACTGTAACAACGGCATGACATTTTAAATATGAGAAACCTGGAAGGTCCTTTCAAACTATCCTCTTCAACACTCTAGTACCAAAATCCTTCACTGTTCGAATTTTTTCCTTAAGTTCAAACAGTTCTGTGATGGTGATAATATTCAGCTGTGACAGCTTTGGCAGGGTTGTTTCTCATAATTTGATTAAACTTTAAAGGTAAAAGTGGAACATGGTCACACACAGCAGCTTTAGGAATAACCTCAGCTGAATGGTAATCATTGCAGCAGGAGTTTTAAATGGAATTGTGCTCAATTCTGAGACATCTAAGTAATTAAGGAATTCTGCTACCTGAAATAATTCTGCAAAATAAATGTGATTTTATGACCCCTGAGGACCTTTTCAGACTGAAAAATATGGTCAATGGTTAACTCCTTTATAGACATTTAGCTTTTGTAAAATAAGAGACCAGTTTCAATCTACCAAAGTTTCTCTAATTCATTTATGATAAACATTTCTCATATATAGAAAGTATTTTTAATACAAGTGAATTTAAGAATTGACCTTATCTTTATGGTAAAATATTTTAAAATAGGTTAGATCTTAGAATAAGCACTTAATTTTAAAATTTTATAAGATTTTTTATTTGTATATTTACCTGTAGGCATGTTGTTGTTTTCTTTTACATATAAATATATAATTTTAAACATACACATTTATGCTATGTCTATTTGGTGACAAAACAATGTGATTTGTAGATAAAACTAATGATTAATAGAGTCATAAAGACAAAACTGTGTATACATACTACATAGCATATAGATCAGGTGTCATATATGTTGATATGTATTTGAATATATTATGTAAGATATTGTCACTAGTATATAAATAGTATAAACTTAAGATAAATAAATGAATATTTAGATTTTAGTAAAAATTTACTATTAAATAAATCCAAATTAAACATTTTTATATTTATTTAACACAAGTTTTAAGTATTAAGTTGATATCATTCCTTTTTTGTGCACTATAATTTTAAGCTCTTATTTCCATTTTTAGTATTTTTTTCTAACTACGATGAGTAAATCCTAAATTTGGTCAAAAAATTTTTTTTCTATTACATTTCAGTCCACATTGATGGCGAGAAATGTGCACTGTACTGCAAACAAAAGTGTTTTAAATAAAAGGAAGATAGAAAGAGAGAGATTGAGAGAGAAAGAGAGAGAGAGAGAGAGAGAGAGAGAATATATGCACCAGAGACAAGAAGGGGAGAGGGCATCAGGGATGCATAGAGGGAAACTGGAGACATTGGTGGTGGGAAATGTGCACTAGTGAAGGTTGTTTTACATTGTATGACTGTAGCTCAATCATGAACAACTACCTGTTAAAAAAAACTGTATTATGAACAACCTTGTAACCATGGTGTTTAAATTAAAAAATTAAAATAAAAAACATTTCAGTCCATGTTTGTACCTGGATTTTACTTAATATTAAAAATGAATTAAATTTAATTCAATAGTTTATTATTTTAATAATTATTACACCTGGGGCTGGAGCAGTGGAACAAGTGGCAGGGCATTTGCCTTGCGCGTGCTAACCTAGGACAGACAATAATTTGATCCCCACCTTCCCATATGGTCTCCCAAGCCAGGAATGACTTTTGAGTGCATATCCAGGAGTAACTCCTGAGTGTCACCAGGTGTGGCCCAAAAAAACAACAAAAAAATTATTATACTTAATTTTATTTTTACTGAAATGAAATTAATGTGTAGCAAAATTTGAGATGCAATTATTGTAACTGTTTGGTAATTTATAAAGTATTTTCAGTTCTTTCATTTGTCATACATTGCTGATGGAGATATGAGCATGAAAAAGTTGTATAATAAAATTTTCTTAAAGAATGTCATTACATGTTAATATGTACCTAAAATATTACTGTGAAAGATATGTAATCCACTTTGGTCAAAATAAAAATTATTATAAAAAAAGAATGTCATTACAAATGAAAAGCAGGATTGATGACAGAGCAAATTTATCATAACAATGATGTATTTATTTCCTGGATAATAGAGGTTGTCAAGAAGTTAGAATTACTAATTCCATTTTTTCCCATATTTGAAATGTATACCAGCAGCCAAAGTAACAGTAAATAAGTGCTCAGGAACAAATCATTTTAAAATAGTTGTCATGATTTCATTGAATTAAAACATAAAGATTGTAATAACATGGAAAGTCTTGTACATAATAATTGTAGATATTAATAACTAGTACTAGTCATTGTACTTTGTGGCTTATTGTATATTTTGTGAGTATTATATTTGTGAGTAAAGTTAAGGATACTGCCAAAGTATCAAATGACCTCATTTATCATCTGAAACAAACCCAAAAAATCTATGTTATATTGGTTGATAATAAGGTCGGGGCACTGAGTTATAGAACTAAGACTATGTTGGGAGGTAAGGCTTGAGAGGGAATTGATGAGGTAAGATGCAACATAAAGGACATTGGTAGATGGTCTAGGGAACTTTGTTGGTTGTAAGCTGAGCTAAGTGTATACACAAAAGCAATAATATCCACACTAATGTAAATATATAATCTAACTCATAACAATTTAACATTTTTATTCAGAATTTTTTCAATGATTGCAGAGCATGGGAACTTTCATCGTGATTAATGTAGAACAACAGAACTAAAATCACATTATAAATATGATATTTTTTAAATTTATTTTATAAATATAAATATATAAATATATAAGCCTTTTATAAATATAAACAATATAATTAAATTTTTTAAATAATTGTCAAGAACTAGATTGCTCTTCAAGCTGTGTAACACAATGCTCACTTGTTTGTTTATTTGCCTGCTTATTTCCACTCTGTGTTTTCTCTCAAATGCATTCAAATGCATACTTGTCCTTTTCTCTTCCTTCAAATCTTCCTAAATAAGTTTAAATAAAGATTTCTTGTTGCACCAAAAAAAAACCTACTAATTGTTATCTTCCCACCAAAAAGTAAATAACTGGTAAAAACAATATGCAAGCCAATAAATAAGTAACCAGATATAATGAGCATCTTTTCATTTGATATTGATCATCTGCATATCTTTGTGTCTATTGAAATCCTCTGCTCATTTTATAAAAAAGGAGGCTTGGGAATTAGTCAGAGCATTTCCAGTGATAGTCAATCTAGACTGTGGTTCTGATGTTTATGGTTCAAGGCAAAAGCCATCAATGAAGCAGTTCTGCTTGTTGGGCCTTTTTTAAAACAAATATTTGTTGTTTTGTTTTTATTGTTGACTTTTGTGAGTTCTTGATATACTTTAGGTATATGTGATACCTTAATAGAGGAGTTTGACACAAATATTTATTCTTTCATTCAAAATAATACATTTTCATTTTAGTTGCAAGTTTGTTTGGCTATACAGAAGTTTTATGCTTAAGTCCTATTCATTTATTTTTATTTTTGTTCCCCTTGTTACTGATTTCTAAGGCTGACATTAAAGAGCAAATTGCCTGTTTCCTTCTGTGTATTTTATGGTTTCAGAGCTCACATCCAAGACCACAACCCATTTTGAATTAATTGTCGTGTTTTATTTTAGATAGATTTTAGTTTCATTCATTTACATTAGACTTCAATTTTCCCAACACCATTTATTAAAGAGTTTCTTTACCTATTTAGTATTCTTGACTCTGTGTGATGCGATTTATATTTGGTCTCTCAGTTTTTTTCCACTGATCTGTATGTCATATCTCTATGTTGATTTTAATCATGTCTGCTTTAGAATTTTTATTACTTTGTAGTGCAGTTTGAAGTTAAGGAGCATTAACCATTCATTTTTATTGGGGCTTAGACATGCACCCAGCAGTGTTCAGGCTCTGCATTCAGGATCACTCCTTTAGGACTCAGGAGATTGTGTGGGTGACCAGGATAGAGACCAGGTCAGCTCATGCAAAGTAAGTTGTATTATCACTCTGGCCCCATTATTACTCAGTCTTCTAAAGATAAACACAATTTTCTTCATTGCATCAAATGAATGAGTAAAATTAGTAAATTTCTCTATGACCACCAAATTTCTATAATTTTCTATATTCATATTTTATATGAATACATCTTTTATTTAACTTAATAAATAATTTTAACAGTTTCATTATGCTTGTGTGTGGAAAGCACTTGAAGTTACCAGCTTATTAAATCTTTATAAAGATTTAGATGTCTACCAAAATATATGACTTAAAGAAATTTAGACTATGAAATGGTATAAAACTTGACCATTGCCATTCATCTAGTAAAAAAATAAAAAGATTTGACAACTAACTCAATTTGACACAGAAACCACATTCCAATCTGATGTATAATTTAATGGCAATATGACAATGAATGTAAATTAATGAAGCCCACAGAAATACAGTTCTGATTATAACTGTATGCAAGATCATTTTGATCAATTGATTAAATAAGCTGTGCTTTCTAGGAAACATCCAGCTCTATCAGTTATGCTTAGGTTTGATAGAAAGTAGTTAAATCAAATTGAAAATAGTTTTAATATTTTTTTCATTTTTAGAAAGTCAAGAAGACAGGAAGAATGCTAGAGATGTTATATGCCCTTAAGGAAACTAGATCATCTAAAAGAGCAATATAGTAGTTAGTAACAATATAGATAGTAACAATATGGTACTCAGCTATTTTCTCTATATCATGGCCAAATGTCAGAGGAAGTAGTTATAAAGAATTCTCACTGACATACAGAATACAGCTCTTTGTAACTTCTTGGTCAAAATTTAGTTAAAGAGTCACCGAAAGTTGCAAAGAAAGCTAATGTCTGTATATTAGGCTTGACTGGCTTTCTACATTATAGCTCCTAGAAAATTTGATATTGGCAGAGAAAGTTTTTTATTTGTTTACTTTTTTGGAGAACAAAGAATGCATACATTTCCCAGTCCCCCTTTTTAAATTTTCAAATTAAATCACAGTGGATTACAGAATTATAGTTATTCTTGATTGAGTTTTAGGTGTACAATGTTCCAACAGCAATGCTTTCACCAGTAAACCCTTTAAAGGTGAATATTGTATGTGTGAGTATAAAATGAACAATGGGGTATGAATATAAATAATATATTAACTCCAGGCCTTGATATAGAATATTTCTAGGTCTCTCTGCTCCCAGTATACCAAGATTGTAGTTTATGCTTTTTAATTTTTTAATTCAGTTTTATTTTTAATCACCATGAAATAGTTGCAAAGTTGCTTATTATTGAATTTCAAACATATAATGTCCAAAACCCATCCCTTTACCAGTGCACAATTCCCAACACCAATATCCCTAGTAGGCTTCCACCTTTTTCTGGTCGTTTCCCTGTCTGCCTTACATTTTCCTCTCCCTCTCCCCGAATTTTCTTTTAAAACATTGGTTTGCAATGTAGTTACTGAAGAGGTATAATACATGTCACTTTGCCTCCTTTCAGCACTCAGTTCTTGTCCAGAATTATCATTTCCAACTATTGTTGTCAGAGTGGTCCCTTCTCTGTCCTAACTCTAATCACCCACTCTTTCCTACTCATATCTATTATCTTTGGGTATTATTACCATACTAATTTTTATATCCCACAAAAGAGTGCAATCATTCAATCTTTACTTTTATCCCTCTGTCTTATTTAACTGAACATAATACTCTCCATATCCATCCATGTCTAAGCAAATTTAATGACTTCACTTTTCCTAACAACTGCATGGTGTTTCTTTGTGTAAATGTACAATTGTTTCTTCACTGATCTATTCTTGACCACTTGGATTGCTTACAGATTCTGGCTATTGGGAATAGTGCTGCAATGAATATAGGAATGCAAGAAGATGCTTTGCATTGTATTTTTGGGTCTCTCGGGTTTATTCCCAGAAGTGGTCATATGGGTCATATGCGTGTTCAAATTTTAGTTCTTGAGGAATGTCTATATTGTTTTCCCAAAAACTGGATCAGTCTCCATCCACCAGCAGTGAACTAGATTTCTCCCCACATCCCTGACAACACTGGTTTTTGTTCTTCTTCATGGGTGCTACTATCTGTGGTATGAGGTAATATCTCATTGTTGATTAGATTTGTATTTCCCCAATGATTAATGATGTCAACATTTTTATCTGCCTTTTGGTCATCTTTATTTCTTCTTTGAGTAAACATTTGTTCTTCTCCTCACTTTTAAATGGGTTTGATTTTTTTTCTTGTTAAGCTCTACTAGTAGCTCTAATAGTATCTTAGATATTAACCTCTTATAGATAAAAAAAAAACAAGGGTCTGAGGAAATCTAGTGCTCAAGCAAAGAATTCAAACCATAAAAGCTTTCTGCTCCTAAGATGGAGTGCAGCTCAGTGGAAGAAGACCTGAAGAATGAGCCCCAGCCTTCCTCAGACCCTTGCTTTTATTGACAAGAATCAGGTACCTCCCTAAGGTGGGAGCAGAATACCAAGTAAGGAATAATCCAATATAATATCACCAGGTCACACCCTAGGGTGGGGTGCAATAATTGATTAGAGTAGGATCAGTAACACAATACACCACAATCCCTACTGTTGTTAGGACCACTCTTGTTGCATTGTGCAACCTGCACTCTCTGAAAAAATAGGTTACATGTCCACAGTGAGTTTTGTATTAAATTATATTATCTTTTTTACAGGGGAAAAGGGTTTGTAGACTAGGAATATGCACACTGGGCTGTGCTCAACTCTGTACTCATAGGTCATACCTGATGTGACTCAGGATACAGGGGATAAAACCCAATTCAGCTTCATGGAAGAATAGGCCTTATCCACTGTGCTATTTCTCTGGTCCTGTTTTTATTATCTTAAGCCCATAGAGTTCCAAAAAATTGCTGCTATATGTACTATAATCTAGCTGATTATTAGTTATTTAAATCCAATACAATCCTGTTTAAATACCATTAATTACATGAATAATGTGTTTATTGAGCTTCTTTAATATAACAAGTACCTATAATATATTCTGTGGATAAAATTATAATGCTATAAAGTTTTTTTCTACCAGAAGTGTGCAGTTCAAAAAGAATTTCATATAATAGTAATACATTCCCAATCTACTGTAGTGTACCTACCCACTTATTAAGTACACCATTAATTTTTAAATCTCTCTTTTAATAGAATTGTGAGTACTTTCTTTGCCCCAATAACAAAAAAATTTTAAACATGTCTAAAAATAATATGATTGAAATGAGGACAAAGTCATATATTATTTAAAAAACAAGCTCTAGAATCAGATTGACTTACTTTCAATCTTGTTCCATCAGCTACTTTTACTGCATCTATTAGTAAATTAATTAATTAATTAATTAATTATTAATTTAATTATTTATTAATTTTATTATGAATAATTTCTATGAACCTCTCATCGGTAAACAAAAGATAATTATACCTATTATATAATTCTATAAAAGAGGCTATATGAGTCAATATTTATAAAATTATTAGAATAGTGATTATAAAAAATATATATCCTATAGTGCTTGAAGTTCTATCACACAGGCAATATGAGTACTAGAACTCCCTTTTTTTTTAAGAAAACTTCTGAAAGACTAAGGATAAAACTTAGTTATACCCAAGCATTTTCTTATAATTTGCAATAGAAGAAAAATATTAAAAATTTTTCTGGAATAAATAAATTAGCAGTTTTCATATTTCCTAATTTAATGTATGTCAATATAGAGTATAGTAATGAACAAGACAGTATAGATAAGCAGAAAACACTTCAAAATCAAATTGTTCTTGTTATAATCCTCTGTACTGTATTGTCTTCTCAATGTAATATGTCTGAGCTGCTATCACACAAGAAACAATTGTGAATAAGCTGTCAGGTTTAATTGGTCTCTCTTTTAAAACTCTTTGATGAATAGAACTGTCTTTTATTGAGTGAAGCTCAAAAAGGTAAATTTGGTTTCATTTGAACATTCTAAAAATTTATCAGGCACAGATTGCTATTTTATAATATATCAGCAGAATGAAATGGAATATTTTACACAGTTAGGTATTCAGTAAATCTATTTAATGTTTTCAGCTGATGAAAAATACATAAGTACATCTAGGCAACTGAAAACTAATGTTTTAAAAGGAGCTACAGTAAGACATACTCTTAAAGAAGTTCCCTATAGAAGGTTTTCTGAAGATAGATATCATGTCAATTTAAAGGCAGAAATAGACATCCTTCCACAGCACTCAAGATTCACATATTGCATTGTCATAAGAAAATACGTTCATCTAATCATAAAAATATTTATTATGTCTTTTAAGGATTATGAAAAATAAAGCACTGTCTCAATTGTTTAAGTAACTTAATAAATTAATTATTAAAATTTGGAAGTTAAATGTCTATAAAAATAAGTAAAATCATAAGAATGAATAATGTTAAGACTAAGAAGGTTAAAATTTTTAAATGAGTATATTTCAAAAAAGGAAAAAAATTCAGGCAAAAGACCTGATTGGGCACTTTATTTTTTTTAGTCAACAAAATAGTAAAAGTGGTCAATGCAAAAGGAAGAAATGTTGGTGATGTCAAAAGTTATCAATATAGAATGAGTCCAAGACGAGCCAAGCTCAAATGAGGAAAAGATGCTTTCAGAACCTCCTGCAACTTTCTTCTAGGTTAATCTCTCAATTCTATTTGTATCAGTCACTGTATTGCTGAATAAATTGTATGTTCTACCTATATAGATATTAGTAGCTACTTATTTTGTTGTATGCTCCACTGAAAACAAATAATTATGTATTCAACTTTAGTGGTTTAATATATTTAGCAACTTATTCTCAAATTATGTCTGCAAAAATGTTCTAATGTCTTTGTTCACAGAAGTTGATGAAATAAGAACTTATATACTATAGACATAGTATTTATTATAAAAATGTTTTATCAAACTTATTTTCAAGCATATATATATATATGAAGATATATATGTATATATATGCAGAAATGTTCTTCTCGTTTTGTTTAGGGAAGGTTATAGAAAAAGAACTTGGATGTTCTAGATTCATATTACAGTATTTGATGTAAGGATGTTTAAGAATTCTCAATTTGGGGCCGGAGAGATAGCACAGTGGTGTTTGCCTTGCAAGCAGCCTACCCAGGACCTAAGGTGGTTGTTCAAATCCCTGCGTCCCATATGGTAGGAGGACGGAGCTATATCTGAGCAGTTAGCCAGGAGTAACCCCTGAGCACCACCGGGTGTGGCCCAAAAACCAATTAAGTGTGTCTGCAGAAATGTTTATATTTAGAGAATTCTATTTAAAAAATTGTGATATGGGGCCGGTAAGGTGGCGCTAGAGGTAAGGTGTCTGCCTTGCAAGCGCTAGCGTAGGACTGACAGTGGTTCGATCCCCCGGTGTCCCATATGGTCCCCCCAAGCCAGGGCCGATTTCTGAGCTCGTAGCCAGGAGTAACCCCTGAGCGTCAAACGGGTGTGGCCCAAAAACCAAAAAAAAAAAAAAAAATATATATATATATATATATATATATATATATATATTGTGATATGTATATGACAAAGATATGGAAAAATCTGTTTTGAAATGATGTTTGCACAATTTAACCTTTGATGATTTTACAGTCAACCTTTACTGTGCCTATACAAAATAATAATCACCTTTATAATTCTGATTTGGGGTTTCTGCCTTTGGTGGAGAACAGTAGAAAAAAACTTTTGTAGGCTTTCTCAAATTTTTTTGTTTTGAACGGAAAATGTGAAAATGTAAGATGGCACCCAGCTATTAGCCTAAAACAAAGGTGTTCCCCATCTTCCACTTTCCTTTAAAACTATCCCTTTGATATGTAAAAGCCCATCTGGACTCACTCTACACATCCCCTTCTGGTAGAATTGACTGGGAAAATAAGAAAAAAATCAGTTTGGCTTGGCATGCTCAGAGAGACCAATGAGGGCAAAACCACTCCATGACTCCTGACTGGCTTGGTTTTTTAATCCTACCACTCTTCAGAGCCATCTGCCTGGGGTGATTTTACAACATGGGGATCTATTTTACAGTAGAGTTTGTGAATCTTTTAATTTATTGACACTGGGGGACCTACAGAGATAGTAAGTACAGAAATTAAGGCGCCTGCCTTGCATTCCACTGACCCAGGTTTGAATCTATGGGACCTCATAAAGTTCCTCCCTACCACCAGGAGTTACTCCTGAGGACAAAGCCATAAATAACTCCTAATCACTACTTGATGTGGCCCCAAACTAAATAGAATTCAATTTAATTACTATTTTTATACTGAACAAACTTGGAATCATGGTAGCTGCTTTGTAGAAAGTTTTTTCTCTATTCTGAAGAGAAAATGTTTTACTCTATTGTAAGCATCATTATTTACTTGCTTGCATTTAAGAGTAATCCAGGAAAACAAAAAATACTAGAGGCTTGAATTAATTGATATAAATAGAATAAGTAGTACTAGATTAGGTTATATTTTAAAAATAGAAGTTATGGAATTCTTGGCTGAAATTGATATCAGTTGTTAAATGAATTAAATATGTCTCCAAGATATTTGACTAATGAAATTTGGACAATGCACAAAAATTAAGATTGGGAAGACTAGTTAGCTCTTTATTAGATGAAGAAATTACATGTCTTTTTTGATGTACTATATTTGCATGCTGTTTTGAAATTGGTGTGGGATAGTCAAATAAATAGTGATATACAGATAACCTCAAAGTTTATGGGTAAAATATAAATAGAAAAAAAAAACAAATTTGGACACATTCAGAGTAAAGATAATGTTCAATCAATGAGATTAAAGTTAGCATCAAAAGGGAGAGCTAAGATAGAAAAGTGACACAAGGATAAATCCCAAAGAACATTCAATGATTTAAAAATGAGGACCATGGGGCCGGTGAGGTGGCGCTAGAGTTAAGGTGTCTGCCTTGCAAGCGCTAGCCAAGGATCAGGACCGCGGTTCGATCCCCCGGCGTCCCATATGGTCCCCCCAAGCCAGGGGCAATTTCTGAGCGCTTAGCCAGGAGTAACCCCTGAGCGTCAAACAGGTGTGGCCGAAAAAAAAAAAAACAAAAAACAAAAAAAAAAAATGAGGACCATTTACAGAGCCTGAAAGGGAGCCACTTATTTTAGAAGGAAAATCATACAAGTCTAAGCAAATGGAAGAGTTATCAAATATGACAAATGTTTCTGAGGTACTGTGCACGAAGAGAGCAAGTTTAATGTTTTTATGTCTCTAATCCTCTTCAAAAGAATGATTTTGATAGATTATAAATATCCAATATGCAATGCTCATCACATATGTACCTAAATTATTACTCTGAAAGATATATAATCCACTTTGGTCAAAATAAAAATTATTATTATAAAAAAAAGCCTTATAGAGATGCCTAATGGAAATGTGAGATGGTATCAATGCTCATCAACTGATTTTATTAATGAGGATTTAAATAAAGAAAAAAAGGATTAAAATGGCAAAATATAACAGCTAAAATTAATGGAAAGTCTTTTTATTTATGAATAATCTTAGATTTATAGAAAAATTGCAAATAAGTTTATCAATTTACTCCATTTTTAATAATTTGTATAACCATATATTAATAATAGCTAAACAATTACTTCATATTAACTAATGTTCAGACCTTATTTAGGTTATCATCTTTTGTTTTTGCAGAATCTTTTCTAATAGCACTCTTTTTTGTTTAAAAGTTCAGTTCAGAGTGCCATTTACTTTTCCTGTCTTTCAGTTTTTTGCAAAAGTATTATTAAGACTACTTTACAAGGGGGCGGAGAGATAGCATGGAGGTAAGGCATTTGCCTTTCATGCAGAAGGTCGGTGGTTCGAATCCTGGCATCCCATATGGTCCCCTGAGCCTTCCAAGAGCGATTTCTGAGCATAGAGCCAGGAGTAACCCCTGAGCTGCCAGGTGTGACCCAAAAAACAAAACAAAACAAAACAAAAAAAGAATACAAGAGTCTTACAAAATGTCTTCTTGTAAGGTCTACTAGGAAATGGTCTACTATTTTAAGAAAGTTTTACATTATTTTATTATTATTATGGTGTGACTAACATGTTTTCAATAGTGATAGCATTTATCACTACCAACATATCTCAGACTCTACCCACGTTCTTATGTTGCTTCTAGACTACCTTTTTATTCCCTTACTTATTTTATTTTCCATATTTGATAATCTCCACTTTGAAATCCAAAATTTAGTTTTATTGTTGTCCATTATTGTCTATCCTTATTTTGTTTCTCTGTATACCACAGATGGTAAAATCATCTAGTATTTGTCTATTTTCTCTGATTTATTTTGCTTAGCATTATACTCTTCAATTCCAACCAAACTGCAGCAAGAAATAAGATTTCATCTTTTCTAAGTGCAGTTATCTATTCCATTGTGTACATATATATATATATATATATATATATATATATATATATGCCACAACTTTTTGTTCCATGCATCTTCAGTTAGACATTTGGATTGTTTCTGTATTGTGACTATTAAACATAGCACTGAAATGAACATAAGTTGTGCATATATCCTTTTATATTAATATTTTCTTGTTTGAGGAAATCTTCATACTGTTTCCCATAGAAGTTGAATCAGATGACATTTCCAACAATAGTGAATGTCAGTTTCTTTTTCATTGCATTCCAGCCAACACTGATTCTTTCCAGACTTTTTGATATATGACTTGCTAGCTGATGTGAAATGATATCTAATTGTCATTTTCATTTGTCATTTCCATAGGATAAGAGATGATAAACATATTTTATATTCCTACTTGTCATTTGTTGTCCTCACCAAGGAAATGTGTATTCATTTTTTCCTCCACCCTTTTTGAGGTTTGTTGCTTTTTGTTGTTGATTAGTTTTGTGAATACTTTATCTTGGATATCAGTCCTTTATTTGATTCATGGTGTGATAATATTGCCTCCTATTCAGTAATGTGGTTTTTTAAACTAGTTTCTATTGTCATATAAATAATTTTTAATTTGGACCAGTCCAAATGTTATATTCTTATTTCAGTTTTCTTTACCAATTGAGTCAAATCATTGAAAACATATCTGAAGTCCATATCCTTGAGAGTTCTGACTGTTTTCCAAAATGTATTTTATGGGCTTTAGTTCCATCTGGAGGTCTTTAATCTACTTTGAATTAACTGATATACATAGTGTAGGCTTATAATTCATGCCCAGGTTTATATTTTCTTAATACTTATAAAGGATATGTATATTTCCTTTGTATATTGCTTACGTGTAATTCTTTAACATGTATATCCTTCATTGTATATTTTACTAAGTAATTATAGCTTTTTTCTTTTAATGTAGATTTTCTAGTAAGAATTTTTTAGAAATTAGTATAAATAGTACCATTGGGGTTTTGTGTTGCTTGTAGAATTAGATTATTGGGATTCTTTGGTGTGTTATTATTTTTTCCCTTAGGCCCCAGTAGTATCCTGTGGCACAATTATTTTGCATGGGCACATTAAAATTGAAAAATATTAGGTTTTAAGAGAAGTTATTATTGGTTAGGGATAGAACTCAGTAATTTCTGGTTACAGGGGCCCTCCACTCTGAACAGTTGCCATAATTACTTGACTTGGGCTTTACTACTAGTCAGCTTTGATGAAAGTTATGGAGTCTTCTGGAAGATATTTCCTTTTACCAGGACACTACTATAAATGATAAGAAGGCTATAGCCATTTTTCAGCTCATCGGATTTGGCCTTCACATCATTACTTCAGCTTAGCCAGGGCATTTTTGATGTGATAAGGAAACCATAAAGGCAGAGACTGGCCTAGAAAATTTGGAGGGCATCTAAGAATGAGCTGCCTCACTACAAAATGGTGAGATGTAACCAAGAGACATCTCAGGATATCATGATTTCAACTTAGATTAAGTGAGATTTGTGATTATTCCTCTCCCTCTAATTTATTTCACTCAACATAATACTTTTCATATTCATCCATGTTTAAGTAAATTTCATGTCCAGTTTTCCAGAGAAATGCATAGTATTCCATTGTATAGATGTACCACTATTATTTCTTTGTCCACTCATCTGTCTTGAACAACTTGACTTGTTTCCAGATTCTATCTATTGAGTATAGTGCTGCAATGAACATAAGAATGCAGAAGGTTTTTCTGAACTGTGTTTTTCTTTGGGAGGGTCTCTAGAGTAGATTCTTAGAAGCAGCATTACTGGGTCATATGAGAATTCAAATTCTAGTTTTTTGGAGAATGTCCATATTGTTTTCCAAAATAGACTAGACCAGTCTACATTACCACCATCAGTAAATTAGAGTACCTTTCTTCAACAGACTTGCCAGCACTGGTTGTTCTTGTTCTTCTTGATGTGTGCCAGCCTCTGTGATCTGAGGTGATATCTGATTATAGTTTTGATTTACATCCCCCGAATGATTAATGGTGAAACTTTTTTCATATGCCTTTAACTAACTGGCATTTTTCTTCGAATAAATATCTATTCATCTCTTCTCCCCATTTCTGATGAAGTTTGATGTTTTATTCCTGTTAAGCTCTACTAGTACCTATATACCATAGATATTAATCCCTTATAGAGTGGTTATTGGGAAAATAGTGTCTCTCATTTTATGAGCAATGTTTGTATTCTGATCATTGTTTCCTTTGAGCAGAAGCTTTTAATTTATTGTAGTCCTATTTGCTTCTATTTACGTAGTCAGTGGACTTTCATCCTTGAATATATCTTTAGTTTCAATATCATGAAGAGTTCTGCCTATGTTTTTCTCCGCATTTTTGAATTAATAAATTATGAAACTATAATTATGGCTTCAAATTTGATATTAAGGTCCTTAAATATTTTAATTTGACTTTTGTGCATGGTCTGAAAGAGGTCTGAATTTAGTTTCTTGCACTTAGCTGACCAGGTCTCCAAACACCATTTGTTGAAGTCTTCTTTTCTACACTTCACATTTTTGCTCCTTTATCAAAAATTAACTTGTCAGATACCTGAGGATCTGTCTAAAATATTCAATTCTATTCACTTATCTTAGAGTTATCTTTATTCTGATATTGTCACTATATTTAACATTAAAATTGATAAGCGCTACAAACTCATATATTTTCAATGATATAAAATTTCCCTAGGAGTTCTTTTAGCAATTAATTGTTTTATATAAAGCAACTGTCTTTAGAAAGTTTAGAAGTTAGAATTAGACTATGGCTCAAGAAACAAAAAATACATTGCTCATTAGAAATAAATCAACAAAACTGAATTCAACTGTAAGTACAGGTTTAGAAATTAAATGAACATGTCAGAAAAAGTATTTGTATAAGCTAATGATACTTCTTTCGAATAACAAAATTGAAAAGATATTTTAAAGCATAGTATAGTTTTAATCTTTCAAAAGGATAGTTTTAAGTATCAGACCAACTTTTTCTCATGTCCTCTATATTGCCATTGTGAGCCTTTGTGGGCCTTTATATTCATTTTTTCTTATTTTCCAAATGGCTTAGCTTGGTCTTTTACCATTTCTCACTTACATGATCAGGACTTTTATAATAGAAATGGCCAGAATCAGAAGAAAAATCCATTCACCAAAGATAATTGAAAATCCCTGTTCCTTCTCGATCTTGCTACCCTCAATCTTTTTTCTCTAGATCCATTATTTTCTAAGGTAATTTATATCCAAAGCAGAAGTTCTCAAGTTTGATTCTTCCTTTAACCCATGATCCTCCACTATTACGAAATACAAAATGGTCAAATTACAGATTAAAATCTTCTATTTCGCCCATATAGAGGTCTTCATGATATAAAGTATTATTTAAAGAAAATTATTTAGAGAATTATTTAAAGGAGAAATACTATCCAACCCACAGATGTTCAATGTGTGCATATATAAATATGATCATATATTATGTATAAACTGACATATAAAATTCTACTTGATTTTTCTACATTTGTCAGATAAATACAATTCCTCATATATATATATAAAATATATACAAATTATATAACAAAAGAACTTAAGTATATTATATATCCAAGTTAAGATGTTTCGATGGTAGTCAAAGACATTTTTAAAATATACTTTTATTAAATATTTTAATGTGCAAAATGAGAAAATAACATTAACTTTATAATAATAATAATAATAATAATAATAATAATAATAATAATAATTTACTACCTTTCCTTTCTGAAGCTGTAAAAATTTCTGTATGAAAAAGGAGAGGTTGTTGTTTTGTGGTATTTTTTTGTGTTTGTTTTCTCACAATTTCCTATATTTGTAAAGCAGTCAATAAAAGATCTATTGGTAGGTGATTAATCTATTGTCAAATGTACTAGATCACTCACATATATAAGTATGTATATACCATCTATCATCTATCTATCTATCTATCTATCATCTAACTATCTTTGTTTCAAGGTAGATACATAATATCCTAAGAACTAATGAAATAATAAAAACTCATTATTAAGTTTTACTAAAAGGTGAAGGTAAAGAATAAGAAAATGAAATAATATTAAATAAACACAGATGGTGTACCACCATTTCACAAAAATGTGATGTCTGATCTGAGTCTTGAAACCAGAAATAAAGAAAACAGAGCATTCTAGGAAAATAAATAGGAATATTTAAAATATGAGAGCTAAAAAGAATGAGTTAAAGGGATTATAAGAATATTTTTCTTTTTTGATTTTTTTTTGTTTGTTTACAGCCATGTCCAGTGGTGCTCAGGGCTCTGTACTCAAGGATTACTCCTGGAGGGGTTTGAGGATTTAACAAAGGTCAGCCACATGCAGACAAACACTATAGCCACTGTACTATCTCTCTGGCCCCAAATAATACTTCTCAGAATAAGATTATCTCAAGTTCACTTCAATAAGTTTCAATGCATACTCATAATTTTTTACATTTTTAAGACATGTTTTTCATTTTGGTTTTTAATTTGGGTTTCACACTCAGTGGTCCTCAGAGGGTACCTCTGGCTCTGTGCTCAGTGGTCCATAAGATGCCTGGAGCATATCAAATAAGCCACATAGAAGATAAACATCTGTTTTTTGTCCTATCTCTCCAATCTCACTTATTGTATATTTTTAAGTATTTTACTACTTTCATGAGGAAGTCCTTCACCTTTTATAAAACAATCACCTGTTAGTTTTTGCATTGCTGACTCAATGGCCATGACTTTCTTCTATTATTTATATGAAAATATTTTTATCAATCTTTTAAATTTGAATGGCAATGTCACTATATGGAGTATTTTTATTTAAGGTTCAGTTGTATTTAACATGTTGATTATATCATGCCACTGCCTGAAACAGTCTTGTTTCAGGTTTATATTAGGATTACTTCAAGACAAAAATACTTAAAAATTTTTTTAAAAAGAGATAAATGAAACTATTATGACAAAAGCATACCAAGCATTGCTGGTATAATGATGAATATAGGGATACTTACATCAGGCAGATATAATACAAAGGAAGAACATAAGAGAAGCTAAAAGAAAAAACAATTAAACTGAATAAACATCTGTAATCCACACAGAAAACTTGCAACTACTTAATATTAATAATTCTACTAAATGTACAAGTGAATTGACCTAAATTCACAAATGAAATGGTAGACTGGCCAGATGAATCATGAATAAAGCTGAAATTTTGCTTTCTGGAGAACCATTTGAACTTTATGATAAATACAGACCCAAACTAAATAATAGTTTAAGGAAAAAATTGTAATGAGATGTATATGAACATTATATAATGATTAAGTGATCAATGCAACAAAAATTTAATATTCAGAAAATATGCAATATATAAAAGGGAAATAAGTATATATAGCAACTACTAACGGGCCAGTAGAGAGCTACCAACATAAAGACACTTAGTAGTAGGAGACATTTGACAGTCTACTCTCTCTAATAGCTGTATCAACCAAACAAAATTTAGTAAATAGGCAGAAGCTAAAAATGTATAATCAAAAAATTGGAGCCTTGATTAATTTTTACACTGCTCTACACCCTCTAAAAGCTCAATAATACATTATTTCCTCAATATAAATGGCACATTTTCCAGGAAAGACTACAAGTTGGAACACAAAACAAGTGTTCAATAGAGAATTAATATTGAAATTAAACCAAGCATTTTTTTAGATCACAGTAAAAGTCAGAGTGAGCAGTCAACCAACTAAGTACATGCTTTACACTTAGGAACAGGTTCAATCTCTGGCACCCCATGGTCTCCCAAGCACCACTGAAAGCAAACCCAAGGATGGAGCCAGAAGTAGCCTCCACCTTGGGCACTGCTGGGTTTGACCCCAAAATAAAAAAAAATTCTTCAATTATTGAAAAAGGGGTCTGAGAAAAATAAATCATATCATATTTGATTGTTTTCTGGAATACACTAGTGAAGCCATCTATTCCTAGATTTTTCTTTTCAAGGAGATTTTCTATACTCTTAAAACTTCCATGCTAGGGGCCGGGCGGTGGCACTAAAGGTAAGGTGCCTGCCTTGCCTGCGCTAGCCGAGGATGGACAGCGGTTCGATCCCCTGGTGTCCCATATGGTCCCCCAAGCCAGGAGCAACTTCTGAGCACATAGCCAGGAGTAACCCCTGAGCATTACTGGGTGTGGCCCAAAAATCAAAAAAAAAAAACAACAAAAAAAAAACAAAAAAAAACTTCCATGCTAATAATTTACATTTCTAGTTCCTGATTTTTTTCTTTAAAGGTTGCACAAGAAGCTGACAATTTTTCCATTATTTCTAAATTATACAATTTATTATCAGACCAATGTTCATAATTGTCTCATGATCCCTTATATCTCTTTGGTATTCATTGCATCTTCCTGCCTTTTGTTACAACTCAATTTTTTAATTTTCTCATTTTTCTTAATAAATATCTAAAGCTCATTGATTTTCCTTTTTCTCAAAGAATAAAGTCTTTTGTTAATCCTTAGTACATTTTATTTCTAATTTTGCTGTACTGGTAATTATTTCATTCATTCTACTAATTTTTTATTTACTCTTTTATTTTCTTATTGAATCTATAGCAATTCAGTAGCTTACTCTTTAGTTTCATCATAGCTGAGGATTTTCTAGCTTTCTCTTAAAAGCTGACTGTAATGTTTTGGATTATGAATTCTATAAAATATTGTGATTTAAATCTTTGTAAATTTTTATACTTGTTTTGAATCTCAACATGTGGTTTTCTTGAAAGAATTAGTGTAAACTGTCCTAGTTTTCAGAAACAAAGTTAATACTTTTTAGATAAAGATAGTTCATATTTTTGGATTATATTATATAAAAAACAGCATATTCCAAAATCAAATTAATTAAGTTAAATTAAATAATTAAATTTTCTTATTTTTCTTTTTTATGCAGTAAGGAAGGCATTAAAATAAAATTGTGTGTCAAGTATATTGTTCCAAATTAAATTGAGAAGATAGCTTTTGGTGGAGAAGAATACCCTGGAAATAATTATAAAGCTCAAGTGATCATATTTTTTATTAATATTTGTT